>NW_026250691.1:615014-1230028 GCF_024043175.1 Alternaria infectoria
CGAATCTTCGCCCGCTCCGTTCCGCTGGTAAAAGCTGCCAACTGCCCCCGAGAACCTCTGGGCGCCCTCTCCTCTGACTTTGCTCCACGACCCCAGACTGCCCCTTCCTTACCGTAGCTTAACTTTGCGATAACTGTCATCGCTCTGCGCGGTTTTGACTCTCTCACCCACATTTCACCCTCACCATTGTTGGTAACTGCCAGCACCTTCGCCAAGACGATGAGCGAGGTTCAGAATACAGTGCCCGCAGCGGCCACGACTCCTCAACAGCAGCCCCAGGGCACCCCCATCCAGCAGAATGCTCCAACGCCCGCCTCAGTCTCTGCAGGCTCGGGCGACCAGCTTACCTGCCAGTGGCAGAACTGCGGCGACCGTCTTCCCTCTGCTGAGCAGCTCTATGTAAGTTCTTCGCCAAGTGTGCTTAGCGACGGCTGCATACCGCGCCGCGACGCGTAGAACACTGCCATTACTCGTCTTTGCAGCTCGCTGACTTGCGTGCAGGACCACGTCTGTGAGCGCCATGTTGGTCGCAAGAGCACCAACAACCTGAATTTGACCTGCCAGTGGGGTAACTGCCGCACCACCACGGTCAAGCGCGACCACATTACTTCCCACATTCGCGTGCACGTGCCGCTGAAGCCGCATAAGTGCGATTTCTGTGGTAAGGCGTTCAAGCGTCCTCAGGATCTGAAGAAGCACGTAAAGACGCACGCCGACGATTCCGTGCTACTCCGCTCCCCAGAGCCCAACCGAGGCGGTCCCCACGGCGCCCAAGGCTACCCGGGCCAAAACGGCAAGCGTAAGTACTCCTCACATGACTTGGTCGATCTCAACTTCGATCCATGTCTGCTACCCAACTTCGATCATCCTCTAACAGAACATGCAGTTGTCGCTGACTTGCAGGCGCTTGCTGCCACAGCGAGTGGATACCAATATCCTGATGGTGCCCTCGGCCCCAACGGAGGTTACGGCCAGCAACACCCAGGTGGTGCCCCAGCCGGATTCTACGGAGGCCCACCCCAGAACTCCGCCTATGGCCCTGTCTACTATGCTGTGAACCAATCGCAACAGCTCAACAACGACTACGAAATCAGGAAGCGCGCCGCGTATGATGCGCTCAACGAGTTCTTCGGAGACGCCAAGCGTCGCGCCATTGACCCAACCACCTACTATGATGTCGGCCAACGGCTCATGGGTCTCCAAGGTGTTCAGCTTCCCGTCCTTGGTGGCGGTGGAGGCGGCTACCAGGGCCAGGGCATGTCTGAGTATGGCCACGGCGGCTCAATGGTTGCTCAAGCACAGCACCCACCCATGCACCACCCCTACTCTCTGCCGCTTCCCAACCTTAGGACCAAGAGCGATCTCTTGAACATTGACCAGTTCTTGGAGCAACTGCAAAGCACCGTCTATGAGAACCCCAACCACGCTGCGGCTGCTGGTGTGGCCCACCCCGGACACTACGTTCCTACCGGCGTTGGCTACCGCTCCAGCAACTCGCCACCTGGCCTTTCGTCTAGCCACTCTCAGTCGTCTCACGCCACTGCCATCGGATCCACCAGCGCTGAGACCCCTGCTCTGACACCAGCATCCAGCGTGCTATCATACGGATCTCAGCACTCTCCCGGTGCGCAGCACTCTAACAACGGTGTTTCTCCCACATCAAGGAGTTCGATTGGTAGCATGTACCCTACTCTACCATCTGTCAGCGCGATGTCAGACATGTCAGCTGCTGCACCATCTTCTGGACTTGCACCAGCGTTTGATTCTGATGGCCGTCGCCGCTTCTCTGGTAACCTCCTCCAGAAAGCCGCTCCGGACCGATCAGAGCACGACTCCATGGATATGTCAAGCGACGGTGCATCGCCCAAGGATCGCCGGGATTCTGAGCAAAACAGTCTTCACCATGACGTTAACCAGTTGGCTATCCACTCGCCCAAGGTTGACCCTGCTCTTCGCTCACCAAGCATTGCGTCGTCAAACAACACAGAACAAGGCGACCAGTCTCAGCAATCCTGGGTTGAGAACATCCGAGTTATCGAGAGGCTCAGGGCGTACCTCAAAGACAGACTCGAGTCGCATGACTTCTCTGACGATGAGGAAGACGTCAAGCACGATCTCGAGCGCCGCATGAGCGACGACGATGCACACAACCTCTACCCCGTACTGCGCGCTGTACAAGAGGGCCGAGAGTAGTGTTTCTCTTCTTGGGCGGGTTCAAGATGCTTTATGGAGTTCAGAAGGGAATGATGGCGTCAAGGAGTTAACCAGGCTTGGTGGCATCATCAGGGACGATGGCCAATAACTGTTTCAATCGGTATAGCGATGTCTTGTTATGTTCTTTCACGGCTGCCGTTAGGGAATAGGCCCTCCGGTAGCATGTTCAGCTTTCCACTTGTTAGTAGCAGTGTGCGAATATCACGATTATTCAAAGTTTCAACTCGAGGATTACATGACATTTATGTGATTGACTGACATTTGAGCAGTCGTCGCGCAACTAATATGCAGACCATGAAGCATGTGTAGAAGATCATCATACCCAAGTCGTCTTTCAAGACGGTGGCATCTGCTTGGCAGCCCGCGTTATCAATTTGCCAAGCTTATGACCAATTCCGACCCCACACTGAATCTAGTAGATCGTCGTTTAGACAAGCCGTTCCCCACGTTCCTATCAATCCAGAACATTGGGCGCGGATTGATATGGGTTCGCATGACCCACTCGGAGCCGCGCACCACATGTGCATGTAGCAACGCCCAACCTCTCCATCCATCTTCCGGGTTTATCATCTCTCTGGTTTAACATTGATAGCTCCTGTGCACCTACGCTCAATACAGCAAACTCCAAATCGAGGCTATAAGCCAATACTGTGAGCATCCGATCACGATGGCGTACGGACGCGGCGGTGCAGGCAATTACTACGCGGCGCAGGAGCAAAGTAAGAAGGTTGCCGAAGTGAGTCTATAATGATCACGCATTCTTAATCCTCTATGTTCTTGGGTATGCTGACCGTCAACACAGGACGTCGAAGCCAACCGCTCTTCCACCACTGCCGCTGCGCAACCTTCACGCGACCCTCCACAAGTGCAACCCTCCAATGCGTCGCAAGACTACGCACACATGGGCCGTGGTGGTGCCGGCAATTGGTACCAGCCCACTGAACTTCAGAAAGAGGGCACCTTCACACAGGCTGCTGACGCAACTGCTATTCCCACATCATCGAAGCCACAGATTAGCAAGCCATGGCATCCAGAAGGCCAGGAACTTCCTGTTGCGAGGAGTGGAAGAGGTGGCGCTGGTAACTTTGTATGGAAAAGCGAGGAAGCAACCAGGGCACAGAGCCAAGATGAAGAGAAGAGAATTGAGGGGTTGAGGAACGAAGTGGAGAGAAGTGTTGAGGCTGGCTTGGCGAAACCGCCTGGCGCACTGCTTGGGAAGGAAACGCAGAAGGGCTGGTGAGCTATGGACTAGTATCCGGTAGAACATGCGCGAAGTCAGTGCAGGGTGATTTTGACATTAACATGGAAAACATTCCATCGCGAAACAACGAAGCTCTGTCTTGTGCGCTGTGCGCCAGTTGCGCCTCACTGCAGCACGTCAACCTAGGAGCCCTGAAGAAACCTGAACATCCTATAGCCTACATTAAGGCTAGCTTACCCACTTCCCATATTTATATCTCAATGTAGTCTGCAGTCTCCCACGTGCCCTCACATCTCGTGGTTCCTCATGACGTCGTTTCCTGTTCGGGACGTTAAGGCCCGTGCGCTTTGTTTATCCATGCTCTAGCCGATATCTTCCCCGTCCCTCCCCACCCACAGGCCAGTCCCAATCTCCGCTCCCTTCGTGTTGCAACCTAGTAGCTGATCCTTCTTGAACATTTCTTGACAAGATGGCGCGTCGATCAGCTCGTCTGCTCAAGGTACGCGCACTTTGCTTTTCTAACGTTTGTTTACATTTACTGATGCGTCTGTTGTAGCGCGAGACTACGCCCTCCGAAGATAGTTGGCACACTGCCTCGTCGCCCAACTTGGGCCTTCCAGACCTTCCAGAATTGCCAGAGCCTGGTATGGCGCGGAAGACGCCCTCGAACGCCTCTGCAGGTCCCAAGGCCCAGTCCAAGTTACCGCAAGCGGCCGCGACACCCACACCTCATAAGAGCAAATCAACCAAGTCGCTCATTGATGACGCCAAGAGCCAAACACCCAAAGATCGCACTCCGATCAAGCCGGCAGGACAGGAGATGCATCCAGCGCATCACCACGCGAGCACAGCCAAGATCCTAGATGAGGCGCGCTGGCTCGGTTTCCAGTCACTGGGTACCGCGCCTTCCAAAGCGACCGGCCTGGCGGGTCAGGCAACGCCCTCGAAGACTCCTGCAGCTGCCTCTTCGATGGCCAATGTTGGGTCATCGCCTGACTTCCGCTTCCGCTTCAAGTCGCCTTTCTCGAAACAAGACGAAGCCACGCTGAGCCCAAGCTCGCGCAACATCCTGAAAGACGCTGGGATCGCAGGCACTCCGGGTGGTGGTAGCCGTGCTCTGTTCGGTACGTTAAAGTGATAGTCAACTCAACCTGTTTTGCTTTTTCTAATCTCTATTTTCATATAGGCACGAGCGAGTGGTCCTCCAAGGTCGACGTGTCTCCCCAGCGCAAGATGGCCGAAGCCAAGGGCAAGATGGCTCGCTTCAGCGACGTACATATGAAGCAGTTCAAGAATATGGACTCCATCGCGAACCATCCGTCAGCTTTCCGCGCCGACCCGACACGATTCAAGCCCGTCGTAGGCCAGTCGCTCAAGAAGTCGCCCTCGAAACCAGAGCTCGCGAACACGGAGACGAACAAACTCAAGCGTACACAGTCGAAAGCGGATCTGGCGGAGCCGAGCTCGAGTGCCGCTGGTGGTCTAAAGCGCACACAGTCGAAGATGGACCTCGCAGGATCTGGAAGCAAGATTCCCCCAACCCCGTTGAAGCGCACTCAATCCAAGATGGACCTCACCGGATCTGCTCTGCCACGCTCCCAGCCATCAGCTCGCATGGCTCCTCCTGCACGCGATGGACGACCGGCCTCCCGCGACGGCGACGGCGACCGTAACGCGGTAGCTAAGCGTGTCAAGCGCACCGAATCTGACGATGCTGCCACCACCCGCCCTGCTTCTCGCGAAAAGGTGCCCGATGTCCCAGCCCGCGCAGCTGCTACTCCGGCCCGCAAGAAGACATCTCAAACTGCACTTCCTCGTCTAGCTGCGCGATTGATGACGCCTACGAAGTCGTCTATCGCGCGTTCCCAGAGCGTCAAGACTCTGAAGACGACGTCGATGATTCCAACTCTAGGAAAGTCGCCTTCCACGAACAACCTGGGAGCTTCGCCATCTGTCAATCGTAGCTTCGAGTCGTCCTCTGCCCGTAATACCTTCTCTCCTCCTAGCAACATTGGCCATCTGCAGACTTTGAGGGACAATGCACGCGAGAGCATGCGCAAGGTATGTCTATCTATGGGCGCTTTTCCAAGTATCCACTAACATCAGCAGGCAAGCAGCAACTTGCAGCGCGTCCGGTCAATTCTTCGCACGCCAAACCGCAAATTCTCGGACGATCCTAGCAAAGTCGCGGCAGGCACTCACATGTCACCTCCGACCATGAGCCTCGACAAAGCACCGTCCCTGGTTCCTGCTACAGCTCCTGTGAAGAAGCAAGTCAACTTCAGCAGTAGTACTTTGGAGCGCGCGTCGCACGACGAGCTGGGCAAATCACCGTCCCCGATGAAGTTCAGGGCAGGCAGTGAAGTGCCTGCTGGTGCTGTGATCTATCCTAGTCTCGGCTCAGGAGCACACAATGGCCCAGATCTTTCTCAAGAGATTGAAACTCTGACCGCTTCTCCATCTCGTCGCCTCACATTCGGTGGCGAGGCTCCTAATCATCCACGTTCCTTTTCCTTCGAGTCCGGCAACATTGTCAACTTTGGTACGTTGTCTTGCCTCTCATTACTGAAAACTCATTAACTTTTTCAGGCCCTGTATCGACTGGCACGATCCGCATGGTACGTCCGAGCGATGCATCTTCTCTTGTCGACGGCACCAAGCGCAAGCTGGAGACCCTCCAGGAGACATCCGACAAGGAGAACGATGGTCCTAATGACGACGACACGCGCTCCAACAAGAAGATGAAGCGGACACCTGCACCCGCTCCAAAGGCCCCTGCCAGCGCAAGCAAGACAGCTCGCCACACCCCAGGACGTGCGGGTGCTATCAGCAAGTCAAGGCTCGCCTTCCTTGCTACGCCTAAACGAAGCAGGGCGTAAGCTTGCTCGTTTTCGTCGGAGACTGTGATGCTGTTGAGGTGTGTTCGTCACAAGCTGTAGCGAACATGCATCATCCATGATTCGACGGGCATTTGTCCCAGTTTACTCTCCAGTCATTTGCTGGCGTACTTGTCACGATGCTTGTGCATCGCCTCATGACTTACGATACTTCCTTCTTGTCAAATCTTTGTTCTTTCTCACGTCATAATTGGCATCGGGGCGTAACGGTTCTCCAGGCATAACCCTCAAAATCTTTCCTTTTGTTTCTGGATCTTACATGTCCGATGGACACTGATCATTACGAGAACGGTACACATGACCAAGCTTAGCTTGTGTATTATACTGAATCAACGATTGCATGACCACCAAATTTCCAACGAGTGATGAGTGAGTTGTGTACTGCGTCAGCAGGGGCTCCAACAATATGTGTCGTGTTGTAAAGAAATGTTAAGTATTCCATCAAGCTAAAAGTATACGTGATCTTAGATATTATTGACTTACTAAGATATGATAGTGTGGATGCAGCGAAGCCTACTGTTCAGTGACTATTCGTAGGTGGGAGACATGTGCAGTCAAGTGGGTCGATGCGGCACTGGGCGGTCGGAGCTTCCGTACCAGTCGCTCATACTTTTGGCCGATCAACATTGATTCACACCGCCTACAGCCGCCCCCCACTACACAACCAAGGGCTTTTTCTGGCAGCTTACTACGTCATTCGCATACGCGGACTGCTTACGGCCTGCTACACTGGCAGGGCGAGTCTCACACCACCACCGTGGCGTCGCTAAGTAACCTGGTCGACGAATTGAAGAAATCCTTCAACTTCCGCGACTCTCGATCTCTACTAAGCTCCACGACAACTTCTTCGTCAGGCGACACTGAAAACCAACACACGAACGCGCTATCGAAACTGTTGCGCGCCCTACAGCACCGCAGCTTCCACGACGTCGCCGAGTTCCTCACGAACCCTCGCCTCGACGACCCTACCTACCTTACCACCCTTGCTATCGCACTAGCCTCTGTCATCGTCACCATGTCCTGGTTCTCGCGCACCGGCGGAAACTGGGGAGGACGCTTCTCGCCATTTGGCCGTCCAGGCAACTCGCCCAACGCCGGCGTCGTCAACGACTCTGACTTTTCATACATCACCAACGAAGACCTACGACGAAATGGTCAAGCGCAAGCGCCCGAAATCGTCGACTGGGATGACAAGAACCCAGAACGGGAGACAGACGTTCTCATCTTCAAGAACGGGCGCACACATTACCCTACACACTTCCCCGCGCACAGCATACGCGATGGAGATCTGAAGATTGGTACAGTTCGACAAGCGGCAGCAAAGAAGCTGGGCGTCGATGACCACAGGCGGATACGCATGTTCTACAAGGGCAGGAATCTGAAGCACGACGAGCGGACTGGACGGGAGGAAGGCCTCCGTGGTGACGGAACCGGTAGTGAGATTCTGGTCACCGTAGGCGAAACCCCAGTCAGTGGCCTAGCACCCGGATCAGAAGACGCACCACAGCACGCATACAGCGAGGGAGAGGACGACGATGACGACGAAGATGACGTCGACTCTGGCGCGAATACCACAGGCAAGAAGAAGTCGCGCAAGCGCGGCGGCAGGAAGAGCAAGAAGAAGGGTCCTTCTTCGGCAAACGCCTCTGGCACCTCAACACCCGGCTACACAACTGGCGGGGCCGGCGCAGAATACCTCCCTATCCCCTCGCATATCAGCGCGGCACCGCGCCCGAGTCCCACTCCTCCCCCGGCCAAACCCGCCGAGCCCCAAACCCCAATCGGCAAACTCGATGCCATCGCCAGCAAGTTCCACACCGAATTCGTACCCATGTGTGTGCAATTCATGGCCAGCCCGCCAGAAGATAAGGCGAAGAGGACATTCGAATACAAGAAGCTGAGTGAGACTATCTTGACCCAGATCATCTTCAAGCTAGATGGTGTCGAGACGGAAGGTGATCCAGAAGCTAGGCTCAAGCGCAAGGCTCTCGTCAAGGAGGTCCAGGGCATGCTGACAAGGCTGGATGAGGCCGGAAAGGCTGGTTAAGCTGTGATCGCAGACAAGAAAGAATAAGCTTAAGCACCATTACATGGTGCTGTGAGGCAGGGAACTAATTTCGTTGATGGAGATTGCACGTGCATGCTCTCCTTGCTGTCGCTCTACTTTCTTCTCGGGTCTGCATTGGTGATAGTTATCAAGGAGCATCTAGTGAGCGATGCTGATGAGCGTCTAGCGATCGATTTGCGTATCAACATTAACGAAGCTCTTCCTCTATTTTCTGCTTGTGTGAGGTGTCTGATGCCTGCATCATTGTTCTTTGTATCACTCTCTTGGTCCCGTCTGCCTGTCTTTCACGACCTGCATCCTTTATCTCACGCTTTGTCAGTGCCCCATTGTGTTCATGTCTCTCTAGCTTCTGCCTGCATTCGAAATGCCAAGGGCAAGCTACATCATCTGATGACTTTTCGTATGCATCTTGCACATGAGAAGCCAACCTCAAGTTCGAATGCACTGGAATTCACATCGCTCGTTGGCCATTCACGACTCGCAAGACCACGCACCATGAGTACGGAAGCTAGCCACCAATCGCTAAAAGGTGTCCACGAAGCACTTGCCCGGAATGGTCTCCCGCCTATAGGATCCTCCCAAATATTTTCGACGACCTCCATCGACGCTCTCGACCTTACAAGTGTTCCTCGTTTCAAGGCAGCATCTTACATTACTACCGGGGTTGATCGTGTCAGCAGCAGAGGTACCGACAATCTTATCTCTCATGCCATCCCAATCGACAACTGCGCTCGAATTCTTGGAGCTGTTACCAACAACCGGACACTCCGCAAATCTGAGATCAGATCAAACTATCCTCGCCGCTGGTCGGTTGATTGCTCGGCCTATTCCGGGGGAGGAGGTCAGTCGTCAACCAAGAGTGATGGGCATCACGAAGCGCGCAAGTATGATAGTGTCTTCGAAGACACTGATGCGTTCAGGGAAGCAGAAGCCTTTAGTTGGGATACCTACACGAGTATTCAGCGGCTAGACGTCTTTGATCGCGACTACACTCTCTCCGCAAAGCCCAATCATACTGTCCTCGAAACGGCAAACGCATCGATCGATGAATCTCAGTTCCTCCACTTTCTCACTCTCGGCCCTGACGACGGTTGGTTTCACGACAGCCACATAGACACATCTCTGGATATACTGGAGCGAGCTGCCAACTGCCAAAAACACGGGATCACAATCTGTCGTATTAGTCAGGGATCCGAGCTCTACACCAGTATGAGGAAAGCGCAGGAACTTCAAGATCAGGAGGCAGTATGGTTCGATAGACTGCTGATTGAGAAATGCAGGAACAAAGACTTCATCTTGGTACCGATCAGTAACGCGTACGAAGACGTTTACGAGACAGGCTTGGAACGTGAACGTCAGTATGAAGCGGCCAAGACGAATCCCATCACAGAGCCTACGCCCCATGAATCAACCGCAGGTAATCACTGGTCTCTTCTCCTCGTCGACTGTCGCTCTTCGACCATCAAAGGCCGCTACTTTGACTCCAGCTACCACGAATCCGCTGGCCTTTTACATCACTACGCAATGGAAGACTCAAACATTTGCAAAGCAGCCCTGATGATCTTGACTGGCGTACGAACGATGCTCAACCATGTCCAGCCGGGACGTTTCAACGAGGAAGAATTTGTGTTTGACATTGACACACACTGCCCTAACCAAGGCCATGAGAATGTCAGCGGCGAAGAAGACGGCCTGGGCGCTTGTGGCCCATTTGTGTGGGAAATGAGTAAGGAAATCACGCAATACATTGCCGACTGTCGTGAAGACCCCAACTTTCCCGATGTTGGTCAAGTCGACCCTTGTTTACCAGACAGTTACCAGCGCCGCAGAAACTGGGACTCAGCTAAAACGCGTAGGGCGATATGGAATCTTGTGTTGAGAGAGCTGAGAACCCGGGAGTGGCTGAATCGTACTTCGGAATGGATGGATAGTATGGGAAAGAGGAATTCCACGCCGGGGGACGGCATGGCAGGTTGGAGATCTTGGCTGAAAGGAAAGGGATTGAACGAGATGACCTTTTGGGATCCATGGAAGCTAGAGAGTGAACTGGCGCCTCAATTTGGGCGGCCGTTCATAGTAGGCTCATAACCTTGTTACCTTTTCGATATCTCTCGAATGTATAGTGAAAAGAGGGATGCTCACGAAACATATCGAAATCTCCCAAGGTACCAGTCCTGACTTGGCTACTACTTGGTGATTAGGGAAGTTGATAACAGTATGATGTAAACTTTGAAATCTTCATAAGCTGTCAAACTATGACGATTGCTTAGGATCTTAACTTTGAAGGCCATGCCACGGATCCCAGAAATAATCCGCAGTTATCCTTTGACTCCTGGCCGCCAGCCAATCGTTCCACCCGGGCTGCCCATCTGTTTTCCACCAGTCATGCGTACCATTGAGCCAAATCCTCGACCTCCTTTCTAGTTCAAGCACGTTCTTTATCCTTTTCCGCGTCGCCCCCGAATCCCAACACCAACGTTGCGCAAAGCCAGTGGGCAAGGTGATGTCAATGTCAACATGTCGGCCCAGACGGTGAGCGTCTTCATGACATTCGATGATATACTGTGCCAAATCTTTCGCGAAAGCCCATACAAAAGGCCCACAGGCACCGCCACCATCAGCGTAGCACCGGTTGTGAAGCTTTTGGTTTGGGCAGCGCGTTTCTCGGTGGAGATTAGTGCCAAGCGTCTTTTGCTCAATCTTGTAGTCTGGTCGCGTTTCCGCATAGATTCTGCTGAAGCCACGAAGCAGTACCATAGCAGCTTCAAAATTGCTGGACATACCATCGGAGTCATAGTGTCGTGCATGGATAACCGGCTGGTGACAGTCGATGATCACCAAGGTCCAATGTGTACCGAGCAAATTTCCGCTACGATCTCCAGCGTGTATCCTTTTCCAGCCATTACTCACGGGAATCATGACGAACTTGTTCATTCCTATCGTCTTCTGCAGCGCTCCCCCGGCTTCTAAAGTCGCAGTCTCGTCGCGGCCAATCGTGTACAATTCCGCAGCGAAAGGCGTACCGAGAATGGCGATGTCGTGATATTCGCAACCAAGTATACGGTAGATGGCATCGAGGCCAATGTCCAGAACTTCATCATAGAACCAGACTCCGATGTGATCAATTTCGCCGAAGTGTTCGTTGTGAAGCTGAGCCCTTTCCGTCTCGAGGTATACCATGTGCTTGTCGCGTTCTAGCTCGTTGTTACTAAGCTTGTGCCTTTGAAGCACAAGATCTCTTTCCACAGCATCTTCTACTGCTCCGCCATCGTCGTTGCTCAAGTGAGGGTATCGCTGATCCGGCGTTTGGTACAAGTCGACAGACCATCGCCGGCGTGAATAAGGAACTGTGCGGGCACTTCCACATGCCTCATCTATTTTATCGTCGCGATCCTCCGTTAAAAGAGCGCCGGACCGAGTGGTGTGTGTATGTCGTGTGCGAATGCGCTCGGTCGATATAGACTCGTCCAGGTCGACCTGGGAGAGACCTTGCGTACGAAAGAAGTCATTCAGTATGTCTTGTTTGCTTGCTACGAGCGCTTCAGATGAGCTCTGGATCTTTTGGAAAAGGTGCCTGCGTTCGTCCATCATCGCAAAGTCCTTCTTTCCCTCTTCATCGACAGAGGTGAGCTTGAGGCACAACGCTAAAGCCACGGTCGTGAGGTATACATCAGAAGGCTTTGAGTATGCTAGAGAGCATATAGCCTTTGTCTAAGCGGCTTTTGTTGGTATTGTTGTGATGTCATCAGCTTTGTGGCTGTACGACCCCTTGATCACTAAACAAAGAATGGTGAGTGACAAAAGGTCAATGAGTGCCTCAGTGTGTACAAACCTAATGATGATACATGGCGATGAAGTAGTCGAATGGTTCTGCTACATGGTCTTTGCGTAGTCAGTATATGTGGAAAGGCCAGTCATGAAATCTAAGGCACCTGGCACCCACGACGTTGGATTAAGGATCACATTTTCGACGTTGGATTAAAGTTCGAAACAGCTATGAAAAGCCCTCCGTGGATCTGAGCTAGGATTACCAGCCGTCGGCCTGTGCTACACTAAGGAAGGGGAGTCAGTTCCCAGGAGACAAAGTGTCGGAGTCGGAGTGGGTGTATCGGTCTCGGTCTCGGGATCACCCTAGCCTTTTTCGTTCGGTGGACGTTCGCCCGAGCCCGTCACAGAAACTGACTAGAGCACCCGAGCATCTCCCGCTTTTCAAAATGCCCTTGTTTTGTGCATACGCCACCCTGTGGAGACTGTTTTACCTTGTCTACGGGTCTGTCCTCGCGTTATGGGGGTGGAGCCTGTTGACGGCGTGTCAGTACCACGTGGGACCGCGCCATAGCGGAGGCGACGATCAGGTCATGCTAGGATCAATGGATGATGAGTAAACAGTACTTGTGCGACTTAGGCTAAAGGTATACAACGCTTGTTAGAGCGAGACTCTGACGAAAAGGTACATGGTAGGCGCGCCCCACTGAGCGGTGTCACGTTCGCTTTTGATTGCTCGACTTGACTACTTCAAAGACCAGACACCATTTTCCTCAATGATGTCAATCGGCCGGTTTTCATCGAGCGATCTCCTACCTGCCTCGAGAATTGCTGTCGTCGCGATAGTGTTTTTCAGGGTTGGGAGTGGCCGCGCGTCTAGCTGTTCGAGTGTGACCTCACCTGCGTTGAGCTTGTTGACGGCATCAACGAACTTCTCAAAAGAAATGTATCCGTAGCCGATCTGGCCTGCGAAGTTGCCCTCCTCATCGGGAGCGTACTTCATGTAAAATCTGAAAGTGGTTAGTACGCAAAGGGATGACTTTGCGATATTTGAACTCACGGGTTGTACCAGAGGAGACCACCCTCGTCGTCAGTAACGTCGTAACCGCGCTTGGCCTGATTGACGCGGATTTCTCCTGTAGATGCCATGTAGTGGAAGTACTGATTCGAGTGCACACCGGCTTTCTGAGGCGCTGCCCAGCCAGCTGTGTAAACACCTGTTCCGACCTTGCTAGGGTCATCCTTCTTCACCCAGTTGGTGAGCAGTGTGATGGTATCCTCGGTAGCAGGATCGCAGCCCAGTCCTGTTGCAATGCCCTTTGCAGCACTAGCCATGACGCGTACTGGCTTCCAATCGGGGATCATGGACTCGTTGATGTCGATGTGATGAGAATTGAGGTAGTAGGAGATATCAGAATCGATACCCGCCCAGGCCTTGAACGTCTCCAGTTGGCTCCTGATCGAAGTATTAGCAATTAGAGTCTTCGATTCAGTAGGGGTTGAATGTACTTTGGCTGGCTCATGTAGGAGTAGAAGTAGTTGAAATCGCCCAGCTTCTGCGCCCGGAAACGCGCATCAGCATACGCAGGATCATATCGCTTGTGGTGCTCAATGTAAACGAAGACATTGTGTTTCTTCGCAGCTGCCAAAAGCGCCTGGTGATGTTCCAGAAGCTTCACCGCGGGCTTCGTGATAAGGACGTGGATTCCGCGTTCGATGGCGTACAGAGCGATCGGGTAGTGAGTGGTGTCAGGTGTGAAGATGGTGACTAGGCAACGTCAATGGGAGGAGGCAATTGAGCGGGTATATATTGCAACTCACTGGCACTGCCCTTTGGAAGCGCGTCAATCGCTGTCTTGTACGCATTCGGATCGGTTTTGCCTTCCTTTGGGAACTCCTCAAATGACACGTCCAAGCTGTTGTATGCCTCGGAAATGTTCTTCTGGAGATGCTCGCCTGGCAGATATCAGCATGCCGGACAAAGTGAAACCGTCCAGATGCTGTGCGACTCACGGATTGCGGGGAATTTGCCGCCCGATGTGCCCACCATAGACAGCTTGCCCACTTTGCCGCGTCTTCGGAGGTCGAACAGCGTCAGGCCTACGACACCGACCTTCTTGTCCGACTTGGAGGCGCCCCCTCCGACGAATCCTGTCGTGTACTCTCCAGTACCGACCTGGCGTGCAATTAGCATTGACATGCGACGCGCCGCAGATGTGAGTGAGCCACAGAGCTGCGGCTAGACTGTGGTGAGGGGCAACGCACCATGAGTACTTCTACTGGCGCCATGTTGACTTTAGTTTTGCAGGTCTGAGAAAAGGTCCAGATGATAGAAAGGATTGGCAGCTACTGTCCTGATCTCGAGCAAGATGAGACGAAACAAGAGCTGGAATTGAAGGGGATGCGCTGCTTCAATACCCGACACAGCTTCGTCGGCCTTTGACGACTTATCGATAGCGACGGAAGATATATGACCCAGCAACGCGATGAGGGGCACGAGGCCTCACGCGTGCTGCCGGCAGCCGCGGCCGGATGACGTTGCATCATTCGAGGCCTTGGTCATGGTGGGGGCTGTGTCTTGCTCAGCGCGACGGTTTGCATCTGTTTCCGATGGCCGTGGCGTCTCCAAGCCGTCGAGGAAGCAGCGAGGCTCGTCTCGACATGGCGGAATTGTCTTGGAGCAATTCCTTGGGGCACGCGTGGTGGTTGGCGTTTGTTGCGTTCCGAGGGGTAACGAGGTTCCCCAGAGGCCAAGGAAAGAGCGACACTGGCTTCCCCCACGCGCGTGCCCGCCTGCTATTGGTGGAAGAATGCCACCCCGTCCACGACAGCCGTGCTGTGCCACTATGTTCGACAGCTAACCCTGCCCCAGGTGCAGCTCTATCCCATCAGACAACCGCCGACTTTAGTCACTCTCATAGAAAAGGCCGCAGAATGTCCCGCATTTCGCCCAGTGGTGTCCCGAACGCGCCAGATGGCCCACAGCCCTGCACCCAACCTCCAGTCTAGCCCTCGCCGTTGCGGTCCTTGGCGAATCAAACAGGACCATTTGACGAGATCTTGAACGGTAGAGCCACTGAGACACGCCAGTCCATGTGGGATGGGAAGTGAGCTCTGCCGAACTTAGCTCCTCTGACTTACTTTGCGCCGATTACCTCCATCTCGCTGCTATATTAAAGCTGACCGAACCCGTGTGTGCATCATCTTTATTGTTCGCCCCTTCCTCTCCCCCGAAGCTTCCGTACTCGTATATTACTTGCGTTGTTCTTTTCCAGTCTCAACTCTTCTTGATTATACATACCGCAAAGATGACATCAAACGGAAACGGGGCCAATGGCCACTCCAAAGAGCGTACTCCTCTTCGGCCAGGCATTTACTCGCCCACCATGACCTTCTTTGACCCCGAGACCGAGGAGCTAGATATCCCTACCATCAAGAAGCACGCAGTACGACTTGCCGAGGCTGGCCTTGTTGGTCTCGTCACCATGGGATCCAACGGAGAGGCTGTCCATCTGTCACGGGCTGAGAAGACCGCTGTCACGCGAGCAACCCGTGAGGCCCTCGATGAGGCTGGCTACCAAAACGTCCCGGTCATTGTCGGAGCTTCTGAACACGGCATCAAGCTTACCATTGAGCTCTGCAAAGAAGCAGAGGCGGCGGGTGGCGAGTACGTTCTTACTGTCCCTCCCAGCTATTACCGCTATGCCATCGACGAAGACGCCATTTACGAGTACTTTACCAAAGTCGCAGACAGCTCACCACTCCCAATCATTCTATACAACTACCCGGGAGCTGTTGCTGGCATCGATATGGACAGCGACCTCATCATCAAGCTTGGAAAGCACCCAAACATTGTTGGTACCAAGTTCACATGCGGTAACACTGGCAAACTCACCCGTGTCGCCCTTGCTACCAACGCCTGCACAATGAAGAGCGAAGGTAGTGGCTACATGGCCTTTGGTGGCATGGCCGACTTCACAGCTCAGACTGCTGCTAGTGGCGGATCGGGAATCATCGCTGGTGGTGCGAACGTTCTGCCAAAGACATGCGTCAAGGTCTGGAACCTATGGGCGGAAGGCAAATATGACGAAGCCATTGAACTTCAGAAGGTACTCAGCAAAGGCGATTGGGTTCTCACAAAAGCAGCTATTCCTGGAACCAAGTCAGCACTCCAGTCGTATTACGGCTACGGCGGATACCCCCGCCGGCCACTCAAGAGGCTTCCGCAAGAGAAAGTCGATGCAGTTGCAGAGGGCATCATGGAAGTTATGGAGGTGGAGAAGAAGTTATAGTTGCTTTCAGTTGTGTTTCCTTGTGTTCATGGTTAGTTGCACTGCCTTTTCTCCGCCCATACTTGTTGACATTGGGGGGCAAAAGCGTCTGTCTGCATTTACGATGCTTCCGTTATCATGTACAGCCGTACCACAATAGATATCCTTTTTGGTTGTTCTCGTCGTGGAGCTCGTTTTTGAGTGGGGCAATCCAACATAGCTGACTGCGCCTGGAGGTTCCAAGCTTGCGCCTTCCTAGCTGCGTCGTCACGTGCTAGCGCGAGAATATCGCACCTGCCTTGCAGCCCCAATGCACCATCGTAGAACAGCAACACAATTCCTCGCGCCACCTTTGCCTGCCTTCAGTCACCATCCCTCAGCCTCACCGGTCGGCTGCTTGCTGCCATTCCAACAGCCGGTCGCGTCTGGAACCTAGCTGCCCTAGCGACTAGCGACTAGCGATGCAACATCCTTGCCATGGCGATCGAAATATCGGACGCAAAAACTAGATCGCACACCAACGTTTCGCCGCCTTTGCCATTCCAAGGTTTTCTGCCCGAGCGGTAGTCGCGGTACCTATCACAGCCGGCGTTTTGTCTCGCATGTTGAGCTCAGCCTCGGCCAATGCCGAAGATTCTGGCCATGTGAATGTGACACGGCACATACGTGCGTCCCCAGCTTAACAGCTGTAGAGTGTACATTGGCACTTTGGAAAATATCTACAGTTCGCTGGCCTGATTGCAGCACAGCTAATCGCTCAAAAAGCGCCATCCACAGCTGCATGCAGCTGATCGCATGCGCCTGCTTACGTGTCTTCATAACCACGCGTCGAAAAAGAGATTATAGTTGTACAACGCTCCAGCCAGGTATCCAGCCCGCAGGCTTGTCCGAGTCGCTCCAGACGCCGAATCCCACAAACTTGCTTCGAATGATTTGCGGCTCACTTATATGGCCAATCCGTTTCCTAAACTTGTCCAGCGATACAAGGATAGGACTTCCCGCCGCTTCGCAGCCGTCATCTCTCTGGCGTGGCCGTGGCCTTTTATTTGCGCTAATGTCGAGATCATCACTTTGCGGAAGTTTCTCTGTGTCTCGTTAGCGCTGTCACATCCAGAGACCGGAGTGATGCGGCTTACCTGATACTCGGTGTTGAGAGTCACAACAGCCGCCTCGTGTGCCCGGACAATGGTTTCGCACGCTCGAATAACCCCGTCATTGGTCTCGGTCGATAGCTTGTCCGCTAGAAGGAGCAGGATCAGACTTCCTTGCAGGAGATACATGCCGAACAAGTAGGGCATAAACGACAGATCCGGATCAACGTCCAGTATGACTTCTACCGCATGCGCAGCGGATATCGCGTTGGAAGTCGCCGCAAGGAAGGACTGTGAGCAAATCCACATGTTGTCGTCCTCCAATAGTGCCACCGGATCCCATTTGCCGTGTAACAGGATATGCAACACGTGCATGATATGGGTGGCATATGCCGCGACTTTCCTCGTCTGATGCATCCACTCGCTCCGAACTGGGTCTGGGGTGCTGTTGGCCTGCGCTTCCTCATTCGAGCCGCAGCCATGTTGTGCCTTGAAGTCCTCGATGCTGTACGCGTACCGTTCTAACTGGCGGGTGATTTCTGCCTCGTGGAGCTCCCAGGATGTCCGTTGGCCGAATCTTGGATGGTTCTTCTGTGCATTCAGATCTACAATGTCTCCGAGAATCGTCATCAAGGGCAGGAAGAAACCGAAAATGTCATGCCTGTAAAAGTTAGCCTCGTGTTCAGACTCATCGTCATGTGCCGAAGAAACTCCCACTAGAGCATCTTTCGGCCGCGGTGCGTACGTACGATGTGCACTCAAAATTGAGTCCCCGTTTCCGTGACCCAGGGTGGCCAGTGTAGAACTCGCCCGCCTGCCAGAGGGTGTCAGGAACCGGCTGGAACAAGTCCTCGCATTCGTTGTCGAGCATCGCCAACGGTCGGTTGTAGCAGAGGCCAAGGTGCCGGTCAACCATGTACAGCAACCACCACAGTCGGCGCCTTTCTTCCTTCATCTCTTCCACGATTGCTGCGGATGGTGTGCCCACAGGTGCCTGCGCGCTGGCGCCTTCCGGCATACCCGCCTCAATCTCCTTCTCTGATGCAGCTGTCTCTCGCTCTTTCACGGGTCCTTGTGGCAGTTCTCGGCCTAATTTTAGTTCTCGAGCCAGCGACCATGCCGCGTTCCACCACCGCAAAGAAGCCGCTTTGTATTCGCTCGCGGACGTCACGACTCCGAGGTTGATGTACGTAGCGACATCATCCAGGGTGCTGGTAGGTGGCATTGCTCCGTCGGGTCTTCCATCGTATCGTCCTATAGCTCGGTCAACTCCGAAAGCGTCGTGTGCGGCAGATGTCAAGCCAGGTCCAGGAGCGAAACCGTGAGAGGATGGAGAGTGGACAAGAGGCTTGAGCAGATCTACTGTGAGCTTCCACAGCTTCTGGCTGATGATAGCTCTGGCTGACGGCGAAGATGTCAGATAGCTCGCTTCACTCGTCTGGGCAGCGACCCATAGCATGCTTGATAACAGAGCGGGGCTGCATTTCCTGGGCTTGTGTTGTCGGAGGAAACTTCGCTTCCTGAAAACGGATCCGAGAATGTACGGCGAAACCGGTTCCATGAATACCGACGAGGAACTTTGGAAGTAGAATTCGAGGAGATCGCATGCGGTGGTGACATTGAGTATCGGTCCTAGGTGGGGTAGTAGTGGCCCCAAAACAGGGTACCTGCAAGCGGCGAGGGCGGCGCCGTTCTGGGAGGAGTTCGCGCTCACTCCAGACTGCGGTGATCCGGTGTCTACAGAACCATAGCTGTGTGGAGACGATTGCCTTCCAGTTGCTTGGTACTGCATTGGATACGTCATGTTGGCGTACTCCGGAGGGATCGAAACCGGTGTACCATTAGGACCAGGAATGAGGTGCATACCTGTGACTGTCAGCGGCGCTGCTAATATACCACGCATCGCAGATACGCTGGGAGGGTTTCGAGTAACATACGAGACAAACGAGACATGTACACAGACTGGGAGTTTTGTGAAGCACTCCGAGCTCGGCCATCGTACGTACCGTTCATGGCGTACATCAGCTCTTCGCGAGGCATCTCGGCATGCATTGCCGGGTACGCAGCACCAGAACCAAGAAGCAATGGGTCGATCATCATGTGGTTGACAGGTGGATCGAATGTCGTGCCAGGGTTCAGAGCTTGCCAGTCACCTGCAGGCAGACCACCTTTGCCGGCTGGGAAATGTTGTACAACTGGTGTTGCTTCAGACTGCGACCAAACGTCTTCGTCCATCTCTGCCATTACGCCGGGCCTCTCGTAATAACTCGAAATTCCATTGGGGGTTTGCGGACTACCACTGGCAGCTGCCTCTTCTCGCTGCTTCTGGATGTGCCTTGGGACCTGCGACTTGTTAGCTACTCGATGCACTTTAGATGCGCGATGTACACGCGATACCGAATGCTTCACGTTGAGGTGAGGGACAAGGCTGTTGATCGTTGGAGGTGCTTACTTTTCCGCGTCGTTTCTTTTCACGGTTGTACTGGCAGACGTACTCGAGCTCTATGCAGCGCGAACACGGAGCTTGGCCGTTGCATCTTGTTCTCATTCGATGGCAATGATCGCATGCTCGGCTCACTCTTCGCTTCACGGGTGCCGAGCCACGACGTTCAAGCTTGGGTGTCTCTGCTGTTGTGGTCTCCATGGTTGCGTCTGTGAGTTGGGATGACGACTATGACTTCAACCGGCCGCCGTTGTCCCTACATAAGATCAGCATCAGACGGCCCCCACCAAACACGGCCGACGTACTACTTTGTTCCAATGTGGCGACTCAATTCGAGAGCAGCGATTTGCGAGGGAACGGCAGTTTGTGCACGCGGGTGACGTCGCGGGAGTACTTGAGGACGAAGGAGTCGGTTGCCGGAAATCTGGGGACGACCACGGGTCATGCGATACTTGGGGAGCATATGTGGGCCTCCGACAAAGCTTTGGGTGCCGAGGATACACCCCGACTGTGAAATGTCCTAAGCTGCAAAGACGATTCCAAGGGTCAGTGTGACGATCTGTGGCTTGAAGATTCCATGCGTCCACGCGGGCTTCGAGAAGCGAGATCAACTGGAGAGCAATATCAGAAGACGCAATGTTTAATTCGAGCATTCATGGATGTATGAAAGCTACGACCCATTGGCTACGGCAACCAGGCTCTGGGGCAAGACGTGGCAAGGGTCAGGAACACCGTAGCAGGGGACCGTAGCAAGGGTCAGAAAATCCTACCGCATGATTCGAGCATGGCTAAATACAAATTAGCCGGTGGGAGATGCGCTGCGCTGCGTCGGCGCTAGGAGCGAACCGCAGAGAGCCCCGCTTCTTCGAAGTTCACACCGCACGTCAGCTTCCCGCCAATCCTTGCCTGCGCCGACTACCAATACCTCCTGGCACTTTCTCCAGGTTGTGGCTTGTAGCGCCTGACCATGAATAAGACCCCGAAGCTCTTGCGCAACATGCGTGTCGGAGGTATCATCTTAACGCGCCCGTTATAGCCCCCCTTCGCCGATATTTGGCGCGCCACATTGGGAGCGCTGCTGGTTTGGAATGCCCTCATCTGCTGAAACGGCTTCCGTCCCGTTTCATGGTACCTGGACATCATTGGCGTGCCCTTGCCCGTCATGGACCAGACGTCAGAACGTCAAAAATATGCACGCTGCCATGGCATCTGAAACCCGATACCTGATACCGACAACGATCTTCTCGTGAAGGCATGGCACGACCTTTGCGCTACGCCCAATGATATCCACACCCGGTCCCACTCCCTTGAAGGAGCGTGCGTGAGTCTCGACCCGCGGACAAGCTTATATTTCAGTATCCACAAAGGAGTCATTAGTACTGAGCGTCGCCGGGCTGCTAACACGGGTACTGTATTCGAGCGCACACCGCGACAGCTACGTTGGTTGAAGCGTGAGCTAGGTGTGTCGGTGGATTTTGGCCAAACTTTGTTATGTGGCTTCGCGGTCCCCGCCATGCAGGAGAAGCCGAGCAGTCCTAGGGCCTCTAAGCGACGTTGTAGTGCCTGCAAACCCACCTCCGATATGTGGTCGGCCCAACGTCACCGTTTTTCGTCTATATGCGGAACACCGCGAACTGGCCGTATAATCCTTCTGCCAGCACACCAACAACGTGAACGGTCCAACGACTAACGAACTGGTCGCAATAGCTCTGGAACCAAAAGTCCAACATTGGATCCGCTTATAACTTCATCGAACGGAGACTATCCAGGCATCCTGAGCTTATCTCAGGTACGCGCTACACGGCAAGTTCTCGAAGACTCAAACTTGGAAGCCTCCTCGGGTGTCTTGACCAGTTCGTCAGAGTCTTGCAGCTGGGTCTTCAGACCCACGTGGGCGCCATCCGTTGAACAAAACTCTCCTCAGCTGAAACCGTTGGCCGATGGAAAGGGATGGCACTGCTCCCTGGCTCCGTGCCAACGATCTTCATAATTCTGCCCAATTTTGTCGTCACATACTGAGAGTTTGATCCACACCAAGACGAGGGCAGCGCCTGCCGGCCCGTTGAACTAGCTTGCAGCCTCGCAGAATACTAGATGCTGCACCACCACTGAAGTGTTGACTTCTCCGGCCCTACAGGTAGACAGTAAGATTGCTTCATTCTGAGAGGCTGCGCGTTGCGACCACGAGGGGGGCCCGCAATACATCTGCAAGTTCCAGTGCGAGGGCCCGCACAATGAACATGCATAAGGGCAGAACCCCTTCACTCTGGCTTCGACAAGATGACCAATCTGTGCCTTCTGGGTCCTCTCGCCTGCAGGCAGGCGCCAAAGCTCATCCTCTTTGTGTCAAGCCCCGAGACGTGTGACCATACAGCTTTGGCCTTCCTATCTCTGTAAGAGTCAAGCTGATGCAGGATCCCACTCACATTGTACTCATGAACGCAACTGTCCGGATCATAATCTATTGAAAGCCATGTTTCCCCACAAAAGATGGGTTTGGATTGCAGTTTGGCGACTGCGTCTGCTCATGCAGTTCGACAGTTCGAGGCCTCAAGGCTTGTTGCCAGCTTGCGACGCTTCACTCGCCCTGGCTTATTCACCACTCACAGACCGGATCCCCGCACGTATTTGCTGAATTTTTGCTCCTTTCCTGTAATATGGAACGACATTATTCCAGCCACACAGAGGTTGTTCAACATGGGCGGGAGACGTGTTCAGTGCATACTGTACTTACTGCTAGATCAAGGATTCAACACCAGGACACTCGTGATCAAGCGCAGTTGAGTTCACTATGACCATCCCCAGACTATATACTCCTGAGCAATATGAGCTGGAACTCAGACTCGCTAGTTAGGTACTATGGCATGCAGCAGGACCTGCCTCTGTCATGTACCCCAGATTTTCCAACCAGTGAAGCCGGGAACGTGGCCTACACCAAACCTGGGGAACTGACAGCGTCGGCTGAACGGACGGTCCACCCGCTTCGCAAAGACGATGCTTGTCTGCCCTGTAAATCTTATGACCCGCTTCGCTCGACTATACTCTAGGAGGTGCGATGTTCACCGTTGAGATCGATCCGTGACAGCTCTGCGGGGGCGCCGCCTACCGCGTCGGCTATGGCAGAGGCGAAATAGCCGTAGTATAACAGCTACGGCTCGAAACCTCACAGCTGGGGCATCAGGCTTCCTCAGACCCTTGAGGCTTAACCGGCTCATTCTAGCGAGCCTAACCGTCGTTGCCGCCGTCGCAGAGCAGCGTGCGATCATGCAGCCTGCAGCTGATCGAGCAATAATGCGGGGAGAGTATCAGACCGGGGAAGGGACTGATGGTGTTGCGGGACGCAAGTCTGACGCATGCTGCATGGAGGAATAACTGATGAAAGGGGCCACGCCTGTTGGTGGCTCAAAATAGTCCGCCCTGCTGATACAGGTGCAGGCACCACTATGGGTGAGATGCAGGTGCTCTGCACAAACCCGGGGCGATATACATGCTCCCCTGAAGTGATAAACACTGCGTGTTCGCCCTTCATCAAACCAGTCAGCAGCCCTCGCACTTGCTCTGGGAACACGACTGATCCTTCTTCGAGCCCCTGTGGAATGATACCGGGAGGCGACGTGTTCCGTACCCGTGTTTATGTCCTTCCATTCACGGATAGGCCGGGTGAGCTGATGCTCCCGGCACACAGGAAGCTCTGATTGATGTCTTTGAGACGAGTAAGATTCAACCATGCCTAGGCGCGCGTTTTTTCTGAGGCAATCTCTGATCCCTCGCTCGATGGCCGAGTCCATGGCTGAGTTTCCAAGTTTCGAGCGGGTGTCACCGCATGCCCACCGTCACGGCAACAGGCGATGCCGTCCGGATCTTTCCAGCCACCTGAGCGGTAGGCACCAGCCCATGCGCGTGGCAGACACTGTCACAAACGCTTGGTCCCTCTCGCAATTAACAGACACTAGATCTGTCTGTTGGGCCCAGACTGACGGTGAGTGTTAGCACACAAGCTGCCATTAGGTCCTTTTGTTTTTCAAGTATCTGAGTGCAGCTGCATCGGCACTTGGTGGTAGCGTACTCTGGGGACAGCCGGCCTAACACTAGGCTACCCAGCTCTGCGATCGCGAGCAAGCAAGCGCTCCTCAGCTCCGACACCGTACGGGCAGTTTCCCGGGCTCCAACAAAGTCTTGGGACACCCTTCTCGAACGTTTCAGACAAACAAATGTGCAACTTGACAGCAATCGGAGCGTTCGCGGTGTTATACGGGATCAACGGGCCTGACCTCGCGAACAGACACTAGTATTGTACTAGTGTAATGTCCCGTCAACCGTGATGAGCCCGCCACTTTCCATCCATCATTTGTTAAGTTACACCCCTGATGACTGAGTATTACGCAACCAAGCTTGTAAACCTGGATATTCCCTACTTTGTTGACATTCTTGGCAGGCCGCATAGACTTTACCTTTTAGGCTTAGAGTTATGGTGTCGTTCTGTGACTAAGTAAAATGATGAATGGTCTTGAAACTCACCCGAGCTCACGCGAGAAAATGCCAAGATGTAAAAGTTCCAAGTGGGTCATGTTCACGAACGAGCAGTGGGAATGGTGCAGGTCTACCCTGACTTGTTTGGCGTTTCGTAGATGGTACCTGCAGTGATGCGATGGTGGCGCAATGTTGTTTATAGTCTGGAACTTGAGGGTGTTAGTTGGCGTGAAAGTGTGCGCCGTCTAGGACAATTGTAACAAAGTTCGGATTCGGGTTCGTGGTGCGCTACTAGGTAGACTCTAATTTGACTTGATCCGATTGGTCAAGCACCCAGAATCCTTGGATGCGATTGGCTACAGATCAAGGGTTTCAAGGTTGCTTGTCCGCTCCTCTCTCACATGAAGCACCTTCATGCCCAAGGACCTTCACTATGACGAGACGTCGTCTGTAGTCATTTGGAATATGCAAAAATAACTTACTTTTGCTTCTCAGCATCCTGCTTCATGCCGCCCTGGATCCATTTGCGGCTCTTGGCAGCGTACTCCTCCATCTTGTTCTTGTCTGCGAGGAGCTCTTTGATCGTGTGAGGGTCCGGGACATGACGACCCTTTTCAACACCGGGTCGGGATGTCATGCGCTCTTCCCAGGCCTTGAGGGAAGGAAATTCGTCGATATCAACCCCAGCCCAGCCTGCAGACGCCACCCAGCCATAGTGCGAAATATCTAGCATGTATCAGCACATATCATCATGGGTATGCTGGAGTAACCAGCTGCTTGTGAATGTTGGGTAGGAGATGTGGGTTTTGACGAAGTTTCGGATAGATCATAGATGCTTCCATAGATGGTGCCATCATCTGCGGATGTAGATGTCGAGCTCACCGCTCAGTACATTTGAGGGGAGTGCTTACCGGCAATTGTACATTTCTCACCACACAGATACGGCCTGTTATCTGAAGCAAGATGCTTGTCAATGACTGAGTACAGACGACGTGTCTCGTTCTGGTATCGGTTGACACCGTACTCAATGTGCTCAGGGGCATATCGTGTGAAATGGTCTGCGGTCCACGTTAACCTGATATCCCAGCTGACATGGTACGTCTCGGCTCCATTGCAGTATTGTGAAGCAGTCTGAAGCCAAAGAAGCAGTAATCTGCGCCACCAGGGTGACTGTGCCTCCAATGGCTTCTGAAAATACCTCCACATCGGAACCGACCCCCACATCGGAACCAAGATCTACAGTACAGCCGCTCGAGCGGTAATGCTGTCTCGTGAGGCTTTCCTCGCTTACTATGAGAAGACTGATTCGATACGGTCATCTGGGTCGATGGAACCTGAGCACCAAAGCCAAGACGATGGACTCGGCGATCAAGCCATGCTGCGCCCATCTTACTATACATAACAACATCTCATTGCCGCTCCAAGTATGGTATTGAATGACGACACCACCTTGAGAGCGGTAACGAACCGTTGTTGCAGCGGGTGACAAGTCCACATGACCTCGGGACTGCCGTG
The DNA here is from genome assembly GCF_024043175.1 of Alternaria infectoria. Classification (NCBI taxonomy): domain Eukaryota; kingdom Fungi; phylum Ascomycota; class Dothideomycetes; order Pleosporales; family Pleosporaceae; genus Alternaria; species Alternaria infectoria. The sequence goes on from NW_026250691.1 coordinate 640,950, forward strand.
AAAAAGCAAAGGCCAGAAAGAAAAAGCATAGGAAAAGTCATACTTACTAGCTTGACCCTGCATCGGACCAACGCCGGCGTTCTGAAAGTAAAGCCAATTTTTCATGGCATACCAGTCTCGTGTTCCCTTGGGAAAGCTGATCTTGTGATCTGAGTCGTAGCGATCGACAAGGTACTCCATGATGCTTCCGGATTCGAAGAGGTTGATAGTCTCGCCGTCGGTGAAGGTGTCGGTCAGTGTGGGGATTCGCCCATTGGGGTTCATCTTCAGGAACTATCTACCGTTAGCATGGCATTGATGCGAAAAGAGAATATAAGGCTAACCCATTCTTCCTTTTGTGTGTTCTTGGAGATGTCGATCTTGTGGACTTTGTAAGGGAGACTGGGGATATCAGCGAGTTGAGCTAACCTTGAATGCATAATATCCTTTTTTCTATAACCATTGTGGATTATGAGTAAAATGATGTAGCGCTTCGCAAATGTACGTTATTCGGCAATGGCTATCCAAGGGCAATATCCAGAGGCATCCGAAGGTCTGGCACGAAAGTGAACTATCGCAATAGACACTTTCCGATGCGCAGATGCTGCTGACTATACCCCAAGGTACTTCATGTAGGTCGAATACATCGCTTAGCTTGTTTTTCGTTTGCTTCGAGCTTCTCGGAAACACCGAGGTTGCTGTCCCTTTCTCTCGCACTCGTGCAATGACAAGAGCCTTGACAGCGGAAGAGATGGAAATAGAAACATGTACTGCTAGGTTTCCCCAAGGAATATCCCCGAGATTGTAGGAGACGTCTTACATGGTCAGAAAGATACGTACCCTAGTTCCTCCAAAGTGATGGAGACCTTGATGCCATTAGGCGTCTGGGTGGTGTACAGGTTGATGTCCGATTGCTGAGACATTTTTGCGATGGATCGGTAGCTGTAAGTCGACACAGAAACAAGCAAAGAATTGCTGTAGTTCGTAGCTATATAGCTTGAGAACTGACGTAGTGGAGCTTTGTGATCAGACAACTGCGATGATGAAAGTGGGGTGTAATGAGGGGCAGCTTCGGGCGAAACCTGCCTTCATGCTTTGTTAATAGTGCCGACGGCGAAAACTGCGGCGATTCGTAAGCGATTCAAGAATCCGACTCTTATGCTTTAGCTACTGTGGTCAAGAGCCTTGGTGTCAAGGAACAGCTTGTTCAGCAAGCTCATTGCTTAGAAGCGACTGCCAAAGCCTGCATCATCCAAGAGCAACGACAGCCCCAGCACTCGTAACTCGGCCATCAAACGTGTCCCTTGTAGAGGTACAGAAGTTGGTGAGGACTATGTAGAGGCCAGCATTTCGTCGAATAAAACATAGATTCAAATGTGGTAGCAGCTGAAAACATTACCTAGGTAGGTACAGAACGAACGATTGTTAAGCAAAGCGGAGAACAGAAGCAGCCCCAATGGTTTCGGCAAGTGAGTCTTCGACACGGCAAAATGGAAACTTGCCGATAAACGCTTACGGCGGTAGCTTCCCTAGTATTACTGACGAAGCGCTGTACAGTCTGGTTGTACTGCACGCGCATAAGGTTGATGTTGAGATACCCGCAGGCTCCAGAATGGGCCAAGATCGTACTCAACGCGGGGCCTCGGATATGCTAATACGATGACCTAGGGACAGGCGCATCATAAAGAGCTTACATAGTGATATCAGGCGGCGAACCACGCGAATATGTGAATGTAAACGTGAGATTTGCGCAGCGGCGTGCACGTGATCTGCCGGGCAGCAGACTGCAGCCTAAAGCGGCCAAGCGTGCTCCCTACTAGCCTGAACCTTTGCCTCGTCGCGACAGCCTCCACTTTCTCACCAACTACACCTCCATCGCAACCACAACCTCTCGTCAACAGCAAACATGTCGTGGCGCAACCAGGGCATCACCGGTTCTAATAACATACCTCTAGGTACTCGCCGTCGTTTCGGTGGAGGCGACGATGATGGCGGCTACAACCCATCAGCGCCCGCCGAAGGCTTGTCTGAGTTGAAGCGCGGCCGCAGTCCTGAGCGCAGTAAGTCGAGTCTTCCCACGCACTCCCATTCATCTGCTAACAGCCAAGCTGCAGACTCTGCCGACGGTCCGCGACAGCGCAAGAAGCGCAACCGATGGGGTGACGCGAGCGAGAACAAGGCTGCTGGCTTGATGGGCTTGCCGACTGCCATCTATGCCGCAATGACTACTGAGCAGCTTGACGCGTACACTCTGCATCTGCGCATTGAGGAGATTACCCAGAAGCTCAAGATCAACGACGTGGTCCCAGCCGATGGTGACAGGTACGTGACTTCCCTCCTCAAACGTTGGAGATGCTAACATGAACAGGTCCCCATCGCCGCCCCCCCAGTACGACAACTTCGGTCGCCGTGTCAACACTCGCGAGTTCCGCTACCGCAAGCGCCTCGAAGACGAGCGTCACAAGCTCGTTGAGAAGGCGATGAAGACGCTTCCTAACTACCACCCACCTGCCGATTACAGGCGGCCTACTAAGACACAGGAGAAAGTCTACGTTCCGGTCAATGACTACCCGGAGATTAACTTCAGTACGGAACTAACCCCTCTAACTCCCCTCCCCCTGTTTTGCTTTACCCCAGCCTTTGTCTTGACCAGCCTGCTCAGACTGCTGGATGTTCACGTGCATCTAGTGGCACCTGCAGTACAGCTATGTCACTAACCCTAACCCTTTTGCTCACAAATTTTTGATCATACACTAACCACAGCTTTTTGCACTAACAGTTGGTCTACTCATTGGCCCCCGTGGAAACACCCTCAAGAAGATGGAGACCGAATCCCAGGCAAAGATTGCGATCCGTGGCAAAGGCTCCGTCAAGGAGGGTAAAGGACGTTCTGATGCAGCTCATACCAGCAACCAGGAGGAGGATCTCCACTGCTTGATCATGGCCGACACCGAGGAGAAGGTCAACAAGGCGAAGAAGCTTATCCACAACGTTATCGAGACTGTAAGACACCACTCTCTTCCTAATCATGTACATGTACTAACAATTACAGGCTGCCTCTATCCCTGAAGGCCAAAACGAACTCAAGCGCAACCAGCTTCGTGAGCTTGCCGCCCTCAACGGTACCCTTCGCGACGACGAGAACCAAGCCTGCCAGAACTGCGGTGAGATCGGTCATCGCAAGTACGACTGCCCGCAGAAACAGAACTTCACCGCCAGCATCATCTGCCGTGTCTGTGGTCAAGCTGGTCACATGGCTCGCGATTGTCCCGACCGCAAAGTTGGACAGCCCTGGCGCAACGACAACCGTTTCCCCGACCGCGGTCAGCCAGCTCGTATCGCTGCTCCGGAGAACGAGCTCGACGCTTTCATGGCCGAGATGGGAGGTGCCCCTGGACAGCCTCGTGCGGCGATCGAGTACAACGGCAACGGTGCTGCTGGTGGAGACAGCTACGGTGGAGGCGAGCGTGCCGTCAAGCCCTGGGAGCGTGGTCCTACTGGTGGCTCTGCACCCTGGGCGCGCAACGATGGCGATGACCGTGGTCGCGGTGACAACAACTCTGCTGCTCCTCCCCCCTGGGCTGGTGGTGGCGGCCGTGGCGGTCAGTCTTACGACCAAGGCTACGGTGCTGGCAACGGTGCGGCTCCTTGGGCTTCTGCCACTCCCACTGCGCCTGCGGCAGGTGCTGGCTACGGATACGGTGGTTATGGTTACGACCAGAACGCTGGCATGGGCGCTCCTGGTGCGTACGGTGCCCCTGGCTATGGCGCTCCTCCTCCTCCCTCCGGTCCTCCTCCTGGACTGGGTCCTCTCTTCCAGAGCTATGGTGGTGCTGGCAGCCCTCCTCCGCCTCCCCCGCCGCCGTCTGGATCTGTGCCTCCACCACCCCCTCCGGGCGAGGCTCCTCCTCCTCCCCCGCCCAGCGACGCTCCCCCACCACCGCCACCTCCTCCGGCTTAGATGGACATATGATGCAGCGATCGCGCAGATTCCGGATTGTGCATAGCCAGTTTTCGTGTCTATGCCCACTGGTATCTAGCTATTAACAGCTGTAGCAATATTTTTGTCTTGAAAGCGCAGATGGTGGTCTTTGGGAGTCGTGTACATCTAATTCGAGCAGAGAGCCGCTGGTATATGGCACAGGTAAGCTCACGGGCGAGGTCTAGTAAGTATGTAGCTTCTCGCACTTTGTGCTTGGATAGCTAGGTGCTAGATATACTCTGTACATGAAAAAGCGAGGTCTTACTTAGCATCTTGCTGAATGCATTCCTCTTCGATACTCTGACGATACCGATGCTTCAGTTTATGATTTCCAAGTGAAGGTAGAAGTGACTATGGCGACGTAGATGACGTTGCTCGCCAAGGCGGTGCTAGGACAAGCGGCGGGACCAGGCATGAGCGTGACAGGGCGGGCACATGCAGACAAGCTCACGTTGACGATGCGCGCTTGACTACTCGACCCTCTCATTTGCCTGTATCCTTCTCTCTAGATGCTTGCCTTGCGTGCTTCTCCATTTTCTTAGCGACTTGCGACCCCGCTCTGGGCCGCCCGCCCTCACTCTCACCCACCCTACAGTCGTTATGGAGCGGATTCGCGTGAGCAAGGTACGAGTCGCTGAGCTCTACAGGCTCCTCGAATCCACACTGATACTACTGCTAGGTGGAAGGCGTCTACCTCCTTCGTAGAGGCACGCGCTTCGACGGCACGCTGCATCTTATGCCCCACCATCTCGTCTTCAGCTACCTCCCCAGCCCGCCTGCCGACGCTCCTGCCGACGCGAAACCACCGCGACAGAAAGAAGTATGGATAACGTATCCTATGATCAACTATTGTTCCCTCAAACCGTGCCCGCCCATCCTGCGCCAGGAGCCCTCGATCCGCATTCGATGTCGCGACTTTACCTTCTTTGCCTTTTTCTTCCCTAACGAGAAGAAGGCGCGTGACGTGTACGATAGCATACGGGCACTCTCGTGCAAGATTGGTAGACTGGACAAGCTACTCGCATTTAGCTACCAGCCAAAACCGCCGGAAGACCAACAGAATGGTTGGGATATCTACGACGCCCGCCGCGAATGGAAGCGGCTGGGTATCAGCCCTAAGGACACGGAGAAGGGCTGGCGGATCTCTGAAGTCAACGTGGAATATAAGGTACATCAGATGTGACATGTGAAGTCAAACACAGGTCTTGACGAGTGGAACAGTACGCGCCGACATATCCCGCCCTCCTCGTCGTTCCCACCAACGTCTCAGACAGCGTTCTCAGATACGCCGGCGAGTACCGATCGCGACAACGCATACCAGCCCTCGTCTACCGACATCCCATCAACAACTGCTCTATAACTAGAAGCTCGCAGCCCACACCGGGCCTGCGCGGGAATCGGAACCCTCAAGACGAGCGGCTTGTCGCAGCCATCTGGGCTACTAACCGTGGGTGGAAACCTGCGAATACCTCTTCTTCAAACTCTACAGAACTCACTCCCGACACCAGCGTTGTGAACCTGAATGATTCCAGTGCTAATAGCTCTTTTGTTGGGACAGTGGACGAGAATACGAACACCGGCAGGACCACCGCAGACGATCTGACGGCGTCTTCGGAGACAGATCCAGACGCACCAAAAGTATACGGAGCCCAGCAGCGTAACCTCATTGTCGATGCCAGACCTACAGTCAATGCGTATGCGATGCAAGCTGTTGGACTTGGCTCGGAGAAGATGGACTATTACCCTGGCGCGGAAAAAGCCTACCTCGGAATCGACAACATCCACGTCATGCGGAAGTCGCTTGATACAGTCATCGAAGCGCTAAAAGAGTCCGATCTAGTGCCTTTCCCTCCCAATCGACAGCTTCTGGCAAAGAGCAACTGGATCAAGCATATCGCCAACATACTGGACGGGACTGCGCTGATAGCCCGAACGGTCGGGATTATGCACTCCCACGTCCTTATCCACTGTTCTGATGGCTGGGATCGTACGAGCCAGCTCAGTGCACTAAGTCAGATCCTGCTAGATCCATATTACCGGACGTTAGAAGGCTTCATTGTCCTTGTCGAGAAAGACTGGTTATCGTTTGGACACATGTTCCGACACCGATCGGGTTTCTTGAGTCACGAGAAATGGTTCACTATAGAGAACGAGAAGATTGAGCGCAAGAGCGACGGTACTGGAGGCAGCAATCCCTTTGAGAATGCTCTCCGTGGCGCGCGGGGTCTCTTCAACCGACACAACGAGTCGAACGAGTCTCTCAATCAGCTGCCAGAGACGAACGTACCGGAAAACGGCACAGATGTTGCAGAACCTACTTCAGCAAAGCCGGCCCAGATTGGAGCTGCGGAAGAGCATCGCATTACCAAGGTGAACGAGCTGTCACCAGTCTTCCATCAATTCCTCGACTGCGTATACCAATTGCATTACCAACACCCAACCCGATTCGAATTCAGCGAGCGCTTCTTGAGGCGCTTACTTTACCATCTTTATTCTTGTCAGTACGGAACGTTCCTCTTTGACAACGAGAAGGAACGCATAGATACCAGGGCTAAGGAGCGAACAAGGAGTGTGTGGGACTACTTCCTTTGCCGGAAGCAAGAGTTCATGAATCCAAAGTACGAACCTGAGATTGATGATGCTGTTCGCGGCAAGGAGCGCATGATCTTCCCTCGGAAAGGAGAGGCAAGATGGTGGGCTGAGTGTTTCGGTCGCACTGATGAGGAAATGAATAGCTTTGGTTCTCAATTGCCGCCGACCCTCACACCACAGACCAGCAATGCCAGTACTGGCAGGAGTGGCACAAGTACGCCGATAGTTCAAGAACCTATTGTGACGGGTACAGAGACCGCGGAGGGAGCGACTGGAGCAGGTACGACGGTTAATCCTCCACCCACACACGCCGCCGGGGACCGTTCTCCGATGGCATCGAACACACCAAAACCTCTCGATGCCGCAGCTGCACTGGGACAGGACCTAAGGCAAGGAGTTATGGCGAGCTTCGAGAAGCTAGGGCTCACTGGCAACGGGAACAGAGTAGCGAGCCCAGCTGCAGCAAGCAGTAGACCAAGCGAAGACGTCGCACGAGACATTGTGAAGCCAAGCTCGGACCTGAGTGCCGATATGGACACGGATCGACCAGCGCAAGATGTCACTCAGGACACGGTCGACGAGAAGCCGGAAGAACCTACACAACACAACGAGAATATGAGCCCCGAAGTGAGCACAGAACAGCCCACTGAGTCCGCGTCGCATCAGACTGTCGATTTGGGGCTGGGAGCGGAAATTGTGGAAAAGAAAGCAGAGAACAGGAGTAGAAGTCGACAAAAGCCTAGTCAGGCGGTGGCGGCGAAGAAAGAGGTTGAGATGGAGATGCAATAACGAGCTGGGGTGTTGGATGATCAGTAAGCCGGTCATCCTTATGAAGTATGGAATCATGGTAGAGGTTTGACGAGACACGGTAATGCAGAGTCACAATGAATGCAACGAAAGATACCCCTCATTAGTACTTTTATATGCAGCTCATCTGTCGGCTGACATGTTTCACGCAACCTCCTGGTTTAGGTCAGATCATCGCCTCGTGCGGTGCTACACCCTGTCGCTGCCTCGCGAAAACTCCGAACGACTTGATATGAAATTGCCACTACATGTTTCTGCAGACCCTGTGTAAGTCTGTCTTCCTACTACATGCAAGGAGAATGTAATTACCCATCGCGCGTCAGACGCCTACAAAAGACTGGACGAACTGTTCGATGAAACGAATGGCCGTACGAAAAAATGTCCAGCAATCCCACGTTCCTGGAGCACTTGGATGGTTGAGCACGAGGACTCTAAAGAACAGAGGTGAACATTTCTCTAGTATAGAGCTTTGTTTCAGATTATACTGTATCTGTGTGAACACAAAGGACTCTGTCTTTGAGACTTGGTTTGGCGGCACCTAGTATTCGCGCTCGGCCGCAGGCCCTTGTTTATTACTGGTACGGTACTACGTGTCCCGTAGTGCCACGCATGTGAGCTGTAGCCTAGATGTTTGGTTGTTAGGGCGATAGTGTCGATCACCTGCAAGTGAGTCGACCTTTAAGTACCTGATCATTGTACTGGTTTCAGTAAAAAATATTTGTACTGTAGGATTTGCCAGCTGGTCTGTAACAGCACAGCGTCACGGAGGGCACAGTAGGCTATTGGAAACGACCTTGAGTTGGATTTATTGGAGGTCAGCGGCGCTTTGCAGCTGAGTAAGTCGGTGCATAAAGACGATGGCCTTCCCGCAAGGTTGAACTCGTGGTGTGAGCACTGCGAAGAACAGGAAACATCCAGCAGCCTCGAAGAGATTTCTTCAATCGCTTAACGATGACGCACCAAGATACCACTGAGAAGGACCTGAACTGGCTGCATCACGTTGCTGACACATGTGGACCCTTATGTGCATATTGTTCCAACCTCTTACCCCATGAACCGTACATGGCTTTGTTTTGTAAGTCCGCTATCATCTCCACAGAAGAAACGATCGTTAATTATCCAGTTCCTTCGAGCGCTTCTCATGTAGCGAATCACGATCACTTCAGGCAGCTACAGCCAGTTGCTACTATATCCGAGGGGGTCAAGAGCATGCTTGCGGATGGAATCGACTTTGATGATCGGGCATTTCTAGCCCTACACGCTCAGGGCGATCAAACTGTATCCGCAAGTGCGTACGGGGTACTTCCAATCCCGATTCGCGGGTATCAGGGTAGGAATGAGATCCACCAGTCGATGGAGTCACAGTCTCAACACGTGGAATTGACGGACATGTACAGGTATGAGGCGAGGGATCATATTCATTAATCTTCTGGCTGACCACGAATCAATAGCATCAACCCACCATCACATTCCTCCGGTGCCAGACTCAACACAGTCTCTGGATCGGAAGTTATAGGACCATTTGGCCCCGAGTGTCAAAGCTTTGGTAACGCGCTGTCAACTCCTAATACAGATCTTCCAGAGAATGCACTCTCAACAACACTCTTTCAGCTTCCACAGGGGTGGCCTCTCACGGCATCCCGACCGGATCCACCAATTATCGATACGAACAGCATCATCAGATACGTGCCTACCATGGGAAGTTTCGTATTCATCTGCAGGGAGCCAAATTGTCATGGGCGTAGCTTCGGCCGTTGGCAAGAGTTTGCGCGCCACTATAACGGGGCTCATGCACCAGCAGATGCGGGCAACATGTTCTGGTGCGCAGTACCCGGTTGCGACCGTGGTGTACGACCGTTTCCGAGGAAAGACAAATTGAATGACCATATCCGGAAGGTACACACGTCAGTGGTTGAGACCACATCGTCGGACTAGATATGTGGCTGATGTGACGGCGTATATGTGGATCGCGGTCGAGAGGGGCTATCTGTTGTACCGGAGACGATTAATGAGTGGATCTGTAAGGGAAATACAACAAGTCGCACAGGCATAGTGTTGTTAGTGTTTATGCCATTCGACCACGCGACTTGAAATCCCTGAATGTCAGAGCTATGCGAACTCACGTCGCCCAAGGATGACCTCCCTTCCCAAACTTCGCATCACAAAAAGCCAACTTCGTCAACCTCTTTTCCAAAATCTCTTCTTTGTGCATCTCCATTTCTTCGTAATCCCAGTTCACACTCACCATGCTGCCTCGTAACCACTCTGCTCTTTCTGTAGAGAGGAAAAGTGTCAAGCCTCCTGTAAGCATGGGATCGTCAAGGGCAAAGTCCAGATACTGCTTCGGCGGCATATCTGTTGCAACGAGGCCGGGGAAGAGGCTGAATGTGCGGATGCTAGGCTGTTCATGATGAAGGAACTCCATGAATTTGGTTTGCGCGAGTTTACTGGGGATGTAGGAGGAGAAGTCGGCACACATGTCGCCCAACGTTCCGGTGGAGACCGAGATCACAGTGCCCTTGCCGTCCGGCGCTTGGGCGAGGAAGTGATGCACGTTCAGATGTACGGCCTTGACATTCACTTCCTAGGCAGGCGTCAGTAACCATCGAGGGCTTCTAGGAAAGAGACGGGAGAGGTCTCACAAAATCCTGCCACCATTTTCCTGGTTCAAACTTGCCAATCATAGCTTGCGTCAAGGATCCGGCGTTGTTGACGAGGACATCGATTCGGCCGACGGCTTCTCCTGCCCTCTTCCACAACGTCGCAACATCTTCTTCCTTCGTGATATCGATGGATCCAGATGAATGCATGATCGTCCCATTATGGACTATGGCGTCCAACTTGTCAACAACCTCTCGTAGTTTCTTTTCGTTCCTCCCGGTTATGACGATGGCCTTAGCACCGGCGGTTACCCATGCTTCAGCAATCGATCGACCAATGCCACCTGTGGCCCCAGTGATCAGGACTGTTTTGCCTGCAGCTGAAAGGGCAGGGTCGCTAGGATCCAGGAGAGGGTTGTTCTTACGATGCACTTTGCTCGTGAGTTGGACGGGCCAAGTTATCGCGTCGTAGTCTGGTTGGTCAGCCATTGTCCTGGTAACCGATATACGGATTATGGTCCAATTGCAAGTCGTTGCTTAAGGAGTATAGTACTCATTGTACAGTAATTTGTGGTATCTATAACATGACGCGACTGCGGGGAATCTGTGCGCGTCTTGTGCCGTACCCACAATATGCGGCACGCGATAAGTACCTTCCGAAGCGGGATGCCGATGCCGACGCACGATCGCGGCGCGGACCACAGTCGCTAGTAGAAAGCACACGTCGCATATCCTTCGAATACGGGAACAGGATGCCGAGCCATGTGAACACAGTCATCGTGTGGGTGCAATTAATGAAGTAATAGGTATCTCAGATTCGCAGTTACTGTGTTTGTCCAAGACCCCAAGAGGGATCCAATATATCAGCGTTGAACCAGTCCAGAGAAGGTTGCGACTGAAACAGCTGCCACATCATGTCGTCGTTCCATGAAGATGGCATGATACCAGCAGTGTTGTCACTCCCGCTATTGTTCAAGATGCCGGGACCGTTCCCGAAAGCTGCCGACATGGGATAGGTGGTCAACGGTCCAGTCGAGTCTCCAGTTGGGTGCTGTGTCTGTCCATGGGTACCAGAGCCCTGCACCAGGGGCCTACAGAGGCCCAGCAGCGTGGCACACAGCCGATGTAGTCGATGTACATACTTGTTCTCTGTAACGAGTGCAGAAAGACCATCGGTGACATCTTGGAGGAGCTGGAAATCTTGGGCGCTGGATGTACCGACGACGTTGCAAAAGACGACGAAGAAGGGACAGAGTGGGTAAGAAAGCATGCTCCTGGTCGTTGTCAGTAACAGTGTTTTCGCCAATTTTTCTTGCACCTACCAAGCGAGATAAGGATCATAGCCTTCAATGAAATGGTCTAAAGATCTTCCGAGCTCCTCTATGTACTTTGCGCACTCGAGTGCTTTCCGGGCGCTTTGGAGGCACTCTTCTCGTTCCAAGGGATTTGTCGTAACGGTGGGACTCAGGCGGTGGACCGACGTCAGGGTAGAAAAGTATCTGAACTCCATGCTTTTCCAGTGTATGAGAGCATCCGTTCTGCTATCCAAGAGATGCAGTTGCCGTTCCTTCTCCATGAGCTCGTAGATGTCCTTCATCTTTTTCCGTAGTTGCGCAACCTCATCGTTGAGTATAGTAGGCGATGGCTTCGTGTCCAATGTCAGATCCAGGATCTTGTCGAGTACGGGAAGCATCTCTAGAATGCTCATAGGGCTGGCTGGATCGGCTCGTAACAAGTACGAGGCTTTGACCGGAAGTTGAGGAAGAGATCTTGGTCGCAGCAGCAAAAGGCTCATGATACTGTCAAGAAATGCGCATTGGCCGACAAGTGCATAGATTTCGCTTTCGGAATCACTTTCAGGCATTGGCTTATCAATGTGGTGATATCCCAGAGCTACAATAGTGCGAGATGCATGTGCCGTGAGTTCCCAACAACTCACTGGGTTACCCATAATTTGCATCATGATGGCCTGCATCTATTAGTAAATCATCTCGAAGTAGCACAGCTACCATAGACGTACCCCAGTGATCAAGGCCTGAGCAAGTAGTAGGGATGGCGCGGTTAGGAAACTAATGCGGTCCAGAGCAGTAAGCGCTGCTGTCAGATGATTGAACTCCATTTGCTGGATGTGCGTTTGGACGGCTGCGCTTTTGGGGCCTTGTAGCTGATTTGCGTATAGTACAACAGCGCCTTGAAAGTGCACAATGACCTTGTACAGATTAAGGGTCTTCTCGTCCGCGTTTCCTTCCATTAAAGCGAGCGCGATCTTCTCAAACGCCTTTGGTGGTACATGATCGACAGTGTGGTAGCGAACGGCAGCGTTGCCTCGGTCTTTGGATTCAGCTAGCAGTCTCATCAGTTCTGTGTCAAGATTCTCCAAGCATATCGACTCACTGCCAAGGATAATGTTAAAGATCTCGCGCTTGGATATTTCAGTAGAGACATGCATCGACTCGTCAAAGGTACTTCGATCAGTCATGGTCGGCGTTGGGGTATTTGATAGCTGGTCAACGAACGACATGGCGGTCTCGAGGACCGAACGCTGATGACCGGACAGCAGTCCATTGGTAGAGAGCTCTTTGCTAATATGTACACGAGCTTCATGTGCTGTCTGGGGACTGTTATCAACATCCGAAGCTGCCACCGGGGCCGGCACGTCTAGCGAGCTTGTTGTTCTCTGCCTCTTTGTCGGTCGGTCTGACGATGCTTCAATGGTCGGTACAGCGAAACTGTTTGTACACTCCTGCTCCTGCGCCAGGCTTGGGCTTCGGTGAACACTCTGGACCGAGTGTTCAAGACTCGACAGCCGCTCCACGAGAGCTTTTATTTTTTCGTCCCTGCATCATCATCAGAGCTGGAACGAAAGGTGCTAATCGAGAAAAAGAACTCCTGTTCTGCATCTGTCACAAGCACGAGAGATGGGCAGTTGCTTACGTCCGAACTTTAGGCTTAGGAACACGCTTGTGTCTGTTGCGCAAGCACTCCGTCTTGGCTGCCACACAGTTTGCACATGGCTCTTTGCGATCACATTTCACCTGCGAGCTGTCAACGCTTCAGTCGCAATGCGGGTAGTGGCCCGATTGGGTCGGCGACTCACCTTTCGGGAATGGCATAAGTCGCACGCGGGGACGCCTCCATGAGCAATCCAATTCTCTTCCGGCATTTTGTAATCCTGAGAGTAGTGGAGAACGCGACAAAGTAAGTAGTCCCCGACTCTAGGCTCGCTGCTGGAGGAGGACCGGCTTGATGCTCGGATATCTTGGCAGATTCAGACGGGGGAATGATCCGTCCGAAGCTCCGACGTCATCTGCCCGACGTGCCCGGGACTGCCTTGTCCATGGCAAACTCCGAGGGCAGTGAGACATCGTCAGCAAGCCCAAACCTTGCTGCACGGTTGTTGAGACGAAGGCCCAAATATGATTCTGCACCCCTATCCGTACGTTGTCCAACCGCGATGGCAGTCATGGAAATGAAAAGGACCGCTCCCCGCTGACTGCAGCTGCCGTTCTGGCCACGTGATCGCGTTAGGAATATACGAGTGAGCACTCATATCTCCTGGGCCGCGCGTGTTCGAGCGTTGCATGTCGCGTCGTCGCGAAAGCAGAGATCGAGGCACAGGCCCAATGAGAGCCGGTTTTATGATGCGACAACCGTTCCCATCTTATTTTCAGCACGTGGGAATCCTCCAAAGGTGCGATGACTTGCAGCGATTGCACGCGTGGCAGGATCACAGAAAAGCAAATAAAATATGCGCAGAATTTCACAGCCGTTTCAGGAAGGACGCGATACACATTGCTGGCTGCCCCACGGCTACTCCCGCGAGGCTAGCCTTTCTGGTTGGAAGTGAAGGGTATTTGGTTGGATGGGGAGTTGAGGGCGTAAGTAAGACGCGATTGAGCGATGCAATGTCATCAAGCGAACACGCCGTCACGGTGCCGAAGAAGGAAAGTGGTATGGCATGTCGCTAAGAGGACGTGGGATACCGACGTTTCGCGACGTGAAAAGATATATTTCCGTGGTCGTACAGATGTCATACTTACCAAGTATCCGGTAGCAGGAGTTCTCGAAGGAGCAAACGTGCAGTCAAAGTCTGCAGTGTTTGGAAGGAACTGGTATCCATTACCCCATCGGTTCCACCGCGATGGAAGCGAAGTCATGGAATTTGATGAACATGCCGCGCTGTGTGGGACGAATCAGTCATCGTGGCAAGCATCGTCCACGTTTCGCCGAGGCCCTGCGTGTGTAACGTCTTTACGTGACGTGGGATTCGGTGGTTGAGCTGGTGCGCGGTCCTGCAGCGCGCTACTTGGAGGAGCGTGCGACGGATTAACACACCGTCTCATGTGACAGCGCGTTTGACAGAGCGCGTTCAGAACGACTATCCTGAACTCACCAACTCTTCAGGCGCTGCGCCGCTTGAGACGATTGACTGTGCCGCCTACGTTGGCGCGAGAGAGGGTCTGTCTCACGAACAAGGGGTGGCGTGTGTGGCGTGTTTTGGTCAGCGTCGACCTCAGAATTGGGTTGAGAAGATATCGACACAAGACTGTCAGACCCCTGACTCGACCAAACGGGCTCCTTCATTACTACGCCGCTGCCTACATGCATCAATGGACATTCAGAGGATGCGGATGAGGCTGGTGCTCGAGTACCAATGGAGCAGGCGCGCCTTGCCACATCGAAGACGCCGTGCAGAAGGAGCGACCGGCATTGGGTCGGGTGCGAATGTTGATGCATGCCGTGAAGCCTGAGTGCCGGGTAGGTGACGGGCATGCATGTGAAATGGCGATCGTTCGCTGCAGCAACAGAAGGCCGTCGGCGGTGTAGAAGCAGCAGAGAAGACGGCGGACGTACAGGCTTCTTGGGCTGTGTGGCATTGAGTGATTTTGCCACAATCGGGCCACTATCTCTGTCCTCAGCGCGCTGGCAAAAAGAAGGCGGTTCCAAAGTTGTTCTGCGTTGATGCGACGGGAAGCCAATCAGATAAGCGAACCCCAGGCTGCGTGGGGTGTATCAGGAAGTCGCGATAAGGGACAGACCACCATGGATCCTTCCCTCGCTCACGGGCGCCTACGCAGCGTCTGTCTGGTACGGGTGACGACCATGTCCATCCAAACCTTTGACGACGCTGCACGTGGACCAGCGTCTACCAGAGCCAGCATCCTCACTGCGGAATCGGGGCGCTGCTCCGCGTCTGCGATGACGAAGAAGTGTTACAAATGGCCTCAGGCCGTCAGGCTCGGCTCGTGTGGGGTTTGGCTCACCGTCCAGAGGCAGGGCATGGCACGTCTTGTGGGCGGTGGAGACAGGCGCATATCAGATGAATGCCGTGGCCGCGATAAAGCGTCGCACAGGGGCGCGGCGTCGAGAAGCCACCCGGTGTGCTGCAGGGCATTGCGGCTGCAGCAGCGCAGGCACGCAATGAGAGGGCACATGGGGCCTGCGGCGACTCCAGGCGGTCTCGGGGCTCCCACGCCCGCCGTGTCATTGGCGCGTTTTCTGGCAGAGGGCGTGAGTCTTATCTCTTACTCCTGGCTCGGCGGCCACCACACACCCCAAACTCCAGCTTCCAACCGCACCCACAACCAGCCCAGCACTGTCCCCGCCCAGCACAGGGCTGGCCATCCCCGGCGCGGGAGCTAGTTCCAATGCCAAAAACAAAGAGTACCTGCACATCCCAGCGCCCCAAAACCTGACCCGCACCCACTGCGCTCCTACGCTCTCTACCGCTGCTCCAACCCTCACCCTCACCCACGGGTGCACAGGTCTGCCGTCCTTTTGATTGTGCCACCTTCCACTCGGATGCTCCCGCGTGCACCGCCTGTCCGGCTCTGAATGTGCGTAGTCCATGATTGCTTATCTTGTGCGCCAGCCCCATACATATCCGAGCGACATGCCTGTGCCTGTATATTACGAGCCTCGCCCCAGCTAACCGTTGTGCCTCAGGCTCTTGGCTTCGTCTCCCCTGCGTGCCATACCGTAGACACAGTCGCTCCTTCCCTACACCCAGAGACCCTCTCTGCCGGCCTTCCATGAGCCGCCCATTACCCATACAGCAACCACGCTACGACCACCACCTCAGGTCGACTCCTGATGTTCCATAGCAACATCCAGGCCCCCGTCCATCCGACTGGAAACCCCGCGCCTGGCGACGAACCTCAGCTCCCCCGCGGAGAATGCGGCTTCATCCTTCCACCGTCTGAGGGGCGGGGCGCCCGCCAGCGCTGCCCCTGCCGTAGCTTCTATCCCGACTCCATTATACGCTCCCGCTGTGGGTGCGGACACCAGGCGTGGAACCATGAGGCCCAGCCCATCTCGACTGTGTCAGCCGAGGCATACATACAGGCAGTAGAGCAGATGAAGCGGCTGAAGCAGGAGGTCAAGCGCTTCGAGACGCTGGAGCAAGACTTGAAGCAGGAGCTGTTCAGGGAGCGGCTTGCTAGAGAAGAGCTGGTGCGGACCAACCATGCAGTACAGGCACGCATGTACGAGAACATGCAACTTCTCAAGCTGTCTATTGACGACCGAGTCGAGGCCGTGGTGGATAGGACAACAGAGCTCAGCGATCAGATCAAGGTGCAGGGCGAGCGGCTCATCATGGTAGACGAGTTCAGCATGGATTTGGAGAACAGAGTCGACCGGGTGGAGCAATTCAGTGGCATGTCGCGAGACGTCACGCCTGCTGCCTCGACGCCAAAAACGCGTCTGTCAACACCAAAGGCCTCGCCTGCGCCGCCAATGCCACTGTTGATGCAGTCAAATCACACCCTTGGTCAACTTCCGATTCGAACTGATAAGAAGTACCCCCTTTCGTGGAGCGTCCGTGTCGTCTTCGTCCCACGCAAATCGCAGAGGTTCGCGTACGATCCGGACAGCAATGGCTACCGACGATGTGCTTCGCGCAAGCTACTACAAACCCTCGAGTTCCCCAGTCCGGACAGCTCCTGTTTCGCGAATGGCATCGAGACTGCCTTCAAGGGCGTGTTCCGTGGCAGACCATGGATGCCAATGACCGGTCATCGCCCAGCCGACGAACCCTATGGCCGCATGGCGCTGACGCTCTTACCACCTGATCTCGTTCACCGTGGTGTATGGGATTATCCTTTCCTGGAAGACCACTGCATCGCGCACGACAAAATGCAAGGAGATCTCCTGTACATCACCCTGCAGTATGAAGATGTCACCTGGAACGAAATCCGATTCTTGCCTCCCGTGACTGGCATCGACGAGACCTGTTGGGAACACGACGAGGAGCTTGACGGCACTGCCAAATACAAGAGCCTGGACTCTGAGATTATGTACGACTACCAGGATCCTCCTCCTACTTATTCATCTCGAACTCACTCGATGGCGACTAGGGCGCCTTCGGGGCTGGACGTCCTCGCCAACTCCGCTGCCATGCTGAGTCCGATCGAGCGCGCTCAGACAGCATCATCGGTTCGTTCTTCTAGGCTGAGCCCTCTGAGCCCTCTGCAGCGTGCGCCAACCCAGTCGTCAAGCCATTCCAGTCATCCGCGTTTTTCCTCCGAGCGCAGTAGCCTTCGCAGCTTCGACACGGAGACCACAGATGATGAGCATCGCGACAAGAAGCCCAAGCTGCGATCGAAGCAGAGCATGCCTAACGTCAATGGCAACGGTCATGCGCAGCAGCCAATGTACGTCTCGGGTCGCTCCAAGCGTAAGATGCCGGTCAGAGAGAAGGGACCTAAGGAGCCTCTGCATTTCAATGTCGCTGGTGTCGCCAAGGGCGGGCTTAACTTCCTGCACCCTCGCTCCTCGAAGGGAAAGGAAGTAGCCCATAACCCGTAAGACAACAATGTCTGGTCTCTTTTTTCCTTATGTACAAAGTTTCTTATCTGCACTCGGTAGAGGCGTTCACGAGTAAAAGCCTCACTTTGTTTACAGGATACCCACTGGCGTTGTATATTATGGTTGGATGTACCATTCCGATTGCGTTTCTTCCCTGTTCTCCTCAGATCTGTCGTTGCGTCTTATGCAGTCATCATGCACGAGACGTATTCCGGAGCTTCAGCAGACACATTTCCTTTCTCGACTATAGACGACTCGGAAGACAATATGTCCGCTTGAACCAAGAACTTGCAATGTACTCATAGCTCGCGCGATGAAGATGACGATATTCTGGTACACTCATCGTGCGAACCCTTGGAAAGTCTCGACCCAACCAGTGATCTAACTACAGACGTTCTTGCGCTATCAGGATGATCTACAAACAAGACACGGCCCGTGTCAAGCTGCCGCATCCAGGAAGCTGTCGTGCGCGCATGTTGGAAGAGGCTTGGTTGTGGGTCCTCCGATAACGTATCGTGCTACCCTGCTCTGATAACCGCCCGCATAACCCCATTCCGCATTCAACAGCCAAGGCGGCGCAGCGGAATTGATATGAAACAATAGGCCTTGGTCAGTGATTTGCCCAGCCATCATACCTTGGTACTGTGCATGATCAGATTGAAGGGGGTTGAGGCTAACCGCGAAGGACCCCTTCTGAATCCGATGTCATATTTCCCATATCAAGACACCTTGGAGTGATTGGCATAGAGAGCAGCCTTGGAAAATCAGAGCCAGATGTCACGTGCGATTTGCTGGGTCGCGAATTGTGCTGCTGAGATGTTGGGAGCGACTAACCCCACCATCTTGTACGATGTGATGATTGAACATCCACCATCCAGCCTGACATGACCCGGATTCCTCCAACTCAAAGTCTCTAAATTGATAATTCGATTCGAACTCATTCTACGCTGGCTGCGACTAAGTCCGCCAACTGCAACGGAGGCTTATACATAACGGCAGAAACCCACAGAAGATTAATGTTCATACAGTACGCGACAAGTGTGGAGAAGTGCACACAACTCACAGCAACAGGTCACTGCTGTGTAGAGGATTTGGCTTCTCATAGCTGCCGCTATTGACTCCAGCCTGGGTTTTGCAGGAGCGTCCCAAGCGAGAATTTTAAGACAATGACAAAGAACTGGCGCAACCTCGTGTGCTATTACAAGACGCTCGACCCCATTTCTCAGACTAATACTTTGCCTGCACTCCAAGGGATCGCTAAGGCCATATAAATCGTACGGAACTGCTCATACTATGCTAGGTTATGGGAGGATACTCTGGTGGAGTATCTACTATGGCATTACACCAGACTAGATCCATCAAAAGTACCTTTTTATCAACCGCCTAGCTGGTCTTGGGCTTCGCGCAAAAGTGATGGGTTTGTTGCTTGATACAGGCATTGAGAAAAACATGCAAGACAGGCGCGTGTTGCAGCTGTCTCTGTAACACCAAAGGGCCTGGAATCGACTGGAGAAGTTCACGTTCAATCCCTGACAGCATCTGGTAGCTGTGTAACAGCTCACCAGGGATACAAGGATGAGAAGCCTTCTCTAGTTTTTCTGGGCAGTCTATTACAAGACGATGGCACGAGTCTGAGTTATGCTCCCTCAATTGGTCGTTCGATATCGATATTACGCTTCTCCGAGCGATGGAAGTGGAACAACTCGAACTGGCTGTGGAAAATCTTGAGCCCGAAAATATCATCACCTTCTTGTGTCTTCGTTCGGTCGAACACAATGCTGCTAACAGCGACTATCCTACTGGGGACGACATTCCGACGTTCGAAAGAATTGGTATTGGTCAATTCTGCCTCTCCGAAGAAGTTGTTACTTGTTTCGACTCTCAACCTAGTACCATTAGGCTCGTCTAGTTCTCCTTGCGTCCAGCGTTGGCTATATATTCGTGCGTCGGAATGCTATGGGCCCGCTGTCAAGTGTAAAGAAACATATGCATACTGCATACAATATCCGTAGTCTCTTACTTGGAGTAACGGGTGGCTTTTAAGTACGTTACGAAAAGACCCACATCACAGGAAATACATTCCCTTTCACTTGTATAGCAGTGGGGAGCACAGGCAGCAACTAATTGCGGGGAACAACCCCGAATTCCACTCCACCTCCGCTAGCAGCAGATGACAGCACGACGAAACGATTACTCGACTTCGCGATAATCTTACATGTACGGCAAAGCTGAATACGAGAGGTACACCGATATATTATCGCAGGTTTGATGTCAGTTGCAATATTCGCGGATCCTTCCGATACCGCATAGTGACGGGCCTTTTCTTATCATGCCGTATCTGGTATCTCGGATGAACCCCTCCACTCCTCCATGCCGATCCCTCCATACAGGCATCGCTGCCGAACCACTCAGACCCCGGACGTCTGCCCCGACACGAGGCGAAATAATCGGTATTGGTCAGAAACAGCAGGGAGTTTATCAAGAGGACCATGCGCGACGTGAGATAGACAGCGGAGAAATGTTACCTTGCACTCGCTACCACCGTGCGACGCCTGGATAAACGGCTGCGTCAGCGCTTGGCCTCAGGCCGCATGTAACTCCACGGAATGGGTGAATTTCTTGCAGATTTTATAATCGGAGAGGCTAGCTTGCGGTGATCGTACTTAAGCTTGTGGACGCAGTTGGTTCGTTCGACGTTGAGTCGCATTGCACCTTCCTTCACGACAACCAAAGAAGCGCAGCCCGATCGCGTCGCTCCAAGCTAGGACTTGGTCAAGCATCAACAATATCACAACGCTTTCTCGACTCTCGGCCTGTCAGTATGTCGACGAACAAAGATCCCGAACTTGCGAAAGACGGCCTTGAAGTCACGGCATCCCTCTCTTCCTCCAAAGATGCCAATGCGCCCGTGCCAGTCGAAGGCACGACCGAACACCTACCCACATACGAGCACGAGAAGGCTTTGACATGGAAGTTCGACCTCCGGATACTGCCCATGCTGGCAGTCATGTACCTCTTCAACGCGCTCGACAAGGGTAACTTGGGCAACGCAAAGACGGACAACATGGACAAGGACCTTGGCTTCGTTGGAAATCAGTACAACATCATGCTGAGCATCTTCTACGTGCCATACGTTATCTTTGCGCCCCCAATTGGTATGCTGGGAAAGAAGTATGGACCGCATCGCGTGCTGCCGATCATGATGTTCTGTTTCGGGAGCGCAACTCTGCTTGCTTCTAGTGTGCAGAATTGGAGTGGTATGATGGCTTTGAGATGGTTCTTGGGTGAGTCTTCGCATCGAGAATTCGAATATGCATAAGACTAACAGTATGCAGGTATGGCTGAGTCCGCCTTCTTCCCGCTCGTCATCTACTACCTGACCACCTTCTACCGCCGAGGCGAGCTTGCAAGGCGACTCGCACTGTTCTACGCTGCTTCCAACATCGCGAACGCATTCTCAGGCCTTCTCGCCTTTGGCGTATTCCAGATCGAATCGAAGCTCGACTCGTGGCGCTATCTGTTCATCATTGAGGGAGCGCTTACAGTCTGCTTCTCATTTTTCGCCTACTGGTACCTCCCCAAGAACGCATTCGAAGCCAAGTTCCTCAATGAGTCGGAAAAGCAGCTCGCATTTACCCGTATTCAGATTGACTCCTCATCGGTTGTCGACCAAAAGTTTGATCTTAAGGACGCGCTTGGGATCTTCAAGGAGACCTCGACCTATGGTTTCCTCGCTATTGAGGTCTGTCTGGGTGTACCACTCCAGTCCGTGTCACTGTTCCTGCCGCAGATTGTAGCGCGACTTGGCTACGACAAGATCAAGACGAACCTCTACACCGTTGCGCCCAACATTGTCGGAGCTGTCGTGCTTCTCATCCTGGCTTTTGCCTCCGACCACACACGTCTCCGCTTCCCTTTCATCGCCCTCGGCTTCTTGCTCACGTTCATCGGCTTCATCATCTACGCCACCATCGACGTGGAGCACTCCCTTACCGTCGCATACTTCGCCTGCTTCATGATGACTTGGGGAACATCCGCACCTTCTGTCCTCCTCTCAACATGGTACAACAACAACGTTGCCGACGAGAACCGACGTGTTACCCTTACTTCCGTTGGTGTGCCGCTGGCGAACTTGATGGGTGTGGTCAGCTCCAACATCTTCAGGCCGCAGGATGCGCCCGAGTACATTCCTGCGCTGGCCACCACTGCAGCTTTTGGCGCGACTGGATGTGTATGTGCCGCGCTGCTGGGTGCTTACATGGTTGTAGACAACAAGAGGAGGAACGCGAAGCAGGGCGTCAACCACACTGCTAGGGATGTGTCGACCGAGAAGCTGAGAGACGGGCCCAAGAACCCAGAGTTCAGGTGGTTCTTGTAGGGTGGGCAAGAAGTTGAGGCTGCTCAAAAAGTGTCTTTCTTTTGGATTGAACGTCGACTTGGTCGTTTTTGCAACAAGCGCGTCCCCTTGAATAGATCTAGATACCCTTTGAATCCATGTTTGCGTCTTCAAAAAGGAACACACTCGAGCCGCGCATTGATCCGATAGCGGGAAAGCTCCTCCAGCACGGGCGTGACCGACATGGTCACGCGTCACCACCATCCAAACCAGTGTGAGACAGGTTGGGAGGATCAACGCGGACTCGAACAGGTCTGGAGCCTCCATTGGCGTTAGGTCAGCTACTTTGCATGTTTTTATCGTGATTTAGGCTCCATAGTGTTCGATGTTGTCCTTGAATGAGGTGGATGCGAGAAGGAAGGCGAGTTGCAGCACAAGATGCAGCTGCAAGGGTGTTTCCGTCCAGGGATCGTCGAGAACGCGGCCCAGGCGTTAGCGCCATCTCTTATCGCCGAGGCAGCTGCTACATCACCCGTCACATAGCCTCACGCGCCTCACTCGACAGTCATCACGGGTCGCAGCTCAGAGCTGCCTAGTACCTTGCTGTCGCTGCATCTATCTATACTCTGTTCTGCCTTCATCTCTTCTGAGGTTCATCTGGACACTGGACACTTCTTTGTCCATACCCCATCACTTGCGACACCGCGTCCGATAAGCGTCGCTGAGCTCCGGGAGCTCGACTCATCACTACCATGGCGGTCAAAGCTGCAGTGCCATTCCTGGTGGCCATGATGCTGCTGACAGGTGTGTGTAATACACTTTTAACCAAGTACCAAGTATGTGAACTCTCCCACACAGCCGACTCGCTTGAAATCTGGTGCTGACTGCGCGCGACCAGGACATGCAATGCGTCGACAACTGCGACTCTCCCTCGCCGAAATACCGCCAGCACTTCGAACAGCCCGTACTCCAGACCCTACAGATGTTTGTGGGCGAAATGGGCTGCTGGCTCGTCATCGGCCTATTTACCCTCTACCAGCGGTACGCGAGCGCGAAGGCAGGCTACGAGGCCATCCCGGACAACGATGGCGCTGCTACACCAGGTTCAGATGATAGCGAGACCGGCGCTGTTGCCAACCCGCTGAAGCCTGCGCATCCCGATGATGAGGGTAGGATACCACTCGAGGGACGAAGCATCTTCTTGTTGGCGCTCCCAGCATGCTGCGACATTGCCGGAACAACGCTCATGAACGTTGGTCTGCTGTTTGTCGCAGCCAGTATCTACCAGATGACTAGAGGTGCTCTGGTGCTTTTCGTCGGTCTGTTCAGCGTCTGGTTCCTCAAGCGTCATCTGGGATTGTACAAGTGGTTTTCGCTCTTTGTTGTCGTTACTGGTGTTGCGGTTGTTGGACTCGCAGGCGCCATCACCAAAGACGACAAAGCATCGCCCGGGCACCAATCCATTCACGATGATACCACTGGCTCCGTTGGCGCGCAAGCTGCCACTACTCAAGCTGCCATGACCATCATCGGTGTACTGCTCATTGCTGGTGCGCAGATCTTCACCGCGACGCAGTTCGTGCTCGAAGAGAGGATTATGGAAAAGTACGCCATGGAGCCGATCAAGGTTGTCGGCTGGGAAGGTGTGTTCGGCTTTTTGGTTACGCTCATTGGCATGATCATCCTACACTTCGCAATTGGAACTGGATACTTCAACGCGAGAGAGGGATTGTACCAGATGACGCACTACCGCGCTATCGCAGTATCGTCGGTGCTGATTATGATCAGCATTGGGTATGTCTTCCAACCTCCCCCCCTCACTCTATCTCTTACTGACACGCCACAGTGGCTTCAACTTCTTCGGTCTATCCGTGACTCGCACCGTCTCTGCCACTTCGCGCTCGACCATCGATACTTGCCGCACCCTTTTCATCTGGATTGTGTCACTTGGCCTTGGCTGGGAGACCTTCAAGTGGCTCCAGGTTGCAGGTTTCGCTTTGTTGGTGTACGGCACGTTCTTGTTCAACGACCTCATTCGCCCACCGCTAAAGGCGTGTGTTGAGAGGAAGGCTGAGCCTCTGCTACCTGAAGGTCCGATCGAGCACCTTTAGTCTGTGGAGAAGAATGGAAGCAAGGAGGTCGAGGAATACTGTATATACTGTGCATGAGATTGGCGTTGGTTGGCGCAGGGTAAACTTCTCTACGCGGGCATCGAACATTATCTTTTGCATCAGGCCTACATGAATTACGTGCGTAGACATTCATTAATCGTGAGACCCCGAAAGCGCCTCTTCGTGCGAGGGAGATACTTGAGAATACTCCTCACTTGACCGGGTAGTACATGTGAAAGGAAAGACAGTGTGGTACGGTATCTATTTCTGCTGTTCTTGGTAGGGAGGGGCTGTCTAATCATGGTCGGTGGTGGAGGTGGTCCGAGCGCTAGTCCACACCACTCGCTTAATATTGTGATTCCCAAGTCCATCAACTACGACTTCAACAACGGCTCGACCTTTCTGAACACCCACGCCCGGAGTTCAGATACGCCCTTCCAAAGTTCGACAAAATGGCCACCACTCAAACCACCATGTGAGTTTATCCGGACGCCTCTATGACGCGCAATCGGGAATGAGTACTGACGGCCTGCAGCTCCAAGAGGAGAAAGTTCGTAGCTGGTACGATATACCCTTCCCACACGCAGTAGACGGAGAATAGAAGGAGACGGCGATCATTGGTGTTGCTGCATGGCAAACAGCCTGCGAGGCTCAGGACGTCGAATGCGAGGATCGCGGGACATTGCGCACACAGAACGGTCGCTAACATGACCCCTCACAGACGGTGTTTTCTACGCCGAGCTGAACGAGTTCTTCCAGCGCGAGCTGGCCGAGGAGGGCTACTCCGGCGTCGAGGTCCGCGTCACCCCCACCGTCACCGACATCATCATCCGCGCCACACACACTCAGGAGGTTCTCGGAGAGCAGGGTCGCCGCATCCGTGAGCTCACCTCGCTCATCCAGAAGCGCTTCAAGTTCCCCGAGAACTCCGTCTCCCTGTACGCCGCCAAGGTCCAGAACCGTGGTCTTTCCGCCGTCGCCCAGTGCGAGTCCCTCCGATACAAGCTTCTCAATGGTTTGGCCGTCCGAAGGGCTTGCTACGGTGTGCTGAGGTTCATCATGGAGTCCGGCGCCAAGGGTTGCGAGGTCGTCGTTTCCGGAAAGCTCAGGGCCGCCCGTGCCAAGAGCATGAAGTTCACCGTACGTACACACACATTGGACGCATCGCAATGACATACTGACGTTATCTAGGACGGTTTCATGATCCACTCCGGTCAGCCTGCCAAGGACTTCATTGACCACGCCACCCGCCACGTCCTGCTCCGCCAGGGTGTGCTCGGTATCAAGGTTAAGATCATGCGTGGCTCCGACCCCGAGGGCAAGGCCGGCCCATCCAAGACTCTTCCCGACTCCGTTACCATCATCGAGCCCAAGGAGGAGCAGCCCGTTGTCCAGCCCATGTCGCAAGACTACGGTGCCAAGGCCATCGCTGCTCAGCAAGCCGCGGAGCAGGCCAGGCAGGCGGAGCAGGGCGAGGGCGAGGCCCAGCCAGCTGGTGGTGAGGGCTACTCTGAGGAGCAGTAGGTTGATACTTTGCTGCGGGCGCAATGAGGTTACGAAAAGGCATTTAGCGGAAGGATATGATGCCATGACGAACCCTGACACATCTTCCTTTGCACATTCGGAATGGACTGGGCTGCTTTTTTGACACGGGAGGGAAAGGAGTCCGCACTGCTTTACTGCTATGTACTCAAATGAAACCACCCAAACATCAAAGATGGCTCTGACCATGAGTATGTTCTGATCGACGTCACTGCTGTCTCCACTACATCTTTTGACTTTACGTATTGCCCATTCATATTGATTCAAAGGTGGGCTGATGTCACAGAACGTGCAGGTGGGGGCTGTCACAATGTCCAACACGTGGTGTCTTTGAACTTCTAACATACGCAACATTTACAGCTTCGCACCTTATGCAAGAAAAAAGCTGAATAAGTCTAGAGCCTACATTAACTTTAAGTCACCTACTTTGCATGTTTTCATCCTAATGTAGGCCCCACAGTGTTCGGGAGAATGGCGATGTCGCTCATATGCTGCCGAACACGGCCAAACTACTCATGACCTTACCATCGTCACCAACCATCAGATTCCACCCACAGCTGCTGCCCAGCCCAGGGTTCGCGATCCAAGCCGGCTCCCAGTAGAATAGCCCAGTACCCTTGCCATTAGGCACAGCAGCCACACGCTTCGCAACTTCTTTCATCCACTGCGTCTGTCCATCCACACTAATCGGAATACTCTTCACGTCCGCGGGGAATGCATTCGACGGGTTAGGGCAGTAACTTGGCCAGTTGGTCTCCACAACCATAACCTCCTTACCGTACTTCTTCGCCATGTTGTTCAAACTGGTACTGAGCGCAGACAGCGTAGCAGCGCTGTTGTAGAACGGATAGTAAGACACGCCCTGGACATCGTAGTCTGCAGTCGATAGCCCGCCACCCGAGCCCAACACGGTGTCGTACCACCACTGCTGCGTATCCCATTTCCAGCCATTGTCCAGATGAATCATGATCTTGGGTTTGGAGCTCATCGTCGATTCTTTGATAGCTTTGGATGCAGATTTGAGCAGGGCAGCTACGTTCTTCGGTCCATCGGTACCGGAGAGCTGGCCAATGGGAAATAGGAGTCCGGGTGTGATTTCATTGCCAATACTGACGAGGTTGAGGGCGATGCCGTTGGTAGCGAAGGTGTTGAGTACGTTCTTCGTGTAGTCGTAGACTTGCTTGATGAGAGCTTCGCGGTTCAGCGACTTCCACGCTGCGGGCACGACTTGTTTGCCTGGGTCCGCCCAGTTGTCGCTGTAGTGGAAGTCGAGGTAGATGCCTAGGCCGGCTGCTTTGGCGCGCTTCGCGAGCTTGATGTTGTAGTCGAGGTTGTAGTTTCCGTCGGACGGGTTCACCCAGATCCGTTGGCGCACGGTGTTTACGCCGCTGTTCTTGAGGATGGTTTCGAGGGGCTGGACGGTGCCGGCAGCATTTTTGTATTTTTTACCGGCTGCTTCTTCGATCAGAAGGGAGGACCAGTCTGCGCCTTTGTAGGGGAGCGCTGCGAGTGCCGTGCTGGCGAGGAGGAGGAGGGATGTGAACCGCATCGTGAGGGAGAGTGATCGATACTGAGATAGATGCCCTTTGACTTTCCCAGGATACAGCAGCTATATACTCCAGCCATCACATAGCCTGTTACTGATCAACGACGTTTTAGAAGTACGGACAAACCTCTACATGTGGCAATGCATCCCCTCCTCCAATTTGCACCGTTAGCTGTGTGCATCTGAACGTGACACCAGAACACTAAACAAAATGCATGAACAATAGTACTTCCTCCAATAACACCCGGTGCCACTATACAAAGCGCAGTTTCGAAACATATGAACTACCGAGGCGAGCTTTGCCGTGTGGGGAAGTTGGCCGGGGTAAAGCCCCGGAGGAAATCTAGCCTAGGATGCCGCGGAACACGTGGGAGCGGGCGGAGGAACGAGTTCCGGAACGAGTAGCTTATGAGCGCCTTGCTAGGCTCGTAGTGATGGGAAGAGGTTTTGGGGATGGTGTTTTGTCTGGGTGAGTTTGTTCATATTGAAAGTGGCATGATTGTGACAAGGATCCTGGAAGAAGTGCGCAAATGGTCTGTGAGTGAAACAGACCGAAGCCGTACAGGAGAGGAAGCATAGGGGCAGTTGTGGGCATTATTTATACAGCAAACCTACAGGATATGGTGACAAGGCGCGATTTCTGCTTTACTGGTCGAAGTTCTTGATCTCAGGCATCATGCCGAGACCCTTTCCTTCCTGTTTTGTGGTGCCTTCGCCTTCGATGACGCCTCCCGCTTTGCGCTCGTTGACGTGCTTCCGGAGCAAGCTGAGAATCTCGCTGCCCTTCCACCTGCTAGGCACAGGCCTGTACGCGGGCTTGAAAGTTCCAACAGTCTGCGCCCACTCGCCCTCGCCAGGTTGTCTCTTGCGCTCGTCCTTCTCGGGCAGCTTCGTCTGTGCCGTCGCGTCCATGCCCTGTGCATTGGGGTTGGACATAGCAGCGCCACCACCCTCAGCTGTCTCGTGAGACGTAGGTGTGGGTTCTTGAGTCGCCCAGTAGTAGATATCCCAGTCGTTCTCGTCGAGGAAGGTGTCGTATTGCTGCATCAGGGAGGGAGACATGGTGCTTAGGTGGGCGTCGGCGAAGGTGCTGAGGAGGAGATCACTTTCTAGGGTTCCCCTCTTGCGGCTCTGATCTGATTGTGCGTTAGCCATGTTTCGTCCTGGTCACCAAATCGTGTATTTTGGGGGAAATAGGGAATGGGCAGTGTATGAACGGACATAATAACCTCGCACGCATGGTGTTCGCGTCCTCGCCAGTCCTGCGGATAGGTTCGACCTTGAACTTGGCGCCCTCCATCTCGCCAACACCCAGTTCGCTGTTCGCTCCGCTAACGTCCTGGTCCTTGCTGCCCTGTGTACCGCCTGTCATTCGCTCAGTGTTCTCGGGCACAGAATCCTTGGGTGTGAATTTGGCGTCGGCGTTGGTGATCAACTCGGGCGGGGCTGCGTCATTGCCAATTGAAGGCATCTCATTGGCAATGGTAGATGTGGTGTTGGTCAGGTGAGGGTTCAGAGGTCTCTCGATCTGGTATTTGCGGTACGTCTCGGAGGTGTCGTTTGTGCGCTTGTTGAGAGCTTCAAACTCATTGCTACGGATGGTGGAGATGCTGAATGTGCGGCATTGGGTGCGCGGGAGGGAGAGGAGAGCGCGCGACGAGCGAGCAACTAGTCTTGAGGACGCCATGGTCAGAGAGTCTGTCGTGAGGCTTCAATTGGCGTTTGGACAGATTGTAGAAGGTGCAGGTGGTGTTGCCGAGGGTCGTGGAAAACGTCACCGGGCCAAAGCTCGCTCGAGGATTACTAAGACGAAAATGAACCCTGTGATCGCCTCGTGAAGTCTATTACTCCTACACATCGCCCAATAGCATCGGTCATTCAATGCGCAAATCCCGCGACATAACCGATACGATCAAAGGCGACCACACGTCCGTAAAATTATCGCACCATCACGGGTCATGGACATTCGCAACAACGGTGTAGGCGGTATTGGCCGCGCATCGCATTCACTACTACGCTAGAACCGCTTTGGATGAGCGTCTGCCTCAGTGTCTCTTTGAGTCCCTGCTTAGGTGCTATGAGCCAGTACGTAGTTGCCAACGCGGGAGCCTAAACAACCGTGCAGCTACGACCCGCCAAATATATTCGTCAATGTACTCCTCAGTATTACTGCAATTCGTACGCTCCTCAACCGCCCTTAGTATAAGACTGGTCACCATTGCGTTGCTTGTTCTCTTCACAAGTGACCAACCCAACTATCAACTCTAATCTCAAGTTCCTGAACAAGAATAAGCAAAACGACGATACTATGGAGCAAGCAGACATCAAAGCCCAGCAGATTCGGTGCTCCAGTCTCGTCACATTACCGGTCGAGGCAATGGCCAAAACGACCACTTCACGCCCCCCTCTCCTCGCTCTACCGGGCGAGATCAAGTTGATGGTACTGTCTGAGTACCTACCTTCCAACAAATTCTTTGTTCGCCCGGATTTCGAGAGAAATCAGCTCCATACCTTCGATTTCGCGAAACAAGTCTTGCCACTCTTGATGGCCATTCCAGAACTGAAGTATTTGGTATACGACGTGTTGTTGAAACAGAATAAGATCCTAATAACGACCTCTCCTCGTGGCGGCATACCATACCCTCCGGGGTGGATAAACGCGCTAATTCCGCGACTATGCGTGCGCATACACATGACTGAGGAGGGTATACAATTTCTCCGCCAGCTAGCGACGGGGAAGCTTGGGTTCGAGAAGCTCGTCGAAATCGATATCAGACTTACGGCCGCAAGGATGAAAGTCATCTCGACAGAACCTACACTCCTAACACGTCGGTCCAGCGAGCCTCTAGTACCGCATGTCGCAGTGGTCTTAAAGAATATGGAGTCTATCGTATTCCCTTTCAAGACCATCTCAGTATCTTGCGCATATGCTGATAACGTAGGCTACAGAGACAGCTGGAGAGATTTGTCGGGTCGAGCAAGCATACTAGGTGCATTCGCAAACAAAATACTGAGCAAGATCAGCCTAAGCGAGGGAAGAACAAACGAGGATGTTTCGGAGAGGTATAGCTGCTATAGGAACAAAGATGGCTCCATACTGAAAGGTGACGAAGACGCGGTGTGGCCTTATGGGCCGGTCTGCGAGTTGTTCGAGTACACCCACGTGTTACAGATAACGATTAAGTAGGGCGAGCACATCTCCAAGTCAGATAGCTCATCGTTGCTATTGAATGAGGCGATTCGTGGAGAGACGCGGGCGACGATACTTCGATGTCATGACTGTAGGGCTATGGAGCATGAAACCGGATATGAGGTGTCAAAATCCAATTAGAGGTATTCAAAGTCGTCACAGACTATTTGACCGTTCCCGTGCGAGGCAATTCAGTGACTCTTATCACGAACCCAATGAGTTGTTATGTATATTTATTCAAGCTCAGCAGTTATCTACCAAAGGCGGTGTGTAGGTATATTAGAACGAACAGGGGTATTGCCTCACTGCCGACTTCGGTTCAAAATCTATACTCAGCTTCTCGTCTACTTGATCAGAAGCTTGATCGAAGTGCGCCCGAAGCCACGGTCAGACAAAGGTATACCCACCGCTTCTCTCTCGGGCCACGTATCCACGTATTCTTTCTCTGATTCAGGCGATTCCCCGGAGCGGTAGTATCGACATAACTTCGCATCGCTGTTCTGAGCTTCAGCTATCGCAATCTTTTGCAATAGCAGCTCTTCCACAGGATCGCAGACTTGGGTACGTATCCATATCAATACAGGGTCCGTGACAGTAAGCCAGGCATGTTTGTATGTGATCTTTAGTTTCTGCGTGTGGAAAAGCATTGGTGCCATAGCTTTGAGAGAGTGTCGCATTTCCTCGATTGCGGGCGGGAACTCATTTTCGTCGTCCGTGAGGTCCAGTGTTTCGGTTGCCTCTACCGACGATCGGAGGTACGGCAAAACACGACCATCGATGTCTATCTCCACGGAGCGTAGATCTGGAAACCCCATATCGCCATTAGCTAGCCGAGATATGTAGTTCAGACTCTTGAGTGTGAGTGTGATGTTAATATGGAGATGCCGAACAAACATGTTGATTGAGTGCGGCGGAAAAGCGCGATTCTCCATCGCAAAAGGATTGCAGACGACCATGGTGTTTTGACCGTAGAAAACTTCATAGATCATTCCGGCCATCCCAGGGATTGCACGCACAAGATTTAGCCAGCAGTCTTTGTAACAGGCGAGTCCATCGTGTGTATAGGACTCGCGGATTCGACAGTGACACGACCTCCGAAACTTTTGTCGATTGGGTAGAGCTAGGCGCAGAATTTGTAACTTAAGCTCATCTGGAAGAGCTAGGAAATAATCGATGAAGCGCTTGGACCGAATCGACTTCTTCAATCTGTTGAGGCCGGGAAGACTGAAGCGAGCGATAAAGCGCTTGATAGAGCGTTTGGGTTGAACGACCAATTTTAGTTCCATAATGCGGGGAGGCCGGGTAGGTTGAGTCGATAGTGGTGGAGTGGAAACAGTTTCTAGGGAATAATTGCTTGGGATTAAGAGTAAGCCTGCAGGAGTGAGTGGTATAACATGAGTGCAGACTTGCGGTGGCGGCCAGCATGTTGCTCGAGCTTTCACTAAATCACGGGCCCACGCCAACCTAGGAGAAGCTGAACACCCTAGAGCCTAGGCTGACATTAGGTCACCTACTTTGCAAGATTTTGGTTAAATGTAGCATGTAGACCTGTTCAGCTTTGCCTTCTATGAGGTGGGCCGTGAGATAAGCCCGCAAAAGCTCTCAAGATCGTGCTTGGGGCAGCGTGTAACCGCCCAAATCATTGAAAAACTTGCCACCTCTCGTCATGATGTCAGAAATCTCTTCTCCTAACCAATCTTTCGTTGACGTAGTTCTTGGCTCTTCGATCTCTCTGACCAAGTTGCCTGCAACCTGTGACTCGATCAGCACTACTTCTTCGCCACATATCGAGTCATTGTAACTCACCATCATACTATGACCCTGTCTTCCAGGGTCCACGCTTGTAGACACGATGGCATCAGCGACATCCTCGGTTGTGTTCGCAGGTAGACCACTCTCTTTCCACTTCTCTGAGTAACCCGAGGTAATATACGTAGGGGTAAAGAAGGGTGCAACGACATTGACTCGGACGCCTAGCTGTCGGGCAACAGACTGTGAGGCTCGTGATAAGCCCACGACGCCATGCTTAGAAGAAACGTATGAAACTACTCCAGTCCCGCCAAAGTATCCGGACGTTGAGGCGATGAGTACTATAGAGCCTCGTGCACCGTCCGCATTTGGTGGGTTTGATTTCATAGAGTGCATAGCCATTCGGAGAGCTATCTAACGTTAGAGAACGATAGGGAGAGACATAGCAAAGTAACATCGCTCACTGTTCATGGTGCCCTTCAAATTGATATCGATGACCCTGCCAGCTTCGGTCGCCTCCATCAATTCCCCATGTTCGTCCTCTTCGAAGTCAAAGAAACCCTTGCTCTCCATCGTCCCTGCATTCGCAACAACGACATCGATTTGACCGAACGTCTCTTTCGAGAGACGAAAAAGAGCTTGTATATCGTGCCAACTAGTGACATTGGTGGGGTGATACCGGGCCCGTGATGGCTCTGTGAGAGATGCGATGAGGGCATTGGCAGCGTCACTGGAGGAAGGGAGATCAGCTATGATGATATTGCAGCCATGTCCATGGTAGGTACGGGCTGTTTTGGCGCCGATGCCGTTTGCGCCGCCTGTGATGATGACAGTCTTGGGCTTGTTGTTGGGAAGATGATAGCACGAAGCGCTTGCATTCATGTTTAGTCCAATATGAGCGTACCACCCCAGTTAGATATTCACAGTTTCCAGCTTTGTTCTCGCGTGTATGTGCGTGGTTGAGAGAATAGGCCGGGTCCGGGGAACGACGCGTTTCTCCGTGGGGCGCGGTGATGGGTGGAGTTTTACCCCGCTTTAGCGCGACGCGCCCCTCCGAAGACGCGTCGCAGTCGCGATAGGTCCTACTTGTCCATCCCGACCATCGGAACACCCAATGACGACAGTCAGCAAACATCCCGCAAGGCGCGACATCCTACTTCGACTTCCTCCCTGAGCGCACAAACAACATCATGTCAGCCAGTACTATCCCGATACCACGCGACCCAACCGATGACGAGGCTCTTGCCTTGTTCAGGGCCATAGAGGAGAAGTTCCCATCGCAGTCACTTGGAGATGACAAGTGGTATGTTCTTCTGGTATGGTATGTCTTGTATACACAGATGAGAGCATTGACTAAGCCATCATAGCTCGCGGCGATGGTAGGCGGCGGGCAGCCGGGCTTCGCGCCTCTGCTCTACAAGGAACTCATCAAGCGACCCGAATGCCAAACACCCGAAAAGCGTCAGGCGTTGATGCGGAGGATACGAGAGACACTGTTCAAGCTCATCGTCATCGTGGGCGTGTGCAAGCCGTTGGAAGCCATCTTCGACATCGATGCCATCACAAGGCCAGAGGACAAGGATTATACATTCTCTAGGTATGAAGTCGTGCGTCGTCAGCAGGCGATTGCGGAAGCTGACAGCAAGCAGAGAGGGATGGCAGTGTGACGAAGCGAACTCAAAACGTGGTGCAGCATGGCAAGGTCGATTGTACCAGCACAACCAGGAGGGCATCGACAACGTGTTGGCATCACAAAAGGATTTCGGCATGTAGCCCCTGGCCGCTTCCTGATCCTGAGCTAACGCAGTATAGATTGGACGAGCAAGCAAATCACCTACGGCCTCTATCTATCCGATCACAGCATCCTCAACGACGTCGAGACCGAGCTCACCGTACTCAGCGGCATCATGATACAAAATCTGCCGAGAGAGACAGCCTGGCATTTGCGCGGGACAAGGCGCATCGGCGTCAGTAAGGAGGACGTGGAGACAGTCCAGCAATGTGTAAGACAGCAGTCAACCTCCGTCTCGCAACGTGCACTGACCAGGCGTAGATCGAGCTTGTCGCCAGCTTCTGTGGCTTGCGGTTACATAGGGTGCCAAGGGTCGCTGACATTGAGCATGAAGTCTGAGCGGATTGGTCACAGTCATTCCGCAGATTATATGCCCTGCTGACATACAGGAGCAAACTTCTAGCTATGGTATAAGATATGCTCATTGACCTTGAGTCACAACCAGATCCAAAGTTGTCATATACCGACAATGACCCAGCAAGATCAAGACGACATCACAACAGCAACATTGTCTCCATCGCTTCGGCAATGGGCACACCTTCCCGAGGAGCTGAAAATTTATGTCTTATGCTTTATCGTTGGTGACATTCCTGAAAGCCCCGTGCCAGACAGTAACTATACAGTCATCTTCCGCAAACATATGGAACCTATCTATGAGGTGCGGAACAAGGAACTGTACCGGCTGGCCCGGACCGCTTACTACAACAAAAATGTCTTCGAAATCTGTATCGAGGAGAAACCGTCTCATTCGTCTCAACGAGTCACCTTTCGTTACCCTCCTGCAGAAATAGCAAGCATGATTCGGCACTTACGCGTTACCGTTAAGGCTTACACCATGGATGTTTCACGACTGGAACATATACTACTGTGCAATTCGCAACCCTTGGCCTTTATGCTGCAGGCAACAAGGCCCTTATTACAATCGAACGAACTGGGCCTGCCTTTACCAATCGTGAGATCGAGATGGCTCATGACGGCACCCCACGACAATGCCTGGCAAACTGGATTCACGAACCTGCATACTCTGAAGCTCAGCTTCCACTTTTTTGATGATGACAATCTCACAGAAGGCGATGAAGACTGTTGTATGTCGCCTGACTTGATAGAGGAAACGAGAGCGTGCTTAGCTGACACAAAGACGTTGTTCAAGGCAAAGGAGGTGGAACTTGACTTGACGCTGGAATGCCACAATAGCATTGCGAGTGTCTATTGCAATAAGC
The DNA here is from genome assembly GCF_024043175.1 of Alternaria infectoria. Taxonomy (NCBI): domain Eukaryota; kingdom Fungi; phylum Ascomycota; class Dothideomycetes; order Pleosporales; family Pleosporaceae; genus Alternaria; species Alternaria infectoria. The sequence continues at coordinate 676,205 of NW_026250691.1, forward strand.
ACGCCGATATCATTGAACACTGGAAGCTACTGGCAACTACTGGCAACGACAACGAAGACGCATGAGGTCTTAAGTAGCCATATGTCCTGAGCAGAAGGTAACATGGTTATTTTGGGAGACATAGCTGGCGCTTCAAGAGTGATGAATGGGATGCTAATCGCTCTAGTCCGTACTAAGTCCAAGTCTGGAGTGATACGAACAGGCAAAAAGAGAGGTAAACCAAGTCTACCGCCACACCCATCCCGCTCTGACACCGCTTTTCTCATCAAGGGTGCCGTCATCTTGCGAGCTGAGCATGTAGAGCAAACGCAGAGGTTGCTGCCTAATCCCTGGTCACCGTAGCTTTTGACTCTCACCTGTCGCGTGCGCGGTCATGACGCGCGCACTAGTTGGCACGTCAACAACTCATACCGCCAGCTCCTTCTCTCTCTTCTACAATACACCAGACGCCGAACCTCACGGCTACCTCATCTGTTTAACTCCCTCTTCCAAAGCTAACAATGACTCAGAACATACCCTCCGGCGGCACTCGCGTCGGCTTCGACGCCCTTCCCGATGAGCTCAAGGTCCAAATCCTCACGTACGCCCTCAGCACCAACAAGTTCATCATGGCAAGGAACCACAAGGCCATCGAGGAAGGTTTGAACCTACCAACTTTGCTACTCGTCAACAAGCGCATGCATGCCCTTGCCGCACAAGTGTACTACAGTGGCAACACCTTTGTCGTTCGGCGCTCTGGCGTGTCTTGGGGGCACGTTACCCCGGGCGCTGACGACAAGTGGCGTTTCCCTCCGTTTGTGTTCGGTAGTCACGTTCGCAAACTGGTGATACAGCTGGAGTTGTACCGTCGCATTGACAACGCGACACAGTGCCTGGAGCCGTCGTTTGAGAACGATTGGCTGGTGCTTCTCCGTCCCCGTTCTGTCCACAAAGCTGCTACTCCCAACGCGCCACAGCAGGCAGGAGGGCAGGATTGGCAGACTCGATTCCCCAAGCTCACCGAATTGACGGTGCGACTGAGCACTTCTCTGCACTTGCATTTACAAATCAACAGTGACAGCGATGAGTACCGACGAGCACTACTTGATCTGCCAAACAAAGCAACTGTTGTGCTGCAGCCAAAGTTTTTGAAGCTCGAGAATGAATCAAGCGCGGAGATCAGGTCCAGTGACCCGATGCATGGCGCCATTCACAAGATGGTCAAGCTCAGAATTTAACCTGAATACCAGAAGAAAGGTGGTGGAGGTATGAAGAACTTGGAATGGTTTGTGTTTCAGCAGATTGGTGGCGTGGGTCAACAATAAGAGCGGCCATATAGACATTGCTATTCGGTTCCTGGAAAGGATTGCTGGCTGGTTTTGCTGGACAGGAGGATACTAGCGTAGCGTGCAAGGAGATCCGCCAGGAAAGCGGAAGCTTCGAATATGGATTGTGTTCTGTCGAGATCGTTCTGCACAAGCTAATGTCCATTGTCAATATCACGAGCAGTCAATTCCAGTACCAGTTCTTACCCCCAGGCCAAAGGTGATGATAGATCATGCTGTCGCACCGTATCTAGTGACGTCGTACTTTAGTCCTTCGCTAACGAAATCTGTGAGCTCGAATACGGCGATGAGTACCGTCTCGGCCCGTTGTTTGATGACGGCCTTGTATCCTCCAGTTTTGGCAAACCATACTCTCTTTTCGCACTCAACGTACCGGTCGCGAGTGACATTTTTGACTTCCTGCACGAACTGAACTGGAGACCATGGCTCGGTCTCACCTCCGGTAGGCGGACTGAGGAGTACTAGTGACTGCTCATTGCTTAGTCCAGAGCGCTCAAGGGCCAGCAGCCAAAGATCTGGTTTCTCAATGCGTGGTCCTTGACATTGTGGTCATATTATGGTCGTCGGATGCGATAGATTCTGAACCGGCTGGTCGAAAGTATAGGGTAACAGGCTCTGTGATATCGCTCGAGGCTCGGGTTTGGTTGTAAGAGGGATCAATGATTCAGACTCCGAACGAGAGGAGCTGGTAGCAGACCGCTTCTGCCCGCTGTCGACGTGTCCGGAACTTTTGTTTCTTGCAAACAATCTTCTGCCGATAGAATGCTTCATGACGTCTGCATCGACGGGACATCCAAGTGAAGTGCAGAGGAAAGTACCCGGTCTTGCGGACTGAACGAGATCTGGCAAGCGTGACTAGATGGAATGCATCCATGTCGTCGGCCCTCACGTCGGCTGCTGCAGAGCAGATTCGTCCATCTAAACCCGAACCAGTCGTTCCACTCGAAGTGCCACGCCGCAATATAGTCGTTATCGTTGGCGTCGCACAAGAGCGGGGGAGGTGCAGTGCACCAATGCGACTGCACATCGTTTGCGACACTGCATCGCGATAGCAGAAGGCGCGTGCAGTGGCGTATTGCGCGAGGCTGGTGGTTCTTGCCAGGCTTTTGTAACGCTCGTGGAGATAAGTCGATCGTCGTCATCCATGGATGTTCCCGGGGTTGTTGCGTGCGTCATGGTGCCGAGAGGGAAGGAGGTACCCGGCCGGCACACGATATCTGCGATACAGATCAGTAAACAAAAGACGTTGACGTACCTGTGCATCACCAACGTATTTGCTCAACGCAATCGACAACGTGAAAAGAGGTGGTATTCCAAGTGGCTATTCTTGCCTAACAATTCTCATACATGATCAAGGAAAGCCGTCTTTGATGCCCGTCCCACCCAAGTCTAATATAATGATGTAACATGCTTGAAAAATCGCTGTACAAAGACATGACGATAAGACATGGGACGCCTGTAGACGCCGACAGAAAAGTACTGCCATGAAATAGCAGCGGCATATATGGTGGTTATATAAAGATCGTGCGGTAGATGGCGCAAGATTGGTGAAATAAAATGCAATGCGCGAGCGCGAGGTGAGGGTCAAAGGCCGTTGCGAAGTTCAGAGTCGTCCTACCACCCTTCATCTTTCTGGTTCTTGCCCTGTCCTTTCTTGGCCGCTGCCTTCTCTTCTTCGGTCATCTCGATGAGCTCCGCGCCCTCGAGCTTGAAGCCCTTTGCGTCGACAATGTGCTCGGTCGCTGAGCCCAGGTACGCCTCGTGTAGTCGTGGTAGGAAGTACTGCATGACGCTGTCCGCCAGGTTCTTGGCCACCAGGCCCTTGTCAACCCAAAAATGTCGTACAAAGACGCCCTTGCAACCGCCTCGGTTCGCAGCCTCGGGTGCACCGTTGGCTTCGACGCAGGGGAGAACGCGAATGTCGTCCGGTCGGTCGTAGTCGTAGCGCAGGTAGTTTCCGAAAGCAGCTTGTTCGTGTGCCCAGTCGGTCTTCCAGTGCGCGCAGCCCTTGTACTTGGTCTCAGAAGGGCATTCCGCCCAGGCCTTGTACATCTCTTGTGTCCTCTTGCTCTGTCGTGCGATCACGAAACCAGTGTTCAAGTATCGGTTGCCCTTCGCATCGTAGTTTTGCGGTTCGTTCGGGTCAATGGACATCATGGCGAGAGTATCGTCGGTCATGTTCCAGTAGTTGAGCAGCCATTCGAGAGGCAGATGTGGGTAGTGGAACATGACATCGGAGTCCATGAAGACGATGTACTCGTGGGTTTTGAGCGCCTCCTTCATCATGGGAACCTTGACCCAGGTGCCCCACCGGTCGGCGTAATCGGGTGCGCGGATGAACTTGTAATCGTAGCCGTGTATTTGCGCTGTCAGATGTTAGCCGAGTCGCTCGTTGTCCACTCCACGTGCCGAACGGCCCTGGATGTCTCCTCCTGTATGGTCGAAAACGTACCAAACATGTAATGCCCGAGCATGCCCGCACTCAACGAACGCATGCCCTTCCACTTCAATTGCGGGTCCATGAGCTGGCCCTTTTCCGTCAACGGCCGACTGTCGATATCCAGTATGAGCACCTTCTTGCCCAACTTGCTCTTGAACTTCGGTTCCCCTGCTAGTCTGTATATATCTCCGTCCTCGTCGGTAAAGTTGGCGGCATCGATCGGATGTAATATCGGGCCGTAGAGTGCTTTTATTATCGTCGCCATGGAGATGTCGTCTTTGGGGAGGGAAATGTTTTGCGTATGCGGGAATCTGCGCCTCGTCGTCAGTTGTTGTAAATAATCAAGGATCGCGACACGTACTGTGCCCGAAGACTGCTCGGCACGTATGAAGGAGAGCTGAAATAAAGCAGAGCCAATGCCATGGGTATTATGGCAATCAACAGCACACGCCGCCATCTCCCCTGTGGTCCCATGTTGGCCAGCGATTGGTATGAGTAGTCGGCCATCGTCGCGGCTCGTCCTCTGGGGTTCAGAGGCCTAGAATGCGATCCAGTTCGCCTGCGCGTGGGAGTCGAGTATCACGCCCTCGTTCTTTTGCATCCAGATCCAGTTGGTCCAGTCCAATCCAATAATTCCCCAAAAATGCCGAATCTGAACAATGGAGGGTGCGTCGCGTAGTGGACACCACGGAAAGACGGTGGTGTGCGCAAAAAATGGCAATGTATGCGGATACCGGAGAAGCGCTGCGCCGGGAGCCAAAAAGGAGTGGTAAGAAAGGCAGGATGACAAGCAAAGTGTCCCTCTGCCTCAAAGGAGGCGGCCGACACGCCCCCAGTTTAGTGGCAGTTGTGTCAGTCGGTAGATCCTTGCTTCCATCCCTAAGCAATGCAGGGGCCACTACCGTCTGATTGGGCTTAGCTGCCGCGCCGGGAGAGGGCTGGAAGGCTGAAACGCCGAGATCTGGGATGCGCGCCCTGTGGCTGTGCTATGCTCCGCGTGTGGGACTGCGATGAGGGTATTCGAGATGCAAACATGGGCATGTTATGTATTCACAACCTGGTTCTTGTGCGCAATGTGTCTTGCACTGGGTTAGACCAACGAGCCGGTGCCGCATGCGCCTTTACGATAGTCAGCTTAGTAGCCACTTTGTACACGCAAGCCTCTCGTACTCGGCTGTAGATGGCAGGATCGACACGGGTGCGGCGGTGCTGAAACATCACCATCAGTCGGAGCATAAGACGCGACCATCCTAGAAACCGCAAGCAAGGCTCATCGTGTCTTCCTTCGTCTCGACCTTCTCGCAATTGACTTTTGCTGAAACGCAGAATTAGTCGTACGCTGAGTGCCCAAATGCGACGATGATGGCTGACAAAAGCCTGGCTCGAGTATCTGTGGTACCGTGTTACGTCTGGCAGCGTGACGCAGGGTCTCACGCGAACTTGTTATGAATTTAATCATGTTGGCTGTATACCTACGGACTACACTGACGTTGCAGCAGCAATCTGTAGAGTTTCGCGAGCGTGTCCATACTACACGTCTGGAGCTAGGCGTCCAACAAGCGCAATAGCTCGTAGTCCTTTGCAATACCAGGACTGCTTCTCGCACAACTCTCGATCAAGGTCATCATGATACCTACCCACTCGCGCCATCCTTCCGGCAGCGTTTCTCGTAATCTTGGGTCTGGCGACTGCGCTACGGCGTGAAACAATAGCACCTGTCCAAAGCACTGACAACACCACCCAAACTTGATTGGTAGAGCCGACAACATTTGCGTGCAAAGACCCATGGTAGTTGGCCAGTACATGCCACCGCGCAGACCCTCGCGCACCTCGTTGTACTCTGCATCACTGGTGAACGCTGGTGCATGCAGCGCTTTGTAGAGGAACGGACGGCCAATGTGGAACTTTGCGACGAGGTAGCGGCTTCGCAGCATGGCCTTCGCGATGACGTGTGCAGGGCTGGGTGAGTCACTGGCGTTGTCGGTGTCGGAGAACTGAAGCGACGGTGGGAGGTTTGCGCGCCACTGCTCTAGTTGGTGATGCATTTCTGCTGTCAAACTGGCGCTGGGGTAACCGTCTTTCTCCGCAAAGGTATACAGGCTCTGCTTTACGCGTGTCAGGATGATGCGATGGGCCGCTTGAGCGAGAAAGTGGAAGTTGAAGAAAGAGTCCTCTTCATCGGTAAGCAGTCCCGATATGGACGTCTTTGGCCGTGGGCATTGGGTAAACTTCGGTAGAGGCGTATCTGGCTCGTAGTCTAATAGGCCGCTATGCGGAAGTAGGTCCAGTTCCTGTGTGATGACTGTTTCGTACATCAAAGTACACCAAAACAGTCGTGATAACATATCGCCCTCCCATGTGTCATAGTCAATCGCTCCCGTGCGGGTGAGAATGCTAGCGCAACAGAGGGCCGCCCTGTTCACGGTGGTCCAAGAATCGAGAGGCCGGAGAATCTGAGCATAATACAGAGTCGAAAGCATGTAAAATTGACCTGCTTGAACATCGTTATCGCACATGAGGAAGCCGAAGCGATGCCTTGCTTCGTTGAAGAATTTGAGCCCCGGTGGATCATCTGCAACGAGTTCGTACCAATCCGGGTGCACGAAGCCACGTCTGGCTGGAGAGTGGCGCGAGGGAAGAGCAAAGTCGCCTTCCTCGTGAGCCTTGACAGCTAAGCAACCTAAGGCAAGCACATTGAGTACCAGCGCAGACTCCACGTCGTACCCGAACTCGTTCTCCATAGCTGTGCCTAGTGTGCTTGAGAAGAAATGATACTTGTCAAGGATCGGCGTGTTACGGTGGAAGACGGCAAAATAGGCATCTGCAAGGCCTTTGACTGCCGATTGCGGGAGGCTCATCAGCCAGCTCTCAGGGACAGTGCCGTAGGGACGATCGATATGTATCGGCAGCTGCGCTCGCCGGTTCTCAATATCGACTATGTAGTCCTCTGGAAGCTCTGCTCGGACAGTGACGAAACCGCTAGGAAGTATTTGCTGTATGGCCGGCCAGAGCGCGACACGATGTTGGCTGAAGGAAAGATTTACTGCGCCTTGGACTTCCATCACCGGGAAAGGACTTTTGGCGGGAGATCCCACGACTTGTGGCGACATTGCTAACTCGTGTATGCTTAGCCTGCCATTATGAGAGTAGTGAGAGGGCATCGCTGAGACGTGATATCCTGGACTTGGTTGTGAGAAGATGGTATGAGGTGACTGATGGTCGTTGATAGGCCCTGCCGGTGAAAGTGGTAATGTAGACGACGGCTTTGGTGTATTGATCGCTGTTGTCAGGTCTTCGATCTTTGCTTCCAGTCTTCGGATAGCATTGATTGCCAAAGTCAATGACTGGTCTTTCTTCGTACTGCGTGGTGCCTGATACGTGCACTCCAAGTTCATGTTCCTACAGTAGCCGCATCTTGGCCGATCTTCATCACAGCGCGTCTTCCTCGATCTGCAGATGTCGCAAGCCTTCTCTAGTCAGCAGAGCAGTGCATGTCATTTCCTGACCACATACCAAGGTCGCCATGAACGATCGCGGCTTCTTCAGCGACGAGCCATCCCCGTCATCGTGGCTTCCGCTACGCTCCCCATCGTACGACGTCTGCCGCTCTGGAGGCTCTGCTTGCGAGGAGGCTATGTTGGCATGGGACCTCTTGGTCATAGCATATCACAATGTATTGTCGATTTCGCGCATGGAAAGCGGTGTGCAATTGCCAAGGTTGCAGGAGATGACTGGGAGCGATCATGGCCGGCGACGGAGATGACCATGCTAGCGCGCACAGACCAAGGCGGAAGTTCAATCTTGCCCAGCTGCCTAGGACCTCCATCTTTCCTACACCAAAACCTTGCCTCTATGCCTTGCTATTGACCTGTGAAATTTGCACTCATTGACGTCAACTAATATATTTACAGGTCCCTCTCACGGTATTTCGACACACGACAGTACGAACAAGCTCGTTCTCAACGTGTCGCGATCCTGATACCGAAACTTACCCTAAAATTATGCGCTCTACGGGCGATGTAGCAGTGTATGTCCTGGGGTACGTTCGAGGTACGGTTCGCAAACCACGAGCTTGTTCGTATGCGTGCCATGCGCCCATGCATCCATGCGCTCACTCGTCCTGGACCTCGACTTTCCCCTCCGCTGATGTGTGTCCTGCTGCGCAGCGTGGCAACTGCGACCTGTTGTCTCTGATACTATTGCCATGATTCTAACGTGATTTGCCAAATTTCGTCCTCTGTGACCACCGACTAATGTATCTCCAGGTCCACATGGCTCTTCTCCGCCGAGGTTTGCCTACATGGTGTCCTGGTATCGCCCGTGCCCGGCCTGCTCTCTGGATCTCTTTTCGACGAGCATTGAAGTGGCGCCTTCATGCTGCCGTCGCGCTGTCTTCTGCAGCCAATTTGCATGTCCCTCCTCGTTGGCTTGTTGCGATACCTTCCTGCGCCGAAGCTGAAGAGTTTTCTTGCCATGGAGTCACCACTCTTGTCTCGTAACCTGGCCTATCTTGCACAGTGCAGTTGTTCGGACAGTCTTCTTCTTGTCATCTCGTCCAAGTTCCTTCAACTCGTTGTCGCCGCCGTTGTGGAGAAGAGGGGGGAGGGTCGTCGGGGTTCGAGAGGAGCAGGCGCGGCAGCTTGCATCGGCAACGACTGTGGGCAAGGTCTGGTTCGTCTCGTGAGAAGTATGCGATGGGTACGGCTCACTTCCTGTGCTGTCGCTTTGTCAACTGGGGGTGCTCCAAGATTCCGGTGTTGATACTGGTGGTCGGTGTTTGGTAGCAGCTTCCCCGCGGACGCAGCCAGCTGTGCAACGCAAAGAACAACCTGACAAACGAACGCCATAGCTGTCTCCAGCCAGCTTCATGACACTTCCACCGCAAGCAAAGCAAGACTGAAGGAATCAGACGCTACTCGGACTCTTCTTGCAGGATGACACAGCTTTATCGACATGTGCAGCCTCCTGGAAGTCAGTTTTCTAATCTTTGGAAGGCTCCTCTACCTCAGCGATTGCTTCGGCCTCACACCATTGTTGCCCTCACCCTTTCACTTGGTACCATCAGAGCCACGCCGTCGTCTAGGTGTCTTAATTCGCCAGACTCGTACGGATATCCAAGGAAGCCACCTACCCCTTTTAGATCTAGTCCTGGACATACTCGATTCGTTCTTCTTCCATCGTCGCTGAAAGAAGCATCACTAATGATTGATTCACTGCCAAGGCAGCATTCATACTGCCAGAAGGTCTCCGGTAGCCTTTCTGCCGCCAATCGGAGCCCAGAGAAGACGTCTAGTCAAATATGAAGGCTACTAGTACGGTGAAGGACACAGAATGGACAGCCCCAGAACGAATCAGAGGCCATATAATAGGGCAAGGGCCCGGTTTCATCGCAGACTTCATGCTTCCATTCTGCAGAATTAGGAAGCTTCGGACTTCCTCGCTCTTCTTCAGCGGCGTACCGTTCTTCTGAAGGAGACGCTAGAGGGTCTCCCTCTGTCTATATAAACTGGCCTCCCCCCGCCTCCCTTCAGTTCCCTCAGCCTGAAAGTTCCTCACTTCTCCAGTACAAAGTCGCCTTCAAACTTCTTTTTCCGAGCACTTTCAAACCTTCTCACACACCTCAAAGCACAACACGCTTCCTCATCACCTCCACTCACATCGGCTACAAGCACGATGTCTTCTCCAAACACCATCACAATGGTGACGCCCGCGCCTCGTCCGAGCGTTGTCCTCCCCAACGAGATCCTCAAGATGATCCTCATGAACATCCTCATCTTCTCCTCGGTCTCGCCTCGGGGCAGGCCAATCAACGCCTCCCGCTTTGCGATGCTCCACAAATGCATACTGCACAAGCTCTGCGTCGTCTCCCGCCAATTCCAGGCGGTCGCTCTCCAAGTTTTCTATGAAGAAAACTATTTCGAGTTCATCTCCAAGACATCACACCGCGCGCCACTCATGCCCTCTGTCCACCTCCTCCCCTCCCTCCGCCACATCCGGGTGCAGCTTGTCCTCACCGACAGCTACGCAGGAGAGCCGACTGTGCTGCCCGGCCGCATCCTCGACAACAGGATATACTTCCGCAACACGGCCGACCTCTTCAAGCACTGTCGCAGTGCCCACACCTTGCGGAAGCTCTCTGATCTGATGACCATGCAGAATCTGAGGACGATTCAGCTTCACATCACTCCCATCTTCAGCAACCCCGACTCCGAGGCGGCGGTCGCTATCTACCATCAGGCTCGCTTTTCGATCGGCGCTCGTGATGAGTTCAATATCACCATCGAGGCTGGCCTCTCCGACTTGAGGAGCGCCATGCTGAGCGGACTCTGGGCAGGTTTGTGAACTGTTTGTGGTGGTTTGTGGGGTTTGTCGTCTCCTGGCTTGGTCATTGCCATAATGTAGTGCAGAATAAGATCCTTTGTCTTCTCCAACATGCTTTTGTGCATCGTGAATGTTGCTTGTGATTACTGTGAGTACCTCTTGGCTATTGTGACACGTTTCAATGCGACGATTCCCAATGCTACGTATGTCTTCAGGCTCAATTATTAGGTGCATGATTGATCTCTGATAGTACATTAAAGAACTCCTGGCTGACTTATGAAGTTCCTTATGACTGCTAATAATGTGAGGGAGACTTCTACTCGCGACGTACTGTTATATCCATTTCACGACCTCAGCCTCCACCTTGATAAATGGCTCTGCCTGCCACCAACCTTCAATGACCACCTCTTTCTTCGCCCTAATCACAAAACCCTCATCCCTTAGTCGGTTCAAAACAGTTTGTTCTCCACAATACATGCCCGGGGCTTCTTTTATCACCAAGCGCAAGAATTCGACTCTAGTAAGTCTGGCCCTCCCAGAACAAAGCTTGACAAGTGTCTGCCATTGGTATGAAGTGGTAAAATCCCGACTAAAGTATTCCAAAGAGATCATCAACTCCAGTCGCCGAATATGCTGTCTGGCATGTGGCGGGGGCAGCAAGACAGGACTTTCCCGAGGCTTATCTTCCATCCACGCCTTCAGAGTTCTCCCGCCTGAGGCGCATCGAAACTCGTTCTCGCGGTAAAAAGCCTCTAGAACGAGGGGATAGAGTGACTTGGATATAACCAGATACCTAGCCAAGCGACCGTTGCGAGATATATGGCTCTGAAATCGATCAGCGCAAACAGGTAGTCGTGGCACGGATGAGCCGAGGCCGAGACGAAGAGCGTGATGGAGGATCTGGATAACCAACTCGTTAGGGAGGTGCGGATTCGTAGTCGATGGAGAAGTCATCTCTTCGGACTGGGTTGACGAGATGGGTCGGCTTGATAAGTCGTTGGAAACTGATGATGGCGCGTTGTCCATTTGTAAAGTCGATGGTAGTGAGTCCAGTGCACTAAGGGTGGTGTGAGTTGAGTGGGAACCGATCTCTGCCATGGTCAGTCCTCCGAACAGTTCAACCAGCTGTCCGAGTGGGGAGTCGACTTGGCTGTTCATCTCTTCTGGGTGTGTGGTTGCTGCGTACCGACGTGATCTTGACCCGATTGCAAGGACTTCCGGTTTCACCGACCTTTAGTGCGATATAGATATTGCCGAACTGTTCGAGTAGATATGAGAGTCCGATTCAGAGGAACAGGATCTTCCTTTTGTTAGCATCGCATAATTCGAAGTCACGTAACTATGGGAAATGGCAGCATGGAACCATGGTTTGCAAGTGGATCCCATCATGGTGTCGAATAAGGTATAAACCAAAGGTGACTTTGGATAGCTCAGTATGAAGAAAGAGACAGGTCGACCTGAACGGCATTTTAGTCCTTCTTGGATGGAAACGTTGGTAATGCTAATAGCAAATATGGCAGGCGCGGGGGTGGTAAACAGCGACTTGGTGAGGCTTTGTCTGGGGTGTCAGCTTGAGACAGCGAATATGGGGCAAGGGCATCTTCGCATATCTACTGCACATGGGCGAGCTGTCGCTGTGTCGAAAGGTGCGTTCAGGGAAGAGTGGATGAGAAACTCGGAAAAGTATCCGTCGCGTGTTTGGCCAGAAGGCGCGACCCGCGCGGAGCGTCCCCTGTCTGCCTTGCCTTCCTCTCCGCGCTATCTTCCCCACCATTGTACCCGGGTCCCCCATTGAGTCACATCCTGAACAGTCTTGTCCAGGATGCATCCAGCTCATCGCCGCTCTCTTCAGTGGCAGCCATGTCCTCCTCAGCCCCGCATGCCTCCCTGACGCGCGCCTCGGTCGAAGCCGCCCACGCCCTCATCAAGCCGCACATCCATGACACGCCCGTCTTGACCAACACCACCCTAAACACTCTCGCCAATACGCCTCAAGCTCCAGAAGCACTCCAGGGAACACAATGGGAAAGCCAAGAGCCCGCTAAGCCCAAGGTGAACCTCTTCTTCAAGTGCGAAAACTTCCAGCGCATCGGCGCCTTCAAAGTACGCGGTGCTTTCCATGCCGTCACGCGATTGATCGAGCAGGACGGATTGGAAGCAGTGCAGAGCAAGGGAGTAGTCACACACAGTAGCGGTACGTCTACTTATGACCAGATCAGGCAGGCAGGACTGACATCAACAGGAAACCATGCGCAGGCCCTCGCGCTTGCCGCAAGAACCTTCTCAATACCCGCACACATCGTCATGCCCTCCATATCCACGCCCTCGAAGATAGCAGGCACGCGGTCACAAGACGCCAACATCCACTTCTCCGGCTCCACGAGCACCGAACGCGAAGCCGTCGTCGCAGACGTAATCAAGGACACAGGCGCTACCCTGATCCCTCCCTACGACCATCCCCACATCATACTCGGCCAGGGCACCATGGCGCTGGAGATACAGGATCAAGTCAGCAAGCTTCTGGGAAGCGGCGAGATGCTCGACGCTGTTATCGCGCCTTGTGGTGGCGGCGGCATGCTGAGCGGCATCGCAGTCGCTCTCCACGGCACTGGGGTACGCGTCTTCGGCGCAGAACCCAGTTTTCAGGGCGGCGACGACGCGAAGAGGGGCGTTGAAAAGGGCGAACGCGTTACCAGCGTCAAGACCCTGACTATCGCCGATGGCCTGCGTACGCCCCTCGGTGACCATACATGGGGTGTTATCTCGAACAAGGACTACGTGCATAGTCTCTACGCCGTCACAGAGCAGAACATCAAAGATGCGATGAAGCTGGTGTTGGAGAGGATGAAGTGTTTTGTCGAGCCGAGCGCGGTCGTGGGTCTGGCGACTATACTGTACAACGAGGACTTTAGGAAGATGGTTGAGAGGGAGGCTGGGGACAAGGGCTGGAACATTGGCGTCGTCTTCAGTGGGGGAAATACCACGATTGAGGCCATCACCAAGATCTTTGCTGAAGTGCCGGAGGAGAGGGCGCAGAGACAAGAAGGGGTGTTGGGTAAAGATGGGCGGAGGGTGGTTGAGAACGTTGCCGGTTAGTGTTGTTTCGATATCACAGTAGAACAATCAATCTACGCAGACATCACGCATACTTCATGAGTTATATGACGTAATCGTGTTCATTGCGTTATACCATTAAACGGGCATACTAATAGTCTAGAACCACTTCTTGAACTCTCCACCCATGGCTCCCAAATCCCGAGAAACAACGCTCGTCTCATTGCTCTGCGGGATCTTGGGCAGCGTGGTGAAAGGCTCCCGGCTGGTCAGGCTCTCAATACGTCCAAGCAAGAACTCAAGCTGGCGGTACGCGCTGCTAGGCTGGTACTGGGGTACCATGTGTCCACTCAGAGCTTGCTGAACATATGTGAGCTTCCTCTCGGTGATGGTCTTGCCCATGAGGCCCTTGGCGCTCAAACTGGTAAGGCTCAAGTCGTCGTGGTAAGGAACGTAGAAGTCATCGACAGGTGGGTTCTGGAAACCTTGCATGCCGCCCCAAGTCATGTTCTGGATAGCCATGAGGGTACCGTTGTAGAGCAGGATGTAGTCGAGCTCGCCGTGTGCGATGACGGTGCGGTCTAGGGCGTCGATGACGCGGGGGATAACTTCCCAGGACGACTGGGGAGACGAGTCGGTGTCGAGAACGCCGTTGGAGCACTCAGCCCATGGCTGGATGGGCGCGTTGATGGCCTTTTGGACTTCGGTGCGGTTGAAGTAGATCTCGGTGTTGGGAGGGAGGTAGTCGAAAGAACCAGGGAAACCAAGAACATCCCAGAGGAGAGGGCAGGTGGTGGCGATGGCGTAGACGTCGAAGCAAGGGTTGGTGTAGAAGACGGCGTTGTAAATGTCTTCCCACAGCCCGCAGCCTTCAGTCTTGGCGTCCTTCTCGGGGTACGGGAGCTTGCTGGGAGGAGGGAAAGTAAGGTACTTCTCCATGTATTCGGTGTAGCCGCAGGCCTCGGAGCGGTTGTGGATGTCGTCCATGAAGGTCTGGTTGAAGTTGAAGAGACCGGCCCATTGGTCGACGAAGGGGACAGCTGGGATGTCCTCTAGCAGGACGTCCTCGGCCACACTGGGGTCGTAGAACATGATGCCCTTGACGTCGTAGTAGCAGGAGTCGTTCTTGCTCAACATGGCATCGGCGATGTAAGGTACGTAGCGTCCGGCGTACGACTCGCCAGTGATGTACACCTTACGGTTCTGCAGACCGAATGTGTCGATGAAGTTCTTGAAGAAGCCGAGGAACTCCTCAGCGGTTTCTTCCTGGGAGGTAGCGGTAGCGTTTCCTTGGGTGAATCCGGTTCCTACGGGCTGTTCCACCCAGACCATGTTGGTGAGATTGGCCCAGTTCCAGGGGTTGTATACAGCTGCTGGGCCGCTGCCGTATTGCCAGGAGATGGGACCATTCTCTTGGAGGAATCCCTCTAGAGAAGAGCAGCCTGGGCCACCTATGAAATATGTTAGAGGTAGTCGATCATGTACTTGTGACTGTTCATACCGTTCAGCCAGATAGTAATCTCGTCATCTGCGTCTGGGTTCTCGGATGGGAAGAACCAGAAGTACAGTTCAGAGGTCTCGTTGGCGGCATCGCTGATGGGCAAAAGACCAGCGTAGGACTCGCCAATGTCGAAGTCGACGTCGGGGATCGCTCCCGCAGTTCCGTTGACAGCGAATGCTGAGAGTTGTTAGCTAGTGGCGCGGAAGAGTAGATTTCTACCATACCCTTGGACGCCTCAGTGGTGATAATCTGAGTGGTCTGACGCTTGTGAGGGCGAAGACTGGTCTCGGGGACAGTCAGACGAGGACGAGGAAGTTCCGTCTTCTTGCCGACAGAGCGAGCGCTTCGTGCGGAAACGCTTGCTGTGAGGCCACCAACAGCGAGGAGTGAAAGAAGCTGCATCTTGACGTGCTTCGCGATCGCAGTGCCGGGGTTGTTCGTTAGTCAAGCTCGTGCTGTGACTATCAATGGCCGTGAAGAAGAGGGAACCGAGCGGGCAGTCCAGCCTTCTTGAAGTAAAAGCGTGGAGCGCCAGACCGACGTCACCTCGGGTCTACCACGCACGCGACGCGGCCTACATCTTCCTGTACCTGCACAAACACAGATAGCTCATGGCGAACATAGCTCCAGCTCTTTACCTGATTAGGCAGGCGTGAAGTTCCGTCGCATATTGTTGCTTACCCCCGAAGTACACCGAAATCACTCAAACGCTTGACCCTGCGCATGAGCTCCGTTATACTCTAGTATAGTTGTATGCGCACGATCGCGAAGTTGTGTAAGTTGAGGTTTGAACATGGCGCGATGGTAGTCGACATTGCTGCGATTGCTCATGATGCTGGTACTGTTTTCCAGGTACGACCGCGATAGAGGCGGGGAATGCATGCGACTAGACACACGACCACACTGGTGGACCGAAGCTAACGGCGCAAAGCTTCTCCAAGGCCCGCCAAAGACGCCGCCACTGCCTTCAAGCACTGGCAGGTCCACTTCGTATTTCTTGATAGTGGACGGGGAACTATCTCTTCGGGCTTTTCGACACCAACTCTTATCTCTGGCCGCAATCCGGGGCCACGGTAGGCTCAGTGCGCGTCGTCAGGTACTGGGGCAAAGGATGGTCGAGCTGCGCGATTGGCTGAAGTCGCCCTTCGAGAAAATCGCTCCCATTCAGGTGTCGAAGGATCAAGCACCATGGCGGATGCTTGTCATTCTTCGGCGCAGATAAGTCTTGTGCGCTTTAACCGCATGGGGAAGCTCGCGAAAACCAATGCTGCGGCGGGTCGCTGTGACGAAAACAATGTGGTCAGTCAAACACATGGTCTTTCTCGTCTCTTCTAAAGGGTCTGAAGCAACGACTGTTGAAATGATGTCTGAAGGACTAAGGCTTGAGGTGCGTTCAAGGTTTGTGAGAGTGTCAGCATGTCAGCAACAATCGGTTGTGGCTTCCGCGCGTCAAGTGGCTGATTGGTCGCGCACCCGGAGAAGCCGCCATCGTCACTGAGGGGCGCGTTTTCATATCGACTACACTGAAATAAAGCAAGCAAACTGTAAAATCTTGCGTCAATTTAGGCTCCAAGATGTCAATTTCATGTTAGGAATTGCTCTATTGATGGAGAGATCTCTAGGTAAAAAGGTCACAAGTCTTTGCTTGCACTATGCTCCTCCATGGAGGCCTCCACGACGAACGCGGCGCTGACCGTACTGCGGCGCAGTTACGAGGCGAATCAGTTGCTCGAAATCGGGTGTACCATAACCGGTCACAGGATCCCATCCCTCCGTTGCATTCCAGGAAGCATAAGGCACAAGTGCGGTTGGAAGTCCGGAGTAGATGGAACGACCAGTGCAACCACGAGAGCCTCCATCGACAATGTCGTTCAGACCCTTGTAACCCTGCTCGTAGATCCAAGGGTTCAGGAAACCGAGTGAAGGCATGCCGGCCGCCAGCCGAGCGTTGTTGAGAAGCGCAACGACCGAAGCGAAGACGGGCGCTGAGGCACTAGTTCCTCCGACAGACGACAATCGACCCTTATCAACGACCTAGAGAAGGAAAGTCAGTATTTGTCTCACATGCAGTTCGTACAGGGAGTATAACTTACCTGGAAACCTAGTCCTTGAGCGGCGACGTCAGGGAATCCACGGCCGTTGGGATTGTAAAGGCCTTCCCATTGAGACCCGAGCTTGCCGAGATAGTCGGAGACAGCCTTCTCTTGGTATGCTGGGCGAGGCCACAGATCAGAGAAACCACCAGAAGAGAAATCAACAGCACGCTCAGGCTCTACTCCGCGAGTGCCACCTACGGAGGTGACGTAGGGGCATGAGGCGGGAAAGATTGGCTGAAGACGGGTCGTGTTTTTGCCGTCATTGGTCTGGCAAGCAGAGCCTGGACCAGTATCACCGCTGGCTGAGTATTGTTAGCACTCAGGTTTATATCGATGGAAGCTTTGAGTGGGAACTGAGCTCAGAGACGACACTACCCCCAGACATCGTGGCTGATGAGGTCTGGGGGCATTTTCGCCTCCAAGCTCGAACGAATACTTACAGAAGATGACTGAGACGCCACGAGTACCGAGCTGACCGATCATATCGCAGACCTTCTTGGCGTACTCGGCAGGGACGCTTTGCTCCGTCTCACCGTACGAAGTGGTTAGTACTTGGGGCAGCTCTTCGTCCTCCAGACCCACGAGGTAAGTGAAGAAATCCAAGTAGGGCTCATTATTGTTGTCGTCCTCATCGGGCTGATCAAGATCAGGAACCAACAGTCCTCGTCCTGGAACAGTGTAAAACGTGGTTGATATGTTCACCAGGCCGGCTGTGTACTGGATGTCGAGATTGGCCTCGACGCTATTGGCGGATGAGTTCTGGGGAAATGGTCCATCGTTGACAGACTGTACCCCAAAGCTTTTACCAGCGAGACCTTGAGAAAACCTCTGTGTGAACAGGTCGAGATCGTTGAAACGAGCGTATTGCTCAAGGAACCCGCTCACTCCGATCGTTACGTTGGCCTGGTCGCTAACGTCATAGTCCTGGAAGTTGTAAAGGTCTGCGAGGCAATCAGGCGTGATCCTTGTGTTACACGTGGCATTAACAGCAGCAAGCTTGGAGAAAGGCGCAATTTCCTGTGTGAGGACTTGGCTATCTTCGGCGCGCATTTGACCGAAGCGAGTAGTAGGTTGGATCATATCAATGTGGCTGCGAACCTCCACGGGGACAGAGTAGCCCAACGAACGAGTCCTCTTGACTCCAGGGCGTGCCTGGCTCTGGTAGGTCTTGAACGTGGTGCCCATCATCTGTTCTGCGCGCTTCACAGGAGCGAGGAAGTTGATCCATTCGCCGTCATTCTGGATGTCTCGAGGCTCGACGCCGGATTGCTCGAGCCAGTTAAGCACATTTGTAGTTGAGTCGGCTCTTGGCTTGATGAGATCCTTCAGTTCGTCTCGCTTAAGGTGCTGGCCGTAGCGGGGGTGGCTGGGAGTTGAAACCTCCATGAGCGTCCTCTCAAACAGGTCTGGGTTTGCCTGCGATGATCAGTATTCGACTTTCAATATTTCAACCATGAAGGCCTCCTGATCTGCTTCGCGATGACTTACCGAGCGTACTGCAATGCGGAAATGGAGCTTGCGCTCGGGCGCTGGAACACCAATCTCGCTCCATCCCTCAGGTACAGTGTTCAGACGTTCGACAACTTCGTTGCCCTCGATGTGAGAAGTACGGGAGGTAGACCCAGCGTTGACACCAGAAATGGCCAGTAGGCCTGTGAAGGCGGCGGTGGTGTACCTCATGCTAGCCGGCGACGTCGATCGTGTGGAACCAGAAGTGGCAGGACAGAAGAAGAAGTATGCTCGACCCTGGTTGCTTGGCAGCAAACGAAAGCGATGGATGGGTTGGAAACTGCGATGGTAACCACGGCGAGAGCGGACATATACTGGGCTGCCAAGCCGTGGAGATTTAGACACCCAACGTAGTCACCTGGGTGACCTATCGTATCCAGATGTTTCAAGTACATGATGCAGGTAGCCTCCGGGATCAACGTGATCGGCTCTTGATTGGAGTGATGGCTGATCACCCCCAGCCGTGTTTAGGTAACAACGTTCTGAAGCACCTTCCCCTTTGCCTCTCGCGGTTGTCTCGAATATAGAAAGTAGGCCGTACCGCTCCTCACAGCTTTGGGGATGGGTATCGCTGTTCATTGCAGGGCTCCATGGTCCACGGGTGCGGAACGGCCCAATTTCGTCTAACTCCGTTCCGTTCTGCTAGAAAGAGCACAGATCTGCGCAGCATGCATCCCTTTATCCTCATACCAATAGCCGGCTCATGCATGCAGTGCGCTGATCTCCAGACTGGCTCCATGCTCACAGGATCTGGACATTGGCGAAAAGAAGCGTGGGCTTGTTCATGGTTTCAGTGCTCTTGTCCCGGATAGTGTGCAGCGCGTGAATGCTTGTGAGAGCTTCATGGCATTGGCGGCCTTGATGTGACGACTAGTGGCGCGGGGCTCGAGCGGGCGGCCCGTGCTGCATGTCGGTTTGCACGCAGCCTGGCCCAACCATCGCGGCGAAGTTGCTCCAGCGACCATCAAGCAACGAACAGTACGGGCACGATGTCTCAAGACGCATAATGACGGACTTCGTTAATGCGTATTGCACATCAGCTCTTACAGACAGCTTCCTCTACTGCCCTCCTGCATCTACTTCTCTTCGCTAGATTCTACGCGTCCCTCGAACCCACTCTCAAGGATGCCGATGAGATCATCGAGCCGCTGAACGACGAGATCCGTGTGCTGGTGCTCCGCAAGATGCTTGTTGACGTCGTTGACTAGCAGCACAGTCGCAGCTCCCGCACGATGACCAGCCGTCATGTCGTCAATCGAATCGCCAACCATGATCAGACTCTTTCCTCCGTCTTCGTGCATCCAGTCCTTCGCAATGTGCAGAATGCCTGCCGGGTCGGGCTTGGGTGGCCTGAACTCTCGCGTCACGACAGGGCTAAATTTTGATGTTGGCAGAAAAGTAGTGAGAAGATGAGTGACAGGTGCGTCGAAGTTGCGTGTGCAGATGCCCTTCTTGATGCCACGAGAGTCCAGATATTCCATGAGCTCCACGAGCCCGGCCTGCGGCTGTTGCGACTTCATTGCGGTGCGCTCAATGTCCCGGATCTTCTCTTGTGCTTCTTCTTGCTCGCCCTCGGGCAGCGAGTAGATGTGGTCCAGGATGTCCGTCGGCTTTTCGATCCCCAGGGCTGATCGCATCTCTGCGAACATGTAGTTTTGAGGCAGACCTAAGTCATTCAGTACATGAACACAGAACTGTGCACAATATCAGAATACTTACATAATGTGCCGTCGACATCAAACACGATGCCCTTTAACAGTGGCCTAGTGTCCCCTTCCTTCTTTTTCGCGGGATCCAGTGGTGCGAACCGCCGCGGTCGCACGGGCTGCGACATGCTGTTCACCGATCGTGTCGCACGCAAGCAGATCCGGATGTTGTTACCTCCAGATGGCTTGCAGAGGCCCCTAAGCTGGTTGGAATGTCGTGATATGATGGTATTCATGTTGGTGGGGTTGTACAAGCCGGTCTTATTCTGGAAGTGGGTCCGATTGCAGCCACAGCCTTTGCGCGTGGCCTCCTGGGCTAGTTTGGCGGGGATGACGCATCACCACGACTCCCTTCTGTCTGCCTACCAAACTTCGACTGCGCGCTCTGGCATTGAGGAGATCACCTTACTTGTGCATCAGACTATGAAGTTGGCTACACGATGATGACGTGCTCCAGCCTGGAGGCTGCTCCCATGTGAGGCATGTTTCAACAGTACTACGAGGTCAATAAAGTGCAGGAAAGGCAAATGTGGTCAAGTCAAACGTCTATTAACTCGATGAGCGAGCTTCTCGTGAATTTGCATCACGTGCGTATCTTGCATTAAGGTCTTGCAGCAACAGTGCAAGTGAAAAGGTTTCTAAAATAAGGTTCTCAAGAAAGGAAGTGCCAAACTGGTGATCAACTAGCTGATCGCATTACTGCGCCAGAGACGCTTACAACCAACTATCTAGAACAGGCTCAAGGTAGAGTTGGCCGATGGGCGGATGTTGTAGTACTTGGACTTGGGGTAGTACAGGTTGTTCATGTTCTGGACAAAGCTCTCGGGACCACCAAGCTTCTTGACAACGGTAGCAACGATGCTCTTGTCGCTGGTGGCCGGGAAGTCACCAGATGACTCCCACCACCAAGCACCACCAAGACCCTCATCCATCAAGTAGTCAGTCTTCCAGGAGGCGACCTTGGGTGTGTCGAAAGTGACGAGCTCCTTAGCAATAGGGTCCCAGCTCCAGCTGGCGAGAGTCTCCTTGTCGGTGTAGACCTTGCTGCCGTTCACGGGAAGGACCTTGTAGTCAAGGGTACCAGGCTCCCAGGTTCCTGCAGTAGATCCGTTGAACTTCTGGCCGAGGCCGCGTTGGTCCTTGCTCATGTCGACGACGTTGGCGAATCCGCGGCCGTAGAGGGGCATACCGAGCTGGATCTTGGCGGGGGAAGCGATGTTCATCTTGTAGTAGTCGATAGCCTGCTTGGTGTTGAAAGGGACGAAAGACTTTGACTTGCTGTTCCAGCCGTTGGTGGACTTGGGGTTGGTGGAGCTGGGGTACACGTTGCTGAGGTGTCCAGTGTAGTTGGAGAAACCTGGGCCCTGGTAGTCGAAGGCCATCAGGTTCCAGTTGTCAACGTAGGGGTCCATCTTGGCAATGGGCATAACGACGAAACGTTCCGGACCAGCTGGGGCGGAAATGCCGAGGTCGAAGTGGTAGCCGGCGGCGTTCACTGCGGAGTAGGCATCGAATGTCTGTTGTGGTGTTAGTCCTGCGATCATTCGAATCGTAATAACATGATTCATACCTTGCGGCAGCGCATGAGGGTGTCGACAAAGTTGTCGCCATCGGTCTCATCCTCTGGGTACTCCCAGTCGATGTCAAGGCCATCGATACCCAAGTCAGCGATCAGCTGGATGGAACTGTCGCAGAACTTCTGTCTGCCCTCAGCAGTGGCAAGAGCAGGCTTGAAGTTGGCCCTGAAGCTCCAGCCTCCGACTGAGAGGATGACCTTCAGGTTGCGGTTCTGCTGCTTGAGCTTGTAAAGCTGGTTGAAGTTGCCAAGCAACTGGGTACCGTTGGTGGCAACATCTCCGGGGTAGGGGAACTGAAGATCAGCCCACTCGTCGGTAAGGATGACTTCACCAGTCTGGTTGTTGACGTTGGCGAAACCGTAGTTGACCTTGGTCAATTTGTCGGCGGGGAGGTCGGTGACCATGTGCTTGCGCGCATAGATGGCCCAGTTGACGTAGAAGATACCAGCCTGGTACTGACCACCACCGTAGCCACCACCGTAACCGAGATCACGTGCGTGTGCGTGCTTGTGGCCATGGACGGCTGGAGCAGCCGAGCCTACAGAGGCCAGAGAGAAGAGAGCGGCGGCGTTGGAGAAACGCATGTTGAAAGAGAGGACGGCGAGTAGCCAAAAATGTCAAAAAAAAGGTTGAAGGGAAGCTTGCAGGATGTGCGAGTGATGGATACTGCAACACTTACGAGGATGCAGTCCTTACATACCTCTCATATTGGCCACTGCCCTACTTAGTGGTCTTTCGTCGGTCTACGTCGGTGTCCAAGCCCCAAAGCTTAACATTTGGCCGTGGCGTGGACTCGAAACGGCGAACAACTCTCTTTCGCTGTTCATGCCAACGCTCTCCAAGCCAGGTTTCGCAGTGCTCTCCAGAGTATACGGACCGAAGCGATCATGTTCATGGGGTGTGGGTAATTAAACCCAGTCCAAGCGCTGAGTTTATTCGCTAGTCCGTCAAAGTCGGGCCTTCTTGGCCTTCTTCGTTTCGTCTAGAGTGTCCCTTGATCTTTGACAAGGCGCCCGCCTCATCCGATTGCTCCCCTGATCCAAGATGATACTTCGACCGGAGGTTACCGTCACGGCGCATGAACATAATAGGGCTGACGTTGGCGACGGACGTCAGATCTGACCGCGCAATCTAAGTTGGGATCTTGGTCGCTCTAGCTTAGCTTGACAACTCAATTCTCTTCGCCGTTAGGCCAACCCATCGACTTACTTGACGTTTGACTTGCTGAGAGATCTGGTAGTATTCCAATCGGGTTCGCATTGTTGGCGGTGTAATGTAGCCCGATCGCTTGGCTTTGATGCGAATTCACACTGGTCTCAACTCGCGGTCGATCTTCCGGCTTCATTTCGATGCTGACAATATCGATTGTTCCACCCCACCTTGGTCGCGACGATGTCAAACGTCGAAACGTTCTCGTACAACCTGTCGCGGAGGAAATGTCGGCACTAGAATGCTGTCAGATCCACGGCCCGGTTCGTTCTCGTTCAAATAGACTGCGCGAGTGCAGGCGCTGGCGTCGCCTCCGAAGCTGCGCTCACACCGATTCCTGTCCAAGTTCTACCAAGATGCCTTGTCAGTTTGTATGAAGCATCTCAGACTTCTCTTATGGCGCGATGTTGACATATTTAACTACGTACCCTCTCTTTGCAGTACAATGATTTCCTACATCGCGCGATTAGATCTTTGACATGAGCGCATGCCCAATCTGTCACGAGTCATTTGTGCTTACTTCGATTGCTCATCTTCGCGCTCGAGCCCCAGCAAACCCAATCGCTAGCGTCGATGTTTCCAAATGGGCATGAGCGGCCACAACGTACTAGCAGACAATGCCATCTCGAGAACGCCAGAACAACGGCCGGGTCATTTTGGCTCTCTCTATACACACCCACAACGTCCTGTCATCGGGCCTACGAACAAGACGCGTAAACGAATGCTCTTCTCACACTGCTCACGGGCGCAATACTCGAAATTTCCGGCTATGCTGAGCTCATGCCAATACGCGATTGAAGAAGATCGAGTGTGTCGTAAATTGACGTCAGAAAGGTGAATTTGACGAAAAGCTCACGCTCAATATCTCTGTTCTGCTCTTTTAGTATCGTCTCAGCGTCTTCCTCAAGCAAGGTCATACTGATCGAGTAGTCACTGCGTGGGCGCTATTGTTGAAAAGATGGCGCAGTCGTCTTGTTGACATCTCGTTCAGCTCGAAACAGTACGACGAGCCAGCTTCTTATACCACTGAATGCGGAGGTGGGCATCTGACTCCGTATGAAAATTAATTTTCATATCCGGAGGTTTTCTGTCTGGAGGACACATACTGCAAGCTTGACGGCCAAGGACAGAATGACCATAGTCTGAACCAGCGCACCTCGACCGTATCGCGAGGCAACGAACCCTACCGCAAAGCCGATAGACGGCAAACGGGATGTTGCAAGTAGCGGATGCACGTGGTACCAAGACCTGAGAGGCGTTTGATCGTGGGGTGAGACATTGGCGATGTGCTTGATAGTCTCAAACCGCTTGTTGGCTTCCAGTAAGTGAGGCTAAACAGGTGAAAGAGCTGGACAAGGAAACATTACCTGTATCCCAAGAAGTACCTGTATCTGTAGCTTGGCGCTACACTCACATTACGGTTTCACGGCAATCGCACTCTTCCGACGAGCTTATTTCGATATCAGCGCGACAACCGCGACAATCGCCAGTGACTCAACGGCTCTTTCGCTGGGTACTTTCACAATCTACTCCAACCTACTAGTGGATCCAGAGCTCGACATGAACCGACCGCAACGCTTCGATGTCGCTCTCCAGGTACCGACCAAGCTCATAGGTCGGCTCGTGAGTAATTGCCGATGTACGAACTGCATGTGAGACAAACACTGACTTCGTACATCCATCTTTAGGTGACAGATAGAGTTGCATGCCGCCAGCATACCGAAGTGCTGCAAGAGAGACCTCAAGATGCCCGAGCGTGTGCGAGGAAAACTGAATATCGGCGCAATATGCTGAATGCGCTCGCTGCAGCGTGTGCGCAGACAGCAGGCTTTGCTCAGCGCGATGTAGCTTTCAAGCTAGTCGAGAAGTTCAGGACTCTGGCGCAGACACTGGATAGGTCCAAGGCTGTCGCATTCACCTTTGGTGTCGAAGAAGACGAGGAGATTGTTACTTTGCCGATCGAGGAGCAAGTTGCTGCAAGTGGGGACTCGTCGCCCGAGCCGCAATCTAGTCCGCTTGAGCTTTCTACGTCAATGCCTGCCCGGGAAGACACGTTACACCCTCTCTTGGTCGCGCTCCTTGCCTTCAAACTAGGCGGTCCCATCAACGCAGCCTTTACTGGACACCAACATGAATGGAGGCCCCCAATCGACACTGCGCGCGATACACCAAGCTTCTATTCTGAGGGCGATGTAGGTGACTTCTTCGATGATATTCGAATAACGATAGTATGGGAAATGCGCGATGATAAAGCGACCGGTCCTTCGGGGAAACACAGTGTGTTCCTGACAGGCGATGCCACGCCCCGACCGCTGGAAGCGCTGACAGTCCAAAAGCGGGCTGAAGCCAGCTCACCAGTTACTATACTCTACGACTGCAGACACGCGGCGTTATATTACGTCTGCGATGATCCAGACGCGATACGTGAGGGCAAGAGCTTGGATGTCCATCTGAATACCATCTCGGACAAAGACGTCCGCCTCCTCAATACAGCAACAGGCGACAAGTCTCGTGGGAAGCCATCACTAACAGAATTGGTGACCAACTTTCCCATCGAAAATTATGCCAACCACTTTCACGATATCCTTTTCGACAGTGTCTCAGTCAACGCCATCTTCACGAAACTTGATATGTTCGACGTACCGCCAGCGCCAGCTCTTCCCCCAGACCGGCAGCATCTGCAAGACAAGCGATTTGATGCATACAAAAAGGACAACTTGGCTCATTTGCCAATTGATATTAAGAGACTGGCGGGCGACGTATATCTAGAAGGCAGCTATCCTACAGCAGCCAGCTTCCTAGATAAGGTCGTTCTGAAAGCACGCCGCGACGTTCATCTGCCTGTTGGGGCCAGCCTTTTTCCACAGTCACCTATGGAAGAGAACATGGAGTGGGCACGGAAGTCCATTCGAGACCTACGCGAAGACTTGGTGTCGAACCGCGTTGCACACTACGCAACAGCTCTCGTAGATTCTGCGTATGCAACCAGAGATCTGATTTCGACCGCGAATTTGCGCAATTATGCGAAGATGCTGGAGCGGCACTATCTGGAACTCATCGGCATTGGTTTCACAGACGACGCATGTTCGCTTCCGTCAATGGCTGCCTTGGCTTGTGCCTTCGGTAACGCTATCGATGGGCTCAAGGAAGTGCAGATTATGGCGGAACCTTGGATCGAAGAGATGGATCTGCAGGTCTTTCGGACGCGCTGTTTGTATCTCTTTTGGTGCGCCGACTGGTTAGTACGCTACCTGGTGAAACCAGAACCAGGACCGTTCATGATCATTGATGAGAAGACGGCCATAGCAGGTGCGCAAGGTATGGGACGAGCGGTGCGTCGGATAGCGACTATGCTGTTGCGCAATTGGGTAGCCTGGAGTCTTTTAGTAGAGGGCTTGCCACAAAGTGGTTTCTTCGTCCGAGGATCGTGAGCATAGCTGCGACGATGATTACTCATAGTGTCTAGAGCGGTGAAAATTCTAGGGGTAGATCCGAGATTTGAGGCTATACCTAATTACTTCCCGTGTCCGCCTGGTTCGCGGGCCGTGTGCCTGGGAGCCGGAGTCGTGCTGCAATGGATGTTCTGCGAGTTCACGACTATGTCGATGTAGACGCAATACAACTGATGCATCAGTATCTGAATGCGCGCCTGGAAAGATGCTGATGAGATGGAAAAGGGTTCATGCAGGTGCGGGATGTCGCTGCCGTTACTTTCGGTGACGGGACGCTAGTCGGGCGCTAATCCGGATTCGTTTCTAGAAACCCCTCCGGAAGTCATGCAGCTGTCCTTTCACTCAAACAATTCTCCGTCAAGCCTGCGCATCGCTCCAATCCTACGAAGGTCTCACGGTGTGGCTGGTGACATTCCATCAATCGGCGGCCGGCGGCGTGAACGTGCTTTCTGTATCCGCAATGGCGTCTGACTTTTGCGCCACGCGACAGCGGCGCCACGCGTCTGGACCAGTTGTTTCGTTTCACCATTGATCTAACACGGCAAGACACGAACACCTGATAGTAGTCCAGATTGCCCGCGTGCTGTAGAGTATTCAACTCTGGGTAAGCTGTATGCTTAGTTGCAGTGAGATTCTGCTCAGCGCTACGAGGCTGGCAATCGATTTGACGGAGAATTGTCACAGAGATCGCCCACCACCATCTGCGATTCGGTCACATCCAGATCTCGTTTCATTTATACAAAGCGGAGTAGCCCCAACCGAGGATCCACCTGTTACATGCTGCGAGAACACCGGCGCAGGCGCCATCCGCTTTGTGCCCTCATTTCTCGCGGACCCTAGACCTTCTGCGATGACAAGCCTTGCCCAGCAATGACAAGCTCAAGGGATTTGAGCTTGTCGACGACTCGTGGGAATCCTCCGATGTCTCCACCTATCAATACGTACCACTGTCGATGAAGCCCTGGTATAAAGGCTGCCTTGCGGCACCTCTACAGCACCCATCAAGTCACTCATTCATTCATTCTCTACACAACAGCCTTACATTCCCTTCAATCATCCTATTTTCAAGCTACATTCATCATGGTTGCTTTCACACTTACCTCTCTCCTTCTTGGCGCTGGTGCGCTCGTCTCGGCTGCTCCTTCCAGTCTTGACACCCGTGCAAGCTGCACATTCTCCGATGCTGCTACAGCCATCAAGAACAAGGCCTCTTGCTCTGCCATTGTCATACAGGGTATGACTGTTCCAGCAGGAACGACCCTTGACTTGACAAAGCTCAAGTCAGGCACGACCGTCACCTTCCAGGGCACCACCACCTTCGGCTACAAGGAGTGGGAGGGTCCTCTCATCTCTG
The DNA here is from genome assembly GCF_024043175.1 of Alternaria infectoria. Taxonomy (NCBI): domain Eukaryota; kingdom Fungi; phylum Ascomycota; class Dothideomycetes; order Pleosporales; family Pleosporaceae; genus Alternaria; species Alternaria infectoria. The sequence continues at coordinate 703,749 of NW_026250691.1, forward strand.
TCTCGGGAACCAACATCAAAGTCATTGGTGCCGCTGGCCATGTCATTGACGCAAATGGTGCTAAGTGGTGGGATGGCAAGGGAAGCAACGGCGGCAAGACGAAGCCCAAGGTATGTTAATACTGATCTTTTGCTAAGCTACAACTGACTTGGCAAGTTCTTCTACGCCCATTCCATGATCTCGTCTTCTATCACTGGACTCAACGTCAAGAACACCCCTGTACAGGGATTCTCCATCAACGGCGCGCAGGACCTCACCCTCGACAAGATCACCATCGACAACACTGCTGGTGACGTCACCAACGGCGGTCACAACACCGATGCTTTCGACGTTGGCAGCTCCACTGGTGTGTACATCACCAATGCCAACATCAAGAACCAGGACGACTGCCTGGCTGTCAACTCCGGTACCGACATCCACTTCACCGGCGGTACCTGCTCTGGCGGACACGGTATCTCCATCGGCTCTGTAGGTGGCCGCAGCGACAACACTGTCAAGAACGTCATCATCTCCGACTCCACCATCACCAACTCTGACAACGGTGTCCGTATCAAGACCGTCTCCGGTGCCACCGGTGCTGTCTCTGGTGTCACATACAAGAACATCACCCTCAAGAACATTGCGAAGTACGGCATCGTTATCCAGCAAGACTACCAGAACGGCTCTCCCACTGGCAAGCCCACCACCGGTGTCCCGATCACTGGCCTTACCATCCAGAATGTCAAGGGTACCGTTGCTGCCAAGGGTACTGATGTCTACATCCTTTGCGGTAAGGGCAGCTGCTCCAACTGGACCTGGACCGGTAACAGCGTCACTGGCGGAAAGAAGAGCACTAGCTGCCTCAACATCCCCGCCGGTGCTTCTTGCTAAGTTGCAGAATGAGATGAGTGCTATACCTTGGAGCACCGTGAAGTAGCTTTGGATCGGCCTGTGGCCTTTCCTATTTTCTCTTGTACATCTTCGTCTTTCAGTAAATATTTAGTCCTCGTAGCAGCTACGCTGCTCAGCGATAGACATCTCAATCTATTGTTGTATAAATCCGCATTTTCGAGTTCAACCGTGACTGACACTAAATCACCAATGCATTCATGCGCGGTGAGTACATCTCAATGTTTGTTTGACAAGCGGACCTCGTATTGTCTGTTCTCAAAGGGACTCTATCCAAGCCCATCACTGCCATAATACATCAGGCCCTTATTATCCCTGTCCCATCTAGACCCTCGGCGGCAGCACCGTAGGCACCGGCCCCCTAGTGGTCGTCCTTGGCAACTCAGGCACAGCAAGCGTAGGCAAGCAAGCACACGCACTGCTAACCTGCGCAACCACTTGCTCACCCGCACAAGCCTCCTGCGCAAACTCCGGCACGGCACGAACATCATCAATCAGCCTCTGAGTGAAATTACCGCAGAACTCTTGCGAAGCCTGAAGTCTACCCTCCACATTTGCTGTGCGCATCGACGTAAGACAAGAGTCTACTTCGCAAACGGCTGGCTTCGCACACTCCTTGCTCGCCATCTTGACGACGAAACTACCACGCTCGATAGTGTGCACGAAGATGAATCCGCTCTTGAAGTTCGCGTAGCTGGACCAAGAGCCGAGGAAGGCTACTGTGCCGCCACCTTCGTTCTCATCGTCTTCGGGGTAGATGTCGAAGAATCCGGCTTCGCAGATACCGTCGCCGCTGGGATCTTGCGTAATGGTGTGGATGTCCAGGACATTGAGACCGTTTCCGTAGTTCGATTGGTAGAGGTAGTCGCCAACGACGTATTGGTTGTGGTCGATACTGCGGCGCTTTCCCTCGTAGTTGCCAGAGTAGAAGGGGTTCTCCAGGTCGCGGATGTCGAAGATGTGGGTGGTAGGTAGACCCTGTGTCATGGGACCGACTTTGGCGTCACGCTCGTCGAACTCATCGTCGAGGAAGATGTATTCCTGCCAGGTTGCGTTGTTGACGACACCTTGATGGACGTACTCTGCTCCAGGGTATGTGGTGCGAGAGATGATGTTGGTGATGTTGCCGGCTTTGTCAGTTACGTCGTAGATGGTCAGCGTGTCTTCGTTGTAACCGTAGCAGATGTCGCGGCCGTAGTACTTAGTGTCTGGTCCGCGGTAAACGATGCATTCAGCATCGTGGACATAGCCATCAGCAGAAGCACAACCTGGGCTGGTCGGGTTTTCAGGGTCGCTCATGTCGATGAAGATGAGGCCTCCGCGGCATGGCAAATCGCCACGGACACGGATAGTCTCGTTACCGCCAACTGATCCAACTGCTACGGCGTAGTTGAGTTCTTCGTTGACAACGATGTTGTGGGTTCGGCCAACCGGGAGAGCATTCCAGTCATCAGTCAGACCCCAGTGGCCAGTCAGATCGTCTTGGGTAAAGTTCATCGGCTCGCTTCCGTCAAGGTCCAACAACTTCTTCATGTCGAAGATTTGAACACCGTGGTTGATGGCCTCACTACCAATGACGGCATAGTCCCTCATCACGCGAATCTCGCGCCAGCGGGATCCGATAGGGTCGAAAGGAGGCAGGCGGCCCAGATAGATCAGCTTTCCTTCGCTGCTGATCTCTGCAAAGGCGGTACCGTCAAACTGGCCGATTGCTACAAACTCGCGTCCATCCTCTGACGTCCAGCCCCAAGAAGAGGAGCCTTGTCCATCAGAGCTGCCAAGGAGGGAATGTGGGAGGAAATGGTAGAGGTCGATCTATACACATTAGCGAGCTGATGAGCTTTGAACCTCGAGCCAACTGACATTATGGCACCTGAACGTATTGTTGAAGTCACCAGGGATTGCAGCAGCGAAGCCGTTCTCACATGGCGTGTGACCTAGTTCAGGGTAGCGGGTGCTATCCATCTCTCCCGAGGCAATCTCAGCATCCCATTGTGCCTGTTGGGGTCAGTATAAGCATGTACCAGCGTGCACCGACAAGGAAGCCTTACGATCTTCATCCCCATGATCCTTGCATGCACAATACCATCAGCATACTCCTCCGCAGTACCCAAGGCGGCCGCATTACTCAGCCCGACCAAGGCAGAGCCAAGAACCGACAACGAAGATACGTGAACCATGGCGATAGCGATTCACCGTCAGTCCAATGGTGCGAGATGTTCCTGGTACCTCACATATTCAGCGTCACCGCGCCTACATATACACTTTCCCATGTTCCTTCCGGCAAACCACGAGCCGATATCCTCCTTGGTCCTGCAACAATACTCACTACGATATCCGACGAAACCTGTTAATCTCTGAGCCAACTCGTCGCTAAGATACAAAAGATCTAGTCGGTCAGCCCCGATGACCTGGTTAAGAAGGTCGCTAGATACCATCTCTTGGGATACAGAAGACTGCTTGGAAACCGCTTGGTAACCAAGACCCCAATTGTCGGTAAACACTAACCCACACTACTTGCCGTTTTCTCAATGGTGGGTGCTAGCGCTTGGCCCACGTTGAGCTGCACTTGGCGGCTTCGGCGCCGAAGGTGGAGGTCTAGGCACGGCCTTGGAAGTCGGCATGGGATTTACCCCGCTCCGCCGGCCTACTATGGTGGCTGGGTGTCTGTGCTAGGCTCCACTGAGGCTTCGTTTTAAGACCATGGCTTCTCTTTCAATTTTCGTGCGTCTATGGCTAGCCTAACTCTGACGTGGGCTTACCGTTCACTAAGCTAGGTCAACATGGATTTCAGCCAGCTTCTGGTGTTTATGCCAGAGCTTTTTCAACAATGTGCGTTGTACTTTAGTCTTTGTAAGCTACGCGCGATACCTAGGTATCGCCTTCAGTCAATTTGCTAATCTACGGCGTTACCCGTTACTGGCTCGGACAAAATGAGTGTGGTCCTTCAACGCACTTCTTCCAACCTTCATGAGTATCTTCATGAGATGCTCAATCTACACTCGCAGCCGCGAGGTCCGTCACGCTCAAAAAGTCTAGCTTTTCGAACGCCAAATCCAAATCGAAGTCTTCAAAGCAAAAAAAAAATCAATGCTGAAATGCATTGGACAGGTCGCGATCGTAGTGGACTGAAAAGTCACAACTACGTCAGTGAGGCTCTGTCCTCACCCTACGCATACCGTTGGAAAACGCTTAGCTCATCGGTGCCAGCCGGTTGACAATGGGGTATAATGCTTTTGGTAGACTCGCAAACGCCAGAATAAAACGCTCAGTGTACTAAGGAAATATCGGCCGTAATCGTTGTGTGGGAAGGAGGGCGCGGGCGAGGGCACCGCTCATAGTCGAAGCTGATGCACATCGATAGATGGGACTCAGCATGCTTCACAACAAAGCAGGAAACAAACGTTAAAGCGTTGATAGCCCCGTCCAGTGGTCCGCGTTGTGTGAGTCGACGAACTAACGCCATCCATTTTGGCCAAATTGGGCATTGTTCAGCGATGACCTCCCATCATTTATGTTCATTGCAGGGTCCATAAAAGATTGCGACCAGTCTTCTTGATGCATCAGCTCATCAAAAGGCATGTTGCTGGATGTTTGCATCGGCATACCCTGCTGAGGTGGATATCCGCGGTATTGCTGGTTACCCTGCATGAAATACATGGGCATGGAAGTAAAGATCTGCGCCTCACTGTCCATGGGTCGAGCTTGCGAATTGGGCGTGCTCGTGGGAGCAAACATGGCCGGGTGTCCTTTCATCTCCATGCTGGTCGAAAGTTGAGGAGGGTGTCCGCTCACCGGGGTGCCAGTACTGCGGTCGAAAGTTTGTGGATGTTTGTTTTCAAAAGCAGTCATGGGCTGGTTGGGGTAGGCGAGCGGGTCGGCAGACGGAAACATCATTGTTGAGATGTCTGCGATGGGGACATTAAGACCTGACGGGTCTGCCAAAGGGTTGCCTAGGCTTGTTGGCCCAAAGGCAGATGATGTCTGCTGCGAGTCATGAATAGGAGCCAAGCCAAAGCTCGGTAGGCTATCGTTGGATGATGTAGGTGTAAGGCCTGGCACACCATCGAATAGATTTGGGTTGGAGATCGAGTGTGCGGGATAAGAAGAACCCAAGCCAATGCTACCAAAGTCAGGGCCGCCAGACTCAAATGACTGGGCTTGGCCAGCAGTCTTGACATTGGGAATGCTATCGGGATAGGTACTCGCACGGCGGGGTGCGGCAGAGTCGCTCTGACCAAAGGTAGGGCGGGTGCCAAGAGAGTGCGGCGAGCTTCCTTGTCGGCGCTTCCTCGATGCAATGATCTCTCCACCATGTCTGATTGATTCCGGGAGACGTTCAAACATGCCCTGGGAAACATTATTAGTGTTGTCAGTCAGAAGAAACTAGTGCTGTGCCTACCTTTAGTGCTGTGCTGCACCTATCAGCGGCCAGGCTCCTCTTCGCGAAGTACGCCAATACGTCCTTCCCTTCCACTGCATCCCGTAGCAATTCAAAACTGGTGGGACTCTGTGGGTTCTCCAAGACGAAATACAAAATTGATACAATAGCGAAGAAGGTCGTATACATGGAAAACCAGTATGCTCCAGCCAATTGGCCGCGATTTCTCATCTCCGTGGAAATGTGGATAATATTGCGCGAGACGTTAACGCAGGCAGAAGCGCAGGCAAAGGCTCTCTGGTCCACGGTGTTCACGTTGTACGATTGCGAAACGTAGTGTAGGAATGGCCGATAGAGTAAAAGCTGCGCATGTCCGAACGCCATACGGAGAAGTTGTTGCACCCTGCGTATATGTCAGCAGCTGCAAAAATGATGTTAGATAGTCAGCTTACCTCCTGATGATTGGAGGGGCATCACCGCCCGGCCTGAGCGCGATAGGCAGCTCATCGAGCCATCTTGCTAGATCCTGTTCGATTTCGCGAATCTTGGAGTAGCCCACAGAATAGGTCACAGAGTTCTTGGCGCCTGATTGTGTGCCTTTGATAGGGTAGACGTACTTGCAGATCTTGTTCAAGATTTGGACGAGACGCGTGTGGGCATTGAAGGCCGCCATGACAGAAATGCTTCCATTGGGCATGGGCAGAATCTCCGTCTCCGTAATATACTCGTCATCGACCTCAACTGGCCACTCTTGATCAATGTCCTCATCGTCCAGAAATCGCGGTAAACCGAGCATGGCCCCGACGTATGTGTCCATCCTTCGAATCACCCAAAATATGCGTTTACGTGTTTCCGCTTCGATGGGATTGAACTTGACGTTGAATGAACGGTGCAAGCCCATGCGTAGCGCAGAGCGCAGAGCAACTCCGATGTAAGCATAGCAAGTGCTAAGCTTGGCTGACGATTGCAAGAATTGGATCATGAAAATGATGGCTTGAAGTGAAGTCAGATCCCTGCAGTCAGTAATGTCCAAGAGCTGGCGCGAAGCTTTGAAGTACTTGAGTCTGGACCGCATTAGCATGGACGAAGCTCGCACAGGGAGACTTTGCTGCGTACCCCTCGTCGGTAAGGATGTCGTAGCTTGCTACATCGACCCCGGTGTCATTTTCGGAATAGAGTTTGCCCAAAGCTAGAACGGAGTAGAATAGAGGTAGAAAGCTAGTCTCGGCGCTGCCGTAATTCTCGGGAGCGACTTCGTAAAGACGGCTCATTTGCTTGTAGAAAGTGGGGAGATGGACAACGCGCAGCATGGCGCTGTACTGGATGATGGCACTGTCACAGAGAATGCGTGCATTTTCCTGGCTGGGCAGGGGCACGTTTGACGGAGCTGTAGTGGATCCAGCGATTGAAAGGGAAGGAGACGGCGGTTCGTAGGACATGGATTGGTGCCGGAGGGACGGCGACTCGTCCGAAGGGATTTGGAACATGTCATCGAATTGCCGCAGGCCCCTCATAAAGCTGAGTCCTGAAGAGTGGCCCTGATAGTCCCATTTGCCCTCTTCGTCGAGATCAAGCTGGCCCGTCGCTTTGACCATGGCTTCCAGGTGCGAATCAGGCTGGTCTTCATTGTGGGCCGGTGCCTGGTGTTGCGCGATCCGGGGGTCTACAGGCATCACAGGAGGCCGCACAGCTGCTTGGGGCAGCTGTGGTAACAGGCCGTTCTGGAGGTGGGCGTCTATGGCGGGGTCATTCAAATCCACGGTTGGCAGCACCACGTGCAGTAGCGCCTTTGCGCGCTTGAGCTGGCTTTCGAGAGCCTCAATGTACTGGGGCGTCGCATTGCGGCGGCGGTTTGAGGGCTGGTCATAAGTACTGGAGGGGATCAGTTCTGTGTGCAGTAGCGAATCCGTTAGGGGACATTATTTACCATTCTGTAGGCTGTTAGCTTGCATTCTCCCACGCAATTCAGTGTACACACAGGACATACCATAGCTGTAGACAGTGCAATGGGTGCACGGCTGCTTGCCGTCGCACTTGATCTTCTTGCGCCGGCATTCGTCGCAGGCACGCGTCACTCGTCGTCGCTTCTGGGGTTGCTGTTTCGGTGCGTGATCGTCGCCGACGTCATTGGTTTCTGAGTTTTCCTCGCCAAACTCAGAGGCGTCTTCCTGCGGGTTGTCGAAGGGGCCCGAGCGGCCCGCGTCTGCTGGAAGGCTCTCAGTTGTCGTGAGGGCCGGAGAAGTCATGGGTGTCGGGAGGAGAGTGTAGCCAGCTGTGGCTGGGGGGAACGCTGCGCCTAAGAGCAAAGTGGTGGATGCGCGCGGCAGGGGTGTGTGAAGACGGCGGAGAAGCTTGTGGGTCAGGGATTAGAGTTGGGTTAGCGCCAGCGCATGGCACCGTCCCGCCCTTTGGACGCCGGAATCGAATCGTTGCTCTCCGCCGAGTCGTCCGCTTTTCACTCCTCACCTGGCAGCCAAGCCTGGAACTGGTGCATTCATCTCGGCGAGCTCCCTCGACGCTTTCTGGAATTGCCCACGGCCGCATCGCACGCTGCCAGCTGCCCGCTGCCTCTGCACAGCATACACACCGCTCCTGCGGGCCCCACTTTCCGATAAACCTCCTCAGTGATACGCCACTCTTGCACCTTGCCAAGTCGTCAAGCACAGCCATGCTCACCTGTGCCCTGTGGCGTCATACCGCTGCTGGCATGTGTCCTGGGGACGCCCATGGGTTGAGACAGAGGTGAGGGGTCCTGCTGCGACGCCACCCAACAAGTCGTCGAGCCCTGCGTCCAAGCGAAGCCGAGCCTTCTCCATGGCTTTTGGAGCAACTCAAGCCGCATTAGTGGTCTGATCCGCCATTCCGTTGCAGTTCAGTCGTTCCCCGATATTCCTCGTGCGCTCTAAAGCCACTACTTCGAGCAAAGATCAGCCACCGATAGACTCGCTTACGGCTGAGGTGTCGAGTGGCACCGTATTCTCCTGCCAGCCATCTGTCATACGCCCAAGCGAAGACAAATATTCACCCCAGATGTGGGCTCTTCGGTCTCTCATCCAGGGCGAGCTTCCGAAGGCCTGTCTACCCACCAGCACCAACCAGCATGCAGCCTTGCGCGACAGATCTTAGCGCCGGATAAAGTCGCCATGATGGTGACAGCGTGGCTTGACTGCGGCTGGTGACCCTGGCCGTCGTCTGCAGTACACCGGCAGACAGACGTCGCACACGGCTCTGCCATGCCTGGGCTTCTCCCACAAAGAGGAAATGTACAACAAGCGAAAGATTCACATTCACATCCCATCTGTCGTGCGCATTCGGACAATTTCAGTCAATTCATTTGTTTTCCGTAACTGTTCGTTTTCGGGTGACGACCTTGAAAGGTGCTTAAAACGTTCAGTGGGGCCAACTACCGCTTTAGTTTCCCCATGAATACAATCTGCCAATATTGTAGAGCGTATCGACTCGCCAAGCGGGAAATCCTTTGAGATATGAGATATCTTGAGGGCAAACTCTGCTCAACCAGGCTCGTTTATGCGTGTTCTGCCTGGCGCATGTCGCCTAATTCTCCACGACCGTTTGCGATGCTTGTCAACCGATCTCTCGCCACAACTGCAAACATGCATATATATGGATTCCCACGAGTAGTCCTGTCGGAGGTACCGACGATGGACTCATGTCATACCGAGGTCCCTTGGCACTGCCACGCTTGCGGTTATGGAAGCCCACACGGTGGTTATTGGAACACCCTACGAGGTTTTAGTGGTGCTTGTCTTGAGCTATGTGTGCCGACTTCCGGATGACTCAGCGGATCGCTTGTTGCCCCCACTTTCGCCCGCCGGGTGGTCGCGCGCTGACTCGGCGGGCGCACTGGCAGGTCACGGTCAGCGTTTAATTCGAATGCCGTTGGCATTGGCATTGGGCTGATCGTATTCCTGCTCTAGCCACAACACTAGCCACACAGCCAAGAGGAAAACGCACGATATTTCCTGCTGATGGTCACCTGCCAATGGGCCAAGCTACGTCAGGAGTGGCGCAAAATTGTCTGGGAGATGGGCCAAGTCATGACTCCGTCTTGGTGAAACGTGGCTGAACAGGAGAATGTGTGCATGACGCCAAGCGAAGCCAGTCTCGCGATCGCTTCGAGGTGTGGCGCATGACGATGCATATGTCGTTGCGAGAAACCTTGCAAGGATGCTGTCCATGTGCTTAGCTTGCTGCTTGCGCCTGTACGTAAAAGCCAATGCAACCTCCAGGGCGAGGGGCCGGTCACCGGTGACTCGTCCGTTGGGGCTGTCAGGTAACATCTCGAATCGAGGCGTAGCGTGATGGACTATCAGAATATGGATTTACCTGAGGCTCCTTGGCTCTCTAATGTGACGTTCACTGCAGATCCATGCAGCCTGTGTGATCGACAATTTAAGCATCACACCCGCAGTAGGACCGCAATCGAGATGCGTTTAGTGAACCACGATCAGCGCACCCTGCAATGTGATGGTAATCGCGAAAGAAAATTCTGTGTTCTTGTCATGTCTAGGAGTACCAGCAACAAGCTTCGGGCTGAACACACCCGTCATTGGTACCAGCTTCAGATTCACCTGCATTAGCTTCATCCTGGTCGTGAATCCGACTTCGGCATCGAGACAGCCATGAGATCCATCATCGAAACGTTTTCCCCATGCCGTGACGTAGTGAGCGATCTGGCTCCGGTAAAAAGGTCGAGATCAAAACTACGGCTTGGTAGCACAGGCTAACGGATTAGCCTCCGGAATTCTGGGCTTTGATGTTCTTGGTCGAAGGGTGAGCATCCTCATGACGAAATGAGTATGATCGTGAGGATTGGCGTTCTTTGGAGCGCCCACAACAGCATGGCTAACTCTGTCTGTATCCCTACTGGAAAGCGTATCGACGGCTTCACATAAGCGTAGGTTCGTCGAAATGCATGGCTGAGGATAGCAGGTGTCTTGCCTGTCCCCCGTCCGATGCACAGTCAGAGCGAATGACGAGATTGTGACAGATGTTGAAACTAATGGAGGATGCCGGAAGTAGTGAATGGGTTACCGGATTAGTTGGATAGCCCGATACTACCAGCCATTAGCGCCAGGCAACTATACATTGCCAAGATTTCTGTGTTGTAAATCGAGCATGTATACTACGGACGCGAGAGGCGAAAGACATAGTAGCCGTCGATTCCACAAACCTTAAAGAAGACCGGGATGTACCGACTCTGGTACTAGCAGTCTGCGTCAACTAAGAGCCGTTAGCATCCGTTCAAGAGCCGTGATGGAGAATCTAGACCTACGGGCCGAGGCTACCGAATGCGTACGATCATTGCGTGTGCAATACAATGGTGCCAACGACGAATGCCTCCGCTTGCAAGTTGGGATATGCGCTTCGAGCATCATCAGCACAAGCGACGAGGCAGGGTGCAGCTATCGTCCCAAAGAAATTGCCGGGCGAGATGATGATGGCTGGCGAGATGGATAAACGCGTTACGACAACGTGGGTCGTGGTTGTTCTTGCAGACGCTTCTGCTTACCAGGACTGATGATGCGCGTGGCAGAGCTGGGAGGCGTGCCTGCCTAGCATGAGCCAGATGGGGCGCAAAATTCATTTTGCAGCTCAGTCTGGCAGGAGCGAGAGCGTACGCTATCGTGACCTTCTTCGATTAACAGTATTACCTGCAGGCCGTTCCCTCCAGCCCGACAAGTATTGCGATGTATACCTTAGTACGGTTCAAAGACAGAGACGAATACATTTGTGAGCCGCGATGTTCAAAGGCATCAGATACACAACATCGTCGCGCTCTGGCGCTCGCTCACCCTGGCCTATCTTTAACCAGAGCTGGTCATCGCAAAAGCGCTTACATGGTTGCTGTTCGATATATTGAAGACAGACACATGCTGAATATCGATAGAGACATACGCATCTGAGTAGAGTATCGGATCAGAACGACGGTGAGTGCTGGTCCTTGGTTTGGACTTAGAGTACTCGCAGCTTGCAGGTCGGCAGTTTATCCAGATATTGAGGTCAGTTTGGATTGACATGGTCGCAGCGGTAGCAGCATCAGCAGCTCAGACTGGCGTAAAGGACTGTCGCAAAGAAGCACGTGGAGTCGTGCGTTCAACGTGTAGCCTAACCACGCCGCAGAGATCGTTCAGCAATCCATCCCTCACAAGATCACACAGGCCAAATCTGAACTGTTATTTCCTTCGCAGTCGAAGCCGTTCAATTAACCTCAACGACCCTGGAACGCGCGCGTCTGACATGACGGGACGAGCAGGCGGTCCGCCAAATGCTGCGACAGTTCACCGCAGCGACATGCGTGCATTGTATCCGGACTGCTACCTCACAGGCGAGCGACAAGACGTGCGTTGGTTGTTGGCGTTGGCGTTGGCTGTCATGCAGACGTTGGTGATGGGCAAGCTCACCTCGTTGGAGATGAAGTCACGCTAATGGGTCCGTGCACCACAAACTCGAATATTCAGTTCGCTTAGTCGAGCCACCTGGAATTCGCATCCATCGAGCTCTCCATCACGACAACTAACCTCACAGCACACCGGAGTCGAGCAAAATGTCGACATTCGAACCCGTCATTGTACGTACGCCCCGATAGACGCAGCCCGATATCCCAGGCACTGGCCTTCGCATGCCGCCGCACTGCCAGCCGCCTGCAATCCCGTCAACACCACGCATCTTCCTTGGACGTCTCGCTGACAGCGCACGCAGGTCATCGACGGCAAGGGCCACTTGCTCGGTCGCCTCGCCAGCACCGTCGCCAAGCAGCTCCTCAACGGCCAGAAGATCGTTGTTGTGCGATGCGAGGCCCTCAACATCTCCGGCGAGTTCTTCCGCGCCAAGTGTACGTACACCCACCGAACGAGCGAGCGAGATCAGGAGCAAGCCATGGAGTGCAATTGGTACATGGGGCTACAAGAGGATGATGTGGCCGGCGATTTGCACTTTGGCTGCTTTTTGGCGGAGCGCTCTAGGGACAATTTTCTGGCAAGACAGCAACTGACATGACCCTACAGTGAAGTACTCTGCTTTCCTGCGCAAGCAGACCCGTTACAACCCCACTCGTGGTGGTACGTATCCCCGTCCATACATGGCGCATTCGCGGTCCAACGTCGAATGTGCGCGTTCCTAGCCGACATGTGCTGACCCATCTGCCAGGTCCCTTCCACTTCCGCGCTCCCTCCAAGATGTTCTGGCGAACCGTCCGCGGTATGATTCCTCACAAGACTCCCCGCGGTAAGGCCGCCATGGAGCGCTTGAAGACCTTCGAGGGTGTCCCCGCTCCCTACGACAAGAAGAAGCGCGTCGTCGTTCCCCAGGCCCTGAGGGTGCTGAGGCTCAAGCCCGGACGCAAGTACTGCACTGTCGGCCGTCTCGGACACGAGTTCGGCTGGAAGTACCAGGACGTCGTTGCCCGGTATGTTGCTCCAGCCTATGTCAGCGAGATCAGAAATGCTAATCCATACGCAGTCTTGAGGAGCGCAGGAAGGTCAAGGGTGCCGCATACTACGAGCGCAAGAAGGCTATCCGCCGGCAGATGGCTGAGGCCAAGAAGACGGCCTCCGTCGACTCCAAGGTCCAGCAAGAGCTCACATCCCTCGCATACTAGAAATCGGCAGTCGATGAACAGTGTCGGTTTCAGTTTCGGTGACGTGGTTCGGCGTGGATTGCATTGGGCTCATGGGATGTTTATTTCCTCTACTATACTCCGACCATTCGAAAGGGTGTCCAGGCTAAAAGAGCACATCAATACCAGGGTGCTTACGTGTTCATGGGTCTCTTCGCGGTCGGTCTGCTGTGTCTTCAGGTACTCTTCCGGCTAGAAGCAATACGAAATGAAAAATCCCAGCTGATGTAAAGCATGGTGACGGCGTTGAGCATTCAGCAATAGACTTGTGGTTATGTTAATTCACTCACGATTCCCCTTATGCTTTGCATCCACCCTGCCGTGACGAAATGGACAAGTACCTTGCATTACAGCCTCGTAGTCCGATGTGTCTGCGATCCGGCGCGGTCGGGAGGATAGGGTATGCCTACTGGCGCTTAACCTCGGCTGTGACGTCGTGCCGCACCGGAACCGGTACCCTTCCCCAGGTTTCCCCATGGCTGGGAGCTTCAGGGTCATCTGTCAGCCATTGCGCCCTGTAAGAAACGTATCAGACCACGTTGTTCAGAGTATCACGACATCATTCTTTCCGTCGTCGCGCACCCCTGTCAAAAATCGCGTCCTGCAGCCCTCTCATCGCTCAAGACCTCGGACATCTCTCGCATCTCGTCCCACAGCGGAGCTACTCCGCACTCTGGCGTCTGTAGCTTCAGCTCAGCTGGGCCAAACTGTAGATCAATATTTCCGTCGCGTGTATATAAGCTGCTGTTAGAACGTTGATTCACCAGATCCTCGTGCAGATACAATGGAAGGTGCTAAAGATCGTCTCAAGCAACTCGCGTCGCATTTCACGTCCGCCAACCCTGTCCCTGGGCCACCGCCCATCCATCCTGGCGACAGCCACGAATACCATCATCGACACAACTTCCACACCCTCAGCCCGACATGGTTCCTCTGGCGCGCAGCGCAAATCGAGCCAGACGCCATGGCAATATACCACAAGACAGCGAACGGCAAGATCCTACGGCGCTCCTACGCTGAAGCTGCGGACCGCGCACGAGGGCTGGCATACTACCTGAGGAAACACGAGTATAAGAGGGTAGGCATATTGGCGACAAACACACCAGCATTCCTGGAGAGCACATTCGGTATCGCGGCGGCAGGAGGTGTCAATGTCGCTATCAACTACCGGTTGAAGCACGATGACATCAGTTACATCTTCCAGCACTCAGACGTGGACATGATCATTGCCGATGCTGAGTTTGTGGGCTTGTTGGACGAATACAAGAAGGAAAGACCAAACGTACCCATACTGATTGACACAGACACCGATGCGACAGAAGGCGAACTCTCGGGCCCTTTCGACGATGCAGTACTCGAGGGATTGAAGTACGATATTGAGCAAGGAGGCAAGGGCTGGGCAGATCTGGAGTCGCAGGCGAAGGACGAGGAAGACGTCATGGCACTCGCATACACCAGCGGAACAACAGCACGGCCGAAGGGGGTCGAATACACACATCGCGGCGTCTACCTTGCTGCCATGGGCAATGTCATCGAGTCTGGGCTGAACTATCATACCGGCCGCGCAAAGTACCTCTGGACTCTGCCAATGTTCCACGCGACGGGCTGGACATTCCCGTGGTCAGTCACCGCCGTCCGAGGAACGCATTATTGCCTCCGCAAGATCGACTACGCAGAGATCTGGCGCCTGCTCAAGGAGGAAGGCATCACGCATTTCAACGCCGCACCAACCGTCAACACCTTACTCTGCGCAGCGAAGGAAGCAGAGCGCCTACCCCAGCCAGTCAGAGTCACCGTAGCCGCAAGCCCACCGAGCGCATGGCTCTTCGAACAGATGTCCAACTTGAACCTACACCCCGTCCACGTCTACGGTCTTACGGAAACGTACGGTCCGATCACGAAAGGCTACCACATGCCCGAATGGGAAACGCTCCCCGAGAAGACGAAATACGATCGTATGGCACGACAAGGCCACGGCTTTATCATGGGCAAAGCGACGCGAGTCATCAAGACGGAGCAGCCGGAAGGCGTCCTCACTGACGTGGAAAGAAACGGCAAAGAGATTGGAGAAGTCATCTTCGAAGGCAACATCTGCGCAAAGGGCTACTACAAAGATGCCGAAGCGACGCGCAAGTTGTGGGAGGGTGGCTGGTTGCATACAGGCGATCTAGCCGTTTGGCATCCAGATGGAGCAATCCAGATCCTGGATCGTGCGAAGGACATCATCATCAGTGGTATGTTGTTGACTTTCCGAGCCTCACTCTTTTGACGCGACCTGCTAACCGAATGGCTCACAGGCGGCGAGAACATCTCCAGCGTAGCGCTCGAAGCCATGCTTTCCACGCACCCTTCTATCCTCGAAGTCGGCGTCTGCGCCGTGCCGGACTCACACTGGGGCGAGCGGCCCAAGGCTTTTGTTACCACAAAGGACGGCACAAACAGCGACACGTTGGGCGATGAGGTGATTCAGTGGGCCAAGGAGAACAGCAACATCAGTCGCTTCATGGTGCCCAGGGAGGTCGTGGTGGTCAAGGAGCTGCCCAAGACGAGCACGGGGAAGATACAGAAGAACGTACTCAGGGAGTGGGCGAGGAAGGGCAGTGTAGAGTAGCTGTGCTTACGGAAAAAATATCATACCTCCTCCACGGGGCCTCTCGGTCGCAAACACAGATGCAGAGTCATGTGTCTGCACCACCCGTGAAATTTGAGCACATGGTGAAGCAGCGTGGTAAGGGAAGCAATCGATGCTGCTTCTCCATTGAAAAGGAACTCAATGAGCCTGCGGTTCTGACTCAGATGTCAATTACTCTTAATCGATCCATTATGTTTTCACCTGACGAAGCTTTCATCAACACGAGCGAGATACTCAGCGATGCCGAGGCTCAATTCATCTACAACGGAGTTGAGGACGAGGTCGCTAAAGAGAACATTGATGCTGGACGTGTAGGAAATTCTAAAGACGATCCTAAATTTGCAGAGGCCAAAGCATATGCCGATCCAGAAGTTTCCAAGCAACTGCCCGCGGCTATTTTACAGGCTGAGGTTGAAGCTAGGACCGGACAGGGAGATCACTCGGGAGACCGGGCCGCTGATCGGGGATATGAGGTCGACAATGAACACCAGGCTAACGATGACGGACGGCACGCTGAGGTGAAAGGTGTACAAGCCCACGAAGGAAACGCACGAGCTGATGAAGAAGAGGTACAAGCCGACGACAGAGGTGTGCAAACCGACAATGAAGGAATACAGTCTCAGTACGGAGGCCTCAATATGGAATCAGCAATCACTAGCAGAGGAACAGAGAACACAGGTAAGTATCGAACGCCATTCTGCTTGATATAGTCCAGCTGACGCGTTAGACGATTCTGAAGCATCTGCAGCACCAGAACTGAAACGGTACAGAGAGTTTGTGCTTTCCAAGTTGCCCCTATCAGACGAAGACCAGAATGAGGTACGCGGGCTTCTTGATCAGTACGGTTGGCCAACGGTCTGGCAGTCTCTTGACTCA
Organism: Alternaria infectoria; assembly: GCF_024043175.1. Classification (NCBI taxonomy): domain Eukaryota; kingdom Fungi; phylum Ascomycota; class Dothideomycetes; order Pleosporales; family Pleosporaceae; genus Alternaria; species Alternaria infectoria. Next base: position 720,165 of record NW_026250691.1, read on the forward strand.
ATCGAGGGCTGCGAAGATGGTCCTACATGGACTTGGCAAGATGTGGACAATGACCTGCTCGTGAGGCTGGGGGACGAGAGACTGCTGGGAATGGACGAGATAGCAGAGTACATATTCATTGGTATGCGAGTCAGTCAGTGTCATGACCAGTATAATTCTCTGACAACGGAATAAGAGGGGGGTTTAGAATATGTGTATAGTTTCGCTGTATACACACTGAATTGGCTGAATTGGCAAGATACTGTCGTTATGACCCTTCGCCGAGGATCGCACCCTCTGTTGAGGGTCACCGGAAGTGCCGGTACGATCTCAATACCACGTGCCCCCCTACAAACGAAGGAGTACCTAGGTAAACACCAATATGAGTCCTACGTCAACGTAATATCTTGGGTCGCAATGATACGTCGTGGCAAGCATGACCCCGTCCTACTGACTGATATCGCATCAAGTTTGTACGTCAGCAAACAGTGAGTATTATATAATGCTGATAAGCCAACCCTCTTGCAAGTCCTGACTGATACCTATCATGGCCTCCACATCATCTAGTGTAGATGTTCCCGCACCAGACCCAACTGTGGCGCCTACAATTCAATCACCTGGTAACCAAGCGCTAAACGATGTCGAGAAAATCCGGGATCTGGTCGCACGACGCAATCAAGCGCTCGACTCCTTAGACCTTGACCAAGAAGAGAAAGATGAATTACGTAAGGATTTGAATCAGACAGGTTGGCCGGTAACTCTTTGTAAAGGTGGCTCACAGGCAATGAGGGCCACGAATGAGTCGTTCGATACCCGCGATCTCTATGCACTGCTCTGTATCATGCGACACATGATCATACGACACCCCGATGTTGTGCCCGACGAATTGAATCTCTTCTTCTTGAATCAGGACAGCAAGAAGTTTAGCAATAAGTGGAGCAAGATGCAACAGAAGTGCAACGATAATTGGAATGAAGCAGATGACGAGGAGCTGATAAGGCTGTACGAGGGCATCAACAAGACTTTCAAGGATATTGCTAGTGAGCACTTCGCAGAGTTTCGAGAAGCCGCGAAGAAATTTCCGGAACCGGGTATACTGATCGAGATTGCGCATCTCACAGCTAAGAAAAGGCTGACAGCTAAAGAAAGGAAAGCGAAGCAGATGGCATTGGCAAATCAATGGAAAGCAGTACAAGGGTAGTGGGAATCTCAACAACTGGTGGGAGTACTCAAAGCTTACCGTAACTCTATGAGCATCCCAAGTCTCCCAATATCTGTAGAATGAATAGAACATGCCTTCATTGCAGTCAGTGATACCTGTGTGCGTACTGCGCGTGACGTATGGAGCACATGGCGAAGCCATACGGATACGAGAGCAATCGAAACTGAGAACGTAATGGAGAGAAGAAGACATTCAACTTACCGATTCTATAGCTAACTCCACCCATCCGCCATCAGTCACTCTCATTCTCGACCACATCCACCAACCACAGCATGTCGTCGAACGACCCAGTCGCCACTGCATCCGGTAACACAAGCACGATACTCAGCAACCTGGAGTACTTATTCGTCTACAACGGTCTAGCAGACGTGATAGCTACTGAGAGTCAAAGAGACGGACGCACGGGCCCATTTGCCGATGCGTATGCTAACGCCCAGATGTCTCTACGATTGTCTGCGGCGGTTGTACGTGCTGAGGAGCAGAAACTAATCATGGTAGCCCATCTCGCATCGAAGAAGAAGAATGACCAGGGATCTAGTGGCAACAACCAAGGAGTTGAAGGTAATGAACACGCTGGCCAGGGATACGACGATGGCACAGGTAGCAGTGCAGGTGGCAGGAATTAGGGCGCCAGACAAGAACAATCCTGTGTTGCCACCTCAATTGAAACGTTTTACGGAGGTGTAGTCAGAAAGTATACATATTCGAGGTAGCCTCTTGTTATCGGGAAGTGATGTCGCCGGAAGTGTGAGAGATGGATACTGGCACGTAGCTTCCAATTCCACGATCGCTGAGACTCTAGCGCGAGCTGCTAGCCCATCTGGGCGTGTGACTTCCGTAATCCCAATAAGCTTGGAAGGGCGTTGATCTCCAGACAACTGAGCTGAATCACACCAAGCTGTTGCATCGACGCCTTTATCGCAACGTGACCCTCCTTGTCACCATAAGCGCTCACATCACCCACCCGTGAATACCCACGAACACCACATCGAACCAAGCCTGCGCCGCCATGAACACTACTGCCCAATTCGGTGTCTCAAGCCCTTCACACCACATCTTGTATGCCTGCCAGATCGCCACATGATCCGCTGCGAGCACCGCCTTCCCAGCAATCCCAACACCGATAGTGATCTTGCGCTTGAGAAGCGAGCCGCTTTCATTGTCATGCGCGATGAACACGAGATAGGCGATCCAGAAGCACGTTGATACTACGAGAGAGATGGATGCGAAATACGGAAGGAGGGGCGCGGTGTCAGTGTGTGGGGTGTGAGGCTGCGTGAGACGTCAATAGAGGACTATCAAACCTGGTTGATTACTTACGGGATCCGCTTGCGTACCACTGCTTCGACTTGCCCAGATAGTCGCAAAGATAGCGCTGACACATGAGACAAACACGAAGAGAGTATTCATCAGTGCGCGAGCGGCATTGGTGTGCTTTGCAACAAGACGGTATTCGCTTGAGCGGGGGCGCTGGGTAGCTGCGCCGTAGGAAGGCAGGAGAGGTTCTTGTGACATGGTTTGGAGTGTGTACTGCGTATGTCTTGATACTTGCTGCTAATAGAGAGAGTGTGCAGTTTGTGTTGGAGCTCTCGAAGAGGAAGTGGGGCAATTGGGGCGTGGTGGTACAGATGAGTAAGGCTCAGCTTGACTGCTGTCCGAGCTCATGAATTGAAGCTTCTCTGAGAAAAATGGTATTCTCTGACAACTGTACAAGAATCGTCTATCGCTTTAGGAAGTCAAATAATCCTCTAGTACTCTCAAAAATCTGTACCCCAACTCACCTAATCTATCGTTTCCTCTTCTCCTCCTCCAACTTCTTAGCCGCAGCCTTCTTCGCCTTCTCCCTCCTCCCAACGGCTGCCTCCGCACCAATACCACCAAAAACCAGTCCAACACCTAGCCACTGCATGCCGGTAATCTCATGACCGAACCACCACACACTCCAAACCATGGTCAGCATCTTCCTCGTGACCGTCACTGTAACAAGCAGCAACGAGCTGAAGTGGGCTAGAGTGTGGAAGATGAAGACCTGGCCTATAGCGCCACAGGCGGAGAACATGAGGACGTCCCAGCCGACAGCGGGGTATGTGGTTATGAACGAGAGCGCGTCGGAGAGTTCACCGGATGAGGAGCGTGGGTCAAGGCCAATCCAGGCAGCGATGGGAGTGGAGGCAAGGAGAGGTGTGATGAGGAGGTACGACACTGTCAGTGCTGTTGACATGATGTTCTGGGCGCACATCATCTGGGGCCCGGTAAAACCTTTGAAACTGCTGAAGATGTGATCTTGAACCGTGTTTGTAAGGCCGTCGAAGAGAAGATTTACCCCGAGCAGGATTAAACCAATAGTCTGCGAGGCGTCTGCGCTGACACCCTTCTTCGCGGCCTTCTTCGCCGTGGACGGGCTGTGTAGTGTAAAGACCGCGACTCCGAGGGTTACGAAACCGACGACGGCGTACTTGTACATTGGGTATCGCTTCTGGAAGAGCGAGATGTGGAGGAACATGACCGGGAGCAGTTTGCAGCTCTTGGCTAGGATGAAGGTGACGTAGTCAATGTGCTTGAGACTTGCGTATCCGAAGGGGGACGCGAGCGATGACGTGACGGCGATTCCGAGGAGCGGCATGAGGATGTCCTTTGAGGGGAAGATGGGTAGGACTTTGCGCACGCCGGTTTTGGGGTCTTTCTTCGCGGACAGGTTGAGGTAGAGGAGGCCGGTGATGGCAGCGAAGGCGGATTGGACGGTGTTGAGGAAGATGGAGTACGTGAAGCGCTGGTTGCTGGGGCCGTGGGTGGTGGTTGTTAATCGCTCTTGGATCCATGCCCAGGTCATGCTATCATGTGTTAGCTATGTTCCCGTCTAACGTAATATTGTACATTGCGACCTCATACACGATGAAAGCTGAACAGGTCTGCAGCCTACATTGACGTAAAAACGTACAAAGTAGGCGACATGACATCAACGTAGGCTCTAGGGTGACTTACAAACTTCCATATATACCAGCGACACAGATAACCAGCTGGAACAGCCCTGCTTCCTTTTGCTCTTGAGGGTTCCGCGCATGGAGCTCTGCTTGCTCTTCCAGCTTCTGTTCGATCGAATGCACCGCGCCGTCCAATTGGTGGTGCTGCGCGTCTCCTTTCGCGTTTCCATTCGTCTCATTGACCTTGCGACGAGAGGCTTCCGCCATTGTGTGTGCTGTATCGTGGGTATCGCTAGTGACGTCGTGGGAGTTGATTGAGGAAGGCGCGCGCCGCGTTCGTGTTGTAGCGTGTCGCGCTGTGTGTAAAGGAGTGGACTGCGCGATGATGATGCGCGAGGGATACAGAGAAACAGTGTTCCTTGAGCGACTGTGGGTCAGTGGAAAGTGTACACCTGGCTTTAGGTTTAGATTACACCTGCGCCATAGGCAGTTCTAAAGCTTCAACCGTGGCATCAGTGGCCGGGCCGGGGCTAAGACGGAGTTAGAAGCGAGCACGGGCCGTGTTTGAGCCTCAGGGATCGACTCGACCGGGGCGCGCCACCCACTCGCTAGTGTGTGGAGCGCCGCTTCACTGCGAGCTGGAGGAGCACACACACGATGCAAAGGGCGCCAATCTGCCGACTGAGTTTTCATGAGATTGTGTCATTTATTGTGGGAGAAGGTATCTACGCATAGTCTGGAAAAAGCATCAAAGCCTTCTCCGCGCTTACCGCTCCAGCCGTTCATAAGGTCGTGAAAATATGCTCGCTAAAAAAGAAGATCCAAGGCCAAACGCCAGCAGATGCAGCCCCCACTCTGTTCCGGGGCCCAGAAGGCAAGCTCACGCCTCACCTCTGACAATCTTCGAAACAGCGCTCTTGACCAGCACCCACATTGGCCCAGCGTTGACTTCCTTGCCGCCGCCCTCCTCCATCCCGCATTTCCTCTTCCACGCATCTCTCCACCCTCGCTCCGTATCCTTTTGTTTGAGCCTCATCAGTTGCCCCGCTCGCTTTCCTTGCCTTCTGTACCCCGCCATGAATGCGTCCCATTCTTTCCTCTCCTTGACGAAGACGACTACTCCGTTTCCTGCATCGATAGGCTGGCTGCCTCTAGATAGAATCCGCGCTTCCCACGCGCTGCCCATGGATTGAAACGTGAAGTTCGCGCTATGCAAGACGTAGTAGCGCTTCCGCTTGCCGAACTTTGACGCAGCGTTGGAGGAGGGCGTGATCCAGTGTGTTGCGCGTGAGTAGATGCCGTCTGCAAGTGCCTCGTGGAGAAGCTCTGAAGGGATGTACTGGCGGCACTGAAGAAGCAACTTGTTACGGAGCAGACTGATGTCGATGTCTGGGTGGGCGGTAGGTATTTGTGGCGAATGAGACAATAGTGCCTTGGTTTGCGTACGCGTTGATCGCGCTGGTGGCTTCGATATGCGTCCTGATGCTCGAATGACAGTGACTGGGTTGCTGAATTGGTGAGGGGTAATCGTCTGCGTTTGGATGGGCGCCATGATAGTCGTGGTGCTCGGTTGAGAGTGGTGTGTGCTTTGTAGGCGGTGTCAAGTCTCGTAGGCTTCAAACCGTGAATCCGTATGGTGTTGTCTGGTAGGGGAGTTGCGGATGGAGTAAGGAATATTGTGGAGGAGCAGAAGCGAGGCAGAGAGGGAACATGCGGTCAAGAAATCATCTTTAACCATCATGCACCCCTTCCTAGAAGAGCTAGCTCCTGAAAAGAAACAGCTACTACCCAGCCTTCGGAAATCAGTCGGGGTGCCAAATCTGTCTCTGCCCTAGTCTACCGCCTGCCCGCGTCTGGCGTCTGGGCGATCCTGGAAGGATTAGCGAGGCACACGAAGCCTGCCTGCCGAACCTCACCGTGGGCGAGCATCCCGCGCCTGCAGCGTTTGTCGTTCGAGCTTGTGCTTCTCCAAGGACTTCTTTGACGGAACACCTTCCTCTCACTGCTGAACCCTCTGTGGAAAGCTCAGTTGTTGTGGCGAAGACATCGTGCTCCGGTGCTCAGCGTCCGAGCGTGACACTAATGACGTATTCCCGATTGGAGGGTCCAACGGTTCGGAACATCTGGGCAGCCTCGTTCTGCACGTGCAATGCTGCACTCATTTCCCCTTGGGCAGCACCATCATCAAACCTTCGCAAGTACCACATCACGTTACGAGTAGTTCGCAGTCTAGACACTATCATCATAGAATTCTAAATATTGGTAGTAGATGTTGTTTGTTTGTATCGGAGTGTCGGTAGGGGAGCAAGGGAGAGGGAAGGGTTTCGGGTAAGGAGTGAGGGAGTGATTAGGAAGGTACATCGGAGTGTCGGAGTAGAGCTCGGGACGTGGTGAGAAGCTTCTCACTTCTTCCCAACTCTTCTTCGCCAAGAAAACCCAAAGATGGATGTCAGAGCTGCTACCCTTGAGCAGATGTACTATCCGGATATCAAAGGCCATAACGTCATGACATTCGTGAGCCGCTCAGCGTGCACTCAGTTCTCTCTCGACAATAGTAAGAAAAGTAAATAATGCTCCAGACAATCCGTGGTATCCATCAGTAACAGCAAGTAAGAAATTCAGCAATTCCATGCTTTTGTTGTCGGTTTTCGTGGTCTCCGTTTCGGGAGACATGAATGCAGATGGCGACGGATGTGAAGAGCTGGCGACTGACAGCGAGGCCTGCACGGCCTCAAGCTATCTTGCACCTCCCAAGAGGGTTGGCAATACCCAACGGCGCCGACGTTGGGTAGCAGATGCGCTAGAGAGCGGTCTACTCCTGGGCCTGGCTGCGGCGCATCTTCTCGGCCTCCAAGTTCTCGTACAGCAGATAGAGCGCCTTCTCATTGGCACTGGCACTACCAGTGATGGTGAACATGCGCTCGCCGGTGTCATCGTGAGGTGCCTTGGCGATGGAGATGCGGGCGTTGGACGTCTTGCGGATCTCGCTGATCTTGCTACCGCCGCGTCCGATGATACAGCCGACCATGTCAGACGGGATGCTGATGTTCTGGGTCTGCATCTCTTCGCCATCCTCGGTGTGCGTTGGGGGCGGGGGCCTGCTGGCGGCATCGGAGCCAGATCGTCGAGAAAAGGCAGGAGGCGCGTCACTGAAGTCAGCGCCGTGACCAGTGCGGTTGTACGAGCGTCCGCCCATACCACCGGCGGGTGCGCCACCGCCGTTGGACAGAGGGACCGGACCAGCACCAGGCTGAACCCTGACGGCGGGGTTGTAGAGGACAGTGCCGTAGCCGCGCTCGTGGTCGTCGATGAGGCACTTGCCAATCTCCCAGATAGCCTTCTCGATACCGCCGGGCGAGCCCTGGACTTCGACGATGCGCTCGGTGGACTGGGGGAGCATCTCCTTCTGTGCGACCATGCGCACGCCGGAGGCATCCTGGATCTGCTTGATCTTCAGGCCCTGGCGACCAATGATGGTGCCCATTTGGTTGTGCGAGATGAGCAGGCGGATGGCTACAGAAGTTAGCTTGGTATCAGCGCTCGAACGCAGCCATGTCGCTGGGAAGCGCCGGGGTGTCGCAATTGTACGTACGATGAGTGCCGTCGGTGCGGATAACGCCGCCCATGCCCATAGCAGGGGCGCCCTCGAGCAGACCTTTGGCGACTAGGCCATAAGCCTTGGAGATGCCAGAGAGGCTACCGGTGACGGAGAGGACGCGGTCATGGACACCTTGGACGACCTTGCTGACACCGGCGCGCACACCAGTCTCGTCGCGCAGGTCGGCGACGTTCTTGCCCGCCTTGCCTATGATGACTCCGGCTTCCTTGGACGAAACAATGGCTCGCAGAGTGAGCTGCGACTCAGCATATTCCTCTTCGGTGCGCGGGACTACTTCGCCCTCGCCGTCCATGTTGAGGCGGTCCAGCTGGTCGGCGACGCGGCTAGCATCCTGACCGGGGCCGGGTTGGGGCTCTTCTGAGGACATGTTGTGGGGATGGCCTAGGGACGGGCTGCAGCTGCGGTCAGTGACGTAGTTTTGCGACGCGCGCACTATCGCGATACTTACAAGAGAAGAAGGTGGGTCGCGGAGACAGAGAAGAGAGCTGGGTGTGCTGCGGCGGAGGGGTAGGAGAGGACGAGTCGAAAGTGTCGAGGCTATCGTGCTACGTATCAGCAGTTGTGTCAAAGGCTCGTGTTTGGGAGTGTGCATGGAAGCTACTCACTGGCGACTACGGAAGTGGCGGGGGAGGTGGTCGGTGCGGGATAGCGGACAGATAGGTAAGAGGGGGAGGGCGCAAGGGTAGGTGGGAGGGAGCGGAGAGGAGGATTGGGGGACGCGTGGGAGAAGAGAAGAGGCGTGTTGGCGGAACCTCTCTGGAGCGTGCAGATAGAGTGGAGGTAAGGTGACGGAGGGGAGACGAAGCCCTGGGTCTGCGCAATATTAGGGCGGCAGGATGTAGCTTTCCTTAGCGAGACGGACGAGCCTTGCCCTATTCACAAACATTGCAGGTGCTGGGAGACACTGCAGGGGATTCGGCGCAATCGCTGTCCTCGTGCAGCAGGCGGCACTGAATCTACGGGAGCAATCACCATGCATGGCCTGCATGCCGGCGAGAATGCATCAAGCTGTTCGCAACTCTCGCGCGCCCCATCACCGAAGACAGAACAGAATAGACCCCGCGTGCACGAGCCCCGAAAACGGCCAAGGCCCCGCGAAGATGCAGCTAAATCCAGCATTTTCAGGGTACTGGCTAGCCACGACTAGAATGTGAATGTATCGTGCCGCTGAATTCCATGATTGGCTGAGATGCGCGGGTTTTCTGCCTTCCATTGTTCGATTGAGACTAGGCCTTCACCACGCCTACGTATGCAGCGGCCTCCCAACACCACCCAATGCGCGCTCACACATCAACCAACGCCAGCTCGTGCTTTATCCACTCTCTCAAACGCCGTACCATAGCCTCACACCGCCTCAACACCATTCAATGCAGTCAATCTGCATGCGCCCTACTTTTGCGCCTCGAAAACGACCTTCTGCACCTTCATCTTGTCGAATAACTCGTAGCCCTCAATGGCGTCGCTCAACGGCATGACTTTATCAGCCATAAAGCTGTCACATATTAGTCAGCGGCTTACACTCCTGCATTATCATCAAACTCACCCAAGCTTATCCTGATGCCTCTTCAAGCTGTCAAGTGCTTCCTCAAACACACTTCTCACAGGGCACCTTCCCATCTGAACTCTGACGTTCTTCCCATACGCCTCATTTCCAGACCAGGGAATCTCGCCGTTGTGAACTCCGACCGAGCTGATGACGCCCCAGGGTCGGATCAATTCGTATCCCATTCGAAGCGCAGGAGACAGACCGACCACTTCGATGACAATGTCAGCTCCACGGCCGTCTGTGAGCTCCTTGACGCGCTTATCGAGACCCTCACGATCGGTCTGGAAGTTCCAGGGTTCCGCACCCAGTGACTTGGCAAGTTCGAGGCGCGAAGGTACTGAGTCAACAGCGAGAATGTGCTTTGGCTTGTAGTCGGTGATGTTGCACAGCGCGCAGAGAGCTACAGGACCGCAGCCAATAAGCACAACAACACTGTCTTTGATCTCCTCGGGAGTGGAATATTGGAAGCCGTTCTTAGCTGCAAACATGCCTGTTGGGAAGATGTCTGCCATAAGAACCAGTGCCTCGTCTTTGATGCCAGGTGGTGCTTTGACGGCTGTGGAGTCTGCGAGGGGAATTCGGACGTATTCTGCCTGGCCACCGTCTAGGGCAGGACATCCAAAAAGCTGACATTTGACGCATCGCGAGGAGAAGCCGTGGGTGCAGTAGAAACACTCGCCACAGCATGTTGTGAAAGGAGAGACAACATGGTCGCCAACTTTCAAGCTCTTTACCGATGAGCCTATTTCGTGAACGTGGCCGGTAAACTCATGGCCCATCACAAAGTCGGTAGCAGATGGCTGATGACCGCGGAATACGTGTAATTCGCTTGGAGTAAATGTCAGAGATGCTGTTGTTATAGTTGGTGACTTTCAGTACCTGCCGCATAATGCCGTCTGTGAAGGATAAGAATTAGTAGGAGGTGATGGTATTGATCAGCGTACGTGCCTTTTCAACTTTCACGATAACATCTCCTGCATCTTGAATCTTCGGAATTGGTCTGTCTTCAATCACCACCTTCCCCGGTCCCTTGAATACGACTGCTTTCATGCCGTGCCTCTTGGTATGTTGTCAGGAGTAATTATGGTTATTGAAAGTCAAGAGAAAAGATTGTGATCAGGAGATTCAGGAGGAAAGCAGATGTATTTCAAAAAACTGCCTGCAACCAAGTGGAGCTTGTGGACTAAGTACAGGGCGCACGCCCTGACGACATCGGAGGCGCGAAATGCTCCTCGGTGATGATGTGGTGTGGTAGCTCCAACCCCGCCGAGGTTCGACTGCGGGGTAGAGAGGATGGGCAGTGAGAGCACATTGGCTGCAAGCGTGTATAGTAGCTTAGATAAAAATCGCTAAGATGGTACGCGAATCCTGAGAGGTTGATCAAGGAATGTTTCGACCCGCGTCTTGGGTTGCTGTCGGGTGCCCCGGTTCGCGACGGACTCCGACAAGCTTGAAGCTCGACGTAGCTCTCCGCCTCCTTCCGCACCAGTACTTCAGTATATCGATAGGAAATTGCGACAACGCTATAGAGTGCAACATACCATGTGAATCCACATGAACGCCTTGTCCAAAGCTCACCAAAATCCAAGCGTGTAAACACCATCCAGGTAAACAAGCCGTATCGCAGTATCCAATCCAAAACTCCCAGCAAATGCCCTTTCAATATGACGTCGATGCTGCGTAGTAGAGTTCCGTCTTCAGGTGACGGTGCACAGAAGCTCTTCCTCCAAGATGAACTTGCCCTCCTTGTACTTTTCACTGGCTTCATACGCCTTATCGTATTTCCAGCCGACAGTCTCCTTGCATTGGCGGCAGTGGATGTCGCGTACTATGTGACGTCCCGTGGTCATATTGCGCTCGTTGGGGTCCGACTCGGTGATGTTGACGACGGTATCGAAGAGGTACGCCTTGCCGTGTTGACCGCGGAAGTTCTCATGACGGTTAGCGATATGGCTACGTGTGGGAGTTCAATATGCGCTCACCCTGCTGAGTATGTCGTCATGGTTGGAGAGATGCGTCTTGCAGTTCTTGCAGCCGTAGATGCGCGACGTGGTCGAGTTGAGGTAGATGTTGTACGTGAGGCCCATAGTGATAGACAGGCGATCCGACGCGTGAATCGAGGGCTGCTGCGGCGTGGGAGTTGTGTCGAGACCGTGGCGGTAATCAGAACGGTAGTCAGAGGTGGCCACTCGTTGTTGGTCGCCGCCGGTCATACGTGCTGTTGGCGCGGGTGCAAGGGGAGAAAGGTGGCGGGGAGCTAGCGGTGAAGCGTTTGAGGGGCCGATGGTTGTGGCTCCCGCTGTTGCGCCCAAGCGCGATTGCTATCTTGGGATGTGGAGTGAAGCTTTGGACCTGGAGGTGACGGCGCGGTCCCTGCTGGCACGTGCGCGTCAGGTGGGCGGGATGACGAAGGCGAGGGGCACAGCCGGGTAAACACTTGGGCAGGGTTGCTATATGGGATGAGATCGGATGCTCTACGGATATCTATGTGGCATGTGCTGTGACTTTGTGGAACCAGGTAACGAGTTCCATGGGAGCCTGACAGCTACAGAGCTAGTGCATGGTGAGATGGTGTGTAGTCAGCTGGTGACGCACGTGAGGGCACGCTGAGCTGGAATACCTAGGCAGTCCGGGTACAGTCGTGTCAATGGGAACCGAGAACATGAACAGTCGACTAAATGGAAAGCATCTTCTGCATCAGATCATTGACAGACACCCTGTGACAAACCACAGCCACGCCAATTTCCTGTTCGGGAGATCATTGTCGGTCTTGCTGCCTTTGAACGTCTCTCCGCAACGGCGAGTCATCCTATAAGCGCTTGTCTACCTCAAGTCATCTTCTCGGTGTTGTTGTTGCCATGGCCGAGTGTGTGCATGCACCTGCAAACAGAGAGCGTTTTACATTGGCACACAAAGAAGCAGGCTGGTGGTTGAGAGGCCAGCGCATCGACGATGAAAAGGACGATGAGCGTTGGTAGTGGACAGACTATCGCATCCTCTATGCAAGGTATTGTTGTCGTCTGTTGATACTGCGCGTCCCAGCCTCTCTCCGCGGATTGGGCGAGTCGGATGCCCCACTCGAGGTAGTCCTGGAGTCCCACAGCGTATAGTCGCGTGTCGAGAGTGAGAGAAAGGTAATTGCAGAGCGTTTACCGCTTCCGCGACGTGACAATGGGCAGCAAGTCGGTGCCGCATGCAGGGCGATTGGCGTGGTAGGCGACTATCAGCCCAGCCTTCCGATGCACGTCCGCTGCGGCTTGACTCTGTGGCAGAAGTGCTAGCGGGCTTAACCTCGCTGATATGGAACATTCTAGCAACGTTTTTAGGACCAAAATCCCAGCTTAATTTTTATCCGCCCTGGATCTCAACCAACAGTCGCTGCAGCCAGACTAATTTTCTAGTGACACCGTCCAGGCCGCTATCCTTCCGCAGCTCGCCCCCATGGTTCTTCCCTCCTTCTTCGCATCCTCAAAGAAGTCGTCCAAGACCAGAGACATCCCCAACCTTGCCCCCCGACCCTCTCCCCAGGCTAACTCAGGCACCCCTCCTGCCTCGCCTGACAAGCACACCCACTCCAAGGTCAAGGACCGGGAACGCTCCTCCAGCCGCCGCTCGAGCTCCTACTCGTCCAAGCGTTCGTCCAAGTACGACCGCGACTCACATCCGCTAAACCTCCCGCCCGAGGAGCGCCAGCGCCTGTCCTCGCAGATGTCCGCCATGGACCAGCCCACGCCCCAGCCAATGGACGTGGACCGGGACCACTCGTCCTCGCCCGCCCCATCGAGCCCCGTCGCAGACACGCCCAAGACGAATGGCGCCAACGGCGCCCCCGACGGGCCTGCTCCTCCACCACACCGCTACACAAAGAGCCCGCCGCCGCCCACTGCAAACTACGCCGCGACCCCCGAGGCTGCCACCCCGCCCGCTGAGCCCCCGACGATAGACGCCGAGGAATACAAGGCGGCCGGCAACAAGTTCTTCAAGATCAAAGACTACCCGCGAGCCATCGAGGAATACTCAAAAGGTGCGTAGTGACACTGCCCATGCTCTAGCCGAAGCTTTGCACTACAGTACACCGGGAGAGCTTCTGGCTAACCAATCCGCAGCGATCGAAGCCGACCCCAAAAATGCCACCTACTACTCGAACCGGGCCGCCGCCTACATCTCCGCCAACAAGTTCTACGAGGCCATGGAGGACTGCAAGATGGCCGACGAGCTGGACCCCAACAACATGAAGATCCTCCTGCGGCTAGGCAGAGTATACACCAGCCTGGGACGGCCCGACGAGGCTGTGCAGGTGTACGACTCCATCAATGCCACGGCCAAAGACAAGCAGCCTGCGTTGACAATGCAGAAGCACCTCCGCATGGCCGAAGACACATCACGGAACGAGGGCTCGGGTTCCATGGTCATATACGCCCTCAACGAGGCTGAGAAGGGTCTCGGCGTTGGTGTAGACAAGCCGCGGAAGTGGCAGCTCATGCGGGGAGAGGCACATCTGCGCATGGGCAACGCCAATGCACTTGGAGAGGCACAAAACGTAGCCATGTCGCTACTACGGTACAACAACCAGGATCCTGACGCCCTCGTACTGCGCGGCCGCATCCTATACGCCCAGGGCGAGAACGACAAGGCTGTACAGCACTTTAGACAAGCACTGGCATGCGACCCCGACTTCAAGGCCGCTGTCAAGTACCTGCGAATGGTGCAAAAGCTGGACCGCATGAAGCAAGAGGGCAACGCTGCCTTTAAGTCCGGCAGGTACCAAGAAGCCATCGACACCTACACGCAGGCACTCGCAGTCGACCCCTCGAACAAGGGCACAAACTCCAAGATCCTACAGAACCGAGCCCTGTGCCACAGCCGGCAAAAGAGCTGGAAACAAGCCATTGCAGACTGCGAGAAGGCCCTCGAGCTCGATCCCAGCTACACAAAGGCACGGAAGACCCGGGCGAAGGCCCTGGGAGAGAACGGCAACTGGGAGGAGGCAGTACGTGATCTCAAGGCTATCCAGGAAGAGAACCCATCGGAGCCTGGCATTGCCAAAGAAATCCGCGATGCCGAGATGGAGCTTAAGAAGAGCAAGAGGAAGGACTACTACAAGATTCTCGGTATCGAGAAGGACGCCACAGAGACACAGATCAAGAAGGCATACCGAAAGCTGGCCATTGTCCACCACCCCGACAAGAACCCAGACGACGCGGATGCTGCGGACAGGTTCAAGGAGATTCAAGAAGCACATGAGACTCTGAGCGACCCACAAAAGCGCGAGAGATACGACTCCGGCGCTGATCTTGTCGATCCCAACGACATGTTCGGCGGCGGAGGCATGGGAGGAGGCATGGGTGGCATGGGTGGCGGCATTGACCCAGAGATCCGTAAGTATTCTCATAATTATGGAAGAAAGTTCACGACTAACACGATTCACAGTCATGCAAATGTTCGGCGGCATGGGCGGAGGTATGGGAGGCGGCCGTGGCGGCGGAGGTGGTTTCCACTTCAGCTCCGGCGGCGGTGGAAGTCCGTTTGGTGGTATGGGCGGCATGCCCAGCGGTGGCCGAAGAGGAGGACCGCCCGGTGGCTTCCCCTTCTAAACGCCCCGATCATACCCACGTAACGACAACCACCACCACGCTCCGTTTCAAACACATCATCCGACCTTTGATTCGTGTGTATACCCTTGGCAGAACATTTCCGACAGATTTCATTCATGGCGTTGGATACAGGAGATGCGCGAGCAGTAGATGCATAGACGGTCGTTTGGATCGCTCTCCTGTATTTGGGTGCGAAGCATTGATTTTCACATTGGCCTTCGAGGGATTTGAGCATTGCCTGGCGTCTCTCATTATTATCTTATGCACGAGATCTGCTTGAGGAAATGAATGCCGCTTGTGACTTATTGGAAGAAGTAGTGTAGAACGAAATTTCAAAAGTTAACGATCAAGAAGAGAGCGTCCTTGATGTGATCTATTTTCGTGATTGGTCTTCAAAAATTGTGATTGTGTCACGAGAGCATACTTGTATGCCGAGCATGTAAAGACCTCCATTTTCACGTACCTCATCCCCCAAAATGCTCCTCAACATGATGCGCAACCGCCGCCTCGTCCCCCTCGAATTCTCCGCATACTGGGCACGTCGCTACCTCCACCCCCCTCACATCCCCACCTTGATGTCTCCGATCCGCCTCTTCCAACGCCGCAAAAAGCCCCACGTCAGCCGGCTGTCTCCGAGTCCTGCCTTCATCATAAAGATACTCGTCCTCATCCCTAATATCTCTCTCCACCCTGCCTCCAACCATCCTCCCACCTGCTCTTCCCATACCTCCACCAGCCTCACCATCCCTACTCAGCCCCGCTCCAGCGCCCCCAACAACAGCCTCACCCTGCTGTCCCTCGCTCTCACTGACAAGCTTCTGCACCCTCCCCACCCTTCCATCTCGTAACCTCACTTTCACACCGCGCGGATGATCACCCCGTGTTAGCAGATCGGCGACGACACCGCGGACTTGGTGTCCGGTGGGTTGATCCTGTTTGAGAATGATTGAGACGCTTGTTCCGGGGTGGATATATGCGAATGAGGGGACAGGGGCTTCGTCGGGGTCCGGTCTGAAGTTGGGTCTACCGCGACCGCGGCCTTGTCCTCTGCCCCTAGACGCTCCTCGTCCTCTTCCTCGGTCTGAGACGGGGTTGGAGTCGCCGCGGCCGCGACCGCGGCCCGTGTGGGTACCTCTTGATGATTCTGAAGAAGGCGGTTGCCGGTTTGGACGGCCGCGTCTGGAGGGCGGTTGTTGCATAATGTGTTTAGGTTGGGTTTGTTGGCTGGCTTGGGGATGCTTGCGCAGAAAAAAAGGCAGCGTTTAAAAGCCGCCTTAGCGAGCCCTTCGTTCCTCCAATGAATCTTTCAATCTCTTTCTCAGGATGTGTTCGAACAGTTGTTGTGTTCGCCTTCCCAAAATCGCAAAAGACGACTCAAGATCAAATGCTGGTGGAAATGATCGTAGCTTAAATTGGCACAGAGCTGATCTGATACAGGAAGAAGAGTTGCGTGAAAGTCAGCATTTGTCGGAATAACTATTATCCCTGTAAAATGAAATGTTGATGTTGAGATCTTGGACGGGATGAGGATGTTGTAGGATATTGGTGTTAGGGCGGTTTGCACAGTATTTTAGTGCGCATTACGTCATTCGCTCGCTCCCTTCACATTATGTAGCAATGCTTATGTACCACACTCCAGACCATGAGACACACAGGGATATAGGCAATAGCCAAGATTTTTTGGAGATTTTTCTATGTACACGTACGTCTGGCTAGAGTAGCGCATCGATATCCTCGCGATATCAGCGTCTTTCATACAAACCACGCACATCACACTGTACACCTCCCGCCTCCATCATCATCGTGCCTTCCGCAAACGGTACTCGCTATGTAGTCATCATCGACCTGTATATTCGCTCCGTCCATCCCGCCAATACATCAGTTGTAGGTGACGTTGACCCCACGTTGACCGTCAAGATTGTTGAACTCGTCCCGGAGAAGCCAGAACCGAACACCGTTCCCTTCCTGAATGCGTCCATGAGCCTTGTGATGCTTTATCAGCTTCTGTCGTCGATGTGTATACCCTCTCATGAACTGTTCATCATCCTGCCAATCCCGAAAGATGTCCTGTGCTACTCTGACAGCGGTAGGCCCATACGATGAGTTCCTTCCGTCAGGGACATTCCTAACATTATCGTGCTCGCAGTCGAAGGCTCGGAAGTTTCTGTTGGCTAGATCGAGGTCCATCACATAGTCGAGTGCGTTCCACCTGAGCTCAGCGAGCTTGTCCTTGATGATATCGACCTCGTTCTCTGCTTCCGGGTCCTCATCCACACTGCGGTCAGAGGATGGCGAATATCCGGCAGCTTGGATGTCCCTGTCCGCCTGCATCTGCGCCGCTGTTGTATGGAGCCTGTGACCATGTTAGCAGCTGCTTTGTGGAAGAGAAAGTCGTGACTAGGTTTTGGGTAGGCCTGGAGGAACTCGCAGCACTCTCATGATTTGTGAGAGTGGTAAAGATACACTGAAAGCCTTCCGGGCCTACCAAAAAATCCCGCAAAGCGGATAACAATGTGATGTAGTACGTACCGATCTCTGACTGTCTCGGCATTAACGAGTTTCTTTTGAAGATCTTCGAGCTCTCTCTTTTGAACCTCGATCTTGCTCATCAGGCGCTGCACATCCGTAGTGTTGATGTTCGCCTCCGAAACATACTGACGATTCTGAGCAGACAGCTGGTCGACCCGCGTTTGCAAATCGTCAAATGTCGCTTGACTGATGGCCATCTCGTTGGAGCGTGCGTTGGCATTGGAAAGCTCGCCCTCAAGAGAGTCGACTCTACCCTGGAGACGACGGACGTTGGCCTGGAATTGTGCACGAGTATTGGCTGCATCTTGTTCCGCTGTAGTCATAGCGCGTCGTGCGATGATCAGTTCGGTATCCTTTTGTTCAATGGTGGATCCGAGCGCCTGTACTCGTGCGCGCAGTGACTTCGCTTCAGAGACCGTGACGATATTGAGCTCATTCGTCCGCTCCAGATCCCTTTCCCGAGTCTTACTGGCGTCGACTTCACTTTGTAACCGCTGAATCTCCCGCTTCAGATCGCTATTGTTGCGGTCCGCGATTGTCAGCTCCAGTGATAGCCTGAACAAGTCCCTCTCGTCGTCACTGTCAGAGCCATTGTTCTCAGATGCGACGGCGCTGTTGGGGAGGGGTGTAGGCTGCTGCTGTCTTCCTAAATGACTGCCGTCATCATCGTTGTCGAAGGCGGAGGAAGCCATGTTTTCGCGAAATCGATAACCGATTTCTGCGCTGCGTGTGTGCGTTGTGGCGATGGGGTATGAGCTTGGGTCGTACCTACCTGATATGCACAGCAGGGTCCATGCTTGGCGGAGCATCCTCACCAGGGAGGAAGGCACGCCAGGTGCAGATGTGAGCGATGAACGGTGAACTACGAAAGAGAAAATCTGAAATAAGACTGACAGCGGCTGGCCTCTATAGGAGGTCAGCCGGCGATGTTCGCGACAAGCTCTGACGCTTTCCAAGCAACGCGACATGATGACCGCTTGCATTCACCGTCTGTTCGCGCTGGTGAGAGAACACAGCTCATCCAGGCAAGCAATGAGAGTAGTTCTCGAAACGCGAGCTCCAGACATGTGATCATTGTACAGATAATCATATACGAATGAGAGATACAAGCAAAATCAACAGAAAGGGTTGACACATCCTTGTGTTGTCAGGCGGCCAATTATCACTCATTACCTGCCAGTGTTGCTTCTCCATTGGCAGCGATGTTGATACCGTTTGACCCGCCGATTGACTTGCTGCCGTCGGAGCCCTGCGTGATACCCAGGTTTCCACCGAGGTTCGCCG
This sequence comes from Alternaria infectoria, assembly GCF_024043175.1. Taxonomy (NCBI): domain Eukaryota; kingdom Fungi; phylum Ascomycota; class Dothideomycetes; order Pleosporales; family Pleosporaceae; genus Alternaria; species Alternaria infectoria. Next base: position 738,859 of record NW_026250691.1, read on the forward strand.
CGGCACCGTCCTCGCCGAGGGTGATACCAGATTCCTCAGAGAACTTCTCAGACTCTTCAGTAGCCTTGACACCGTTTGACTTCTCACCCTCGGCCTCTTGAGCTTCCTGTTCAGCTTCTTTCCTTGCTGCTTCTCCTTCGGCGCGTCCGGGCTGGTTCTCCGTACCAGCGCCAGCACCAGCCGCACCCTCTTCTGACTCTTGCTCGGCGGCGACAGCAGGCTTTTCACCGGCGGTGGCGGACTTCTCGCCCTCTGCTGCTGAAGACTTGGGCTCCTCTGCAGCTACCGCAGTACCATTGCCCTGCTGATTTCCGCCGAGCTTGAGACCATTGCCAGTGATACCACCGCCTGAGCCGCCTAGAGTGAGTCCTCCGATCGTGAGACCACCTCCTCCGCCACCTTGCTTTTGGGCCTCGCGGCGGCGACTTCCTCCATGGGTCAACGACTCCAAGCTCTGAAAGTCTGCGTCACGTCTGACAGGGTGTGCGCGATACGAGCGAGAGGCAAGGTTTGCTTTAGTCTAGCATGAGTGTCAGCATACGCAGTGAGTGACAGGCTTTAACAAGAGAGATAACGTGTTGAGTAGCCAAGATGGTGCATCGGATCAACATACTGCCCATAGCGTGCGAGGGGGAACGACGAATGCATCGACGCATGATACGGCCAGTAGACCGAGAGTCAATTCCAGAGAGAGCTTCATATCGAGAGAGTTTGTTAATTAGCGGATCGAAAGAAGACGTAGACAAGAAACAGCTGTCCGGCAGCAAGATGAACAGATGACTGTGAAGTAAAGCGACGGTACCAGTGAGCTCATCAGGTGCACCTCCTGAGGCCTACTGCGAATAAATGCTTCTCAAGCCCATGAGTCCCAGTGACATCTGCTTCCCTCAGCCACCCGTCGTTGGCATTGCCGGAATTACATGATGGAACGCTTTCACAACATTTACAGGCCAGCTTGGCGATCCAGAGTGGTCGGAACAGTGTGTCAAACGCCAGTGCGCGGCGGGGCCGACCGCTCGCTAGGATGCTGGGGTTCTTCATGTCGCACAAGCGTCGCAGCTCCCGTCAGGGCCATGATCTTCGACTCTTCGGAATTTTCGGCCTCAGATGAAGCCGTCTTTGAAAGCCCAGATAAGAGCTATCCCCATGGTTAAGCATTCCAAGTGCTGTCTTGTGTGTAGTGCCATGAAAGCCAAGACCGGATTTGAATGGGATGCTGACATTTGTGTACGGTGTGTTGACTGCTGGGTTTCGAATCAGAACAGAAACTAGTTGTCGTACGAGTTTCTCGGTTGTCAGAGAGCCTCGCGGTATTGCTGCGTGCATCGCGGGATCCCGAGGTCTGTCTAGCGAAGCAAGACCACGTGTGGACGGACATGATCAGGAGCTCCACATTACCATCTTGTGACTGCCTCTATAACACGGATGAACGCATGTTATTCGCGAAAAGCATGAAGCGAAGTGAGGAGAATGTGCCCGAAAGGAGATGGGATGAGATGCGTTTGGTGAGAGGACAACGGCAATGACGACTGGCGGCCACGCGAGATTGACGCGCTAATATCGATGACTAATCCCGCGCAACACGCGCCTCACGTCACCATGACTCGTCATTCTTTCCAGTCGATTCATTCCGACTACTCATTCAATGTTCATTACGTATCTGCGTCGCGGACTTGGGCTTGGAGTCATTTCCTGTTCGGACGCGACGATATGCAAAACATTATCGCCTTTCAGACGTATCCTCATACTATGGCCTGATGGGTCACAGTACTATATTACCCATTCAATCCAACAAGTTCACTGGCGTGAAGCCAGCAGCCTAGATCGCATCAATGTCCTCCGTCCGACCAACGAATACGTATACGTCCTACCTAAATCCAAACACCACCGGTCCTGTGCACCTTTATCCGTTCAACAAACGCTCTCCTTCATTTTTGTACAACTTGAACGCCTCGTGTAGTGAATCCGCAGTCTCACCAGGAAAGAGATGCAAAAAGAAAGGGTAGCCCTTCTTGCGCTTTACTTTCCACATGAAGAGCTCTCGCTTGGCTTCGTCGTTCCAGCCGGTGAACACGAATTCACCATTGCTGCTAGGTGATGGGGCTTTCACGGTCTTTCGAGGAGCCGCAGGTGTACCTCGCAAGGCACTATCACGGCTACCAGGAACTGGAATTGGAAAGGCTGCGGAACAATGATTTAGCGGGAAGAATACCAAGGTGTTTCGGATCATCTTACTGCCTGGCTCACGCTTCTGAAGATTTACTGGAGCATGCGGCTGTCCAATGGAATTAAAGACACCATGACCATGTAGGCCCCTCGGTGCTTGGGTTTGCCTAGGGTCTTGTGGAGCTGCAGCCGCTGTTGAAGACCCAGAGGCCTGCGGATTGGCCCTGCCTGTCCTTGTATCTGGCCGAGTACGACGGGAAACCACGAAGGCCTCGCCGGTCCATACCCTGTCGTCGTCCACGTACCGCCAAGCCTGAGCCGGGTCTTCCCATGGAGGTGGATTCGCCGCTGGGGCTACGCATGAAAATTAGATTGAAGACTACAGTACCGTTATATTGGCTTACGTCGAGTGTGTAGGCGACTGGCTGGTCCGTGTGGCTGCATGAATGAAGGTGCGAAGTCCCCATCGTTGTTTGGGAACAGAGATTCGTCCAGGTATTTCAGGGGGCGATATCCAGCACCACCAGAAGGTTCTTCGTGATTGGGGCTGTTGGAGTTCGAGTTATTGGCCATGATACTGTATATGATGATTATTCGTTATAAGTTTGAGGTTGCAGAGGGAAGACGATGGTAAGAAAGAGAACTTATGAACACTGAAGGTATGAAAAGTGAGCCAGAATCGACCGTAAGCACGACATTCTTCTAAGTATATATACCAGGTGAAGGCAGGTGAAGTTGAGTCAAACATCCCTTAGCTATTCAAAGACGACGTGACCTTATTGTTCCTCGACTCACGCGTGTATACTCCTTTATGCAACAATACGAGTACGTTTGCTTGTTCCGCACGTAGATGGGAGTTGATCACTTGCCATTTGAGCAAGCTAACTATTGTGTAGGCTATACTAAACGCTGGTAACCTTGGAATGAAGTCACATTCAAGGTTGGTATCATGGCTAAGGAATCAAGAGCTAGGTAGCCTACCGACCAAAGGCGAAAAATTCGTGAAACATTGCAACCCTACTAGCTTGTTCGCACAGAATACCACAACTGTGTCATCAAAACCAGCCTTCCGCTACGTCTTCTACGAGTGTGCCAAACTCTCCGATCGCTCACTGATAGCGACCGAAATATGGATCGCCTGGAAGTACCGAGGGCGCCTCGTTTCTCTGGCTAGCCATTATAGGACCTTGGTAACCTGGGGAGACAGGAGATATGTGGTTCGTCGACATCACACCTGGCTGTGACGCGTTCCTTAGGGCGTTATCATTATAGCCTGAGCCCCACGGCAGTGGATAGTTCTGAGTTTGGTAGTGTGCTGCTACCGGGAAGTTGTAGTGTTGGCCAACAGGCTCGCCGGATGATCGAAAACCTGGGGCAGAGTACCGCGGAGGACCGATATGTACGTTTTGATCTGAATACGGCCCATGGACTTGACTGTAAGTTGCCCGGGCGGGTGTCGCATACTTGACTGAGAAGTTCTGTCAGCGTGGAACTATATTGGACTCTCTGTAACACTGACCTCGTTCCATACTCAGAGCGCCGCCGAATGCTCGTCGAAATGTCATGATAATCTCGACCAAAGCCTTGCTGTCAATGTGGTACGACAGCCGTTGAAAGCTCATCTGCAGCGCAAGCATTGTGTTACCTGCGGCCGCCGGCAGTAGGTCGAATGCACCATTGAGAGCCGTCTTCAGCGCGTTCTCGTTGATGTTTAGAGTGGCTGCGAGTACGGCCAGAGCAGACTGCGCTGCTGGGCTGCCTTCGTTCGCGCGGACGGCGACTACTGACTCCATGTGGGCGACTTGAAGGAAGTGGGGAGAATGGACTGACCTTCGAGAGAGCCATAAGTGACATACGGTGAGCGGAACTAGGCAACTACAGTGAAATGTGAGTGTGGAGGTGTTTCACGGTGAATTTCGCCTTGTCTAGTTTACCTACGTAGTTCAACATTTCGACGACTTGACTGAAAATCATGCAATCAATAGTATCGCCTCCGTGACTTACTATCAGATTGCCAGGGCTCGGTGTATTCTAATTGAGCATGTTACTCTGTTCGCCAGTAGTTGATTACTGCACGCCCCTGTCACCGATCCACCGAGATTTATTGAGAGTTGATGGCTCCCTGTCCAGCTCGGATACCACCTGAAAGACACGAACTTGGGTCTGTGCTATGCCGTCTCCCGGTAGTGAGCTCTTGCTGTGCTGACGTCTTTTAACCGAGCCTGGGAAGCCCTGGGATAGGCAAGAGACCCACGTCAACCAATGTAAACCCTACACACCCTGGAGCCTACATTGGGTTGAGCTCAGCTACTTTGCATGTTTTCATCTCAATGTAGTCTGCAGACCTATTCAGGTTTTTTTCTTGCATGAGTGCTGTCATTGTGGAGGCTGGAGGTGGCAGGCCGAATAGGGCTAGGGTGTCGCGCCTGGCTCAGCCGCCAAAACCAAATAACGTCATTGTTCGCGAGTTTCGCTTCGTGCCCAGGTGGGAACTGCCACGCCCTTACCCTCCAGCTCAACAGAGCCCATCCCCCGTCCACAACAACCATGGCAACGCGTCGAAAAGCCGACACCGACATCAGCAATGGGGCTCCTATCACAGCCGGCATGCCCAGCGGTACCGTTCGCTCTACGTCCGCGCGCCGCTCGCCCTTCCTCCCCACCCGCCTCGAGGCGCAGCTCATCGCCATCTACCCATTGACGCTCCTCATGGGTAGCGTGTTCAGCATAATATCACCCTCAAACCGCAGTGCGCCCTACTCCGCCGTCCTCCAGTCCCACCCCGCCGAATTCGCGCCCTCGTACTTTGCGCAGAAGAAGAACATCTTCAACGTATACTTTGTCAAGCAAGGCTGGTTCTGGACGACACTCGCATTCGCCGTCTTCGTCACCTTTCACCCTGGATTCGGCCAGGGTGCCAGCGCGAGACGCATCCGAGCGGTGATGCGATATGGCGTCGTGACAACATGGTGGTGCTTCATGACGCAGTGGTGCTTTGGGCCGCCGCTGATTGATCGCGGGTTCAGGTTCACGGGAGGCCAGTGCGAAATCATCAGGGACCCGGAGGCGAGGGAAGAAATGAGCACCACGAGAGAGTACATTACCGCGGCGACGTGCAAGGCGGTTGGGGGAACATGGAAGGGCGGACACGATATCTCTGGACACGTCTTCTTGCTCATACTTGGCTCGTCACTCCTGTGGCTGGAGTTTCTGCCTGCGTTGACGCGTGTAGAGGGACTGAGGGATGGAAGGCTCATCACCTTGCCTGATGGCAAAGTTGCGAGCGTCGCAGTGGAGAAGGACCTCGTCAAGTCTGAGGGCGAGGCTACTGCGCGTGGCGTCAAGTTCGCGCTTGGTGTCGCCGCGCTGATGTGGTGGATGCTCCTCATGACGGCCGCCTACTTCCACACTTGGTTTGAGAAGTTCACGGGCCTTTTGGTTGCCTTTGCAGCGCTGTGGACTGTTTACTTTCTTCCAAGAGGCGTCCCACAGGTCAGAGCGTGGTTGGGCATGCCTGGTGTTTGAAAGCCCTAGCTACGAATCAGGCTATGGGTGATGGCTCTCATCTTGCGGAAGACATAGCTGAGATAGATCGCAAGACGGGTTTGTGGGTCGACGAGTCAAGCGTTTGAGCAAAAGCTTATCCAGCGTCAGTATAGTTTAATAGCATGCATCACGACTTTGGCCCTTGTACAGTAGCACTGACAACTGGGCGCTCTAGCCTCGAGCATACATCCCGAGATTTGCACCCGTGCCATGTTCTCCAGCAGCTGGCACCTCATTCAAGGAAAAATTGGATACCCTGGAGCCTGCGTTGACCTTGGGCCGTGGATTGCAGCTGTCCTCGTTAACGTAGGCTCTAGGGCGTCCAGAGTTTTCCTTGAACGAGGTGCTGGCGCTACTTGAACGGCTTTTCTACGGCAGCCACATCGTTTTCCTGTAGTTTTCCGCTCAACGTTGTGCTAGTGTACCTGATGGGCGATGGCAGCTGCAGCCTTCTATGGGACCGTTGACGACATCAACCGCGGCTAAACGTCGCACCGACCCAGAGTAGCACCGTCCCTTCTCCATCCGGCATCCTATCCGCCATCTTCCGCAGCTGGCCCAATCGCTGCAATTTACGCAGAGTTCCATTGCTGAAAGGCTTGTCTGTCGACCCCGGACCCTCCCCACTTCCCCTCACGATGATCAGTCCACTGCATCCCCGATGTAAGCTAGGCATGCGACCAGGGTGGTTGGGAGTGTACTTAAGAAGGTACCTTGACGAACATTCGTGATGCATTGCTCACCTGTAAGATCTAGCAATGATTGGTACGAAGGGTCTCGCGTTGAGCCTTTTGGCCAGCGCTGTTGTGGCGCAAGATGGTAAGACATAGCTATAGGTTACAATAGAGGCAGTCGCTAATTCGAGGCAGCTATTCAGGCATCTGGCACAAACTTCACGCTTACTGCCGACGGCATGTCATACCTGTTCCACGTTGATACCGAGTCTGGCGACCTCATCTCAGATCACTTTGGAGGACCAACCGACGACTTCACACCACCAGCCTACATCCTACCATCCGGATGGGTAGCTGGCGAGATAGGCAACGAGCGTCGCGAGTTTCCCGATATTGGCCGCGGCGACTTCCGTTTACCAGCTATCCATATCGAACACGCCGATGGCGACACGATATCCGCTTTCCGCTACCAATCCCACGACATTGTGCAGGGAAAGCCTTCTCTGCCAGGACTACCTGCGACTTATGGAGAAGCTGGCGATGTCACGACGGTAACCGTGCACATGTACGACAACGTGTCGGATGTTTCCGCTTCATTGATGTACTCAATCTTCCCCAAGTACAACGCTATTGCACGTAGCTTCAGCATTGCGAACAACGGTACTGCTGATATCGTCATCGAGAGAGCGTCGAGCTTTAGCACCGACTTCCCCAATCTCGACCTCGAGATGATTGAGCCTCACGGTGATTGGTCGCATGAGTTCCAGACCGTGAGGAGGAAGATCGATTATGGCGAGACTTCGTGAGTTGATATGCCTAGGCGTTGCTGTATAAATACTGACATCTATCAGGTTCCGAAGTACCGCAGGATATGCATCTCATCTTCACAACCCTTTCTTCGCGTTGGTTTCGCCAACCACCACCGAATCTAGCGGAGAGGCTTGGGGCATCAGTTTAGTTTGGACTGGTAGCTTTGAAGCTACAGCACAGCGCTTCTCCAACGGCTATGTGCGCGTTCTCATGGGCCTTAACCCGCTTCATTCCAGCATTCGCGTGGCACCAGGGGAGATGTTCCAGTCTCCCGAAGCTGTCGGTGTGTACTCCTCTCAGGGTGTTGGTGGCGTGTCGCGCTCGTTCCATGATCTCTATCGCAATCACCTCTCTCGACACAAGTTCACGGACCAAACCCGCCCCATTCTGCTCAATTCGTGGGAAGGGCTGAGTTTCGATATCAACGAAACGTCTCTAGTCAGCCTGGCCGGCGAGGCGGAAGAGCTTGGAATTGAACTGTTCGTGATGGACGATGGCTGGTTTGGTGTCGAGTACCCGCGCAACAATGATACTATGGGTCTCGGAGACTGGACACCCAACCCAGCAAAGTTCCCCGATGGTCTAGGCCCGTACGTGGAGCAAGTCAATAACTTCACGGTGTTGAATGCGTCGTCCACGCCTTTACAATTTGGTATTTGGGTAGAACCAGAGATGGTAAACCCCAATTCCACCTTGTACCATGAGCACCCCGACTGGGTCCTGCATGCTGGAAAGCACCAAAGGACGTTGACACGAAACCAGTTGGTTCTGAACGTAGGGTTGCCGGAAGTCCAGGACTACATCATCAGCTCGATTTCTCGTGTACTCGATTCCGCCAACGTCCAATACGTCAAATGGGACAACAACCGTGGCATGCATGAGCTTGCCCGCCCATCTGATGACTACACTTACATCCTCGGTCTATACCGCGTTATCGACAATCTCACAACGAGCTATCCTGATGTACTCTGGGAGGGTTGTGCATCAGGTGGAGGCCGATTTGATCCTGGTCTTCTACACTACTGGCCTCAGCACTGGACCAGTGATAACACTGATGCTTCAAACCGTCTCACGATCCAGATGGGCACATCACTGGTCTACCCGCCCTCCGCAATGGGTTGCCACATATCTGCGGTTCCCAACGGTCTCACCCATCGCAACATCAGCATCGAATACCGCGGTCACGTCGCCATGATGTGCGGCTCCTTCGGTCTCGAACTCAACCCATCCGAACTCTCCCCAGAGGAAGCTTCCGCCGTGCCTTCCATCATGGCCCAAGCCAAGGCGGTGAACCCCGTTGTCATCTCCGGTGATTTCTACCGCCTTGCGCATCCCGACAGCAGCAACTGGCCTGGTGTGCAATTCGTCAGTGCAGAAGGGAACCAGAGCATAGTCTTTGCGTTCCAGCAACAGTACATGATCAAGCCAGCAGCACCTCCGCTCAGACTACAGGGCTTGGATCCTAAGGCGAGATATAGCAACGACCTGGACAACGCCACCTATAGTGGGGCTACGTACATGAACGGCGGGCTTAACATCGCGTGGCCAATGGGCGACTACCAGAGTAAGCTCATTTGGCTGAACAAGGTCTAAATACTTCAGTATGGTAGTACTCTAATCGAATCACTATTTTGAATGCGCCAACGCGGTACACTTTGAAAATGTGGGTGCTTGATCAATCTTACGAAACACTGTTCATTGCTCACACTTGTTCTCGCCTGGCGTTACCACGCTGGTTGGCATATCTGGTTACGAACCGTCAGTGGTAACGAAAACAGAAGCTTCATCAACTCAAGCTAACACTACTACGATGAAACTAATTCTGGGTCTAAAGCTCCGCCAGTGGCCGAGGGCATATAGCCTTCCATCCGTTCTGCGCGATAGCTCGAATCTTGTGGTCTTTCACGGCATCCAACAGCTTCGTACATTTGCCCCCGGCAAGCGCGGCCAGATATTGGTCTTCTATGTTCCTGCTGACAAGATGGTACCGACACAGGTAAGCGACGTAGTTGGCTAAAGCATCCACGATAGGATCTTCTACCGTTTCCTTGCACGTTAGCTCAGCCACCAGGACCAATTCCTCTGCTTCCACGGGACGGTAGATGAGGCCGCATATGTAACCTTTAATGATCTGAGACGTGTATTGCGTCATCCCCAGCACCTGCCCAGCAAGACGCAACTCTAGACCCTTCTTGACGTCCTTAGGAATGGGGATATCAGTGTACTGCTGGTCAGTACAGATTGCTCGCAGCCACTTCACGATCGTCCGCATGGAATTGAGAGAGACGTCCTTGTGGCAGAATTTCACCCAGGTATCATCTGGGTTAGCCTCTAAGTGCTGGCGGAATGCCGATGAAGCAGCGAAGAAGGCTAGCTTGGGCATGTTGACGTTCACTTTGTTGCCATTGGGGTCTAGAACCTCCACTTTGATGGTGATGTTAGGGGCTAGCTCCTTGCGCGCGGAAGCTGACCAGTTGCGGAGGTGGTTGCCGCCCTTCAGGTTTGCCATGTCTGTCAAGACTTTGTTGACTTGGCCGGCGGGCGAGAGGGTATTGACGTAGGCCCTTGTGTTGGGAACGTTACGGCGACGGAGGTTATTGCTCTTCGTAGGGCGGCTGCCCTTGGACTGTTCTGAAGTAGTAGACATCGCGGTGGCTTGTATCGAATCAGCTCTTGTCAAATCGGATGTCGAAGCTTGATGTTGCTGACGTTGCAAGTGGTGTTAATACGGTAGAGAGCAAGCGAGAAGGGTTAAATGATCGTCTAGACGACTTGTAAACCTACAACAGCGTCCTATCGCTGCCAGTGACTCGTGCCTGAAAAGAGTGTGAAACTATCGGATGTGAGTGGATGAAATTTAGTACTCTGGTAGAGATCATCAGTAGGTAGAGCGGAGTGAATCAACCCAGATCACTATGCGCATAAGGGAGTCTGGGTTCTGATGGTGAATGATGATGTAGAGACCAACGATCTGGTCCTCGATGGCGCTGGGCGGTCTCATTTGCGTAGCAGACTCGTTACCATGGAGACGAAACTCTGCATTCCAGCCTTCACTGTTGTGTACTGCATCACTCGACATGGAGATGATGCCGCTACGATGCGCGACGGCCATCGCATCCAGAGGTACTTAGCTTCGCTCGCGAGCGCGATTAACACAGCGGCACGGTCTTCTGTTCTGGCCACAAGCGTGGACCATTCTTAACTAGAGCTTATGAGCTGTCTCATGAATGAGCCGGATGAAACTCATCGGTCTTTGTGCCCAGCAAAAGACTCACGCGTGAAGATCGGAAGTTTTCAAACGGAACCGATCGAAAGCCATATATCGATGCGTGGCTGATGGTACGGGTAACGAAAGTCATCAAAGAAGTGCGCTTGATGACAATTAAGGATGGGGGAGATGAGACGCCCAGTGGTGTTTAAGCGGGGCCCGGTATGTGACCTCGCCCGGTCGGAAACGCGTGCGCACGTGCTCTCGATGACGTGCCTAGCTCGACTTTCCAGCCCTCACGAGAACGTGGCGCGGCCACTTTCCGCCCATCTACCGAGCGGCGCTCTTTCACCACCAATCCTTCCATTCACGTCGTGCGAGCGTATCTTTGACTATCCTGCAACACGCGGTAAACCTGGGCTCATAGTTATTCACATCGCATTCTCAACCCGCCCGACCTGATCAGAGCGCTGCTCGCCAGGCTTGTCACCTAGCGCGACGTGAACAACATCATAGAAACCCTTTGCCGGAGAACGCATTCGAGGTCTGTGTCTTCAAGCTCATTCAACCTTAACAACAACACCATCCGATTGCGCGCGATGTCAAGCAACGTTCACCTGACGCGAGCGGTATAACGTTGCCGTTGCTCTACGGCTACAAGGATATACGCAGTTTTAGGCCTCTGTCTCATTTCCTTTAGCAGGGTGACATCTCCCCCGCGGGGCCAGCCCCGACAATTCTTGTAGCCCGCCACGTTCCCTACCGCGTTTCGGAAACAAGGCTGCGTTTTAGTCTCTTCATTTGGGTCACGGGGACACGTTTCTGAATGTCTGTGCCCTGCCGAGTTGACGTAGATCGCGTTTGCGACCAGTGAGGATTATTGCCTAACCAGGAACCAGGATGCAGGGTAGTGAATTGAGAGGTGCAGAGTTTCTTGGCGGCTGGTTGACTGTAAAATGAGGCAGACTACTTGTGGCGTCAGCTCCAGGAAGAGTGATCTTACGTCCCTTGAAGAGGAGACTGCGCGCCGTTCCCTGCTCTCAACTGGCGTTCGGCGACCTCATACCTGAAGCCAACCACATCACAGGACAATATCGCACCCAACGCCGACAATGGCTTCCCAACAAATGTCCGACCGGGTGGAGGGTATGACCACGAACCATACGCTGTCTCACAAAACCTCTCTTGTCGTCATCGTCTTCCTCGCCCTCGCCGTCTCCCATACCCTCGAGGTCTTCGTCAAGATCTTCCGCCTCTTTCGCACCTATCACGGCGTGTACTTTTACACGCTCATCGCAGCCTCGGTCGGTATCGCCATACATGCCTTTGGGTACTTCATCCGCAACTATGGGATATCCGACTCGGCCCCGCTGGAGATCGCCTTGGCGTGTGGCGGGGGCATGCTCATGATCACTGGCCAATCCATCGTACTCTGGTCACGACTACACCTCATCAGTTCTGGAAAGAGAGATTGGTGGTTGCTCTGCATGATCATAGCAGCCTGTATAATCGTGCAAGGAGGGGCGACTGCTCTTTTTGCTGGCTCGAATTCACCGAATCCCAAGAGGTGGCTACAGATTTACGAGAAGTGGGAGATCTTCCAGGTCACCTGGTTCGTCTTCCAAGAGTGCCTCATAAGCGGCCTCTATATCTATCGCACCTTCGCTCTCATGCGCAGCTCGGCCGCCTTCCGGGGCCCACACGCCAAGCGGGTCTTCAACCATCTTATCATCGTCAACACGGTGGTTATCTTGCTCGACGTCACGATCCTGGTTCTACAGTACATAGGCCTGTACGAAATCCAAACCAGCTGGAAGACACTCGCATACGCCATCAAGCTCAAGCTCGAATTCGAGGTCCTCAATCAACTTATCGCATTCGCAACGAGGGGCTTCGATGCGCATGCTGAATCGCACGATATATCCGGAAGCGCGGCCTTGAAGGACGACACAGGAGATCTTACACGGGATTCTCGATTCGGTCACTCGGTGCATCTCCGTATGGACAACGATGGAACAACAGCGCTACCGATGGGGAATGTAATGAAGAAGACGGATATCCAGATCAGCGTCGAGCCGGATACTCTGAGCGAGAGAAGTGCAAAGGTGCTATACGGGAGGGATAGCGGGGCGATGTGTTGAACACATGCGGACGGGCCGAGGGCAAAAGGCCATTACTTGACGACCATTGACGCCAATACACTACACAACCCTCGGGTGCCGAGCCGCGAGGCTTGGTCCGAGCTTCCCCGTACTGGAGAGGATATACTGCTTTCATTTTGTTTTACGACCTTCTTGATACTGGTAGAGGGCTACACTAGACTTAGACGATTTCTTCACGATACCCACTTGCTCTTATATACTCATTTTAATGAACTATACGATTGTCAACACGATTTAGTCAGGCTGATGCAGCAAGTATTGAAGTAGTGAATGTAAGTTTTTCTGCGTTACTTTTGGGGATGACTGACCGTGAAGAAGATGGGCAGGTGGTCGCAATACAACGTCATGGGGTTACAATACATCTAGACGACTATAAACACCGGTGATTACCCAACGTATGATCACTACACTTGCAAATTTACTAGCCGCACGCCTCAGTAAAACATGCTTGACACCTACAGTGCGGAGCGCGGGAGCGACGATCGAGCTCGTAAAGGTATCGTGAGATTTCAGACATTTTAAAAAGAGAATTCAGGTCTGCTCCGTGTTTACCCGGATAAGAAACAAGTGTGCGCGATGCGACACCAATATCACAAACCAGAGTGCCGAAGGCTAGTTCTTCAACCCTGATCCTGACCGAATAATCCATCTACCCATCCATCTTCGGCCCAGTCCGCCTCCCACACTGAGCCTTCCTTCCGAGCTAGAGCCGCGAATGCTCCTGGTGTCTCTTCAACCACACGCACATCGATACCAAGGTCGTTCAGCTGCGCGAAAACGTATGTCGAGACGTCATCTTCGAACTCCTTAGGTCCAGCACCGTAGCCACACCTGCACAAAAGCACGATGTTATTTAGGGCTGGCACCTCCGTCTTGCGCTCCACTATCATGTTGAGCCATGTAAGGATAGCCTTGGTAGGACATATTACGGTGAGTGACTCGAGGCTTGGAGGAGGTATAACACCGCTAAAGTAGTGCAACTCACCGAACGTGTTGCGGGCTTCGAATACAAGTGCACCTTGCAGAACCTCCATCTTCGTCAACTTGCGGAACGAGCTGAAGCTGTGCAGATTCGTACAACCACCGAAACAACGCCTGGGATCGAAGTGATCAGACTCCTCATAGTCGATCTTCATGGATTCCAAGCTTGCAGATACGTCTGTGTCCTCACCCAGAGCACGCGCAATATGCTCGAAAGTACCCAGCCACTGCTGAACAACAGTCGGGCTCCTCATGAAAAGTATCTCTAGACGGGTGATGGTCGGTCCAGCGAAGTCTTGTAGCAGAATTGGCAGCTGATAGCCGTGACTCAGATGGGCTTGGTCGTTTAGCTCATTCCAATCGCTTCGTATGATGAGTGTGTCGAGGTTCGCACAGCGGGGTGAAAGGCACCGAGTGGATTTGTTGCCGAAGAAGACATGCTCCGGAGTTGGCAGATCCTCACTGAAGTACTCCCGCGAGAGGTCGATCTCGAGGACTTGGAGGGACATGAATGGGAATCTCAGCATGTCCATGTTCAAACCGGAGACTCTCAGGCGCTTGACGTTGTGGAATTGCTTGAAGCCCGACCAGCGACTTGGCGGTTGCTGCATAAAGTTGCTGTGGAGACCGTAAAGCGAGTGAACGACGTCGAGAGCAGGTATGTCCAGATCGTCCCTGTGATACATGCCTATACAAAGCATGTCAAGATTGTCGCAAAGAGCCAGAAGCAGTCCAGCTAGCGAGCTCAGCCGACCGAGTAAGAGAGTGCACCGCCAATCTATCTCTTCCATACTCTGAAACGGTCCCCCCGACCCGAGAATGCTCAGACTATTGAGGCTCTGAGATATTTGTAGCAACAAAGCTCCGAGCTCGTCGCGAGATGTCGCTGGACGTGTTTTGGTAAATATGCTTCCGACTACCACAGTGTCACCATTGATGTCGATACGCCAGCTAGTCGTGGAAAGCGTCAGTTGACGGATCTTGCTTCTCAATTCCGGTCTCTCAACGATGGTGCGCACGAGGTACATGACACTGTCACCTCGAGTACGAGGCAAGCTGATAGTCCGATATAAGAGCTCATCACCGATGGCTTTGAAGCGACGCGATGTCCGATTCAGGTTGCCAAGCGTCGGGTTGTCGCCCTCAAGGTGTTTGGCTATCTCAAGCAGCAGCTCGTCGGGGAGGTCGTTGATGGAGTGGAGGTCAGTTCGAAGGATATTCGGGGGCAGCTCGCTGACCACTTCTCTCAGCTTCTCCTCGATCGCTGTTGGCGGAAGATCCATCGCGACAAAACTCTCGGGCCGGTTCGGTTGGCGATGTCAAATTGCTAAAGCAGTTAGCCAAGGTGTACGATGAACTGACGTGCATGGGGTGACTTACTTCTCTTCGAAGTTACGCCAGGATGGCGGGTAACAAAGGCTTGTGACGACAGTTGGAAGGTTCGCGGTAAACTTTTCAGCTTTATCAAGTTGGTGTATTCATTGACCACCTAGGCAACCAATGAGCGTGCTGCAAACGCCGGTGTCAGGCACGTGATACGGCGGTGACACACCGCCCGCGTCCGCTTGTAGCACGTCAACCTAGGGAAAAAGTGAACACCCTGGGGTCTACATCGATGTTAACACACCCACTTTGCATGTACACATGTTAGTGTAGTCTGCAGACCTGTTCAGCTTTTCCCTCGTATGAGGTGGTAGCGCAACGTATTCCATGCTCATCTTTTGATGTCGCGTCCAATCTGAAATGACTTGGCCGTTTTGTTCCCATTGTGACTACGTACCTAGAACCCGGGTATATAGGGCTCGTCTGAGACTTCAATCTCAGTAGACGGGTACAAGTATGGACCTAGATCTTCTGGAATCCAGACGCATCTCCCGTTTACCCTCCCGCAATGTCCTCTCCAGTTCCATCTAACGAGGTGGTGCTTAATGACGCGCCATTTCACTGCAGCCCAGAGATCTTTGTCGTACTCATCACCCCAGACTCGCTTGTTGTCGAGCTTGTTATGGATGCGCAGAACCTCGTCGAGATCAACATCTCTGATGTGTTGGCCTCTGCAGTAGTTCTGATACCATGGCATGCGATAGTTAGGAGCATTGGGATGATCTCGAAGAAGCTTTCTCAGCTTCATACGCTCATTATACACCAGCGCGTCGGCTACATCGTCTTTGCCGCGGTTGTCAAAGATCCTTGTGCCGTCTTCCCTGTAGGGATTTCTGGCGTCGAAGTCTTTGGGATTTTGCTTGGTTCCTATCCCTTGGTCCTTGGTCCATTGGTCGTATGGTACAGGTAGGTAGTCGTCATCGATCTCGTCGAAGCTTTTTCCAACGTGCTTTCCATAGGTGAAGACCCACTTTGAGCCCGGCATTTCTGGCTCTCTATCGAGGAAGTGATATTTCAGGGCTATCCGGGTGTAAGTGTGTTTGTGCCCACCGGTGGCGTAGATCCAGGAATTGATCCATGAAATTGGTGCTTCACCAAGTTTGCAACCGTTGTAATAGCCGCCAAATTCACTATCGATTTTGTAGATGTTATTCGCCCAATGAATGAGAGCCTCACGTAGACCAGGTTTTGAGTTCACTAAGGCATCGTCGTCTGCTATTCTTGCTAACTCTTCGTCGGAGAGGTTTTTAAGGGTGCGGCCTTTGTGTTCTCCGAAATCGAGCTGATAGACCTCAACTTTCACGCGCTTGTTGTCCGGCGACAGTGAATCTTGTCTTGAGAGGAGGTCTGGAGTCTCCTCGCGCTCCCTCTTGAACGACATGGTGGATGGCTGGCTGCAGTCGCTTCTTGACGAAAATCGAGCGTTCCACGTTGCCAGTTGCAGTACGTCAGTACAAGATACTATGCGTTGCAACCCTTCCAGCACATGTGGTATTAAGGAACGAGTTGTAAGATTTAATAACCCAATAGAGCAATGAATGGGACGTTGGATGAAGTGGATAAAGAGGTTACGGCTCAAAGTAGACGAGATGGGCAGAAGCGGGGTGTATGCGCAGACCCCCGAAGCTATCCCTTCCAACAGCCTTCATCGCTGGGCATTGTCCAGCAGCTTCCATCGTCTTATCTTCAGCCTATCACGGACGTCCTGCTCCGCATCCCTAACGTTCCTTCTGCGGCGTCAGAGGGTTTGCGATCATCGCTGCCGTTTTGCCGGCGTTTCGTCCCTTGTGACGTCAGACCCGTCCGCGCCGGCGCCGTTCCAACCACGCACGTTTCGTGCCTTGCATCGACGGATACCACTAGGCCCGGCTCGATCCATCGCGCGGTGAGTGAGCCCAGCTGTCGCAGCATTGCAGTCACGAATATTCAACTATAGAGCTGCAATAGAGGAACTGAGATTACCACCGGCAGCTTCCTGTCGCTCGCTACAGCAGGGGTCAATGCATCGTATGATTCGATGAACTACCGAGGTACATCGCCCCGGGCCTTCTCGACGCATCGCACCTCCTCCATTTCGCGGCTCCGCCACGCGCACACCACAAGCAGCAGAAACGCCATGCGGTACTCATCCTTCACATCTCTGCCTGTATGATATGCGCATCCACTGAATTTTATACGCGACGTATACGACAAACCCTTTGGTACAGGCGTTTAGTACACGGCGGCATTAGCTTCGTCAATGTTTTGGATAATTTTCGCATCAATTTCATCCTATGACAAGCCATCCATCGCACGATAACATTACGAGACCAGCAAACCTCCCATTGGATCGTCTCTGAGCTGCCTCCCATACCACCCACCTCACAACAGATCTACCGCTAGCATCTCATGAACAGCTCCGTCAAATCTCATCGAGACCTCGCCTCAGTGAAATGCTGTATGCAGGAATGTCTGTTGCCCCATTCGCGATCGCAACCTCGCGGGTCATGGTGTATAGCATCTTGGTCTTGGGCCAGCGCGCACGAGGCGGCATTGTGGCTCCCCTGCTCATGAGCAATTCCAGTAACTCCTTGCTGTTTCGGTTGAGAGCAACTTCCATCGGCGAAATCGTCTTTGTGGACCGCTGATACCGAGGAAAGGCGCCATTGACATCTGCACCTGCATCCAGGACCGCGGCGACGATCGGGATGTCGCTGACCTTGATGGCGCAGCAGAGGAAGTTGGTGAAAAGGGTTCCGTCGTTGATGTCCAATTCTTCGTCGTCCAGAAGCAAGTTGACCATGTCAACATTACCGGTACGACATGCAATTGTGAAGAGGCGATTATTGACCAGGCTGCCTGATGGATTCAGGCGTAGGATAGACTCTACTACGTCTGTGTTCCCGTGCTCGATGCCCATCTCGAGCCACCCGTTGTACGTGCGCTTCTCAACCCTGCGAAATATTGTCTGGCGGAACTTGACAAGCTCATCCACGAAGCGTGTATTGCCAGCCCGGATAGCGGAGCAAATCGCTTCTGCAAAGTTGTAGTCGTAAGAACCTAGAGTATCACGTTTGACCGACTTCTTGAGGTTATTTAGGTGGTGTAAGACTGCATTGAAAAGCTCGTCGTGTTTCGAAGTCACAGCCATCACCAGAGGGCCTTCGCCGAAGGTCGTGTAAGGAGACCAAATCGCGGGAGGCATTTGCGCTAGCAGAGGGCGAATCAAGTCAATCGCCTGAGTCGACATAGCCGCTACGATCTTCTCCCAGTGGTGAATGTCCGCGCCGTTTTCTGGATTGTTCCTCAACTGAATGGCTGGGTGGCGGTAGGAACGCCTCCAATTCATCATCATATACATTACTTCGTCAGGACCAGTGACTCGGACAAGACCTTCAACCATGCGGGTCTCAGTCTCCTTCCGCTGTCCTTTCGGGATTGAGAGTTCCGAAACCAAATAGTCAATCATTCGGTGGATCGTATTGAGTAGCCGGTTGTCGACATCGGCGGGCTTGTTCAGATGGGCAAGTATATACGTTGTGATGTTGGCAGTGATGACTCCCGGGATCAATCCAACGATATGCTTGGGCTGATTGCTGAGCAGGTCATGCTTGATTTCGCCAGCGAAAGTGTGACAAACGCTTCGAAGTTTCCAAGTGGCCCTGGGGCTATCAGAGTTGAGCGAGTGGATGATGTTTTGGAATATTTCCGTGGGTAGATCCAGAAGTTGCGCCATGTTGAGTTGTTCTTGCGCTCGGTTGATGTCGTATACGGCGACTGGGTCGTTGGAAGATGGAGAGTTATATGTGGAGGAGCTAGTGGCTGGGGGTTACACTTTGTCAAATACGCTAAACAGCGCGCTAGTGCCATATTAAGGTGTTCGTGTGAAAGGCCTTCGCCCCGCCTAGGGTAGGCCCAAGCGCTGAAGAGTTTGGTCACATTCACTGCCACCATCACGAGAAGTGGCTCGAATTCGTGCCCCATAGGTAGGGTTTGCTGCATACATAATATCAGATCTTAACAATTAAACAGCTTCCAAGAAAGCGTATCCTTCTACTAGGCATGCCAGGTATCAGGATATGGGAACGATGGTCTGTACCGTGGTGGAAATGAAACGAAATAGCTCTTGGGGTAATTCTGTGCTAGGCCTTCAGCGATGATGGTAGGTGTATAGCTCTCGTTACATCAAGCCTTGCCAACTAGATACGCTTGCACCATATGTACTCGCATAGCCTGCCCATCTGCAACTTAAAGGACCAAAGTATACTCCTAGCACCTTGGCCCAACGCATACCATCACCATACTTGCCGTCCACCAGTAACAAGATTTCCTGCTTTCCATGCTGCAGTTATCAGTAGCCGTGTATTTCCCCACAGATGCAACAGAGATTTGAAGGCAGCAAGGTCTCTTTAATGCTTTTGCTTCGTCGATTGCTTCTGGGAGACTGCCGCATTCTGAAGGACGGCTTGCATCTTCTTTGAGAGGTGCCAAGTATAGGTAGCAGGAACGCTGGCTCCGCATTTGATCAAGTAGCACACGGCGTCGAAGTGGTTCAGATAGATAGCATACTCCAGTGGTGTAATGGCATCGCAATGCTTCAGACGATGGGTTGTTATAACCAAATTAATGTCTGCACCAGCTTCGACGACTGCGCGAATTACCGCAACACCACCAGCTCTTATGGAAGCCGCCAGGGCTGACATCTGGGCGCTACTAGAGTCTAGCTGAATGCTTCCGTAGTTGATGAGAGTGGTAACGATAGCTGAGTCTCCGGTCTTAACGCCCCGTTCGAAGATAGTAGTGTTGATCTGGAAGGGCTTGGTGTCGGGTGCGGCTTGGAGAAGAGTTCTGAGGACGCTGTTGCTTCGTGAGAGAATAGCACGATCAATCCACTGACGATAATAGGTTTTGTCGGGAAGGGTCAGGTAGCGACGAATGTAGCCAAGTAGTAGCTTTACCATGTCGACGTTATCATCCGCGATAGCTGGTTGCATGGAGCCAAGCATACTGTATGGAGAACCAAACCCAATGACCTGATTCTTCTTGAGCCTCTTCAACTTATGTTGATCCAGAACTGTCATCATAACAGCGATCATCTTGTGGTCTTGTTGTCGAACAGCAGCTAGTATTGGCTCTTCAAAAATACCCAGCGAGAGTGAGGTAGGAGCATGAGGTAGTAGTTTTGCGACGGCGTCATGAGCACCCACACTTATCGCCGCAATGAGCTGGTCATGATAGGTAATATCCTTGCTCAGTGCTTGGCGCCGTTCCCTGTATCTTTGCTCGCTCCCTGGCGAGGTTGAGCTATTCCGCCAGAGGAAGGTTGCAAGGAGCGGACATGTCTGCGCAACGCCGGCACAAACCTCCAGAAGGATGTTACGGTCGTCGAGACTGTCTATTGCGGTGAGCTCCTTGGTGACATACTCCACCATATTCTGTATCTTGGCGGGAAGCTCCGGTAAGACATCGCGTGGACTCTTGACGTGATATGCGAGGTAGTACATCATGTTCTCTTTGCGATTGAGTAGGCACCAGGCTCTGTAGCTGCGAAACGCCTCTCCCGGTTGTACGGCTAGAATGTTTGCGCTGATCTCCTGATCAAAGGTTCCTATGAAATTATCAGCCCTGAGCATTTGCGCGACCACGGGAATGAGAGTCTTACGGCATACGCTTCGCAGTTTCCAAGCACATAGGACACCGACATCACTGACGAGGCAGTTGATGACGTGCCTGAAGATCTCAGGCGGGAAGTCGAGCAAGTCCATCGCAGTGACTGAAGTCGTTACTCCAAGCTCGTCACTTCTCGAATCTGTCTCATGTTAGTACATATCGCAATCAAGCTGACGGGGGTTATTTACGTAGGGGTTTCAGTCGTTGCAGTCGCGACACAGTGCGGTGGAGAAAGGAAGGAAGCAGAGTGGGTTGCCTCAATAGGGAAAGGGCCTGTGTGCCAAGCTTTCTTGGTCCAGACAGAGGTAAAGGCAGTCGCAATCTTCGGTCACCTCGACTTATGTATCGCCCTGGCAACTGCAATCAGAGGTGAGCGCGGCTTTCATGACGAAATAGGCAGTCATAGATATCAGGCAGCCATGAGTTTGAGGAAGAGAAAATAACTTTTAGATAATTACAGTGTGGTTTCGTAAAACTTGAAGGGAAGGAAACAACCTTCTGAACGCATGCAAAATACCGAACTCGCCTGCCAATTTGTGTGTCAAAGGCAAAGACCCATCTGTAAGCTCCAGTGAGCGATAAATAGCCGCGGTAGAGACATACATCTACGAGGCCCTACAAGTCAGGGTGATGCGACAATGTCACCCTCGGCTCCAAGTTTCTCAATATCTGCCCTCTTCATTCTCTTGAAATGCTTGTACTCCAGCACGTGCCCACCGTCGTTCTTGATCTTGGCATGTCGCAGAATCGCATATGTAGCCTCATGCTTTGACCAACATGCAATGTTTGGTAGGTGTGCACCTGCATCAATCAGAGCTTGAATGATGGACGGGTTCTTCTTGTGCATTGCCACTTTCAGAGCAAGCCTTATCGTAGAGTAGTATGGCGTCGGATAGTTGACGTCAGCGCCAGCCCGTATGAGTAAATTGACGATTTCGGGTTTGTTCGAGTTGATGCCTGAAATCATCGCACAGGTCGCTGCCGCTGTCTCAATGAGGTCTTCCTCAACACACAACTTGACGATGTCCTGGCGTCCTTTTGCGCATGCCAGGGAAAGCTGTGAGGAGGTTATAGGATTCGTCGTCTTTTTCTTGATATAAGGAACGTCTAATACACGCTGGAATACCGCCAGACTCGACTTGCGGATGGCTGTGTCGAGAAAAGTGTTGTACTCAGCTTTCAAGAATGTGAACCCTGCTTGCTTGTACCACGTGGATAATATACCAAGTACCTCAGGACGGGAATGCTCGACGGCGGCCAGGATGGCCCGTGAAATGTTGAACTCGCTCACTTCCCATTCTTTACAAGCAAATGGGTCTTGCTGGACGACCATTCGTATGCGCTGGGCTTCGTGAGAACCTTGCAAGGCCGCGTCTAGCTGTTCCAGTATGACTTTGACAGCAGGAACCTGTCCTTCTGCAGTCGCCCGCAAGAGAACACCTCCGAAGACGGGATGAGTATCGTAGCTGCGCAGTGATTCCATCGCCGTTTTAATGAGTCCAAGTTTTCCGAGGATTGACGCAGCCACGAGCTGATCGATTGCTCCGAAAGGGGTGCCGAGGTACTCAGGTTTCAAGCCTTTTCTGCTGCCATAGCCTCGCAAAGCGCGTATCATTTCGTCATTTGTGGTGTCAGCGCCTAGTCTGTCGCATAGGTCCCTTTGCAACCCTTCTTTCTCGCTCTCCGTGACAGTTCCTAGCCCTTCTGAAACATAGCTGATCATGTTGTTGATTCTTTCGGGTAGGTACGGATGCACATCCAAGGGTACCCTACTTCGGTAGTAGAGGTAGAGGCCAAAATTGTGGCGCAAAAGGTCGTTCGAGATGTAGGTGAGATCTTTCAAGGTCCGCTTGGCGAAGATGTCGTACGTTATAGCTAGCTTGAATGTACCTCCACTCGGTCAGCTTCAATTCGTAATATGAGACCTCACCACCGCTTTACTCACCACAGACCCCACGGAGCTTCCAGGCCTCGTTAACGCCAGCGACAGAGACTAGCTCATGAACGACGTTCTCAAACACTTCCACAGGGAAGTCGAGGAGTGACATGACCGCAGACACTATTGGTGGTGACGTTTTAATGTTCTTGGTCTGTGACGTGCTCATATTGGCTTTGATGTAAGGTTGAGGCGACTGGGGTACCTTGGTAGTCTGGCCACTTGCCGAGGTATGTTTCGTGGTCATGTCTTTGTAGTGAGATCGACTCACAGTTATCGGTATCAAGAGATGAGAATGAAGAGAAGATTGGAGGAGGAGTATAGTAGTTGGGGTGCTAGATATACTGCTCTAGCGTGGCGCTAGCGCCATGTTCTCGCTCTTGGTGAGAGAACACGTTCTGAGGGGCGATAATACGGCCAGGTAAAGGTGGAAAGGTCACCTGTACTCGAGAGGCAGAAATTCAGATAATTGTATGCAGCGTTCCTGCCCGGCCTCCCGGCAAACATATCAAATTCGATGTTTGCGTCGCAACTTCTCGAGCCTATCCTCCTCGCTCTGCAGATATGCCTCCTCGTCCTGCTCCATTCTGTTCTGACTCTCCATGAACGTCGGGACCTCATCTCCACTCTGCTTCATTCTGGCGTCTCGCAAAGCGTTGTACGGCTCTGGTTCCGATATCGTGTACCAAAGGTCGACGTGACGCACGAGAGCGCCTCGCTGAAGAAGATACTTGACTGCAGCCATCGAGTGAGCGGCGGCGAACTCCAGCGGACTTTCATTCTGGGCTGGTGTCCCACAGTACGTTTTCGGCTTGGTAGTCAGGTAGTCCGTCTTGTTGATGTCGGCGCCAGCATCAAGAACTGCTCCGATAATAGCAGTGTCGTCGTCCGAAGTCTTGACAGCGACATGGAGTGGCAGATTTTGAGCGGAACCCTTGTTGACATCTACTTGTCCTTCTGATAATAGGACTCTGACAATGTCTAGGCTATGTGCCTTGCAGGCATAAAGAAAGACGTCTGTAGTGACTTTTGGTCCACGTGGAGAATGTAGCACTATCTGGCGTACTATCTCCGCATTTGGAGGCTGGACGAATTTCACGGCTTCTCGCAGACTCTGCACATACACATCCCTCACGCCTTTGTGATCATGGTACGACCTCTTCAGAAACTCTGTGAGTCGACCGACAGTACCGGCAGAGTGCTGGTGTATCGCAAGCCTGAAAGCATAAGGTATGTAGAGGCTCTCAAGAGTACTCTTTCCCTGCCGGCGCTTTGCATGATCCAAGATCAGTTGTAAGGTGTCTTGATCGTCTGTAACCACTGCTGCAAGAAGCGGACTCATACGTCACTAGCGGCGACAGGATCAGGCACCAATCACGTGCTCACGCGTCTCGGTGCTCCCGAGGTTCCTACCTAGGTAGGGTTCCAGGGTCCAACGTTTGTGCACGCATCAGCACAGCGGGATCCACCCATAGCCAGTGAAATGACAGGTGATGCGCAATGATCAGTCTTGCACCTCGTCCTCCGTGTACTCCTGCAGCAAGTCCTTGCGGCCAGCATACGGCGACGGCTCGACATACGTGTCCTGAAATCGTTCAATCCAATCTTCTCCTATCTGGGCCGGCGTGCTTTCCTGGTCGACTGGGATTGGCGTATTGCTTCCACAGACGCTCAAATCGCCTATGTCGAAACGAACATTTCCCTCGCCTTGTTGTATCCCTCGCATAACGCGTGTGAACGATTCAGAAAAGAAACAGCAACTGTCCAGGAGGCTAAGCGGGCTTATGGGACGTGGAGCGAGCGATTCGAGTGTTCTTTGCCACCTGGCATCTTCGAGCATTTGCTCAAGGAGAGCGAGCGTGCTTGCAGTGTTTCTGGAGTGGAAGATCAAAGACAAGCGATCGGGAGACAATCTCGATGAAAGAGCCACGGCTTCCTCAAACCACCGCATGAAGGCCTGAGATACGCGCACTCGTTCTATCTCTCCGTCGATGTCCCAGACTTGACCATCGTGGTATTGATCTACGAGTTGCTCGAAATAGGGCTGACCGATCTTACTCGTGATGGCCATAGTCTTTGTATCCACTTGGCGACGAATACTGATGCGGGGATACTGTTGCAAAATGCTGACCAGACCCAGGCCATGGCACTCCGAATATGCTATGCTGGCGTGGGCTTCATCGAGTACAATCTTGCGAACAGCGGATAGAACGCTCGGGTCTAGACCGTTGAGAAATTGTATGGCAAGCGCAGCTGCGGAGAAGTAGCGCTTAATGGGACCGTCCTCATATATGGGGCTATCACTCTTTGATGAACTCCAGGAGATGCATTGTTCTTTCAGCGAGGCGATTTCTGCTGGGTTGGGTATCATCCAAGGGTCAGGGGTCCCAGCGAGCAGTGATGCTACATTTGGCTGTTCAGGCCGCTGCCCAAGGACTTCGTCATCTTTCCAAAACTCCCACCACCTTCTTGTCCCCTTTCCCCGGGACAGCATGAACTTGACGAATCCACGATGAGTGGAAGGTGGATGACGCCAAAGTCTCCAGTCAACCACCATTTGCAGGGGGGTCGGTGCAATCGTTTCATGACCTCCGCGAAGGCGGTGAAGCAGCGAGAGACATTGGGGAAAGTCCACTCCGGCATGCTCAATCATATCTTCGGTGATGGCTTTACGAACCTTGTAAAGTTGGTAGGCGGTCTTTATATGAATCCATTTGAGAGCGATTGCAAAGGACGCGGCTCTATCGCTCGTCTCACGGTCGACCCAGCCCGTCCGAAAAGTGACGGTATTCTTTTCAAAGATGACGGGTCTTAACTCGTGGGCTACTTGACTGCAGGTTTGCATGAATGAGAGATCGATCGGGTCGCCGTTGGCTGTGCGTAGCCTGCGCGTGCGCTGATTATAGAGATAGCCGCCATCCTGGGCAGCATAGTGGGTATAAATCTCATCCCGTAACTCTCGAGGCAGATCGAAAAACCCCAGCATGGCAATGTTGTAAGTGGTGACGGGTTGCGGGATAGGTTGAGTGTTCTGATGAAATGGGTGAGTGATGATGGACAACTAACGAAGGAGCGAGCCATGGACCCCACACATGTCGCCAAGAGGAAGCGGTAGCGAGAGCGCTCAACCATGAGCTGCGCTGAACGAAGTGAGACTAGCGACATCGCTGTGCCAAACAACACCGATGCCTAGAGCACTGCGTTGTCTCTGTGGCAATGCGTGCAAGTGCAAAAAGCACGAAGATTGACCGAGACAGTGTCGGTTGAACAATTGATTCGCGTGCCAACACACCTCAACCGGCATGACGTCTCTAGTGTATCGTAGGTAACCCAAACGCCATGAAAATGCAGCCTGTATAAGGATCGAGACCCATGTACACCATATGATACATTCCGTCATTGTAATCCATCCGTCTCTTCTGCACACCCGCTCATGATGCCATCACCTGAAGTTGGCTGTTCCTGGCACGTCCTTGATCTCCTCAAACTTGGTGCCCATCTTCACGACGCTGTATCTTATCAACCGAGGGTCCAAGCTCATGGTTCGCCGTAAAGCGTGCTGTGCGCGGGCGCTCGCATCGAAGCGCATAATGAAGTGGTGGCCGTAGTGGTGTGTGGTTTGCAGCTTCTTCGCTGGCTTTGGGAGGAGGAAGGTGCCCCAGTTGGAGACGCCGCGGACTACGCCTTGTTGGTCGAGGACAATCTTTCCGGCGGTTTTGGCGATTCTGGAGCATATCGGGTCAGCGTTTGGCTGGGGGTGTTGGAGGGCGAATTTACTCTTTAACTTCAGAGAGGCGGCCGGGCCGTACCTGCACTTGTCAGCATGTACTCTGTTGATCAATGCGACGCTCCTCATACCACTCCGATCATCTCGTACAGCATCTTGCCTCGTTTGCGCCGTGGTGTTGCTGCCGTCGTGCCTTCCGTCGCGAAAAGTGTTCGAATGCGGCCAACCTTTCCGTAATCGCGGAGGAGCTCCACCAATGTCTTGGCGCGTGTTATCACCTCTCCAGCGCCCGCAACTTGAAGCTTCACAACCCACACACAATTCGCTACAATGGCTGCCCGGACTTCAATCGCACGCGCTGCGCGCCAATTCACCTCCGCCGCCGCGAAGAGGCCATCACCATTCGTCTGCCAGAGGTGGCAGCAGGCGACTCAGAAGCCACGGTTATTCTCGGTATCTGCCGCACGTACGCACATCTGAAGCTCTGAGAAGCAATTGAGAAGCGAGCATGAGTCCTGACTGAGCGCAGTGAAGGAGAAGAAGTACACCGAGGACCATGAGTGGATTGAGATGTCTGCAGACGGCAAGACATGTATGCGCACCCTCCCCCACATCCCCACATCCCCATACGCTCTTACTGTCCAAGCGCTTTGTGACTGACACATCGCGCAGGCACCCTAGGTATCTCCGAATACGCGGCTAAGGCCCTCGGCGACGTCGTCTACATCGAGCTACCCCAGATCGAAATGGACGTTAGCGAAGGCGACGCCATCGGTGCTGTCGAGTCCGTCAAGTCTGCCTCAGACATCCTCACACCTATCTCTGGTACCGTCGCGGAAGTCAACTCAGCGCTGGAGCAGACTCCAGGCAATGTCAACAAGGACCCCGAGGGCGAGGCGTGGATCGCCAAGATCACCGTGTCTGGAGAGCCAAGCGGCAAGACCATGACCAAGGAGGAGTACGCCGAGTTTACTGAAGAGTAAACGTGCGGGAAGGAGTTTGAGGGAAGGAAGGATGCATGGGATACAGGCACCTAGGCGCATACTTCAACATGAAATGCGAAACTTCAGTCAGAACTTCACTCTGCGCGTACCGGCCATCGAGATCGTCGTACTTGCGATGATGACTGCAGAGAATTGACAGCAAATAGGATCGCATTAACATCCCAGGAATTTCGTATATTTCTACTCCAAACGATCCTCCTCTTCCCATGCTGTTTCCGACTCCCCAATCCTGTCCACAGCTTCAGTCACCATCTCCGAAACCTCCAAATACAGATCACGAAAAGCTTCCTCCTTCCCTCTACCCCTGCCCTCAAGTATGATCTTATCATCAACGACAAGATACATGACGTATGTGCTGTCGCGCGCAGGGCGACTACCCATCTTCCGCACACGAAAATACACGTCCGATCTGATATCCAGCTGAGGGAAGTAGCCTTGCTTATATAGCCAGGCCATATTCGCTACTCAAGAGGTCAGTAAACATACACAATATTTGAATACGGCCGATCAAGCGAAAAGCGAGGGAATTGAATGCGCGGGTCATGGTAAGGAGGGAAATACTCACTGGTCAAGCTAACATCGGACTTGGAGACCCGAAGCAAGAGCTCGTTGAATCCAATGGAGATGTCTTGTAGCGACAGATATTTGCGATCTGTATCTTGTTAGTTGATTTCGCTCTCATTAAAGTGGAGTTGGAACCAACGTACCGTTGGCATGCCATAGCCTAGTATCTTCGCGCTCTGCGACTTCCTCCGCTGACTCGGTTGAAGCAGATGGCGACTTCAGTGGGCTTTTCATGGATTCCGAGGGTTTCTCTTCTTTTCCAATACCCATGGAGAGGGCGACGTATCCCAGCATGGTCGTGGGAGGGAGCATACACAAGACGCATATCGTAGTTAAAATCATAGCTTGGTGTTGTAGATTGATGCACCAGAAGGCTTGTTGGTTTCGAAAAAGCGAGGACTGATGGTGAGTGCACACTTCGCTTATATATAACATCCAGCGCTTGATGTCTGGCTGTCGCTATGCGAACCTTGGGAGAGATGTTCAGGAAGCGAGAGTAGCCAGGTTATGTCTTCCACGCCCCAGAGACGACGGGCCAACCACACCTTCCGCAATTCATACGACCCATGAACAATTATATGGTCTCGAATGATAAGTATGGGAACTCTACAAACTTCTTCCCAGTGTCCCAAGGTTCACGTATCTCAGTCACATTACGCTTCTAACCATTCGAAAAAAGCATCTAAAAACACCCGCCCGCACCAACACCTCGATAATCCAGCTAAAAGTCTGCAAGTCGCACCGCCGCACACGTTCCTGAGGCTCAAAGCTGATCCCGAAATCTCATCAAAACTCCAACATGACGAACGGCAAAGCCATAACACCCGGCGAAAGCGCCCTCACTACAGGCCCAACTGCAGATCCCAATCGACCATCATCTCCAAGGTCCTTGGTATCAGAATTGAGAGTGCTGCTGGGAGTGATAGATTCCCGCCCGAAGCCCACTTTCGCACAATCGCAAGTCGCAGTCGAACTCAAATCGGCATTCTCACGTTATTTTATCATCTACGACGACGAGGACGACGATGATGATGATGACGAGGATGATCTTGATGAGTGGCTGAAAGAGAGCATAAGTGCGCAATCTCCCGCCCCATATCGACCCATATCTCCCCATGCCACCTTACCCTGTAGTCTTCCAAGGACAACTCGCTAACACAAAAGCCAGAGAATCTATCTTTCCTCGCCGTAAACAACCGTTTCCCTTCCAGTCTTTCGCTGAAGGACTATGCGAAGATTGACGTTTTGACCTCTCTGCGGAGTCATGATCAGTATTCGATGCTCCTGGTGCACGAGAATAAAGTTTTGGTCGAGGGACAAGCAGGCGAACATAGTAAAATGGCCAAGGGCTTGTTCAAGTCGATTGCGATGGAGGTAGGGAAGGTTATTAAGGAGAGGAAAGAGATGGGCGAGAGATGGGTCGGCCCGTGAGAGAACAAGGGGGTTTGTAGAGAGGACTGAGATGCTGGTGTTGGATATGGTGTGCATTGAAGACTTATAGCTATATACATACCAAACTACCAGTTGGATTTCACCCTCCACAATCCAACCCTCCCTTCCTTACACTTCACACATTCTACCAAAAATCTATCCAGTCCACACATTGGGTCCAGGGCAAGTATACGTAGTAGCCTTGCTACCATATGTGTCAACCATGATTCCGGGGTCACTCTGCGCCGCGTATCCGGGAATGTTCGCAAGGAAATCACCACTCGGCGAAGCACTGCCAGAACCCGTGACTTCGATTTGTGCGCACTCAGCATAAAACTGAGGTGAGTTGGCCTGGTGAAGAGCAAGAAGCTCGTGGCGAACGAGGTAGTTGCCCGGTGCGAGGGACGCGGGGACCTTGGACTCCCAGTACAAGTTCTTGAGGACCTTGGCGGTGCCCCAGCTGCGGCCCGAGAGAGGAGGTGCGGTCATGCCTTCTTGGTCGATCTAGCCAGCGTCGTTAGTAGGAGATTTGAATGTGTCAGACTTGATGATGTGTGTACCTTGAACCACTTCTTTCCAGAACCGTCGCAGCTCTTGAAGTCGCCAGAGCACTTGTACATCCAGACCATAACAGGCCCTTGCTCGTGTGTCCATTGCTTCCAGTTTGCGCGTATCTTCCCGCCGGCTGCTACCTTGGCGGAGAGGTCGGCTGAGGTGCCGCCGTTGCACATGACCTTCTTGTCGTTGACGCTCATGGTGGGGTTGTAGTCAGGCCATTGGCGTTGGATGGTCTTAGGTGAAGAGGAGGGCGAGAAGCCTTCGTATCTGAGGTGGAGGTTAGGTACTTGTCTTGATGGTCTTATTGGGGGTGGGCTTACCCAGGGTAGGTCACTCCGTCGATGACATAGCTGGTGACAGCGCCGTGGGCTGCGGCTTGGGCTGCGAGGAGCGCTGTGGGTAAGAAGACGTTTGAGAACAGCATATTGAAGGCGAATAAATGTATGCTTTGAGGTGTGATATGATCTCCATCCCGTCTGCACCCCAGCCTTATATACTCGCATCGTTGCAGCATTGCCCTGCCTCAACGCCCACCACTACTCTCCAATATCCCTCATGATCACATTACCACAGCCCACCACTCACCTCTTTCTGAAAAGCCTTGTCGCGCCCACTTCACATAAACGCGATAGTACTACCTCAATATCCACGTAATATACAAAGATGCTGTGCCCGGACCGGTTAAACACCATTGGCTGCACAACACTATACGTGCTTCGCTAGCGAGCGAGCCTCCATGTCGGCTCTTGGGTCCCGAGCCAGATCGGGAGGATGATGGGGCCGCGAGCGGTACCCCGGATGTTTAATCTGCACGCGAAGGTGGGGATGTGCGGCGTGACGAGGCACAAGGTGAATGGCGCATGTGTTGTCTTGTAAGCGACGATATTCTGGAATATGCAGATGGAAGCCACATGTGAAGCGGAAGAGGCTTTGGTAGCAGTGGGAAGTAGTTTTAATGGAGGTGTCGCTTCAGGTGCTCGTTGCGAATGAGTGCACCTGGGCAGCGACGAATGATCTCAACACCCAACCGGTAGTCGTACAATGGAGTATTGGCTTGGATTGGAAGTTGTTTTGGACGGATGAACCTCACACTTTAAGATGAAGATCATCTTCCTAGTCACCTTAGAAGGCGAGGTTCATGTTGGCTGCGCAATCGTGCTAACGACCGGCACCTGTCTGAGGTGTGAAAGCCACGTGCAGGATGCGCTTGGGCGCACTTGGTGACAGCGACTCATGGCTTGAATGCGACCTGCCATCTGTGGGGTAAGAAGCAAGGACCCCCGATGACATCATGAAAGCGATGTTAAAAGTGATGGAAGTCATGAAAGAGCACTGGAGGTGTCAGCACAAGCACCAGGCGGAGGCGCTAGCCTTCACGCTAGCTAGGCGCACCTGCCACGGGCCTTTCTTAGCACTCCGCGAGTTTCATCAACTACACATGACACAGAGAGTGCAAAGAGCAAGATCATAAAGTGGGAATTCATTGCGAAAACGACTGTGACCCAAGGCGTGGTCTGGTATCTCTCACCCTGTCCAAATTTTGCAAGGAAAAAACATAAGCGCCCTCACCGTACTAACAGATGATCTAAAAGTTCTTCGACGCTTCAACCCCCTTTCCATCTCCCCCGTGCATGATTTCTTCATCGTAGCGATCAGCATCGCTATCGGTGTAGGCGACACTGATGTCCGTGATCTCGTCGCCGACTTCCATCCAGACGTCACTGGTCGCCGGAATAGGGCTGATCTTGCACAGCGCCCAATATGTAATGCTTGCGACCAGGAAGCCAGCAAAGAAGTTGAGGTCATAGATGCGCTTCGCACCAATGGGTACGTCGCGACCGATGGCTCCTGCGAACCCGACGACGTTGATGAGGATACCCGCAATGTAGGCTGCGTAGCCGCGCCAGTGGAATCCAAGGGTGTAGTAGTAAGGACCAGTCTTCTTTCCAGAGTATAGGTCCTTGATCTGGAGGTAGCCTTTTCGGACGATGTAGTAGTCGCAGATCATGACACCCGCAATGGAGGAAAGGAAGACGGAGTAGGCAGAGAGGTAGGTTGTGAAATTGTTGGTGTCGGAGAGGAGGTTCCATGGGCACATGACGAGGCCGACGAGCGCACAGATGTATCCACCACGTCTGATACTGATCCATCGGGGTGCAAGTGCCGTCATATCAGTTCCGGCACTGATGGAGTTCGCTGCGATGTTGGTTCCGAGTTGGGCGAGCGCGAAGGCTGCGGCAATGCAGAAGACACCGAAACGTTGCGCTGAGCCACCCTCATCCAGGAAAGACTCCAGCAACTTCAAAGGATCCCAGATAGCCTCGCCGAAGATCACAGTGGATGACGATGAGACGATGATACCGATGAACGAGGTGATGGCGAATCCAATGGGGATAGTAAGCAGTTGCGGAAGGAAGGCGTTTGATGGCTTCTTCGCAAAACGGGCGAAATCAGGGTCATTGACGATCAAGGTGGCGAAGTTCGCAATGGCACTCATAATTCCGCGGACCATCATCCAGCCAAGCGCAGATCCGCTGAGTGTACCTTGTTGATGGACAATCGGGCCCAATCCCTTCGCACGAACGACGGCCCAGATGAAGAAGGCGACGCCAGCAGTCGGAACAACATAGGCCTTTACGGTAAACAGGTGGCGGATCTTGTGTACTGGCGGGTAGATGAAGGGTAGCGATCCAGCCCAAAACAGGAAGAAGGACACAAAGGCGACGGTGGTCGTGCCAGAGCTGGGGATGCCGTTGGTGATGCCACCTGTACCAGGGCCCTCAGAGTCTCGCCAGTTGTTCCAGATGGCGCGAATCATGAGGCGAACACAAGTACCGCCAATCCATGCTTGTACGCCGTACCAGATACTGGCCATGGCGGCACGGTTGAAAACGGGCCATAATGCTCCCCAGATACCGAAAGATGAACGGTTGACAACGGGGAAAGAGATGTGGTATGTTGCGCCGATACGGCCAGTCATGCAGACAAAGCAGGCAGCGATGGAGTAGCCAAGCTATCAGTTAAATCAGCGAATGTCGGTCTAGTTAATATCGATTTCCATACCCAGACACATATCCAAGATTGCCACCATGAAAGACCGTCAACGATGTTTGCGGACGAGATCATCCAGGTGTTGATATTGAAGGAGTCGGCTGCGCAGTATTAGCCTAAGTCTGTCGTTGATTGGGAAAATGTTCGACGTACCGACCCAAAAGCCCACGAAATTCCAAGCACCCCATTGACGACGCTCCGGCTCGACAGGCTTCAAATCGTGGTTGAAGAGCATAAGCTGCGCTGTGGTGAGGTTGGGTTCGCTCTCCACGGCGAGCTTATCGGCCCAGTATGCGACCTTTGAGTTCTTGACTTTCTCCATGATCAGGCTATAGGAGAAGAAACCTTCGTCGCTGGAATGGTGAAGAGTCGAGGTTGCAACAGGCCTTATGAAGCTTTCGCTTCGGCTGCTCGAAGCCGCTGCTTGGTAGGATTCAAGATCCCCGCTCGGATGACGTGGGGTGCTGTCAGAAGCGAGTGAAGGTCTTGGTACGCCTAGTCTTGGTGAGGGTTGTTGGTGGAGGAGTGGCTGACGTTCAGGATCCACGATGGGTGGCGTCTGAGAGTAGTTGTGAATTATGAAAGAGGTGATTAGATAGGCGCACTACTGCATGAGCGAATGTCGACGATGCTGAGGCTCCCATCTGGGGCACGCCCCATCTTAAATATCAGGAACGACTTCGCGCACCTCAAGATCTACCCTGGGTCCACTCCACGCCTAGGTGCTAAAGTGCCTCCGCATCGGAACGCTTCATGGTTGTGGTGGTTGACTGGTAGGCCCGTTCCGGTAGCCTTATCTTCGAGTTGCGATAGCCCACGCGGTGAGCTCCACCAAGATGCTCGCTGCAATTGCGCCACGAAAAGTCCCGACGACCAGCCCCGTGTGATTCGCATCTGCACCCTGCATAGTCTCCGAGGATGAAGATGCAGACTTTGCAGAATTTGGGTTCTGGGCGTGTGAAGGATGGCAAGGCAAGTGGGTGGATTTCCGCGGATGACGCAGCGCCATCGTAACAACGGTATCGCGTGCCCGTCCAGGGTGTGTACAGATGTCTTGGGGACCATGCACGTCTGCACAGCTATCTCCGCGATAGGAGCCCTGCAGACAGAAATTTCGCTACTCTTTGACTCGATAGAAACATGTCACCACGTCCCTGGGCCCGGAGAAACTCTCTATCTCGCAGCACCCGACGCCATGATGGTTCGAGGTTGCGTCTCTGCGTTCGCTTGGGATGGTTAGCTGGGGTGCTATGGCAGGGAAGGGATAGCGGTTCTGCGGCAGGGAGATAAAGCCAATGTGGGGTATAACGGGGCGCCGCCCCAGCCACTCAGCGGCCGCCATGTCCAGTTTACTCGATGTCATCGAGTAAACCGTCGGGCTGCTTATAACATACCTCAACCGCCAGCTTCCCTGCCTCAAGGCTCAGCTGTGAGCTTCGGCTTGCCAATCCCACTACCGTTGGCAACGACTTGCATGGTCATGCGCTTGTACATGCCTCTTGCGCGCTGAAGGCATCGCGCCAGCCGACTTCGCCAGCCTCGATTTTTCCCGGACTCGTATACCTCTTCGAGCTTTTCGATGGCTCGCATCAGCCTAGGTGGTTTCGGCGACGCCATGCTGAGTGTGGGAGTCGCATGGTAGTACATTTTGCCCACGCCGAAATCGTTCTACATGCTTAGGAGTTTCGTATGGTACAAGCTACAGGCTGATCGCGTGCACTGGGAGTAGCGTGCAATGGGAGTATGATGCACTAACCGACACTGCCCAGGTGTCTACAACAAAACGGAGACACACACTGAAGCGATGCGTCAAAGGAGCCGACTATCGTTAATGGAAGGCACGTGGTCAAGTGGCAGTCGCTTCCAACCTTGGAAGTTGACAATCGATAGCACCTTCCTAGGCGTGTCGAGTCCCGAGGTTTTCCCAAAGACCATCACGTGGCTGAAGAACAACACGACCCTACCCTTCAACTCTCTCGGACATTCGGACATGCAGCATCTCAGATCCCATTGAAATCTCCGCTGTTTCCAATCCCGAACGGAGGCCAAGATGTTCTATGCCTTGCGCGTTTACAACCACCATCTCACGATGAACGCGCAGATCGGAAACATCTACCGAACAATGGCTGAAGTCGATACACCATGTCGAGATTGTTGCGCGTCCATCAAACAATATACGCCGGCTGGGGCCGTTTGTCTATCGGGCCGTTGAAAAATGCCCCAAATATGCAGCCTGGCTGAGTGAGGTTGTTTCGCACGTTGGCGTGTTTCAACGCCCGCTCGATGTAATTTCCCGTCCACAAGATCACAGTTCTAGACATGACGTTCACTGGAGCGTCCAAGATTGTTTCGCTTTAATGTGCAAGTGGAGATATCATAGCGTCTATTAGGAACGTATTGATTCGTGACTACCGATCATTCTAGAGATGCCTATTCATACCCAATTCCCAAAGTCGTGACGGTCATCCTAAACGCCGTGAAAGAGAGCGAGCCACCCATTGCTGAAGCAAAACAAAAGGCATTAACCCAAAGACTTCGTCCTTGTCTTCCCCTTCTAGTGGTAACCGTTGCCGTGCTTCGGCTTCTTGTGCTTGTCCTCGAGCTTTGAACCAAGGATGGAGCCCGCTATGGCTCCAATAATGCCGTGACCGCCCATCTTGTTGCCTCCGAAGTAGCCAGCTGCACCGCCACCTAGAGCACCCATGAGGCCTCGGTCGCCTTCAGCCTGCATATTGGGGTCTGTGGCGCCGTACTGCTGTCCTTGCTGCGGCTGGCCGTACGCATTGTGGCCCTGCGGGTACTGGTCTGCAGCGTATGCGCCCTGCTGCGGGAACTGTCCTGATGGTGCTTGACCAGGGTACTGGCCTTGTGGAGGGTATTGCTGTTGCTGACCATATCTGTAATCGAATTAGTACAGAGACAGCTGCATTGTAAAGTATCCTCTCTTACCCTTGCTGTTGCTGGTCGTATGGCGCTACTTGCTGGCCATGCTGGAAGCCGCCGTGAGCAGGCGCACCATACTGCTGGTTATAGCCTTGCTGTTGGTAGCCCTGCTGTTGCTGGTCATAGTAGCCCTGGCCTTGTTGCGGCGGGTAGCCTTGTTGCTGGTAGCCACCCTGTTGTCCATAGCCTTGTTGGGGCGGGTATTGGCCTTGGGGCGGGTATTGCTGATAGCCCTGGTTGTATTGATCGTAAGGGCCAGACATGATGCGCGTGTGTGTTTGTAGGACAGGAAAGGTGAGTAGACGCTGGTGTTGCGCTGATGAGGGGTCGATTGAGGGGTGGTTGACGTAAGATTGGGGGCGAGTACGGAATACGGGGTACGGGTTGATGTGTGAATGAGGCAAGAGCGTCACAAGAGGAACATCAGAGTCTTATACCTACAGTACTGCCTCCTATTGCCGCAGCACCCAACAAGATCTGCTGACTACCAGATCCGATGACTGAACAATTCATCGCGTCTTTGGGGGCGGAGCTGCACTCAGCCTCAGCCACCCAGAGGTCAAGCTCGTCCGGCAGCCACGGCCAGTTCGGCGCGAACGAACCGCCCACGACTCAACGCCGCATCATCCGTCGTGCAATTCCTAGCGGTGCGCAATTCGAGCGCTGCGCATGTTGACGTAATGCGACTTGCCTTTTATTGTTTCCAATCGAGATGTACTGACCATCCTAGAGAGCGAT
The DNA here is from genome assembly GCF_024043175.1 of Alternaria infectoria. Taxonomy (NCBI): domain Eukaryota; kingdom Fungi; phylum Ascomycota; class Dothideomycetes; order Pleosporales; family Pleosporaceae; genus Alternaria; species Alternaria infectoria. The sequence continues at coordinate 775,390 of NW_026250691.1, forward strand.
CGCGGCAAGGCTGGCTTGGCTAGCCTCAGGAAACACTCTCTTCCGCAAGCCCACCAAACCTTCTTGCGAAACACTGTGTGCCTCTTGTCCACCCAAGAAATTGGCCTCGGCCGGATTCTCGCGAAAGCCTGGTCCCCAGCACCGCCGCATCGCGCTACCGGAAAAGGCACATTGTGGAGCCCAACAGCAATCCACGCCATCCGAGGCGCAGCAGTCTCTGCAGTCCGCGGACTAAGTGTGGCGTCGTCATATGCAAGCTGTACGACATCGCGCATTTGGCCGAATCCCAGAGCATCTTGTAATATGCGGGGAATTATCAAAGGGATTAAGCTCTACTAAACCTCACATTGGGCTTTCGACATCCAATATCTGTACGTCGGTCGTCGGTCTCACGACTCAACCCCTGTGGCGTTTGATCGTCCCCGGAAACGGGAGCTGAAACCTGACCATGGCGCCCTGAGACGACTTTAAGACAGCCCCCCAAACCTTGCACGAGCATTTTGTTCTCGATCATGGCACATCTTACCCCATTGAGGGTAATTAAGCGCATTCAGGGTTATGGAATCTCGCCATTTGGATCACTGCCGGCATCGCAATTGCTGCTAAACACTCCGTAATGATCATAGCGGCGCATCCACATCTTCGCGTCTCCCCAAACTGACATGGGACCAGCAGCGACTCACTGCTAGTGTCATTCATGCGCGCTCATATCCCACCCCTCCCGCTATTCGCATGAACGTGTCTCGTCTTGAGCGTTCGCCCAGCCTTTCGTTGCACCTTTGCTGACTTTGCTTTCCCTTCTGTCCTTCGTTCCGCAGGCCGGCTTGTTGCTAATCACTTACATACATTCGCTCATCACCCTTTCCTATCGACTACGCTGGTCGCGGTCCTACAGGCTCTCGACTCAAACACTACCTTCGATCACGACAACCTTACATCGCTGGACGAGTTTGCGGATTATGTCTGGTGGAGAAATCGAGACGCTGGAAGATTGAGAGGGGCTTTCCCTATTTGACGCCATCGCATACCGAACGCAATGCCCGCTCCATGGCGCCGTGGAGTTTACGACAAGGTGGATTATGTTGTAGTGGAAAGAGACGGTGTTGAGAACGAGATTGAGTTGGTGGAGGACGAGCCTACGCCCACGCTGAACCGACTATCACGAGCAAGACGTCAGGAGCCAAGCCCTACAGATGGAGACTACGACAGCGACTCTGACGACGACGATTACCCCGAGAACCCGACCATGACGCCTATGACAACACCTTCGCTGATGATACCGTCCGGAAGTGCAGCAGTAAGCGGCATCGCGCCAAAATATGGACTTGACTAACAAGCGCAGATGTTGGTCACAATGACTCTCAGTGGTCTGGAGCCAGAGGCTACGACACCTGCCTTGGCTGAGAGTGACCCCACGGAGACCATCGTGATTGCCATGCCACCGCCCAGACCCCATCATGACCGCCCCATCTCCCAGACGACTGAGCACCTGCTCATTGCTGCTGGTTCAATCGGTACGTTGAAGTCATGGTGCTTCTTGAAACGTATACTGACATACTCCAGGTGCGACTATCATCATTGTCATGGTCGTTCTCGCCATGTACACAATGAAGAAACGAGGTCTTACATTCAAAGACGTAATTCAGCAAGGCAAGCAGCAGCTCCGTCGCGGATCCCCACCTCCACCACCATCGAGATACGGTCAGGATAAGAAGCAGTTCGATGATGGATACGCGTATGGCATGAACGACTCTTTCCGCGCGCCTCAACCGACAGTCGCACCTGTACGATCTAGTTCGCTCTCTTCGCAGAAACGATTGCGAGACCTCGAGCGAAGTGACAGCTTCAACCAGCCTCCGACTCGGGATGGAAACATGAGCTTCTACGATGACACACCGTCGCGTGCAAACTCGCATCGTCGAAATGACAGTGCAACACCTTCATCACCGCTTTTGCCCATAGAGGGGCGACGGCAAAGTAACTCGACTCGCAACACCAGATCTTTGGATGGTGACGAAGAGTCGCTGCGATACCCTGAACCTCAGGAGCAGACTAGAAACCTGCCTCCTCCTCCATCATTCCGTCAGTTCTTGTCGAACCGTCCTTCAATCTCTCAACGACCCGGTTTCGGCGGTGCATCCGCAGCAGCCGCAGCCGCCGGTGGTGGCATGGCCAGCAGATTCAGCTGGACAAACTCCCAAGCTCCTCAAACCCCGCACGACCCCTCTCGCGACACTGCCACCCAGCCCCTTGGCCGTGACAGCTTCGTGACAACGCGATCCTCCGTTCCTCGTTTCCGCACTGTCGACTCTTGGGTAAACCAGCAATCCAACCGCGTCGAGGAGCAACGCCTCAAGCAGCAATTCCGCATGACGCAGTCTACCACATACTCTGAAGACGAGGTTCCCGAGATGCCAGCCCTACCGTCCTCCGTCCCCAAAAACGCAAGCGGCATAACCAGGCAACCGAGTGCTGCGGGTCTAAGCCGCAATGGCAGCAAGAGTGGTCTAGTAGGAAGGGACATCAAGCACCAGAGACACGATACCCAGACGACGGCCCCAATCTTCAAGGCACACCCAGGCACGGAAGTGCGCTTCAGCACACGCAGCGCTGTTCCTTCTGAGATCTTGGATAGGGGACGGGACAATGTCGCCCTATGAGCATCGCTGCGCCGTTGTTATCAACCACTTCGTGTCTAACCTGTACAATCAAGTCATATTTCCTTACCAGTACCCCGTCAGCGTCGTCACTTCTCCAGCATCAGCATGTTTTCTTGCATTTCCGAGCGCGGCATCAGGGGGACTTGGGGGTTCGGGACAAAACGGGATGGCAACCAAACAAACAAGCAGTTCACCACCGGAAACCAGGAACCATTCAACTATAACAGACTTCTTGTTTCCACTCAACTTTGTTCCTGGCCAAGGCCTCTGCGCTACTCACCTATCTGTCTATCCTTTTGTACATTGCAACTTTGTCCGCCTTTTTAGCTTGAGCTATCGAAATATCCCGTAGAGTCATTTTCCTCTCGCCATCTACTTAGTAATAACCAACAAATTCGGGATTTCTTCTTCACCTGAAGAACCCATTGCCATGTTTTGTTCCCGTGTCTGTGCTCGATTGCATTCGTGTATGCGTGACGTAGCCCATCCCAACTAAATCCTCACCATCGTCACAAACAGCACGCTGACAGCATACCAGGATCGTATATCACTGTACCAGGTCAAGAAGACACCCGTGCCCCTTCACTCCCACCTCCACCTCCCGAAAAATAAGCTTATAGCCTCCGACTTGGCACGATCTCGCATTCACCAAGCCGACGACCAGGGTAGTGGTAGGGACGTCACGCCGATCAGATAACCGGTTTACCGATATGCCGAGGGTATTTGACTAGCTGAGACGCTTTGTGCTGACATGGAGGGCGTTAGCATGGAATAGCATGACATCCAGTCGGTAGGTTGACAAAGCGGGACGCGTTTCAGGTGTGTCTGGGGTTCATAAGATCATTGCCGTGGAAAGCGGAAATGGAGTCCGCGGGCTGTTACTGCTGTGCGGACGACAAGGCCGCGGACGGGAAGGTTGGGCGGTTGCGTTGGGGTTGTGAGGAGCAGTGCGGGTGGCAGATGCATTTGACGGAAACCACGAGACTGGGAACAAGGGATAGATCTGTTCGGACATTATTCCGACAGTTTTGAGAGCGTCCTTAGGATTCGTACTTGTGTTTTGCTAGCCGTACATACTTCTACTAAGTAAATAATGTCCAAGCCATCTCAATAGATCATAACCCGATTGATCTTGACGCATGATCCCAATTGCTGTCCGGGCAGCTGACCCTGAATAACTCATAATCCACCTTGAAATGCAAATACGCCCAGGACAATGCAATAATGGGACAGAAGATACCGTTTAGCGCCCACGTCTAGCCACATCTTCCAAGAAACCCAGCAAGAAACTCTTATCAACGGGACTCTTGCCTCCGCTTGCGCTTCCCGCTCTGGATTGACCGGCACCCAGCCCGGCTAGACTGACACCATCGTTCTGCTCTAGACTGATGCCTGCGTCGACTGAATGACTAATTGGCGGTATTACAATGCTAGGCGCTTTTCCGTCTCCAATGCTGCTGATGCGACTTCTGTTCGCCATTCCTTCTGGACTGGTTGCACTCACACTGCCGTTCGCTGGTAGTGGACTGACAGGGCTGACGAGGCCGGACATGGACGTCTTTGGAGTCGGTGGGAGAGGAGATCGGGCCGGTGGCACTGGGCTCTGCGTTTGGGGTTTCGGAGATGGAGATGGTTTGTTGCCGAAGAGCGAGAGCAATGCGTTCTTCTGCTCCGAGGGAACGGATTCGCGACGGTCCATGCCAGAAATGGGCGGAGGGACGGGTGAGCGAGACGGCAAGACTGCTGGTAGGGTCGGCGGAGGCTTCGGTGATGAGCCCTTGAACATGTCTAGCAAGCCTTGTGCATGCGGTGTCGTCTTCTCTCCTGTACCTAAACAGTTGTTAGTCTCATCTACAGGTCCCGTCATTCTGCCAGAAACAGGCAAGCACGGGAGGATGAACGTACCTGCTGGTCCTGGCGCTTTTGACTGTTGTTGAGGTCTCTTCAGAATCTGAGGCTGGAAAGCAATTCGCGGTGATCCAGAGACCTCGGCCGGTGGTGCAGGTTGAGGCGAAGCTTGCGGCGCACGTTTGAGTATCTGCTGAGGCATGAAAGGCATGTTCGTGGCTGGCGAGGGTCCGCGTGAACTGCTGTTTGTCGGATGCCTGTTCTTCTTCATGGTGTCGAAGTCTGGCGCGTTCACTGGCCCGCTCACAGTAGCTGACGTCATATTGGCCTTACTAGGCGGAGCATTGAAGACGGCAAGAAGAGCGGCATTGGGCTGTCTAGACGGGTCTGCGACAGGTTGCGCGGACACATAGCCTGGTGTTGTGGGGAGCGCAGACAGCTCTGCAGGTGCGGGATCCGGGCTTGCCAGTGGCGGGGTAGGCCGGAACAGATTCAGCAATGAATCTTGATGAGCGTTTCTTGGCTTTGGTTGTTCGGGTTCGAAAGCCGAGCTGATGGGTGGTGACTGAAACTGCGGCGGACTGGGAGCGAATTGTGCTTGTGGCGACACGAGACCATGCGGCCTGTGTTGAGGTAGCGGGTGCTGTATCCTGGGCGTTGTTTGCGAGCTTCGGTGCAATGGAGCGGCAATTGTGGTCTGAGGCGACGGTGGGAAAGTGGGTTGCTGATTCTCGTTCTTGAACGAATTCAGCAATCCGAGTGCATGCGCATTCAGATTCGGTGCGGGCAAATTGGACGCCGATGGTATCGATGGTCTTCCGTTTCCGCCTGCGAACTGTGAATCCCCCATCTCCTGGAATTGGGGCCGCAGATTGTGCTGATCAAACGCTTGCTGCATGTTTGGAGGCTGAGGTGGGAACATGGACTGCTGCTGCTGCGGCTGCGGTTGTTGGTGCATGAAATGAGGCGACATGTGTGGCGGTGGTGGTTGCATTCCGTTCATGTGACCTGGATGCCCTCGGAAAGGCATACCTTGGTGTGGCGAGAAGAAGGGCGGTGGAGGCCCCATGTTGCCCATCTGCGGTGGTCGTGGTCCATGCTGGCCATGGGGACTTGACGGCTGCATGGGCGGGGGCATCATCTGCTCAAAGGGCGTCCGAGGTTGTTGGTTTCCTGCATGCTGGCTGTTGCCCTGCTTGAATAGAGCCAAGAGCGGGTTTCCTTGGGGTGGTGGTTGGCTGGGGGCCTCCACCGGCGGTGACTGCATGCCCACACTAAGGAGACGCTTGAGTGCCTCCGCTGGGTCTTGACTCTGTTGTGGTGCCTGATGCTCATTTGATAACTCTGGTAATGAGTCGCTCGGGCGGTGTCCGCGACCTAACCGGGCCACCATCTCCGCAAAGTTGTCGGCCACCTGGGCGTCGGCGACGGGCGCTGCCTGATTGACCGTGGTCTCGTAGAGCGTGTTCTGGATGTCTTCGTCATCAGTCCCTGCCACAGGTGCCGGAGCAACGTGCGCGCTGTTCCGTTGCCTCTGCCTCCCAAGCCTGTGCTGCTGCTTTATCCATTGCCTCAGAGGTCCCAAGAACGGCGCGACCATGTAGAAGTTGCTCTCCTTGATCAGGTCATTTCCATTTCCCTGCTGCTGCTGCACCTGGTTCTTCCGCCTCAGGGTAGGCAGATCCGTGAGTTTGTACCAGTCGATCTTGGAGATTTCCTTCCTGGTCCGCGGCTCGAAGTATGTGTCCATGGGCACGCCGCGGAAGACGTACAGCATCATACTCTGTTCGCGCATCGTGACGGTGATCTTCTTCATGTGCTCGTCGGGCTCGACCAAATCAGCCTCGCGCAGATCGTAGCCCGTCTCCTCCCAGACCTCGCGCACGGCGCAGTCGAGATCCGTCTCTTCCTTGTTGATCTTTCCGCGCGGGAAACTCCACTTGGCGCCCTTCTTCCATCCCTTGACCAGCACGGCGTGTGTCATGTCCTCGTTGAGCATGATGGCGCCGCGCACCGGGACGCGGGTCTTGTAGGCGAGGAACTGCTCGTAGGCCTGCTGGTGCAGCTCCTCCGAGTAGGCGGAGAAGAGCGGGCAGTGCTGGAACATGAGCTGGGAGAACTTGCGCAGGTGCATCGAGGGCAGGTTGTTGGGGTCGAGCGGACGGATGAAGTCTTCGTAGAACCATTGGGCTTCCTCGATCTGGAAGCATATTCGCTCCACCGACTGGAGTTCTTCATTGGGCAGGTTGACGATGAAGCGCACGCAGAGGTCGTCCAGCCAGTCAACTAGTGATCTGTTTGTGTTTGTCATGGTGGGTGAGTGTCTGGCCCGTGTCGAGCATGCCGCGTTGAGCTTGCGTCGCAGAGAGTGGTGGGGAGCGCTCGGGCGCCAGTCAGCCAGCTATCGCGCGTCGCGGGCGGCGGGCAGTAGCGAGAGGGTCCAGGTGAGGGAAGGTTTGTTTGCTGCGATGCTGCACAGCCGCAAAGAATGGCGAAGAATGTGGGGGGAGCGGGTGGACGTGTTGTTGATGTGTTGTCAAAGGCCTATCGGAGAGTTGGGCTGTGGCTGTCGGCAGGCGCGATCGACATCAGTGTGGCGGCTGTGGCTGTGCGCGCAGGCGAAAGAAGGAGCGGCCGACCCAGGCCATGACGTTCCTGTCTGGGATCGCGTCACAGAATCAGGGCACCTGGACCTGGGCAGCTACAGCGACTCACCGCCAGCGCACCTCGATGCGATAAGTAGGCCCGTCGTCTTCGCTCTGTCGCTCCTTCTTGTTCTTCACAGCTCAATCATACTCTGTTCGTTGCCAGTCGCCCGCCAGCTATACATAGGGCAGCGACGCGCCCGTTTCACATTTTCCCAGGAGAAGCGCCGCTGGCCAACCACACAACACGCGCGCTTTGAGACAGCCGCACCACCGCGCACTGTAAAGCGACACCGTTCGAACAACAGGAACTTATAACGCCTCGTGGACGGTCTCATATACCTGTATTCATACAACTCCCCTTACATCACGAACTACCTCAGCAACACCACCCAACATGGCAGGCATGGTCGCTAAGTACGCCATGAAGAAGGCGTTGGGCAAGGAGATGGAAAAGTACAAGTCCAAGGACGTATCTGGACCCTACGTAAGTGACCCTGTATCATTTCGACGTGCGCAAACTCATTGTACCCCAGGACCCCTACTACGCATTGCAGCCAGACCCAAAGAGGCCCCACAAGATGAAGAAAGTCAAGAAGGACATTCCCAACTACATTCCCGAGAATGATTGCGTTGTCCTAGCCAAGGCCCGCAAGTCTGCGTACAGGCTCGACTACGCTCTTTTTACCTTTATGGGAATCCGATTTGGCTGGTCTTCTGTCATTGGCCTTGCCCCAGCCGTGGGCGACGCCGCAGGTTCCGCCTTGGCCTTGAACCTCGTTCGCAACATGTGCAAAGTGGAAGGCGGACTGCCAGCCAGCGTCCTTATCATGATGCTGTTCAATGTCGCCTTTGACTTCCTCATCGGCCTTGTTCCCTTCATCGGCGATCTTGCCGACGCAGCTGTCAAGGCCAACGGCAAGAACGTGCGCCTTCTCGAAGAGCACCTCGACAAGCTCTATAAGCCCAAGGAGCTCGCAGACAGAGATTCCAAGCTCCCAAGAGAACGACGACCACGCCCTGCTTCTGTCTACGTCGACTTTGACGATGAGATTGATGAGCGCCGCAACACCTTTGAGGACGACCATGACGATGTTCGCCACCCTCAACGTTCCTACGGTGGAGGGCGTGTGCACGACGAAGAAATGGGCGGACGGTACGACAACCAACCCCAAAGATCGCGCCGGGACGACAGGCCTAGCCGCAACAACACTAGGAGCAGCAGACGTTGATGAGTACTTCTTTATGTCTCTTTTCCTAGCGTCGTTTCCTATTACAGCATGCCAGTACTGTTGTCAGACCACTGCTGCATTTCATGCGTTGTGCATTGCGCATTTGGCGTTGGCGGTTGCTCGTACTCTCTTTAAAACTATACCCTAAGTGCTGTTGCATGTACACAACAATATTATGTATACTCTTTGTAATATCTCCCATGTAAGACCCGGATTCCAATCCTCTTTTCGTTTGTTGATCAGGCTCTATCACGTTCACGTGTGGATCCAGGACGCTTCGTCCCTGCAACAGCGTGTGCCTGGATCTGATGGGCACCAATGGAATTCTTCCTCCATGTTGTACCCGCAATTATACTACCTAATCCACGACCACGACTGCTTGCTAGTCCAACGTCCGTGTGCTTCCTTCTATCCGTATTCACACAAACTTCTCGCGTGAGTGTCTGGCATATGCTCGCCCATATAAATTCTAGTGATTTTCACTCTGTTTCCATGCTCATTGCGTTCGCGTTCAACCCCCAACAACAATTGTAGTATACCTTGCTTCAGATCCCTCAGAATACCACAGCACGACGGCTTCTCTTCACATCATGAAGCTCTTCATCATCTTGTCGTTCGCTCTCAGCGCCATCGCCGCCGCCGTCGTTGCACCTCGGCAGCCCACATCGCCATCCCATATCGTCGCCCTCGGCATTGACAATTCCGATATACCCCTCTACTCAGACGCCGACCCAGTCCCCACTGTCACGACCTCAGAATCAACTGCGACTACTGAAGACAACTACCAAAACGCCCGCGACAAAATCCCCTTAGTAACCGAGCACGTCACATCCACGTACAAACCGACATGAGACACTTGCTAACTTTGCCCCTTTCCTTACAGAACCTCGCGCCCCGGCGACCCCGAACCCATCGTCATCCTCCCCTTCTACTTCCAGGTCATTGAGAACTGCCTCCCGGACAACACCATCCAGGCCCGCGGTGTATACAAGAATATGGATTACGTGTGGGCCTACACTCTAGCCAAGGGCCGTACTGTCCAGGTTGACCACGGCATCGGGGGATACCCTTTTACGTTCCTGATCGAACCGTTCGATTACAAAAATAGTATCCTACACTTCACGTACGACAACGGCGATGATTTCCACTGCGATTGGAACGACAGCGAGTCGTGGAAGCGTTGTGGCGAGTGTAGGACGGGTTTGTGGAGTGCGCCGAAGCTTGATTGTAATGGGGGCGGAGAGAAGACTAGGGTAAGTTGTTCCTTTTTCTTGGATGTGCCGCGTCTTAGAAGTTGGTTTTGCTAATTGTGACGTGATTATAGAAAAAGATCATGAATTGCTCGTTCATTATGGGGTGGAGAAGTAAGCTCACGGGCCATCCCATCACTCCTCCTGAGGGGGCGGCCTGATTCCATCGTTCTTTCGAACCGGGCAGAGAGCATGGCAGCTGGGTTCTGTACATCGCAAGATGGGCCGCGGTAGAGGTTTGCTTGAGCGCTTCGTTACATGCGATGGGATTATGGTCACCTAGGGTGGTACGAAAGTGACGAATGGGACCAAAAATAATCAGTGACGTGAGAAACCACGCTTCGTTCATGACATGGTTTCCAACAAACAAGTATCGAATTACAACATATTTATTAGCCAAGGGTATCAAACTATTATGTTTACCCAAAAAAATGGAGAGTCATAATGGACATGCCGCCCTCATTACCCAAGTACCCGACCCAGGTCAGACGCCGATACCCAATGCTTGACATTACTGATGCATTACCTCCACACTCTCACGTCCGCAGCCTTTAATCGACGATGATGCCCTTAGCGCCAAACCTCTTATGGCCGTAGTCATTCTCATCTTCGTCACCGTCCCAGTGGACGGCTTTGCGCGCAGGCTTGTGAATGCGCACGCACCACAGGAAGTAGTCCTCTAGCGGTAGCAAATTCAAGAGCACCCTGTTGCCAGTCCATGCAAGTCCGCAGACCATGGCACCCGCCACGGCATCGAGGATGAAGTGGTTCGCGGTAGCAACGATGGCGACCAGGATGATAGCAGGGTATGCGACACCCAAGAAGATGCAGAGCATGCGGCGGGCAGACGGGAGACGCATGCGCAGACCCATGGTGAGAGCAACGGTGCGGGATCGGTTGTGCTGAGGAGCAAGAGGAATCGACATGATGGTCAGGCCAATGAGGAGCGAGTACCCGAAATGCAGGGAAGGCATGGCAGCGTATTGGTTGCAGAATTTGTTCTGCGTCCACACGCTGCTTTCGCCCTCGGCACCGTGAACAGTATCGACGAAACCGAAGCTACGCGCCTCTTTGCCGACGGAGCCGGGAACCTCGGGGTCGGAGAGCAGACGCGGCGGCATGCATGGCCACAGCGTGAAAACGATGAACGCAATCAAGTTGCATGTAGCCATCGTTCTGCGCCTGGCAGCATACAGCATTGGTCCTGCCGGGCTGCCATCCGCCTCGCCGATTGGCTTGTTGTGGAGGGGAAGATCGATTCGGTTGCGCGTTGTGGTGTAGTAGAAGAGCCATACCAAGAACAGGATTGTGCCTGGAATGTGGATGAAGGAGTACGTGCGGTTCGTCCAGTGGAGGAGGAAGGGGTGCTTCAGGAACCACGCTTGAACGTCGAGTTCAAGGAAGATGTGTAGTTTCTGTTCGAGGTGGATGATTTGGAGGGCGTGGCGGCGAGCGACGTTAACGGTGCCTTCGACCATGGTTACTGCGGAGAATGCGCGACCAAGTTGGTACACCTGAGGAAAGTTAGCATCTCTGCAGAGAAGATGTATAGTACTCGCGCGTTTGCTTACCCAGTAGATAAGCGCCCAGTACCAGGCCTCCACAAGGAAGGGAAACTTCTTCAGCAGTCGACTGAGGAAGTAATCCTGGAACCTCTTGGTATTCGGGCTCATGACCTCCTTCTTCATACCCAGGACTACCACCTCTCGTTTCCTCCATTTGGGTTCCTCGTCGACATTGGCGAGAAGCGACGCGCTCGACGACGGACTAGATCGACCGGAATCTGGAGAACTTGACCGCGGCGAGTTTTGGTATACTCTCCGCCGACCAATAAGGCGGTATTCGGTGTTTCGGTTTACCCATGTACCTCCGAAGAGTAGGGTGACTACCACGAGTGGTTCTATGAAGGCTCCTGCGCCCATGGTGGGGGACTACGCGCGAGGCGGCGATGTATAGGTGGTATGGGTGGTCGCGCGATGTTTGAGCAATAGTATGCTTCCCGGGGATTCAACTCCAATACGATAACCCAGAGGAACTGAGTATATTTGTAGGGATGGCGGTAGTGTTTGGCTAGCCGGTCGATCCGGGAATCTATGCGCGGAGGTCCTGACGCAGCGCTGTATCGTACCTTCTGCTCTGACTTGAAGGGTAGAAGTGAGGAACTCGTGGGTGTTTCAAGAACAAAAATGCTAGCTATGACAAGCCCAGAAGTCTTCGCATCAAGGAACAGGCAAGAAGACTGGCCGATGCCGAGGACTACATCCTACACTAAAGGCAGGGCGCATGGCGCGTAGTGAAGTCAGCGGAACGCACGGCATGCGCAGAGTGACTAAACAGCCACAGCAGCCACGGACAGGGCAGCGGACGTTCGGACGAAGCTGCGCTGCCATGGCATTTGGTGCGGCGTGGCCCTGCTGGGTGCAGAAGGAGCCGGCCTTCCGATGTGACTGCTTGCTTAGTGTCGCGTGCTCGCACATCATTTGCTACATGTTGCGTCATTGACATTTCAGAGTTTTGACAGCAATGCTCGGTCCCAAGTACTTATCGCGCCCGCGGACGTCAAGAATGCGTCCAACAGCAAGATTTCGTCCCAGTGGTAATGCGCGCATCATGGGCGAGGATTGACGCCTTCGCGCGGCGGAGTCCTGTTGGTTGCGAAATATCGTGGTCGGTCTCACATGAACACGCGACTGTCGTCCATAGGCTTAGCTTCCGCCCAGTACCGGCACTAAGCCGCTTTGGTAGATGCGCATAATCTTCGATTTCGATCAAGATAATCTCCCGTAGTGGGTACGGAGTCTCGCGTCTTGCCGGTGCCGATACGCTTACGCGCGAGTACGAGGTACGAGAATGCATTGGCACTCATCGTTTCTAAACTGCACAATCTTCACCGCAGCTGCGTGGTGTATAGTCCACGGTCTCGACGAATCATCCACACCTAAGCATCCTGCCGCCTCCATCTGCCCCCGGATGCTCCGTACACTGTTGAAACAGTTTCTTTGTATAGCGTTCACGTATAGAACTCTACCGCCATCATGCTGCACGGCCTCGCTCAGCACACCTGCATCGTTCTTATAGGGTTCTCCCAAACTATAGCAGTGAATTAGACCTGGGCATCACCCAGGTCTGCTTGCGACTCACCTTGCGTCAGCATTGACCAGGAGTTTGCGGAAACCATATTGGAAAACATGAGCGCATGAAAAGACCCGCACAGAGAACATAGGCACCCAACACCCTTCGTAAAATGTACCATCCTTACATATCAACGAGAACCGGAGAATAGTGTCTACTAGCCCCTCGACATTTCAGCAACAACACCGGCCTACTAGAGAGGCCTAGGTACACTCCCAGCCCAGTTTGATCAGGCCACGGGGGAGTACTTTTTAACAGTCAATGTGGGTTCTCAAGTCAAAAGCAAATCAGTTCAAGTGCTGACAGAATTTCATTGTCTCACTCTCAGCTTCCACTACTCTTTACTCTTCCTTTTCCACGGCCCGATCTACTAAGAAAAGAGCGGCTCAGCAATCGGGCAACGTCCACTCATCGGTCTCCTGATCTCTCCGTTCCACCATCATCTAATCGCAGTAGTAGCCGAAGCTGAGATAATCCTCAAATCCATTGGGGTTCGAGAAGCAAGCCGCCACGCCAGTGTCGATCCTAAGGTTGCCGCCGTTGGTCTGCGACTGGTTGGGGCCGGTGTAAAGCGTAAGATGGCACCCAGGAGACGTGACCAACATCTGGATGGACCCGCGGGGTCCTTTGCGCATTGTTAGAGCATGATGCCACGTCAATGATGTCCGGAGCTTACCTGGGAAGTTTCCCTTCACCACAGCGGGGTTGAGGTCGTAGTTCTCTTCGAAACCTTGGCAGCCGGGATGGTCGAAGGAGTTGAAGCGGATTCGACCATTGGCGGCTGCGAGGGGAAGGAGGGGAAGAAGGGCGTAGAGGAACTGCATTCTACTTATTGGTGCTGGTGTGAAGGGTGGTTGTGTTGAGGCTGGGTAGCTTGATGCTTGGTGTTGGAGGGGAGGAAGATGAGGTTTTATACCTGAGTGCTGTTTTCAGATCCAAGTCGGGATCTTCATGGTTCTTCTCACAGTGCAGCAGCATGCGTTAGCAATACGACACCATCTGATGATTACCTTGTTCGTGGTAGCTGGAAGCTGAGGACATTGTGCATCTTCAAGGACCGATGCGGTGTAACTTTCTAAAGTCGTCAAAGTAATCTGTTTCGCGTCGTACAACTTACTCATAGCAGCGATCTGAATACGGATGCTCTCCTTAGGTCAGCTCTATCCAGACGTAGGTCTTCCTGTTTGAGGATGATGGTATCGGTTGCTTGTTGCTGGATACCTCGTTTGGGGGAAATGGGGTGTACAGGTAATGAACTGCAGGAACTGATAAAAACTGCTTTCTTGGTCAGCTTCCTAGCTCGTCGTAGCAGGCTTACTGGTTGACGTAGTTAGTCATTCGCGGTCAACGTTGCGTGTAGATACACCAATCAGGCGTAGACCTGTATATTAAGCATGACATTAGCATTTACTGCTCCTGTCTTCATGTTGCACACAGTGCGCAAGATAGGAAACATTCTACGTTAGCATATCGTATTGAACTGCACGTAAGCGAGCGGCGCGTCCCATCGCCTTCGCTCGCCTCGCTGATCTCAACCCGCAATGGCTCAACACAGCGCTCAACGTCGAACATACGGTGTCAGATGTGACATTCTGATATTATTTAATTTAATGAGAGCCGGACTAGGGTGTAGTCCGTCTTGACCACCACTCTGAGACGAACGCTGGCCTACCAGAGACGCCCGAGTACCATGCAATGCATGGCGAACATGATGTACAGCGAATGTATCGGCTGCGATACGCAATGAAGCGACGAGTCTTTCCAATTTGCAAAAATGCCAAACACAAAAAGAGACCAGCGTTAGCTGTGGGTAGGAGACGCATGGTTACAATAATCCCGAGTTTCCTTGACGCCTCGCTGAACAGAACAAAATAGTAAGGGAAGGTATAGTGGTAACAGTATATGGACAGGCCAAATTGGCGGACAAAGGGAATGTGTGTAGTCATCAACGGTGATAACTGGTGGCGCTGATGGGACTCTCAGCACGCGACGCTGTTGAACGGTGCGGTCTCTTGGAGGTCCTCGACAAGGTCATCCACGTTGGGGAGGTACCGTCCCAGCATGTTCTGCTTCTCCTCTTGCGACCGAATGTGCTTTCTGGTCGCACCTCCGCCATCGTCGCCAGTCGCAGTGCTTCCCCGCCGCTCGAAAGCATTGGTCAGCTTGCTAGGACTCCGATGCGGGCCAGAACCTGGGATCTCGGGCATGAGGTAGAAGTATAGGAATTCCAGCAGCTTGACTTTGACGTTTTGTGTAGTCTCTTCGTCCTTGAACAGGCTGGTCACGGTGAGCAGGCCGTCCATATGCTCAAAAACTCGGGTGTTCTGTGGTGTCGCAAGAAGCGCGGTGACTAGGACGAGGAGGGCTTGGGATTGGATGGCGGGGCAGTTGTAGGGGTCGAGCAGGTCGAGCAGGACGTTCATGTAAACTTCGCGACCGAAGATGATGCGCGATGGCGGGTGCAGCAGGAGAAGACCCTGGATGTTCGATAACGAGGAGAGGATGAGGATGTCGTTTTGGCCATCTATCGGTAGTTGGTTAGCTGGTGTTCGGCATTTTCTAGTCAGGCCTCTTACCCTTACTGCTTCCCATGCCCAGCAGTCGATCCAGACAGTCGGCTACCCGTGTTACAACTATAATTGTTAGTATATACTCGCATTGTTGGAAGTACCCAACTCACCATTCCACTCGAATCCCTCTTGCAGCCGAAAGAACTCGCGAAAGGCAAGATCGTCTGATAACTGCCCCAGCTTCTTCGGCGTTGGTTGTTGTTGATCTCCCAAATTGAGCGCAGAGGCGTTCCGTCGGTGACCCGGTGGTGAGTTTCGTGGCTTGCCGCTTGAAAGACATATTTGCGCCAACATGCCCTCGATCTGGCGCAATCCTTTGCGAATCTTCTGCGTATCCTTGGACGCTATGTTGTCGAATGCGAGGGAGAGTAGAGCCTCCATTGTGAAATTGATCTGAATTTACCGGTGCAAAAACAGTAGCGACAGCTCTATCAACCAGAGTTAATATATGCTGCGACTAAGGATGCAGTCCAGATGTTGTTGAGATCAAGCGTTGGAGGTGCAGAAGGCGGTAGGGGAAGGCGGGATGGGGGGTTACATACATGCAGCTAAGAGGTCCAAAGTGCGGAGTAAGCAATATTCTACGCCTGTGTGGGCCGCAAGATTCAGGCTTGGACCTTCTTCAGCTGGCCGACAGTTGGCGTGGGAGAGCCTGGTGGCATCGATAAACACCCGCCGTTGCCATGGAAATCGCGACCCACCGGCGGCGGTTCGAGCCGTGCACTACTAGCCTGGCCAGGGAAGCACTACCACAACTCAACACCTCATCTTGCGCGACACCCTTACCTTGTCGACAACCGTTTACTACACCCTTGAATATGCGCATAGTTTCTGCTAGCAAAATGACAGCGGCATCGTGACGGGCAACGTGCGGTCAAAGCCACTGAGAACTCTGCACCGGCTTGGTCCCGCAGGTGCAACTACGTCATTCGCGACTCGCATTCCCAAGGCCACTACTCGCCATGCGTGGAATGCCTCGCACATCTGAATGAGAGTAAGGCTGTTGCGATGTCGCTCGCAAGGGGTGACGAATACGAACATGCGTGAAATGACCGAATCACAGCCTTGCTTGTCACGATGTTTCTGTTCACCGGATCTTGGCAGCACCCCAACTATGCCCTTATGGCTGACCGCGGCCACTTCATCGCGAAGATCAGAGCTTCGCAGTACAAGCCTCCGACGCCAAAACTCTTTCCCGTAGTTTCACGCACACCTCTGCAAGAAACTGCCGTGGTGGCTTGCGTCCCGAGGTCTGTCAGAGACTCAGCCGCTCAGCCTTGTGCGCCAGGCACCATCTACCTTATAACTCGCGATGGCTCCAATGATTGAATTGTGGTGAACTTCCGACTACGGATTCGCGATTACACCCACCAAGCCACCCTTAACATCAACTTTTCGTTTCCCCATTATGGCAGTAAACTCTTACTTTTGGACAAACGCGAGCATGTTCATTGCCGTTATTCGTTTTGCCCTGTTCTCACCCGCGATAATTTACTGGGTCGCCGCGGCAGACCACCACGAGTTGATCAGGATTAATCCCGAACTTCACGACGGTATCTACGGCACGTCCATGCTAGCTGGCGAAAGGCTTGCGGACAAATGGGGCATAATCTTATGGATCTGGAACCTGGCCTGTTGGTGGCCTGCGCTGGTATGCTTCCCTCCACTGAACTTACCTTTCACGATTGTCGACACTACCATCACCGTCTTTCTGGCGATGGCTACAAACTACCAGGTTGGATACATACCTCTTAATCTGAAAGCTTGTCATGACAAAGCGGGCTTCGAATTGCAGCGACCCGCTGGCACGAATGAGAGCTTTTTTGCTGCTGCCGGAAGACTCAACGAGACAACGGCGAGTTCGACTGCCATGTGCTTGGAATTTGTGAAAGAGGCACAATATGGTGTTGCGCTAACGTAAGCTGTATACTCGTGGATAGATGGGTCTTGCTGACTACCACAGCTTTTTGTACGCCCTCGTGTCGTTCATCGGTGTCCTTGCGTTCCCTGGTGCTATTTTGGAGATTAGAAAGAACGACGAGTCCATTCTCGACATGGTAAAAGAAATCCTTAAAATGCACCGGGGCTGCTTCGCTTGCATGTTCAAGTGGCCAGCGCTCTTGGTGTATGGCATTCTGGTCTACACCCCGATTTTGTTCTTCCGTTACCTACCGATGGACTTCAAAGCCCCGGTGCGATCAGCCCGTCGGTACGTTGCGAAGGCTACGATAGGGGCGGAGCAAAAGATCGAAATGATGTTGACGGAGCGCATAAAGCACGCGAGTAACAGCGGTGATACTGTTCTACCATGTCAAGGTAGCGGGGGTACTCAAAACGAGCTTTCACGATTTCTGGCTGTCTACGACATGTTGATCATGGTCGCCAAAGATCTGCACTACACCGATATCGCCAGCCTATCATCCGTCTCAAAATCAGTCCGCGAATCAGTCCTACCTTCGAACGATGTCTCAAGCCGACTCGGTATCTTTAGGCGCTACACGTGCGACCCTGGCGAGAGGAACACCTGCTGGGGCTGCACGAATCAGATATGTGAAGGGTGTGAAGAGTTTTCTTTCATGCCACATGCGCCTGCACTTCACCATCTCGAGGATTGCGTCCCATACTGCGCATCGTGCTACCATACACACATCGTTCGCAATACTCGCAATCGTAGAAGTCGAGCGAACGGAAACCCAGCCTGCGTCTGTGCAAAGCTCGGTTCTAATTGGCATCAAAGAGCGTTTTGGGGATTCCTCAACAGACACGCGTACTACACGGAGATGAGGCTATCTCAGACTACTAGGCGACTCTGTCGTATTTGCAGTCAGGTGAACAGTGAAGAGCTTGCTATGCGAAAGGCAGAAAGCGCGATGAGGTTGCTGAAGAAGGGATTGAAAAGCGATGGAGGAAGGTGGAAGACGTGCGCAGTCTTAGGGTGTGGTAGAAGCCTGGGGAGTGGTCCCAGATACTGGGTATGTAAGGATTGCCTTTGCAACAAAGAGTGCAAAAGTACTATTCACCCAGCATGGGGCAGCAAGACAGATGCCGGCGTTACTGGGGAGGCTATTGCTTAATGGAAATACCTACGGATGTGCATCACTATATACTTCCGTCAATCATCTGTCTAAGTTCTTTCTTGTACAACATTGTGCAATGCTCTCTAACCTCGTTCACAACAGGATACATGTCACGATATCATGCATTCATTTGTGTGGGACATGTATTACATTACTGGTATAGTTCTATGACTGGACAATCAAATAGTACCACTATCTACAGCATCATCGCGGCAAAGACACCGGCTGCAAGAGCAGCAGCACCTCCACCAAGCTTGGTAGCAGCACCAGTGTACTCAGCTGGGTCGCTGCTAGTGGGGCTGGGCATGCCCATGGTGCCATTGGGAGAAGTACCGTTGCCACCAACCATCTCAAAGTTCGCGCAAGTAATCCTCGTGGTGTTGCCAGTGTGCAAGACAAATGCCAATCCACCGAAGAACCCAGCACTGCCCTGCTCAACACTGAGGTACGGGTCGACAAAGCTAGTCGAGAAACTTCCTTCCGTCATGATCTTGCCGCCGTGCTTGCCAGCCAAATCACCAACCTGGCAGGTCTCAGGCTGCGCAGAGTCGCACATGACAAGCTCACCGCGGTTCGTGGGGTCCAAGTGGCCCATAGTTGCTGTGCAGTTCCCATCGGAGGGGACGGGCATGGCGTGGATGTGCCATGCGAATGGGCCGAATTGCGCTTGGTCGGGCAGGTTGGTCAGGTCGACGGTGAAGTTGACACCACCTGCACCACCCACAGCTTGGATGGAACCGGAGATGGTACTGCCCACGAAGGGGTTGTATTGCACCTCTGGCATGGTGGCGCGGTAGGTGGCTGAGGGCTGATTGGGTGACGCTGTGGCAGTGCCCTCGAGACCACCGGTCTCACCTGGGAGGTAGCCAGGCGCAGGCGGGAGGGGAGAGACGATGGCTCCCTGGATTGTGTCGACGCCAGTGAATGGAGTGGCGGTTGGAGTGGCGGGAATGACACCAGACTTTGCGGTCGCGAGGACGACAGGCGCAGGAGCACCCTCTTGGACCTGCTCCTGGGCGTATGCCAGAGCGCCAAAGGCGAGAAGGGAGAAAGACTTGGACAGCATCTTGTAGTTTGGCGATTGGTGTCTGAGGAGCGAAGGTGTTGAAGATGCAGGTGCTTGACTGCAGGTGACAGAGACTACCCTTTCGTCTCTTATACCAATTCAATGATCAACACACGCCTCGTCAGGCATGCAAACAATACATTAGCTCTCCTCCCAATAGACGCCCCTGAGCTTGTCACCAAGGTGACATCAGTAACTGTCATATCCTTCGCTTCCTCCACCAACAACACCCATCCCATGGACGCCTCCAGCCGAGCTAACACGGCTCATTCCTCCGCCGCAACAACAGAGCCAGCATGCCCTCGCGTGCGCATTCCAGCCGCCTCGATGCATTCAACAAGCTCCATTTGTGCTGTGCCAACGGATAAATCGTGCCGTTAGCTGCTCGTCGCTTGCCTCGCGGCAATACGCAGCTATTGCCGGTCATGAGATTGGCGAAAGCTTGAAACGCAGCGGAGTCTGCAGCGAAACCTTGCAAACAAGCCTTTTACAGGCCAGCAAACGTTCGGATATCCGCCCGGTCCGCATTAGCGCTGTCTGGGGTGCATTGCAGGACCGTGCCCGACATCAGCATGTGGAGAGGCTGGCAAAGATGGTCGTCTTGGTCCGAGATGGCGGGTCGTCGAGCGTGATGTCAAGACTCGATGGATGCGGGGTGCTAAGCGAAATATGACAACGCCGCGCGCTAGGATTCAATACTGTTACTCCGCGGTGGCTAGAATTGAGGTGACGCGTAGATGTAGAAGAAAGGGCAATTAGACGTTTTGGCGAGATGAGGTGTGCCTGCTTCCTTGGT
Source organism: Alternaria infectoria (assembly GCF_024043175.1). Lineage (NCBI taxonomy): Eukaryota > Fungi > Ascomycota > Dothideomycetes > Pleosporales > Pleosporaceae > Alternaria > Alternaria infectoria. Next base: position 795,666 of record NW_026250691.1, read on the forward strand.
TTGTTGGCCGTGTCGCAGCAGCATGTCAGGGGCGTATGGCTTGCGACTCAGCATGAAGAAGGGACGCGACGGGTACCTTACTTCGAGTGTACACCGTGTTTTGAGGAGAAATACAAGCTGTCGGTGGCTTGTTCGATGGTATCCGGCTGATTGGACACGACACTTCTGAAATAACGCGATCGCGCCTTCCTGGAGATTCATTAACGATAACCTGTAACCTCATCATTCTAGGAGCAGAACGCAGCAATACTTCAGACTAAGTATACTGCAAGCAATCCGAAACTGGTTACGAAAGTTAGTGATGAATAGAGATGATCGTGGAGTTCGTTGGGAATGCGGCCCTCTGGGAGCACGATTGTCAGCTGCAATGAGCAACCATCTCAGACGCACAAAGACCCCGGAGCTCGTGAGCCAAGCTTGATGAGCTTTGTGTTCTAGGCTGCCTGTTTGGCGACGCGAGGGGTCAGAAACATCTTATAGTCGTAGTACAGATGTGTGTACATCATAACCTGCTCAAAAGGACTCTTCGCCTCATTGGTGCCTTCTAGAAGCCTTATAGCAGCGGCCAACATGAGATGCTCGATTTTTTCTATTCAAGCATAACTCAATACCCAATGCTGTAGGCTGATAAGAGGTTGGTGTAGCCAGAAAAGCAGAGCGTGATGTGATTTCCGATGCGCACACTTGCGACGATTGGAGGGATTTCAAATCGCGCGAGCTGTACGAGCCCGATCCGCGGAGCCCGGTTCGACATGTACATCTCGCGCTGATGATGCAAGATCCGAGGATCATTGGAAGAAGGATATAAAGATTGTTCAGTGTCAAGACCGACGTGGCGTTGCAACCGATGCGCGTAAAACCCACCGCGCCTTAGCGTGTCGCGGTCGCGGCTTCCCTCCTCGACACCTCTGATCCCCCACCAGGACATCATCGCCAACGCTCTGTGGAGACCTCTGTCAGAGCATCTATCAAAGTTATGCCGCTCGCAACTTTCTTGGTCTCGAAGATACCGATGCGATCCGATACGCCCTTCCACAGGAGGATTTGCGATTCCAACAGCGGCACTGCCCCCTGTCGCGAGCCTTCATCGCCGGGTGGAGCTATGACCACCACAATGGGGTCCTGCGAGTACGGGCAACTCCAAGTATCATGAGTATTCGCTGTTTCGCCCCGTGTACAGCTGGAAGGTGTATCTCATTTGCTCTGCCAAGGATTCCTGAAAGCGAGTCTCTTCGTACCGGAAGATCAGTCCACCTGGGCACCATTGGCGGAGCAATCCGCCGCAGGCCCAGCAAGCATTGGATCTCGATTGAAGGCCACCGACCAATCCAGAAAGGTAGAGGCATTGAAGCACGCAATCTTCATCCAATGCAGTATACATGCTGCGTGAGCATCGTAGTAACAAGTGGGGTTGCACATTATGACGGCGGGGTTGAGCAGGTATGAGGTAAGACGCTCGTCAGGGAACAACATGCGACGCCTCAAAGGCTTTCAGCTCGAACAACACCTATTCACTGCTTGGACTGCTTGATACAACAGAAGAAACGGCGTTCTCATCATTTTTAACAACATGTCCGACTACAGCGATTATTGTTGCAAAAGGCGAACGATTCAGCAACTTCCAGTCCCCGCTCGGAAGGGTCACAATGCCATACTCAACTCCAACTACTTAGACGATATTGTCGACGCGATTGGTACGTGGAGCTGCCAGCGCATCCTCATAGTGCACTCGAAGGCGCTTCACGAGAACACGGATATTGTCGAGAAGCTGAAGGAAAAACTGGGATCGTTTGTTGTAGGGACAAAGTCAGGGGTCGGCGCTCACTCTCCATACGAAGACGTACTGGAGATCGCGAGACTATTCCACGAAAAGAACGCGGATTGTCTGATCAGTATAGGAAGTAGCAGCTACTCGGATGCAAGCAAGATCGCTCGCTTGACGCACGCGAATCTCGCTCCAGATAACCTCACGGTAGAGGCCATGGAATCCTTGGTAGACCAAGAGAAGGGAAGTGCAGTTGATCTGAAGGACCCAACGACAAAACTCATCCTCGTACCGACGAGTCTATCCGCAAGCGAATGGAACAACAATTCATCTGCAACGAACCCCAAAACAAAAAAGAAGCAGCATTTCGCAAGTGAGCATGCAGCACCAGACCTCATCCTCCTGGATCCTGAAGTAGCGTCCACATCGCCTCGGAAGTTGTGGCTATCGAGCGGGATGCGCGCGATAGATCATTGCGTCGAAACGGTATGTACTGCCCTCGGAGTTTCGCAAGGTAGAGACTGTATTGACACTGTGTCATCAACAGATGCTCAACGCTAAGTGCACCCGAGAGGTTTTTCACCATATGGAAGATGCGCTTGCAATCCTATTGAAAGGGCTGAGAAACTACAAAAACGGCGAAAGCGACAGCAACCGATCCGAGCTGCTCGATGGAATCGGAAATTGCCAGATAGGTTCTAGGAACGCGATGATGGGTCTCATACTGTGGAGCGTTCCGATGGGGCTTTCGCACGCCATTGGACATCAGCTGGGAAGTGTATGCGGCGTTATGCACGGCGTCACGTCTTGTGTCATGCTCGCCCCTGTTCTACGGTACAATGCCTCGAAGTCGGAGAAGCAGAGAGAGGTACAGCAACGCGTGCTGGGAATCTGGAACAAGGTCCTTGAAAGCGACGAGCCAAGCCTTGCGGATGCGGTGGCCAACTTTGTGAGAAGCCTTGGGTTGCCGAGTACGCTGAACGAAGTAGGTGTTACGGAGCAAAAGGAAATTGAGAAAGTAGCGGAGCGCACCATGACCGACGTGTTCGGAGCGATGGAAGGTATGGGCGAGAAGGAGGATGTGCTGGCTATCTTGGCTTCAGCAAATGCCCAAGGTACCGAGGATGGAGGACTGGAAGGAGGCGCACCGATGTAGAACACGCTCTAGGTAGAACAAACGTAACACTCGCTTATATCAGCTGCGCTCTCGACTTGCCCTTGGGGAAATAATGCAACCGCAGGTCACCCATCGGAAGCTTCTCAGACTTTGCTATATCTTCCATAATGACAGTCGCCAGCTCAGTAGGAAGCTGGCCACCGCCCCATCGCCTCATAGTCCTCCAAATCTCGTATATCCTGCTGCTTTCGTGCAGGAACTTTGTGGATCGACGGAACCAGCCAGCGGTCATGTGCTGAGCCACAGTGTACGAGCGGGCAAATCCCCACCTCTCCCAATCTTGCAGATCTTGCGCGGCCCATATGGGGAGTAGATCACTAGCCCTTGACAACGCTAGCGTTACCGGTGCCGTAGCTTTGTCCCAAGCAATGAGTTTGGGGGTTGATGATGCAGATGTGCGCGGTTGGGTAGAATGCGAGGATGGTGGATCCCACTGATCCACACAAATCGTCAACAGCGCATCATCCAGAATCCAATACAGACTCTCGCGTTGACTGTGTAGGAACCGCTCCAGTCCAACGTCGTTGTGTCGCAGAACATTAACACCCCAATCCACCAGTAAACATGCCGCCTCTGCCCACGATGCTGGCGCGACGTCCACCAGCTTGTGCACGGTCGCGGCAAATTCGCGAGTACGATAGAAGAGCATTTGGTATATTTGCGGGATGACAGTCAGACCATGAAGATCGGCTAGGGTAGTGATGTTCATGGATCGGATGGCAAGGTCCATGGTGTAGGTGGGGTGGTGAGACCCGCGGTCCCATGGTCGCAAAGTAGGGACGCGGAATTGTCCATCTTGCGGCAAGGGATCAGAGCCTAGACGTGGCGGAACCTTGGATTCGGGAGGTAGATTTAGCGCAGGCATCATGGTGACCATCACAGCTACAAGGCAGGCGAGAGTGATGTAGGAGCGATGATTGTGGATGCAGTTGGTCGCGGCCTTACACCAAGTGAGCTGAGCCGAGCTGAGCTGAGGTTGTTTCGTTGAGAAGCGGGGTACACAGCCCCTTTGAGCTAAGGGAGTGCAAGGAAACCTATGGGATAACGATTCAGAAAGCGTGCCTGAGTGTGAAAGGGTCCCTCACGTGGAAGGGTGGCTCCTGCCCAGGTGCCCATTCGGCACGCTAGCGCTCTCCGACGCCGGACAGCCGGCGGCTCTGGACGCGTACGCCTCAACACACATCGACCCTTCTTCATACAGCCCTTCGATAATCGTGTGTTATTCGACCATCCGCGCCATTCATAAGTTCGCGAGGCCCTTCTCAACAGAGTCAAAGGGTTCAATTGCGCATTCTTGCCCGTATACCCATGTCATATGCTCCGGTCTAGCCCGTTATGGGCGTCGATCATCGCCCGCGATGACAATGGTAAACCATACGAACCACCAGTTCCGCATGTCGAGAGAAGAATGCGGTCGACAACAGAGCTTCAAAGCATCTTAGTGGATGTATCGAGCGGGTAAAGTATCACCATGTAATGCAAACCCTCATTCTGGGCTCAATACATCGAATATATCTCATCATGATCAAGACGTAGTCTGTGGCACTATGTTCCCTTCATGCGATATCATCAATGCTTCCTGCTTGATGTGAGAGCTCATCCGTCAGTATAAGAAGGTGACTTCCCCATTCTAACATAGCAGCAACCAACATCTTTACATCCTCAAGATTCAGAGTTTCTTCTCTAACATCTTTTTCTCATCCTTCATTCTGACCTAAGGGTCAAGCAACATACAAGATGATGAAGTCCTCTTCCATCATCACCATGTTCTTCTTCTCCTTCGGTGCGGTCTTCGCCGCTGTCGTCCCCCCTTTCGTCACCTCTGCCGCATCCGAAATCTTTGCCACACCTGGCCCCCGTTCCGAACCTCTCTGTGCGCCTCTCGGTGACAGCACTGCCCCGGAGCCATCCTCCAACGCTCTCTCAGCTTTCACAGATGACGAGAAGTACGACGAGTTGGCCTTGACGGCCCCGATCCCTGCCGGCTACACTGCCACCATGAAAAACGCAAACTGTGCCTTCTCGTCCAACAGGTACATGCTGTACGTTCAACTGGACTCATACGACCCGGAGGCTTGCGCCGAACTCTGCAACAACCATGAAGGCTGCGACTCCTGTAAGTTGTACCCTTTGGCATGATATTATCATACAGCAAAGCTAATCATCTTCCTCTATGTAGTCAACATCTACATCCAGCGCAGTCCGTCCCAGATTCCCGGACCTGCTTGCCCCAACCCTAATCCCATTGCCGTCGCCCAATGTGCCCTCTACTCCCTGCCGGAGGACGCATCTTCTTGCACAAACTTCGGTCAGCACATTGGCCCCGCCGATGCCAACGGTGAGGCCTTCAAAACGGCTATGCGTAGCTCCAATGGTACGTTCTTCTCCTATACATCTACGTACCAGCTCAAAACTAATCAGTGTACGCAGCATACAACAAGATCGCTGTCAAGGAAGTCACCGTGACTGTCACCACTACCCACCACATGCACACGACCTTCACCAGGCTTGTCTCAAGGAGTGATATCTCACGGAGAGACATCGCCACTACTATTGACAATGGTGATCGAACAATCAACATGACTACTACTGTCACACACACTCGTTCTGCAAAGTCCAAGTCTGTGGCTGCTGGAACCCCGGCTGGTGTTGTCACTGTCACTCGGTCGGCAAACCCTGCGTCCCACGTTGGTACGGTCACTGTTACCCGTTCGGCAAACCCCACTGCATATGCTGGTACTACAACTGTTACTCGGACCAGGTCCCAGAGCGCAGGCGCAACGCCATCCCCGTTCCAGTCTGTCATCTACACAACCGTCACATCCTACTACGACAAGCGCGCCGAGCCGTACACTGCGCCTGCCGAATACGTCACCGTCACTGTGGAAGGAGAACCTACATACGTTGACACTACGACCACGACCATCATCAACACGTCTGGCGTAGTGACCGTAACTACCACTATCCCCAACACCCTACCCGCAGAGACCACGACCATCACCGTTGATGACGCTGAGACACCTACCTACGCTGACAAGCGCAGCCTGGGCCCTGCTGTCACGGCTGAGCCAATGCTCACCATCACGATTGACGAGAACTACGTGTACACTGGTCCTACGGATGTGCCTATGAAGACCTATACTATCTACCCAGACCACTAGAGTGAGTAGTAGGGGTGCATCTGACTTTCTTGTGCTTTGGAAATTCGCTGGACTTAGCGCGGAGTCTGGCGTTAACAAGAGAATTGGATTTTGACTGTGCGGGCTGATGGTGTCTTGACTGCTTGCGCTGTAGACATAACTAGCTAATGATAACAACCCGTAAAACAACTTGTAACTTTCCAGTGATGCAAGATAACACCCCTTCTCACTCCCCAGCACAATCATCGCAAAACCACTCTCCCTCCGGAACTGTCTTCGACGTCATCCCGATGCAGTCAAAGTGGAACCACTCGCCCGCGCAATCCTCCCCATCACACCCCACCATCCGACCAGTCTCACGCCGACATCCTCGGATACAGTAGTGGCTTGACTCCGGCTCCGGCTCATTGTCGCCGCCATCCTCGAAACCCTCCTCAGAAGCAGAGGCGGAACCATCCTCGTCGTCGGCAACCAGGATTGGTGTGTCACCGCTGGCACCAACAGCAGGAAGCCCGGCGACTACATCGTCACCAGCCTCCTCAACCTCCTCACTCTCTGCGTCGTTGTCGGCGCCAGGCTCCTCAGCGAGTAGCTGCTCGACGACCGCAAGGGGAACGTCGGCGGCAAACGCCACAAGCTCAGCCATCTTGCGCCTCTTGCGCGGCATGTCGTCGTCAGAGTCATCTGACTTGCGCTTGTTGGAGGGAGGCGCGCAGGACGGACAAGACCAATGCGCAGGGCGATCTTCCAGCCCTACACAGCTGAGATGGTAGTACCGGGGGCGGCACCGGCGGTTGACGCACCCAATTATGGGTGTGAGGTAGGTGTTTGGTGTGTTGCAGGTGCAGATGCCGGGAATTGGAGGAGAAGCGCCAGCGCTTCCCATTTTGAAAATGGCTTGCTCGGTGATGGTAGAGGTCATGATGGCTGTTGTGAGGAGAGATTTGAAGATTGTATGAAGAAGTGGCTTGGAATTGGTACTGGTAAGAGGAGATGGGAGTAGAGGTTGCTGGTAGAAAGTAGGAAAGGCCAGAACTGCTTGATATAAGGAGGCCCAGGGCCGTACTGCAATGCTGGTCTATTGTTTTTGTGATAACAATGGCGAGATCAGAATACTGCGACGACAATAGCACGGCAGTGAGAGCGAGGTGAAGGTGGATTTCTTGGCACGGATGTGAGAGACGAAATCGCGAACTAGATGTAACGAACAATAGGCGGAGCGTTTGCAATAGTCACAAACAATCCTTGCTGCCCTCTCACAATACATATTACCTTACTCTCCGTGACCAACGATCTGCCTCCTCCCATGTACACCCTCCCACTGCTCCCAAAGCCCCTTCCAAATGTCTCTCTCACTCCTGCCTAGACCAGCGAACATAGCGTCTAGTCCATCCCTGTGCAAGCTCGCCGTGCCGATAACTTCCCAGATGCCTGGCATCAACTTCTCCCTCACCTCCTGATCTAATCGTCCGTTGAGCTGGAAGCGGCAGAACGATGCGAGGAGAGGGTACAGGAATTTGCTAGCCTTGTCGCGGGCTGCCTTGATGGGGTCGTTGAGGTCTTTGGAGTTACGTGACTGATGATGCTGGTGTGCCTTGGTTATAGAAGATTGCGGTGGGTTGCACAGAGTCGAGAGAAGACGCGTGAATTGCGCTGCATTTGCGGGTGTGAGACGCACTGGCTCCGTAGCTGTGACGGTACGTAGCCACGAAGGTAGAGCGCCACTGCGACTAGCATTCGGAATGAACAGGCAGAACAGCAGGCCTTGCAGAAGCGGTAAGAGGAGATGGAAGCGTCCGCCTAGGCGGCCACGGTGTACGAGTAGGGCGAGGCGACTCGTATGGCAAAGCCTTGAGAAGATCTCGGGAGCATACTGAGATGACAGTACGGGGCTGCTTCGGGATGTGAGCTTTACGAGTACGCTGAAGACGCATTCGATACTGTGCTGTGAAGCAAGCGAGAGTTTATCATTCAGAATTGTGTCAATGCAGCCGAGCAGAGCGTTGAAAGAATCATAGTCGGGGCTCTCGGCAAGCAGAACGCATATCCTAGGTAGGAGTGCAAGCTGCCTCTGCTTGAGCTCGGCGTTGGACTCCAGCTGGTCGTCCACGGTCTTGATAAGATCGTCGAGGATGCGGTAGGACGCGGCAAGGTTTGGCTGTTTTTGATCAACAGTCATTGTTGGAACCAAGTCTAGCTTCTCGTGGAAGGCAAGCGGGCCGAGCGTATTGCGCAGTGTTGTATACACGTTATCTTGTATGCGAACTGGGCTACTTCTGAGGACGGTGAGCGCCAGGCTGATGAGCCACTTGACGTCTGGGTAGAGCTCATATTTGGCTATCAATGTGTAGACTCGTGCGAAGTAGTCAACAACCTCGCTCGGGATGAGGACCGATGGATCGATATATTGCTCGAGGTCAATGGCGTCCTTGAGCCATGTGCGGAGCCATGTCTGTACGCGGCCAAGCTGTTTCACTTCTTTCAAAACGTCTATGGACAACTCATTGAAAGCGTCCAACGAGCCTTGAAGCAGTGCAATATCCTCACTACCAAGACATTGCTTGAGCAGGTCGACATAGCGCTCAATATGAAGCAATGAGTTCTGCTTCTGGGCGATTGACGTAGCTCGCAGGATCGAGAGCCTCGCTAGCGAGCACTTGTTCGTGGCTTTTGCGATGGATAGCAGCCGTCCTGCGTAGGCGATGAAGAATTCTTTGTTTTGGGCTTGAGCCTGGTTCGGAATGATATGGCCAAGGGTTCTTTGGACGAGCTCTCGCAGTAGCTGCAATGCTGCATCTGTTTCGAGATTTTGACGATGCAGCTGTTCCGCGACGTCGAATATGACGTCTGCGTCGGTAGAAACTTTGGCTTTTGCATTTGGAACATATTGAAGATGCGCCATGACACTTAAGGGTACTACTGTGTCGCTCTGTCCGAGGTCGAGGAGTTCGGTCGTGCGGTCCAGTATGGCTTGTCTTTGCTCGCGGGACAAAGCCGAAGGTTGAATATGAAGTATTGCTTCGCCGACCACAGCAGGCATCTTGTTTCCGGCTCCCTGACCGAGAGCCTCCACAAGAGCTGCACAGTATGCGTCTTGTATGACGGAGTTTCCATGCTCGAGGATGGACTGAGAAAGTGATTGACAGATGAGATCCCTGGTAACGCCATCGAATTGAGGTAGCTTCGATAGTAAGGCATGCAAAGATTGGCGGCATGTATCCTTATCTGCGTGCTCGAGGAGACTGATAGAGTATGCGCAGAAAACTTGGATCATCTTCTGCTGTGCGTCGGGTTCTAGCTGGTCGGAAGTCAGTGAGCTGATCGCCTTGCCTAAACCACTGCGAATAATATCCTCCGAACCGGACAGGGTCTGAAGACGATCACAAGTGTTAAGCCAGAACAATGTTGCAGCAGCTCTTGCAGATGCATCTGCGCCTTCGCCGGCGTCTCGGCGCCCTGCTGACTTGACTTTCAGAGCTTGTTCGAGCAGCGGGTAGAGTAGCTCATGTTGCAGCGGGGATGATGCGTGAAGCTCGATGGGCCACAACTTCTCTAGTAGCTGGCACAGTGTGAACCAGGAGAGGTGGGCCTTGGTGTAACGGCTGTAATTGAGTTCCTGAACCCATGTCTTGTATGTGAGGAACAAAGCATGAAGCTCAGATTTAAGTGCTTCGATCGTGTTCTCGGACTGGATTGATTGGAGAAGAGCCGGCAGCAGGACAGCACTGCTTGCTGCATTCTTGTAAGCGGCGAGTTTCCTAACCTTGACGTTCTCTTCGGCGGAGGTCTCGATTGCCACAGCAAGCTGCGCCAGGCGCTCCGCATGCTCCTGAATCAGTGTTGTTATCTGGTTCTGGGTCAAGGATGGTTCGAGAGACTCCGCTAGAGCATTGTGCAGGGCGCGATCTTCCCAAATGATTTCCTGTCCGTCCTTGAGAGAATTGCGCTTGCCGTGCCTGTAGCTCTTGACCAACTGCTCATCCCATCTCCGGATGAAGCCGAGTAGATTCCTGTGGCGCACAAACGCCAGCATCAGTGGGTTGATGATCCTCTCCAGAATTTCAGCGCGACCTAAAGGAGCACCAGCCTCGTTGTTGGATGCAGTATGTCGCTTTTCTTTAGAGGCAATGGCTGTCTGCTTGTCGGTAAAGCCTGTGCCCTCCAACTCTGAAGCCGTTATCTTCTCGAACAAGAACTCAGTAAGGTCAGTCTGACGCTCTTGCGTGACTTTGGCTCCCAACTTCGACTCCACAAAGACCGATGAGTCGAGCTGAATCAGAGATGCGATGAGGGACCAATGCACCTGCTTCTCCTGGCGTTCGGGGTACTTCACACCACAGTGATACCAGAAGATCTTTTTGACAAGGTCTGCAGAAAGGCTTACTTCATGCGCTTGCAGAACGTGGATAGCACCGCTAAGCGCAGTAACGGCCGTCGGCCGTGTGATAAACTTCGGAGGTGTTGTTAGCGAGCACCCAGCACACTCAGCAAGCGCTGAAAAGACAGCTTGTATCCAAGGCTTCTCCATCGCCCTGCTCCTGGGCGTCCGTGATGGAGAGGCGCGGATTGCTAGATCGAGCACATGAAGGACTGTGTTGAAAAGAGATGCGAGCTCTGTGGGTAGCGCGTCGCCACCATCTTCAATCTGCGCAGCCTGGAGGAGCTTTGCGCGGAGCGGTTCCAGGTTACTTGCAAGGACTGTGGTATCTCGGGCGTTCGGACCAACATCGTTAGAGCCTGTAGCGACACTGACATCTGCAAAGAAAGCTGCTCTTGAAGGTGCGAGCAGGTGTCTCGCCAGAAGCTTGTCGAGCGCTGCGATTGCGCGATCAAGGGTTCTCTGAGAGCCTCTTGTTGTACCATCGCTACGCATCGTTTTGAGAAGTTCCAGCAATGTCAAGATAGGTACAAGGCACTCGGTGTTGAACTCCTCGGCGGATGCCCCAGTCTCGTCTTTGACCTCAGCGGTCCGCAGGTCCCACATGTCGAGCGCAAGCGACAGGTTCAGGTATTCGTCCAAAGAAGTATCCTCGGAAGTGGATGGAGGAGTCGCGCACAATATCCGGACAGCAGTAAGCCAGAACCTTAGGATGCGCGAGGCTTCTGCGCTGTCCGTCCTCAAAACCATCTTCATCAGCTCAGCCTGGGTAGTGTCGTCGCTCTGGTCGCTTCCGGCTAAGCGAGCGATAGAGTTGACCACAGTCCTGACCACGCCGAAAAGACGGTCCAGGTTTACAGGGCCGGCTGCTGTCGATGCTGCCGATGATGCCTCAGCGGTTCCTCGTTTGCGCTTCTTGGATGGTTTGGTTCCTTCGCGGACGGTCGCGCTCGACTCGGAGTCATCTTTCATGTGAACGTCTTCTGAAGTGGCCGTCGACTGTAGGACTGCGTCTGTGTTGAAGTTCTCAACGAGGGTTCTCTCCAAGATACTGGGGAAGGCGGCATCGCGTAGATGCGGTGCGCTTCTTGAGACGGGCAAGACATGTATCATCCAGTCGAGAAGCTGCCACGCGCTGGCATTTGTTCGCGCTGTCCGCCCGGTTTCCGTCTCGTCTTTCAACTTGTCGAGGATCCAGCGCAGAACCCATTCCGCTCTTGCGCGCACGAGTCGTCGTATGATTTCTGACCTTGTGTCGTGATCCGGTATGGTACTCCAGTCTTCGGGAAGGCCTATGATATGCGCAGCTTGGCGGATCTGTTCGTCGAGGTCGGAGAAGTCTTGGTTGATGGCCTGCAGCCGCGGTCGGGTCGACGCAGGGTCGTTCTTGGAGGCCTGCAATCATGTCAGCTTTAGATTTGCTCATGATCATGGAGAGCTCTTACCGGCTTAATCGGCGCCATCTTGTCACCTCGTTCCCGTTGTGAATGCAAGAACGGGAACAGATCGCAAAGGCCTGGTATGCGGAAAAAGTTTGGGCACGGACCAGCCATCCTAGTCGTACCTGCCCTGCCAAGTGCCGGCGACGTCAAAGTTCCGCTTGGAGCTCCGCCCAGCGCCCATCAACACCACGTCGAACCGCTGCCCATCACCCCCAGCACACCGAGTGCGCCCTTGAACCCCCCAATTGCACTCGAAAACACTCCCGCCATGGCCGACAACACCCCCCAGCCCGTCGCTCCCATCTCGCGCACCACACGTCCCATGAGCGAAGCTCTCCTCAACGAAAAGGTACAATCCCCGGGAAAGAGGCCTCTGAGGCATGGCAAAAACATCTGCACGTCTTGAAAGAGGCGTCAAGATATGCCAGAAGCGGGGTAGTCGAATAATGGCAGTCTTGGCCCGCCTCACGCGACTACTGCCAACTTCCGTTCGATCATACGCCGAGACAAGAATGTTGGAACGCCATCGGACAGTCATGCTAACATGATCCCAGTGGGACCGCTGCCTCTCTTCAATGCTCATCCGCTCCGGCCTCGGCCTGTCATTCGGCGTCGTCTTCTCCGTACTTCTCTTCAAGCGCCGCGCATGGCCCGCATTCACCGGTCTCGGTTTCGGTGCCGGAAGGGCCTGGGAAGAGTGCGACAACGTAAGATACAATTAGTCTTGGAACTGGCATAAGAGACCGAATACTGACAGAGGAACAGTCCTTCAAGCGCGCAGCATCACCCCCGAAAGACGGCCTCCGCATTATCCGACCATAAGCCAACTATTCTCCACGAACGAGATGGATCGGAACTATTCTATGTAATTCGAACTTTGCATGCGGACGATGCGCTGTACAGTAGGGCATGGTATAGATCATTTTGAGCAATTGAACGCTGTACTTTTCCACAACCGCTGCATGATTTCTTCCAGCTACACCCACCTACACTTTCTCTATCATATCATATACTCCCTCCCTGCTATTGATACTGCCTTCGTCATCTTCTCAGGTCCTACCATTTCTTCTCCTTCTTGCGTATCTTAAGGTTATGGCAAATCTTGCCCATGTCCACCCCCACCTCACTTGACCCACTCCTCAAACTTGTACTCCTCCGCTCCATCCGCCACTGTGAACCTGTAGGTACTGAACACGATACTCTCATACAGCTCGCGTCCAGCAGCCCTCGCCTTTCTATGCCACGGCCCCAGCCCTCCTTTGTACGCATCTTCCCTGCTGTGCCAGAAGCCTACCACCATGGTCAGCGGAGCCCATCCTAAACCACTTCACTTTGGGTATGGGGAAGAAGGGAACAACAACGTACAAGTAGCAAGATTTCTCCTCTCTCCATCTGCCTTTCCGAACCAATACTTCAACAGCCCCCCACTATCACACGCCTCCCGATGAGATTCTGCGTCGAGTCGATACAGATACTCCTCGTCGATTCCTTCCTTGAGCTGTGAGCGGAAGACCACAACGTAGAAACTGGTTTCTCTCCAGGTGAAGTTTTCCCTTGCGATCAGATCGCGCAGAGCGGTCAGGACAGAGTCGAAGTTCAGGGCCTGGGTGTAGGAGGCGGTTGTGTATGTGGGTGTTGCTGGTTTCAAGACTGTAAGAGCTAGTGCGAGCAGCCTGGAAGAGGTGGTCAGGTGCGGAGAGGAAAGATCAAGGTAATGGCCTGGGATGTTGTACGGGGAGGAGATCAGGAGAGTGGAGGGTGGCTGTTCAGCTCGTAAGGCGGTCTTGTTGGACTGCTCGTTGCAAAGTGTGAGTTGCTCATGTGCCGCGGCCTCGAAACGCAGTTTATCGAAGTCGGTGGATATAGATGTTGGGTCGAGCAGGCCATGGATTTGCGTGGCGTCCAGAATGGGCAGTACCGCTGGTAGCTTCATGGAAACCTCGTGTGGTGACAAGGGAGTTGTGACAGCGATGTTGGCGCCAGGAGTCTGTATCATCATCGAAGTGACCTCCAGAGCCATAATGCAAATTGCACTTGTGGGCACGATTTGGGGGATCTGTTGTATGTAGATGTCCGGTACCGAGATGTTGCACGAAGTATCTTCCACTGCGTACTACTCCTAGCTCTTGCACAGCATCGATCTTGGTGAGTACTGTAACGATGACAGCCTAAAATTTGACATTAATTGGTGGAATACAAGACGGATGTAGTTGTGTCGCGGATTCGAATAGGCAGTAGTAGGAGGCCGAGCTCGGCGCTATGAAGGCGCGGTGACTGATGAGTGACCTTTCGCTACAAGCACGTTTGATCACGCAATCTGACGAATACGATACTAGGCCCTCCAAGATCAGCACACGCAACAAGGTCGATCTGTTGAAGGGTAGGAGCGACTGTACGCTCTAACACGTGGAGAAAGATGGGGCTGATTGGTTCGTTGGCCGGTTACGTACAATTCCATGTATACCCTGGCTGCATCTGCAGTGAGCCATGATCTTAGCGACATTCGGAAAAGAGCGCAGATGAAAGCCAGGTCCAAATTTTGAAAGTCAGGCTTTCCGTCTTTCCATATCGATTATCGCACGTTGCGGAAGACCGAGGAAAGTGGACGTGTCTCGCCTGCTAGGTTTCCCGTCTCGGTCATCCTTTGTAATCGCTACGTGGATATCCAATCCTTGCGCATCCCTTACGCCTTGCTAACAGAGAGACTGAGTACAATTACACAGAGGGTATCAAGTAAAATGAGAGGCATACAAGGTATGCAGGTCAACCTGACTGTCGTAAAGAAAGGGCTTATTCCACAATCGCCGTCTGCGCGAGCCTATACATGCGTTGATAGCCAAATTCATGCTGGTCTTTTGTTGGGGGTACCTCGCAGCCATACTCTTCAATGCAAGCGTCAAAGGGCTTGTTCTGTAAGCGGTTGTCTCCCGGCGGTAGCGGCAGATCGTTTCCTCGATCTCGCAACTCGGTCTTGAGCTCCATCAGGTTACCCCACAAGATGAAGAGCTTCTCCTCGAGTTTCTTGAGAACCTTGGGCTGATTCGTGAGACTGCGAAAGTATTAGTAAGGTAGTAATCGTGAAGGAACAGGCTTGCTCACTCAACAGCGTTCATCTTTAGCAGAAACTGCGCAGCTTCGTTGTTGACGACCACGCGCAGTTTCTCGGCCACTGTATCGCGAGGAACGTTGGCATCTTCGAGTAGGAGAACGAATCCCCATTCCCACTTCTCGTTCGCATGGGCACCACTCGAGCTCTGGCGCTTGGGATGCTTGTTCCACTTCCTGTCTCTTGTACTATGCGCGAAGAGCTTGATTTCAGGAGGATAAACATCTACTATCCGCACGCGAGATCGATGTCTGCAGTTGATGAATGGAAGTTCAAATGTGGTGTACTTTTCTGTTGTCGTCACCGTCCGGTGAGGGTTGTGTATGATTTCGGAAATTGTGGATAGTTTCATGTGGGGAAAAGCGGCGGTGACTGAGGAGAGTCAGTGTGGAGAAGAAAGAGGCCGGGCAGTCTTACCGTTTGTGTTAATGCCACCACGACCTTTTTCCCATTCTCGTTCTGCTCGCTGGAGCTCTTCCAGTTCGGCCTCCTTGTCTGCTCGCGCCTTCAGTTTCTTGGCCTCTCTTTTCTCTTTTGCAGATTTGGCAGAATGCTGCTTCGGTTCATTCTGCAACGCCTGAAAAGCTGTTTTGGTCTCGCGTTCCTTTTCGTACTCTTCCCGCCGTTTGTTAATTGCTTCGATCTCGCCCTCGCTCTTCAGGAGCATAATATCGACTTTTGAATCGTTCATTTTGTCCTCATGTAGAGCACCCTCCAACTTGCCATTGGTAGCCAGCTTGGCTCGCATGTTTCTTACAAAGACGAAGTCACCCTGGCCAAGGTTTTCCTGTATCCAAGCCGCATTTGCTCCATACACGGTGATGTTGAGGACCATGTGACCAAATGGACTACTCCAGCGCCTTTCTCTGACCGGGAAATCTTTTTCCGAGTCTGGATCTGGGTAGTAGAGCATTTGTTCATTCGGAGTATAGTCGGTCACTTTCAAGTCGACTCGGTCACCTAACTGAGTATAGTAGAAGTCGACAACCTGTGCACAAACATCGTAGAAGGTATCAAGTTGCAGATCCTTGATTAAAGACTTCTTCCTTGCTGTCTTGGCTTTGGAAGCACTAATGGCCGCATGCTGCTTCACTTGTGGTGCTGCGCCCTTGGATGCATGCTTTAGATGTATGACAGCCATCTGCTCTGAAATCGTCGGGGGAGGGCCCCCAGTCCTTTCGTGAGGCAGCTTTTGACTGCCGGCCTGAAACGCCTCGCTCAGCCCCGGAACGGGAATCCTGTGGCTTGGGAAGACGACGATGTGGCAGGTCCTAGAACCAATGGCGTCCATGCGAAACTGGTACTCTTGCAGCTGCCACCTTCGGAGTATGACGACATCGCCAACGGTCTTGGGAAACTTGTCTTCGGTTGGTCTGAACAATCGGCAGGTGATGCTTGATTCACCTCCAACCTCACCAGACGTGAAGTCATCTTGAATAGTGAAGTTTAGGGCCATGTCCTGTCTTCGCGTTGTTTTGGGAAGATCAAGACTGACCAGCACGCCGATTAGACTGACCGTGGACTTCGCCTCGGTGGCATCTTTGATAGCCGTGAAGCCGTTGGGCAGCTGCAGCGGCATTGCAGCTGGAGATGGCCGAAAGCGGTTAGCGTGGACTGCAAGGCCGTCAAAGGAGAAGCAATTGCAGGAGAGGCGAAGTGGCTGAGACTAGGCCTTTGTCTGTCGTAGTGGTCTCGCAATACGGGCGTGCAGGTGTGACAAACAGCTGCAGGGTGGCGGGGGCATATCACTGCGACAGTCGCGACGCGTCGTGGTGGTTGCTTGGGTAGAGCGCTCGAGCCAAGCTACTAGCGCCAATACCCGCTTCGCCGCTTCCGCTTTCAAAATCACCCCTCTGGTAGGAAAGTTTACTCCCCTTTACAAACAAACAGCCGCACCCAAATCTTGTCCGACTCCCACACTGCACGCCCACCAGAGTCGCTAGCATGGCCGACAAGTACATCCCCGAGCACCGTCGCACGACGTTCAAGGCGAAGAGCGCCTTCAAGCCAGACGAACTCCGCCGCCGCCGTGAAGAGCAACAGGTCGAGATCCGCCGGGCGAAGCGTGAGGAGAACCTCGCAAAGCGCCGCGGTATCGCTGGACGGGACCAGCCGGGCGCCTCGCTCGGCGCTGCCCCCGACAGCGACGATGAGGGCGGCAACATCGAGAGCCAGGTGCGTGTATACCCCACCATCCCGTGCCTCAGCGAGCACAGGGAGAGAGAGAGTAGCAGGCTGACATAACGCGATTTAGCTCAACGAGGAGCTCCCCCAGATGGTAAAGGGCGTCTTCTCGGAACAGATCGACGAGCAGATCCAGGCGACGACCAAGTTCCGCAAGCTGCTGTCCAAGGAGCGCAACCCCCCGATCGAGCGCGTTATCGAGACCGGCGTCGTGAGCCGCTTCGTCGAGTTCCTGCGCTCCCCGCACACGCTGGTGCAGTTCGAGGCCGCCTGGGCCCTCACCAACATCGCGTCGGGCTCGGCGCAACAGACACAGGTCGTCATCGAGGCGGGCGCCGTGCCCATCTTCGTCGAGCTGCTCAGCAGCCACGAGCCAGACGTGCGCGAGCAGGCCGTCTGGGCCCTGGGCAACATCGCCGGTGACAGCCCCGCCTGCCGCGACTTTGTCCTGCAGGCCGGTGCTCTCCGCCCGCTGCTGGCCCTGCTGGGCGACAGCCGCAAGCTCAGCATGCTGCGCAATGCCACCTGGACCCTGAGCAACTTCTGCCGCGGCAAGACCCCTCAGCCCGACTGGCAAACTGTGAGTTCTGCTCGCTGCCCCACTTAACTCCAAGTACTAATTGTCCAGCAGATCCAGCCTGCCCTGCCCGTGCTCGCCAAGCTCGTATACTCGCTCGACGACGAGGTCCTCATCGACGCCTGCTGGGCCATCTCGTACCTCTCCGATGGCTCCAACGACAAGATCCAGGCCGTCATCGAGGCCGGCATCCCCCGCCGCCTCGTGGAGCTGCTCATGCACGCCTCGACCTCCGTCCAGACCCCCGCCCTGCGCTCCGTCGGCAACATCGTGACTGGCGACGACGTCCAGACCCAGGTCATCATCAACTGCGGCTCGCTCCCCGCGCTGCTGTCCCTCCTCAGCTCCACCAAGGACGGAATCCGCAAGGAGGCGTGCTGGACCATCTCCAACATCACCGCCGGCAACTCGACCCAGATCCAGGCCGTCATCGATGCTAACATCATCCCCCCTCTGATCCACCTCCTCCAGAACGGCGACTTCAAGACGCGCAAGGAGGCCTGCTGGGCCATCTCCAACGCCACCAGCGGTGGTCTGCAGAAGCCTGCGCAGATCCGCTACCTCGTCCAGAGCGGCTGCATCAAGCCCCTCTGCGATCTCCTCGCCTGCCCCGACAACAAGATCATCCAGGTTGCCCTCGATGGTCTTGAGAACATTCTCAAGGTCGGCGAGATGGACAAGGAGGCCAGCGAGGGTGGTGCTGGCGGCGAGCCCATCAACCGCTACGCTCTCTTCATCGAGGAGGTCGGCGGCATGGAGAAGATCCACGAGTGCCAGAACAACGCCAACGAGGAGATCTACATGAAGGCCTACAACATCATCGAGAAGTACTTCGCCGACGAGGAGGGTGAGGCGGAGAACATGGGCGAGGCCGGACCCCAGGTCAACCAGGACGGTCAGTTCGGCTTCGGCGCCGCTGGTCAGCAGCAACAACAAAACTTCAACTTCGCCAACGGAGGTGACTCCATGGACATGTAAGCGGGGCTAGGTCCGCGACGAGTCCGAAGTTGAAACGTTGCATTTCAGTGCAGCCCTTCCACCACGCTAGCCAGCCACGAGAGCACGACTAGTAGTGTTTGCAGTATCCTGGACGAACACGGAGATCATACACGATATGATACATGATCCACGGAAGTGCTATGATTGCGAGGACCTTTGTGTTTCCTTAGCAATACCCCCATCCTTTCCAGCTATCACTTCGCCATGATTTCAATGAAGCCTTAAAGATACACCGTCTTGTACCCCACCCATGTTCAATAACCGCATCATATCCCCGGCGTTGCGTGTTTGTCTAGCTTGTCTGAAGATCGGAATGGTTGGACTGGGCGGTCTGCTCTGGAACGGCGCTCTACACAATTGGGTGCAAGGGCAACATGCACTCGCAGTCCAGCCGCGCCAGCCAGATAGCTGAATAAATCGCCGAGTAATCGGCTTACAACATAGCCTGGTCGACATGAATGAAGTTGCATGTGATTGTTGAACTAACAGTGCCGCTAGCTGGGAAAGTAACACGTGCGTCATCCGCGGAACCCTGATCACCCCGCCCCGGCATGCCTCCGCGAACCACGCGTGGGGTTAGCTATCTTTGCTCGCTCGCTTCGTGATAGCGAGTCGCGTGTCTCAGGATGAAATCCGTAATATCGCGTGCGCGCCTACGCGACGTCTCTGCAATCTGTGCAGAATCCAATGATATCCCAAGCAACGCCCTGGACCGATGGCGCAATCATCGCGAACACACCGCCGCCCCGAACTCGCAGCCAGCGCACCACCATCTTGACACAACTGCCATTCCACACATTTGGCATCAGGGCTACTACTTCTGCGTGATATGAGACGCTGAAGTTTGACTGCACAACAACAGATACTCAGCATGTGTAGGTTCATGGTAAGCAGAGCACCATAGACCTGCGCAGTACGCAGCTAACACCCACAGGTCTACAAAGGCAAGGATGAGATCCTCCTCTCCGAGCTCATCCTAAACCCCTCACACTCTATCCTCACGCAATCCTTCGACTCGCGCCTCCGCCTAGTACGTCACCGTCCTCCGCCCCCATCACGCCTCCCACTAACCACCACCAGGACAGACGGCGCCCACACAACGGCGACGGTTTCGGCATCGGCTACTACACGTGCCCATCCCTCGGTCCCACGCCCTGTGTCTTCACCTCCACGATCCCAGCATGGAACTGCATAAACCTCTCGCGCATCGCGTCCAAAACCACGTCAAGCCTCATCTTCGCCCACGTCCGCGCTACAACCGAGGGTAACCTCAGCGACAGCAACTGCCACCCCTTCAGCTACAAGAGCCTCATGTTCATGCACAACGGTGGTATTGGATGCTGGAAACAGATCAAGCGTAGACTGGCTATGAGTCTGGACGAGAAGTGGTTCAACATTGTAGGCGGGAGTACGGATAGCGAGTGGGCGTTCGCTACGTTCCTCGATTGTCTCGATAAAGCCGGTATCTCACCCGATAAGGATGTGGAGCCTGGTGTAGGCTTCGGACATACGGTGCTGCGCAAAGCGATACTGAAGACGATTGAGCGGCTCAATGGCTTCATCAAAGACGTCGTGGGCGAACAAGGTGTCGGCGAGGAGGATAGCAGGAGCTTGCTCAACTTCGCTGTGACGGATGGTGTTAGCGTGGTTTGCTCGCGGTACGTGAGTAGTAAGACGGATGAAGCAGCCAGCCTCTTCTTCAGCAGTGGAACGAGCTGGCGCGAACTCAACGCTCAGTCTCAGGACTCTGATGCTGGTGTTTCTGTCGATGACGAGGAGAGGGAGAGGGATTACGTTATGGAACGTAGGGACAAGGGGAGTGATATCGTGCTTGTGGCTAGTGAGCCGTTGACGTTTGAGAGGGGTATGTTATTCTTCACGTCCCTTCTGGGGCATCGTGTGCTAACAAGAACAGATAACTGGGTTACGGTCCCCACGAATAGTACGCTTACTATATCGAAGCAGACGGTCATGATTCATCCCATCGTCGATGAGTTTTACAGTCCCAACCCGGCGCACGAGCGGAGCGCGAACTTCGCGCAGGCGAAAGGGCAGACGGTCACGGGTAGTGATAAGAGGGTCCTAGGTGCTGTCGGGGACGCGGCTTAGTGAAGAGCATTGAGAGTCAGGAATATTGTATTGGGTTAGCCGTAGCCTTGGGAATCTACGTGACGGCCGTAATCTAGTCCAAATAAGTCATCATGTAATGGCAACGTTGCGTTGCATATTGCAGTTGTATTCCGAAAGCAGACGCGAGCCAGTCAGCCAGCCCCATGTTGGAATTCGACTCTCCTTTCCTGTCGAGCTAGATTGAGTATATTGCCCCTTGACGGTTCGTGTGTCGCGATATCAAGATTTCCGCTTGAGGACGTTGCTGCTAGCCAAAGACTCCATCCACAGCCTTGCTTTCTCCCTCTCTATTTTGACCACATCTGGCTGGTCCTGACCTGGGGACTTCTTCTCTGCCATCTTCTTGTCCGACATTGCTTTCTCAATAATGGGATGAGTCTTGTCGTCGCGCACCGAATACGATGCTTCTGCCCTATAGGGATTGATGTTGACTGAAGCTTCGTCTTCCATGAGAGGACCATAGTCTCGAACCACGGTCTGGCAGAACTCCTTCCAACCTCTACTCAAGATTTCTTGCCCCCGTTCCTGTTCTTTGGTGTTGAGGCAGCTGTATTCAATACTCCATTTTGCCAGCTGCTTCCAGCTCCAAAGCGACATGGTGGGGTCGCCGACGATGATTTGGTAGAATTCGTGTGACATTGAGTTGCTGTGCGCATTGTTAGTACCGGACTCGTTCGCGATGCAAAAGGTTCGCATGGGCGGTGTCTCTTACCTGAAGAGTGATGGGTTGTCTGAGTTGACTGTACAAGGTATGCCCGCAGCCAGCAGTTCTGGGTATGGGTGTTCTTTGACGTTTCTGCAAAGGTGCAAAAGCTCATTCGAGATAGGACAAAGCTCAATGCAGATACCCTTGCTGGTCTTCGTCTTCTTGAATTTCTCAATGAGATGGGTATGCTTCATGAGCGCGTATCCGTGGCCAATGCGCTTCGATTCCAGCGCCACTGCGTCGTAGAGGTTGGAGTTCTCCGGATCGGAGGAGCCGCCGGTGTCGAGCAGTGTCTCACCGGCGTGGAACATGAAAGGTATGTCCAATTTGAGTTTCTTACACGTTTCCTGGAATGTAACGAGCTCTTTCCTATAAAACCCAATGTGGTTGGGCCGGTCCTCCGCGCCCACGAGATCGAAACCTAGGGGTGTTAGAAACGGTTACGCTTTGAGTGTCAGGTGCTGCTTACCACAAATAAGATCCGGGAATTCCATCTTGAGCGCTATGCAATCTCTCATCTCCTTTTGCATAAGCGGTATGGGAATAGACCGTGGTGTGCAATATATGATCTTGAGTCCAAACGGGAACTTGTCATCGTTGCCATGCTGCTCTGCAAGCATTTTCCTCTTTTCCTTCATTCCATCTACAATGAGTCGCATCTGTTCGTGGTTCTTGATACGCTTCTCGTGAATGCCGCTGTCGGCAGGAATGAACTTGTCCAAAAGCATTGGTCGTAGTTCGGCGTACATGACGTTCTCCTCGATCATGCGGTCAATAGCATCGCCTATGTATTCTTTGTAGACGCTCTCATAGTTTAGTAAGCCTTTGAAAGCCCTGGTAGCTTGGTTGAAGCGAGCCCATACTCTGTGTATACGTTAGTGAGTACTGCGATGATGCAGGAGCAACACATACCCATTCACAGTCTGTGTAGGCCCATAGGCTTCGTCAAGGCTAAGAACCATCTTCGATCTTAACCAGTTCTCAGCGGGACGAAGCTTGGTAGGCTTTGTCTGTCCACAGTGTTGTGGCTGTCCAGCTTGAAAAGTCTCAGGTTCTTCGTCTTGGTATTCACCTGGGAACTTTCTTTCAAATTCCTCCTGGAAGTCTGACCATGGCATCCAGGTAGTCTTCAGATAGCTTTCAGCCTTCGGGTTTTCCTGATCCATTAGTTTGGGATAAGAGTCCGAGAAGATGTTGACACCAGGGTCGACGGTTGTTGGGTCGCAGATATTGAAAATCATCTCAGTCTCCCCCAGATGCTCCTTCTTTGTGATTGGTATGATACTGCGGATGTACATGTTCTTCATCTTGCGCGCTCGTACAAGAAGTATCTCAGGATGCAGTTCGGCATTGAAGTGAAGATGTAACAAAGCGCCCTTTGGAACGATCCTGGCGATTTGGTATAGCTTGCTTTCGTTGTCTATGCGGTCCTTGTTGGTAAGATATTGACCGCCCATGTCGCGATCATTTTCTAAAGGCAGCGCTTCTGACGGTCGGTTACCGAAAGTAACAACTCGCTCATACTCCCGGATCGCTCGGATGATGGCAGCAGCCCTTTCCTCAACCTTGTCGTCTTTGGATCTGGATTTATCCTTGGGTCTCACTGGTCGATCCCAAGCACTCTCGTTCTCTGCTTTCACGAGATCCTGTGTCTTTTTCTCGTGAGCAGTGGCTACTTGATCAATACCTTCCAGAACGGCTTTGAACTGGATCTCCGCCCTCTTCTGAAACTCGGTCAGGTCCTCAGCGTTTGGGGAAGACATCTCGACGGTCTTTGGTTCTCCTGAATGTAGTGGTATCTTCCTAGTAGGTTGCGGGCTGAGGGCCCTCTTTCTCTTCTTTGGTGAGTCAGCTACAGTCATAACTGGTCGGTTTGAGTCTCCTGGAGAGTTGTGCCTGTCACGTACAAAGCTGCATCCAAAAGTCAACATAGCCGCGATAAACATGAGCCTTCACTTGGAGACTCACAATGTGGGGATGACAATACCACACGTTGCCAACAACCCCGGACGGGTTCTGTGGGACTCACTCGAAGTTTTGGGTTCGGCGTCAGTGGGCATGCCGATGACGATGGAATGAAGAAGCGTCTATCACCGGCTGCTCATGCCACCTGCGATAAGACTGCAGGTACAATGATATGAAGCGACACGACTGGTTCACGCCGCTCTCGGTGACCTTTCTCGATTGACCGGTTTGGGCTGTGTATGATTCGAAATGTCCAACACAATCCTTAGATCCCGTGAAACGAGGTTGGTTCAAGGCACACCCCGTGACTAGATAGTGCTCTAACCAGGCGATTGATATGGTGTACCAAATTCAAGTACCGCTGTCCCGCTAGTCGGCCTATTGCACGTAGCGAACTGGGTTAGTATTGTAATTCACAAGGTAGTCGCGGCTGTGGTTTGTTCGCTGCGCCTCATACCCCGCGGCTAAGGAAATGCGCGAGGCTGGGAGACGAGTGATGCCTGGAGCGATGGCATGACCAAGTACATTTGTCGTAGCGGCAGGATCAAAAGAAAGCGTGAGGAGAAGGAGAAAACGGCGACGTTTGCCCTGACTAGACGATGACGTTTCTTGCGCTCATAAATTCTGATGACTGGGAAGGAGCGATGCCACCAGCACTATCGCGTGCCTGAGGACACGCAAGACAGAAGGAAGGAGCAACCACATACATCAGCGCACGCTTTTTTGCGTTCAATTCTTCCTTCTCTTGACAGCTCGAGTGAATGCGACACCACTTTTAACGTCTTTTCAGCGCAAACCTCGAAGTTTCGTGCAGTTGTCGCTATCGGATCGTGTCACGGGGATGTCAGCCTGGTGCGTGCGCCTGTTCTGGTGTTGCGAGCAGCAGGCGAAGATGGCGATCACAGACGAGTTCAAGCTCCACTCGCAGTCGGGGCGCAGCGATCCAAACTTTCGCGATGTCGTTGCGACAAGCGGATCAGTTACTAGAAAGAAGTTGGAAGTCAAGCTGAAGCTGGGCAGGACTGCCCATCGCTCACACGATGAAGGAGGCTATGCAAAAGCCTCATGCATTCTGCCATACGCCGGATAACCCTGGAGCCTAGCCACTGGCCCTGTCAGCCATGTTGCCCCTCACTTCTTCAGCCTGAGGCATCCAATAGCTGCACAAGCCCCGATCCATGGGGGCTGTGGGATTGCACAAACTCCCGTGTCCTCGAGACAGCGCCGCCTGTGCCTCCCTGACCGGAGTGGAATGAGGTGCCACACGCAGATCCGGTGGGCGACGCATGTTTTGGCCCCCAGCGTCTACGCTGTACGCGCGCCTTTTCCTGCTCCACGCTGGGGCTTCGTCTCCATCATACATGCCTTTTTTTCGCCTCAATCCTGGCTCTGTTGTATATACGCTTGCGGCCCTTTTGTCACTGCATCATAGCGCGTCGATTCAGATTTATGCATCGTTCCCATCACATTCAGCTTCGGCCATCAGTTTGCACTGAGTTTTGAAGATCGCGTCTATCTTAGCGACATGTATTGGCTGCCCGCAGATGAGAACGGGAAGATATCACTCAATGAACTACAACTAGATATCGTTGGTTTCCTCGCCATCTTGGGCGAGGGTTCCGTGCTCGCCAATGCTCAGGTCTCGACGCTTTCGAAATGGATATTCCTACCACGGTTGATCCCGGCACCTCAAGCCCTGATGAGGCCGACGAGACCATTTCAACTAGAGCCATCCCGGGGTCACGTAACCGGCATCGTCTCGGGGAACCACAGGGATCACATCAATCATATTGGAAACATCGTCTGGTAAGTGCATCTTCTCGGTCAAACTCGGTAGCCGCCAGCTGCCACGAGGTACTTCCCCACACGTCTACCGTGGACCGGAGTGAACAATGCATTAGACATCACACGTACCGATCTACAACCATAGCATAACCCTGCCATACTAACAAAGTACCAGTGACGCGAATAACCTAAACCCCTTCTCCGTACGGGTTGTCAAAATCAAACGCGTCCACGACCGACCGCTCAAGGCCAAGACCTTTGGCCCACTCACAATCGTAAACTTCATCGGCTTCGCCCTCTCTGCTCTCCTCCTTGCGCTATCGATATGGCAGGACGATGGCATGTCGGTGGTAGCGACGGTACTCCTCTCGCTTCTTTCCAGTCTGATCGGACTGGGTAACAAGTGGGAGCTGGAACTACCCTCGCGGAAATATAAAAAGACACCCGTACCGGGGGGAGATGTTGTCATTCGATATCCAAAGGGGTCTTTCCTGATCGTGCGTTGTGAGGAGGACGTGGCCCGAGAACTCTACTTCGCACCAGAGAACATCAACTACCTCTTGACGCACGGTCCGGCATACCGAATTCTGAGTTTGGTGGGCACTATGATGCTTATGGGAGGCGTCATCTGTCTCGCCAATGCTCAGATTCAGGTTCAGATCGCCTGGGCCGGTTCCTACATGCTACTGGGCGCTTCGTACTGGGTTGTCGCTGCCTTGCACAGCAAGTTGCACTGGGACACCTCGTGTTATGAAGTTGAAAACGAGTGCCTCTCTGACTCCGATATGGACAAGAAAGGATACCCTTCGGAAAACGAGACGTTCACACAAGCTCTCTGGAGGGCCATTTGTGTCAGCAAAGGCATTGCATGGGTTAAAATGAGCGATGCTTGTCCTGATACCGAGGCCTGGCACGAATGGCTCCTAGAGGCAAAGGCATGTAGTGAAGACTTCCAAACGGTTGAAGACCAGACGAAGTCGAGAGGCAAAACAATGTGGGAGGTCCCCGAATGGGACGCACAGGGTTCTCTGGGGAGACTGCTGGCTGAGCACGCGGGACGCCAGAAAAAACTCATTAGACAGAAGGTCGAGTCAGCTTGACCAGTGTCATCGGGCTCCATGGACATTCATTTTGGGGTTATGCATAGCGCTGGGACACGACCTTTCGGATCCTCATACGACGAACGAACTATTATACAACAAAACTACTTCTAGGACGATCGATCATTTAACGACTTACGATTTACGACTGAGAACGACGACTTCACCGCGACGCCATCGTTGCAATCATCTTGTACCATCCTACAACACTGGAAACCTACATTGAGCTTTCATTTATACGTCTCGCATCGTTAGCGCTTTGAGCGTTCTTGTATCTATAGCGTTTTTGACATAGCAGAAAAATACACACAGCAGTATTTATACAAAGCTCGCCATTTGCACCAATCACCACTTCTCACCAACGCAACTCGTCATATCTGTCTCATCACGCAGACATCACCACAACGCGATCAATGCTTGTCAAAATCGGTGTTTCCGGCGTTGAATAGCCTTGAATTCTACGCAGTCATATATAGCCGGCGCAACGCTGCGTCTAAATAACGCAGACTCATGTTCGTGGTATGACACCTGGACACACCGTGCTCAGCTCCAGACTCACAGCGGCTTGGCAACTCCGAGTAACCTCGTGGAATGGGAACGACGAGTACAGAGCCGGGGAGACCGACGATCCCAGTAATGGGCTCTCCCCGATCTAAGACCATCCTCTCGAGTCACTGGTTATGTGTCACCCCTCCTGGCTGACGAAGAATCCAACAGCGAGAGCCTCAGCCTGTGTCTTGCAGTCATAATTGTATATGCGCGACCAGACTTCAGGTAGCGCTCTTCCACCGCTGCTCATATTCCACCTTCCTTCTGACTACACTTCTCAACCATTTCTCCAGATTCTCTCCCTCGACCTGCGCATCGACGTCCATGGCATCGCCTTCCGCCTCCAGTCTCACACCACCCTCCTCTTCTTCGTCCTCGTCTCCACAGCATGCATCTTCTGCCATCTGGCATGCCTCGTTCCACTCCTCGTAGCTGAAGTTTCCCTCGCTTTCGCTCAGCAGCATCTTCCTGTCGCCAGAGAATGCGAAGACGTGTACCGATCGTATGGGCTTTGCGCGTAGTAATTCGTTTGCGGTGGGCGAGAGTAGGGGTGGGAAGGAGTTCGTAGACGGCGAGGCGGGTTGTGCGATCATTACGGAAGTGAGGACTGTGCGGAGGGGTATCGATGCGGAAAGGAGCGCGAGGAGCGCAGTGTGAAGAAGGTGTGGGAGGAGGGTCAGAGACTAGGGCTGTCAGCGATTGATGTTCACGGAGACGGTATCGCAACTGGACATACAGTGTTGACGCCTGCTGTGCTATCTTCCTCCGGTAAACTCCTGACTTGGAGTGTGATTTGTACAAGTGTTCGCGGTATCGCTCGGGTCAGAATTACACTGCGCAGTGTGTTGTGTACTAGTGTTTCGAGATGTCGTTCCCTTGGACCTGGATACCCGTCAGCATACCAATTACTACCCCATCAAGCGTAAACACATACTTCCAACTCCCATAGCGGGTCTGACGTTCACCTCGATCGCTGCTTCCTCGGGTAGTTCATCGCGTCGCTGTACTTCGATTGGACCATTGACGGCGCCAATGATTGAGTAGCCATTGTGAGTATATGTCGCAGAACCGTCGGCGCGGTTCAAATGCGTGAGAGTGACTGTAGGTGCGACCATGATTGCGTGACCCGATTCGTATGCGCGTCGTGAATGAAGAGTTCGACTCTCCGTACTGACAACTGTGTAGGTGGTGGGAGGAGGTGTGCGATAGGATCAGGATGCTGAGTAAGCCAGTAGACGCGTCAAGTCAAAGGACTTTGATGCGCAGAAATTGGACGAAGGGGTGCGTGGTCTAAGATGCGCCTCTGCACCTCAGTGACGATATGCCATCTCCAAAAGTTTTGGTGGGGATGGCGCTCAGCCCAGTCTGTGGCTCGAGCTCCAGACCTCGGCGCATCACCGCGGCCAGCTCAGCCATCCGATATCCTTGCCAATGCGACAATTGAGCTGTCCGCCAGCCTCCACTCGCACTTTCACCGCCATATACATACAGCGCATCGTCTCCACCCACTTTAATATTACCATCAATATCACGACCCTTCTCAGACATATATAGACACCATGGCAGGCTCCTCGCGCAACGCATCGCCCATCAAGCGCCTCATGACCGAACTGCAAACATACCAACACGACTCCAACGACGCACTTTACGAACTCGGACCTACGGACGACGATGTGATGCAATGGAGAGCGGTTATGAAGGGTGTAGAGGGAACGGCATATGAAGGTACATACAACCCGGCGCATATCTTGCCTACACCGCCTACAGCATCACCACATTCACCTACTGACACCTCACAGACGGCTGCTGGCTCCTCTCCATCGCGATCCCCTCCACATACCCCCTCACTCCACCCACTATCCGCTTCGTAACGCCCATCTGCCACCCCAATGTCGATTTCAAAACGGGCGAGATCTGCCTCGATCTACTCAAGACCGCCTGGACACCCGCGTATACCATCTCGTCAACTCTCACGAGTATACACCAATTGCTCACTAGTGCTGAGCCGGACAGTCCGCTGAATGTGGATGTTGCGCAGCTATTCAGGACAAACGACGACGTTGGGGCCAGGAGTTTGATCAGGTTTTATACCGTTAGCGAGAAGTATGATTGGAAGGGGAAAAGATAGACTGTATAGCGTGATTTGGGTTGGAACAGATGTGGCTTGTTGTACATTGGCGTAAGAAGGCTATGTCGGAGGATTGATTCGGGCGTTTGGTTTGATTTGGGACGAGATACCTATATTGGAGAGCGCGAACGCATCATGTATTCGCAATGGAGTATACTACCGACACAGCATCTGCATGTCTTCATTTTGACTGTTTAAGATCGACGTAGTTACCGACAACGTCAGCAAGCCCGACACAGCCCGCCACACGCACGTGGGTCCACGGCTGTGTTTCAACTTCAGCTCCCCACAACACTTCTCGATTACGCACTCCGCTGATCGTCAATGCAGCATCTCAGACTGAGCAGTCATAGACGAGAAAGATCGACGATATCCTTTCTTGTCCGAGTACGGTTCATACAAGCGACCTGGATCGACCGCTAACTTGACCTCTCCATGCGACTTCCTGCTGACTGTGTTGCATGCGGTACGTACTCTTTACGCAGTTCAAATGATTGTCATTACGAAGCCTGCAGTGAGATGTGTAGAAAGTGCTTTTGGCGCTTAGCATGGGAGTTGTTAGGCAAAACTCGGATGGACACGTTTGTCTGGCGCTTAGAACGGACCGTGGTAAAGCTGTCGAGATCACGTCATTCGATCCCCAGGGACTTCCGATACGAAAGTACCGCTACTAAGTTTGGGTAGCGGGAACTAATAATGCGTCGTCTAGGCGCTCGGGGACTTCAGTATGCGCTCGGCATGTGAAGTAGAAGCAGTACCGATTCATACTTGGAGCGTAGGTTGCAGCTTGATTCAGATCGATTACTTGAAGAAAGTCCAGGAAATTACGGTTGTCTGGATTACAAAACAAATGCTAAAGTACACCGAAACATGAAGAAGATCGGGTACATCCCCCGAGCCCTTCAACTCAAAATACCAACATGACAAATACCCACCGCGGAACCAACAAAAGCAAGAAAAACATGATAAGCAACCGGATCTACCCATGCCGGCTGTGGCTTAAGCCTCGCGAACAGTAACAATACATCGTGTCGACAAGTTTCGTCTACCCGCCCCACTTTCACTCCACTTTCCTCAGCTGGTAAGCGTGGAAACTACGCAAGCCACAACACTCCATGCTCAAACTCGTCCGCTCCAGCACTCTAACGTTGAGCCTCAGTATCCACATCTACTGAGGTCATGCGACCCACGATCGAGCGATGGTGGCTTGTGTCCAGGCAGTGTGCGTTGTCGTGGGAGGTAAGGTGTCGCTGTACGGAAGAAGGCATGTTGTGCGAGCGTGCGATCGCACTTGCTTTCCAACATTCCCCTAGCTTGGATTGATCATGCGGTGAAGAGCTGGCAGAGGGGGCTCAACCTGCGGTGACGGTCCATTGAGTGCGTCGCCAGCCTTTGGTTGAGATCGTGACTGTACCCTCGAGGAGTGACTCTTGGTCTGAAATACTGTTTGGCGAGACGCGGCGGGTGTATGAGATAGTTGATAGTTCTTCGGGTACGTCTTCCGAGGGTGGCTCAGTCTTGATAATAGTCGACTGAGTTCTGTCGTGAAGTGACTCTTCGGTCTTAATGGTCGGTAATGGCACTGGGTAGTACGGCGCGTCGTATGGTCCTGGTAGGTTCTGCGGCGGTGATATCCAAGGATAGATCGGAGACAGTACCGGCTGGAGTGTCTCTTGTTGGAGCGAATGGAGGTACTGGTTCGGTTCCCGGTCGAGCAATGGCCGACGAAGAAAGACATCGTTCTGTCGTTCTGTGCTTGACTTCTCTTCTAAAGTAGTGCCCAAAGTGTCTACATTTTCTCCTTTAAGATGCACTTCCTCTTGATATGAATCTTTTCTTTGGTGAATGGCCAACTTCTTCTCTTGATTGATGGGCAAGTCACCTTGACCCATACCCGAACTAGTCATCGTTCTTCGTTTTTGTGCAAGGAAGGCCGATCTCAAAGCTGTGGAAAAGAGCGCCAATAATATGAACACTTCGAAAATATGCCGTAGACTGGCGAGCGGGAGCCGCCTTTCTGTACTGAGCGAATTCGTTGGGTTGAGAAGTGGAGGCATAGGTACAAAATGACGCCGACGGAAGACAGGTGAGGCTTGGTGGGATCCACTCAGACTATGAGAAGCGTGGGATGATGCAGGTCCTAGATGAACTAGCCACTGCGTCAGTCAAGAAGACGGGGAAGCAACCGCTTTCATACAACTTACTTCGAGTAAGAACGGGAATGACTGTTAGCATAAGCACTAGGATCGGAATCCTCCGTTGTATAGTAGACAGCTAATAATACTCGGGTACGGTTATTGTCTCGTTCCTGTAGGATTGGCACCGGGGTCTACGTATAAATAAGGATATCGCATGTGAGAGTCAGGTTTGTTCCTGGGGCATCAATCTCTGCGGAACGCGCCATCCTGGTCTACGTAAATGCTTCGACGGCGACATCAGCACGCCCAGATGCGGTTGAAACATCGAGATATCGGCGAGCTAGCGCGGCGTAGTCCTGGTGACGAAAGCTGGTGGGCAAAGTGAAGCGTAAGCCCACGATGCGCAAATCAAGCAAAAGGCAACAAACTGGTCGTGTTCAGCTGTGACGAATAGCGCCCGTGGAAGGCATACATCACGGATTTTGCTGGGGTAGGCATGGTTTGGTGCGTGGCCTCAGCAGGACGACCAGTGTCCTCGTGTCTTGGCTGGTGGTATCTCAGCTGAGTTTGCGATGGTGGCGTTTGTTGTGGCTAACGCCACTGGTTCACTGGCCTAATCGGCAGGGGTGACCCGAGATCTGATCCTGCGCGCAAGAACAACGGCGAGCTGGCTTGACACGTCTGGCGAGACCTTTGCGCGGGTGTAGGGGCCGCCAGTTGGAACGATGCAGTTGCGCCATTACGGGCGTTAGAGCGAGGTGTGGTGGGTGAGTAAGGCGTCCCGTGACGGATCGGTTTCAGCTTCTGCAGGAACGCCAACCGAAGGGCAGGCGCTCATGATACGTCGGGAAACAACTTAAGCAATATGTAAGAGAGGCGGCTAAACAAAGACTCGCAGTTGAAGCATCAGTATATTCAGGGAAACAACCGCCACACATGTGCTTTTTTGCGGGGCGGTACCCTTTTTCAACCACAAAGAACCACATCGCGTGAGAGGCGGCTGGTACGCGATGCTGGCTTAGTGGGCTGTCATCACGTCTCGATCTTTACCAAACTCAACCGTTGTATGTGGCTGTCGGAACATGAGTCGTCCGTCGCGTCTCCGACCGCCATTCGTGGAATGTCCACGATCTGGAGTACCTCGTGCGATCCCCACAACACCACGCGATATTGTAGAAGCTGGGCAAACCTCAAAAACAGGTTCCCGGTAGCGAGCGCGCATCGAACAGCGGCGAGATTGGCTATCTGTCAGCTGGAGGTTATGGATAGGACCTGGAAGATACCGAATGTATGGAGTACGGCGTTGGAACTACCGAGACGCAATCACTTTCATCGATGAGCTCGAGCCTGATACACAGAAGCCACTCCAGGCTTCCAGCAGCTGCACCGGTATCCACATTCTAGTAATCTTGTAATCCTTGCGTAGATCGAGCACGCCTCTCGCGAACAGTTGCCCCAATTTCGGAGACGCCGTTGATGCGAGAAGATCTACGTCTAGCGAATCCGAGATCAACACCAGCGGCTTCGAAGCAGGAGCACCGGGTCATCATCAAACGCGCGAGATCTTGGTTAAGCCCCTGAATGTAACAATGGGGACGCATCGAGGGGAGTGGCCCTGTCGATCTTACGCAACGTCCAGCTGCCCTAGTCTATCCATCACGGCGATGCCGTCGCCACGTGAGCACGTGACTAGCCCATACACTAACGCTTCTAGATTGGGCAGGTGGTCAAACAAGTAAGTGAGATTCCATAAACACATGATCTCATATGATCGTGATAGATTGCTGGGGCATGTTTGCAAGAATTCGCCCGACCTGCAATCTCATTGTATAGAAAATGCCGACTCTTTCGTATTTCCCCGTCCCATGCCTGGCTGGTATCAATACCAATCCAATGACTGTTTCTCTTTCATGCGCAATTCTCTTCTTGACCCCAACAATGGGTAGGAGCGTGAGTACCTGATCCTCTGATATGATATCGATCCCCCCTGCTGTGTCGAAAAAGATCTCGGAATCAGACGAGCTATCTGGTGTGACTGATACCGGAATATAGCTGCCGAACTTCTCTGGGAAAATCCGGGTTATGTTGCCGGTTCTGAGCTCAACTGAGGATTGGGTTCCGTGGTTGACTGTCCAATGTACCGAGGCTAACGGGCCAAGAAGTTTGACGTACCCATCAATCACTCCACCGAAGCGATAACCGTGAGGGTTAGTCACTACAGCCTCCTGGAGAACCGTTAAGTAGTCACTTGAGTTGTAGTTGTGTTGGCAAGATGCGAGTGAGATTTTGCCTATGATTGAAGCCCAGGACCATGTCGGCGCGACGAATGGTGCCGGGCGCGTCGGTAAGGCTCGCGACAATTCATTTTTCGTGGTTTTCCATAGGAAGTATGCAGGCAAAGAAGACTGCCACAGGCCTGCGAGATAGCCGTCCCCAGGTTCGCCCGGTTCTACAACGGACATACTGCTAGCAAGACCTGCCACGGCTAGGAGTTTGTCGGAATCATATGTGATTTCGGACGCGGTGTACAATTCAATAATCGCATCCCAATCCTGGAAAACCGACGCCGACTTCATAGCAGCGTGCATCGTAACCTGCTGAATGCAAACAGGCGCAAACGTTGCTCTGATAGCGTTCAAGAGTCTTCTCGGAGGGCTGCTACCCGGTGGAATTTGCGAAATGTGTTTTGCTGGCCAGCGGTCGTCTCTCGTCTCGTCGCCGAGTTGTAGTCTTTTGATGTCGATGGATGTGTGCCCACGCACACTATTGGGGAGACCTTGATGGTACGTCTCGCAGGCAACAAATTGCCTGCATTCCCAGAAAAGCTGTCTTCGACCGAAGTGAAGAACACGTGGCGAAAGGACACGCTCCTGAAGTACCCAGGCACGTTGATTTAGCGGTTCACGTGTGAGCTTTTGAGCCCACACGTTAGGTTCGCATACGGTAAGGTACCTCTTTGTTGCATCCCCTTTGCAACCAATCCAGGATATACTTGACTCTGTTGGCAATACAGATCGTGGGTCTCTGTCCCAGAAGCAACCTTCGGTGGCGTTCTTTGAACCGGTGGCAGCTATATTGATGAAGCAGTACCTATACACAAGGCTCATGAGACTGGCTTCATTACTCCAATCGCTCCAGTCATCTTGTATGATACAGAAAGCATCAATCCAGAGATAACGAAGGCCCAACTTTCGAGTGATGCTAATTGCTTCCAAGAATGTTTTCGTGAAGTATGACGAATGAGCGCCTTCCTGAAAGTAATGTAGATTCGATGCCATCACCCTAGGCATAGGATAGTTCTTTCCCCAGCAATGAGAGAGTGTTGCGTAAGGCTGTCCAGAAAGGACGTCATTACGATGCACTAATCGTACGAGATCTTCATCAGAAATGCCGACATCCAGCACCCGCGTCGGGAACCAGCGTTCGGGAATAGTTGCGTTGCACCGAACATGATTTTGAGTACACTCATTCATCCAGCGTTCGATCAAATTCCAACTCTCGGGAGAAGATGTCGACGAAGCGGGTTTGTACGTCGCGTGTTCGCCTGTGTTTGAAAGTGAGTAATCAATCCAATTGATAGATGCTTTTAGCCAAGGCTTACTTCGAAGCGTTTCAATGACCTCAAATGTGAAACCTAGACTAAAGTCGTTCACACCATCCGACGTCAACTTCCACTCGAAAGAGCTTTGCCAACTTGCCGACGAAGTATCAGATTCGCATTTGATTGGAAACAATGTCTCCGAGTAATCGACAAACTCCCTTTGTATGTATCCGAGAGTTTCCGAACATATCCCGCAGAACTGCTCTGAAGATTTCTCCAGAGATGCTAGTGAATCGTGATGGACAAGGTCTTTATGCCATCCCGGATGGCTGATGATATCAACGATACCCTGACAGGTTTCACAAAGCTCGTTGAAAGTAACGGAGGTCACACTAGGAATATGAACGGGTTCTGCATCATGTCGGCCAGTCAAATGACGCAGGAAAGTCCCAGCAGTGAGTTTGATCAACAGACTCGTGATCTCCAGTAGTTTCAGAACGACGAGTAGAAGATCGAAGAAACAGGAGGCAGCAGACGCCATATCGGAAGTAACGAAGGTGTAGTTTGATGGACTTGTCAGGCTGGTTAGGATGATCGCACAAATTGTGGGGTTTCGAGGCTGAGCAACACATCACACAACGTGCACCCCGCTTCCGACCGGTCAGCTACCTCCTCGTTCATTCGCGGAAAGACTGCATGGTACGTTACCACCACGTCGGCAGTACATGCAGGCATCAGAAGGACTTTTACCAGCCTGAACGGTAACGCGCAGATCTCTGCCAAGATAGTGGGGTACTTGGTGAAGATGCGATAGGAGCATGGAGTATTTGTGGAACTGATGGCAGAATTTGTAGCAAATGCCTCCTGAGTAGCGCTGAGTCCTCCAGCCTATGTGTTGAGCTGAAGCTTGGGCCCACCTCATACAAGAAAAAAAAACCGAACAGGTCTGCGGGCTACATTAAACTAAAACCTTGCAAAGTAGGTGACCCAACGTCAACGTAGGCTCCAGGCTGTCCAGTGTTTTCCTAGGTTGGCGTGGGCCGGCCCTCTCTCCATTCGTCAAAACCCTTCTGACCGGGCATCTCTCTGCCATCAGAGAGCTTGAGTCTGGGAAAATGTACATCCTCGCGGTTGTATGTGGGCTCCTTCTGGGCCAACTCTTCGTTGACTAGAACCAAAGCGCCCGAGTGCCATCCTGCAGCACTCACCCGAAGAGCAAAATAGGCACCAAGGCCGTCTTCACCACGGTCCTGATCCCAGGCTCTTCCTTCCTGCTCGAACCACTCACTGACCTCGCCTTGGACGTTGGGGTCGGTCCTGAACATCTCCCTGCGCTCTTGGCTCTCTTCTGCGTGTGCGTCGTCATGAACCGCTTGCTTGAGCCATTCGTTTTTCCTCGCATCGAACCAGATCTGACGACCGCGTGTGTAGGCGTGAGGGACAAGTTGTCCGTTGCCATTGAACCGGTCATACACGATACCTCGTGCGTTCCCGACTAGGTTGTCACCGTTCGAGCCTAACCCCAGTGCGCCACAAGCTGAGTTCTCGGTACCGTATGAAGTTATCTTGCCATCCGAGTGGAGTGCCAGATAGTGATAGTCACCGAAAGCAATCGAGATGACGTTACTGTTCTGCAAGGCTGGAATTTTCTTCAGCCCCTGCACATCCCCTGGACTGTGACGATTGCTCCAACATGATTCGAGGTAGTTCTGGTCGCCGGTAATTACTTCATCGTCCCTGAAGATGGCAAAGTTGCGGAAAGAGCCCTGAACGTCAAGAGGAGCTCCCTGGTCGTGACGCAGAGTTTGGAGCTCAACAACATCCTCGACACGATTCTTTTCCTCGAATCTTCCACAGAACACTTTACCCAGGTCTGTGCTGAACAGCACAAAGTGCTCCAGTATAACGTAGTTCAGTACTGCTCCAACCTCTTGACGCAAAACTCTCTGCTCATCTGAATCGCGGTGGCCCTTGACATGCTGGTAGCCGGTCTTAGGAACTTCGGCATGTTCCAGGACAAGCATAGTGTCTGTACCTTCATCGCCATGGTCTCGTTCAACGGGGTCCCAGACAATAATGCCAACGCCATGAACATAGGCCGAGCTGCGGCTCCATCCTGCTACCACTTGTTTTACTTGTCCGAAGTTGGAGGTCGCGTTCGACTTGTCGTTCAAGGAGAGCTCAATCAGCTGCAGAGTCGCAAACTTGACTTGGAGCGCAGGCTTCTTGACATCGTACCACGACCAGATTCGGCCGCTGTCGGAGAGTCCAAGTATGTGTGCACGACCGGAGGAGAACTGCCGGATGGCGACAGTCGGCTCTTCGTATTGGGCCTCGGAGGTATTTGAGGGATAGCCTTCTGGGAAGCGGAGTGGTTGCAGGGGCCCACTGGCAATGAGTATCCTTTGGCCGTCAAGGGCGCCAGCGGTGTAGAGAGTACCTTTGGAGGTGAGCAAAGTCGTGGACCAGCCACCACATTGCATGTCTGCAATGACTCCTAGTTCTCGTGTCTTGTCCATCTCCGTCGGGAAGGCTTGATGGGCGTTGTACATGCGCCTGCCTGGCCGCATCATCCCAGCTCTCATTCCTCTCATTCGAGGCGTCCGACCATGTGCGTGGTCCTCCGGGTCTGAAGCATGCCCCAAGCGGTTGTGCGAGTTATGACCCCATGTGTATACGCGACTCTGGGTGAGCATGCGGCGATACATC
The DNA here is from genome assembly GCF_024043175.1 of Alternaria infectoria. Lineage (NCBI taxonomy): Eukaryota > Fungi > Ascomycota > Dothideomycetes > Pleosporales > Pleosporaceae > Alternaria > Alternaria infectoria. The sequence continues at coordinate 833,185 of NW_026250691.1, forward strand.
TTCTGCCAGCGGTCGCCGTCATGTTGTACGACTGGCTGGTTCGGTACGCGGAAGGTCGTTCGAGCGAGATAACTCCAGTACGCTGGGTCTAATCGGATCGACGGTTGCTGGAAGGCTTTGCACGTGCTGCAGAGAGCGAGGAAGCTCTTGGCATCGAGGTATGGGAACACGAGTACGAGGATGTCGAGGGGGAGGTCGGTGATGGAGTTGATGGTGTCGGCCATTTTGGGGTTGCGAGGCGTCTAGACACCTTTTCGGGCGAGTCCAGTATATAGAAGAGGTATGTTCGAGGTGATGCCGGTGTTCAAGGTTGAAGTAATGGAATGAAGCCTGCTCCATGTAGCAATGACGACGTGTGAGTAAACAAGATGTTTGTGCTGTTGGAGAAGGCGCGATGGATGCCTGCCCAATGACGCAGGGAGCGCGGGGATCATTGCGGGACATTTCCGTTTTTGCGCTAACCAGAAGCGGCGACCAAACTTCTGACTCAATTCACGCGTCTCTATCAAATTTCCGCCTGCCCAGCCACGCTTGACCATACACGCGCTGCACTACTCTACCTAATAGAACCGACTCACGAAAATCTCCAGGCTTGGAGATACTGGATTTGGGACCAACTTCACGCCACGACACTTGATTTTGCCCCACCACGCCTCATCGTTCTACACCTGACTGGCCACATTCCAATTCTAAAAGGACGACGAGAACAGAAGAGTCGCACCGCCATGTCTGAGACACCCGCTGCAGAGGCAGCGCCTGCACCCGCTGCGGCAGTAGTACCACTTCAAGAAGGCGCACCTGCAACACCAAACGGCGATGCCACAGACGGGCCCAAAAAGCTCTCACCAGCGGAGTTGAAAAAGCAAAAGGCGGCCGAGAAGCAAGCAAAGCGAGCCCAAGCCAAGGCTGCGTCTGGCGCACCAAACCAACAGCAAGGTCCTCCAAAGGACAACCAGAAACAACAAAAAGAATCGAAGCAGACACCAAAAGACGACAAGTCGAGACCACAGCCACCATGGCGGCAATCATCGCAAGCCAACGCACCAGTCGTGAAAGACCCAGAGAGAAAGACGAAGAAGGGGAAAGAACCAAACCAGACTGGTCTGTTCTTTGGTCATCTTTACAGCCAGCCAAAGCAACAATCTCTTGTCGGCGCGTCCAAAGATGTACATCCTGCGGTTCTCGCGCTGGGCCTACAGTATAGCAGCTATGCCATCTGTGGTAGTACGGCACGCATGGTGGCCATGCTCTTGGTGTTCAAGACAGTGATCGAGGCCTATCAAACACCCCCAGGAAACAGTTTGGCCCGACATTTGACCAGCCATCACCTTGGTCCTCAGATCGAATTCCTGAAGAGCTGTCGGCCGCTCAGCATCAGTATGGGAAACGCCATCCGATGGCTCAAGGATAGTAAGTGGGAATTTCACATTGAGCTGATAGAGCAGACATGACTTAACTGGGCATCGAGATTACTAGAGATCGTCTGAAGAGATACTGACATCTTGCAGTCATCATCAAGATAGATCCTTCAACTCCGGAGAATGAGGCGAAGCGAGACCTGATTGAGGAGATCGATATATTCATCCGCGAACGTGTTACAGCTGCTGACCGACTCATCCGTGATCTGGCAGCTACCAAGATCCAAGCCGGCGATGTCATCCTAATCTACGCGGCATCTTCGATGGTCGAACAGACCATCATACATGCTCACCAGTCTGGCAAACCCTTCTCAGTCATTGTCGTGGACTCAAAGCCATTATTCGAGGGCAAGCAGCTAGCTCGGAAACTCGCAAACCACGGCATCTCAGTACGCTACTATCTCATCACAGGAGCTTCGCATGCTGTTAAGGACGCGACGAAGGTCTTCCTGGGTGCCCACGCGATGATGTCGAACGGTCGCCTCTACTCGCGCGTTGGCACAGCTCTGGTTTCCATGCTTGCCTACTCTCACTCATTGCCCGTCATCGTACTCTGCCAATCAGTGAAGTTCACTGAGAAAGTGGCGCTGGACTCCATCGTCGGAAACGAAGTCGCCCCTGCGGAGGAAATCCTCTCCGAGGCTGAGCGCCGCGAGCTCCTTCCTCTCAAGTCACGATTTACGGCTTCAAAGAGCGACGGCAAGTCGTCATCGGAAGAGGCGCCTGCCAATACCACAGACGTTCTGAAATGGATTGACGATGCCAAAAACCTGCATCATCTCCAAGTGCTCTACGACGTCACGCCGGCACAGTACATCAACATGGTCATCACCGAATACGGCAGCTTGCCACCAAGCTCGGTCCCCGTGGTCCACCGACTGAGTACGAACATATAATCCTGTCCAGCGTTTTCTTTTTGTATTCAGAGTACTTCCTATAGCACGTGCTAACATTGGACTTTCAGGAACTGAAGAGCAGGAGACGATGCCTACTAAGAGGGGCGTTCGTCAAGCTTCCGGCTGGTAGGATTTCATTGAGATGTGTGTCAAGGGATTCGCGATTTCGGAGGTTTTCACAGTGCCGGTATTCTTGGAATTTCTACGAGTAAGATAGGATACGGGGTATGGTGTTACGAGGGAATCAACATCTCACGCCAATGATTTTGCGCACTTCCAGTCCTATTTCCTCGATCCCAAAGGAGAATGTGCTAAACCTTACGAACCTAACCAATTAGCCTCATTTTAAATTCTCGATAGACAACCCCGCGATCTCAGCTTCAAGCGCTGCCATTTGCGCCCTCAGCGCCTGAACCCGCTCCTCCTTCTCAACCACCTGATCAGTTTGAGCATTCGCAGGCCCACCTCCACCCCTCTTCATTTCCTCCCTCATCATGGGAAACGCCAAAACTTCCTTGATTGAGTAATTGTTCGTCAAGAACATCAAGATGCGATCAAGTCCAGGCCCGCACCCAGCCGTGGGCGGCATCCCATACTCCAGCGCCCTGATGAATTCCTCATCAATGCCCTGCGCCTCGTCATCACCCTGAGCCTTCTGCCGAGCTTGCTCTAAGAAGCGCTCGCGCTGCTCGAACGGATCGTTGAGTTCGGAATACAGGTTGCAGATTTCCTGGCCGCAGACAAAGGCTTCAGCGCGTTCTGTGAGGCCAGGGATTGCGCGATGCGTCTTTGCTAGTGGAGACATGAGCTTCGGATGGTGGATGATGTATGTGGGGTTTGTGATGCGCGATTCGATGTAGACGCCGACGAGCTTGTCGAGCAGTCGGGCATTCGTATGCGGGGGCGAGCAAGCTATGTCGCGATCGCTCAAGATGCCGAGTAGAAATTGCCGACTTTCTTCAGTGTGAAGTTCAGATAGAGGAGGAAAGCTGACAGCACAGGCAGCTTCAAGAGCTGGAATCATATCGATGCGCTCCCATGGCCCCTCCCAGTTGATCTCGTACTCGTCACCAGTCTGACTCTTGAACCTGGTCACATAAGACCCAGTCACATTCTTCACCAAACCAGAAATCATCTCCTGCGTCAACTGCATCATCACCTCATAATCAGCATCAGCCTGATAGAACTCGCAGCTTGTAAACTCAGGATTGTGAGTCAGATCCATATCTTCATTGCGAAACACACGTCCGATTTCGAACACGCGATCAATGCCACCAACGACTAAGGGCTTGAGATGGAGTTCAGTAGCCGTCCGGAGGTACATGTCTCGCTTGAGATCGTTGTGGTGGGTGATGAAGGGCTTGGCTGCTGCACCGCCGGCTTGCTGGCAGAGGATTGGTGTTACGACTGAGATGTATCCGCGGCTGCGCAGGAACGTGGTGATGTAGGCTTCCATCGTGTCCCAGCTGCGCAGCATGTCGCGGCTGCGTCGATTCGTAATGAAGTCGAGGGGTCGGTCGCGGTGTCGTGTCTCCGCATCAGTGAGCGTCTTGGGCAGCATGTGCAGGCTGGGCGATAGCAAGATGACCTTTTGCGCGAAGAGCGAGAGCTCGCCTACGGGCCGGTTTCGTGGTTCTGTTCGCCCTGGGTGCCCGATCACACCGATTTGGTCGCCTCTCGCAAGGTGTTCGTGTTGCTGCTTGTATGCTTCGATGTCATCTCGTTCAGTCGCCTGGCACACGACCTGTATCTTGTCTTCGCCCACCTGAACTTCATAGAAGCGCAGACGCGCTCCTGCACTACGAATAGTGACGATGCGGCCACGTATTGTGTACTCTACGTCTTCGAGCTGTTGGCCACTTGCTATAGATTCGTGTCGAGCGCGGAATGCGCCAAGGTCCAGGAGATTGGGGATGAAGGAAGAATAGATACCATTCTTACATGTATTCTGGCGCAGACTCTGTACTAAGGTACAGCGGTTCTCGTAGTACTTGTGAGGTGGTAGTGTCTCCTGCTGGTCCGGTCTCGTACGTTGCTTGAGCGCCTTCGTGGTGACACCGTTGGCAGCCATGACGACCAATATTAATGTCCTTACAAATTTGATGTTCGCGAAGCGAAAAAGAAGTATGTTTAATGACCGGAGAAGATGCTTTGAAGTTGTTTTGCCCTTTCGGATGGAACAATGGTGTTCTTAAATATTACGAACCGCAAGTCCAGTCATCGCTTGTGAGTCAAGTACTGCATCCCTCGCGAACATATGCCCTCAGGCGTCCCATCACTGGTCGCATCAAACCCCAGAGATACGAGGCTGAATCTGCACTCACAATTTGTTAACATGATTTCCCCGCAATTATACTTCTTTTGCTACTGGCGCTGTTAGCTTCCCATCTAAACAAGCACAGATTAACGTGGATCATTCAAGGAGGTATTCTGCAAGTAAGGCATGTAGTCCAAGTAGCATAGCAAGATGCTCTGATGTCATTTTATTCGTGCAAATCTTCCGTCTTATGACTTGTCCTTCATGGCTCTCAGCGCTCCCATGACATCGATAGGCTCAGTCTTGCCAGTAACCTTCTGGAGTTCGGGGTCATCGACGCGCATGAATACGTTGTGCTTCTTCTCGTCACCTATCGTGAATTTGCCCTGCGTCTGCTTGTTCTCTTGTGAGAATGTGTCGAGCTTCTTGATGGCATCGTTGTTCAGCACACTCTTGGCAAACTTGACATTGCCCTTCGTGTACTCATGCCCAGGGTAGACCTTTGTATCATCTGGAAGAGCCGCTAGGGTCTCATTCAGAGCCTTGTGCATCTGTTCTGGAGTGCCTTCGAAGAATCGCCCGCAACCACCAATGAACAGTGTGTCTCCGGTAAACACGGCGCGATCGTTGCCGTCTTCGAAGTAAAAGCATATGCTGTCCTGTGTATGGCATGGTGTGTGGAGCGCTTTGACGTTGATGGAACCGATTTTGAAGGTACTGTTGTGGCTGGGGGTTTCGGAGACTTTGTCGCAGTCACGACCGCCAATTACAGGTAGGCCGAATGCCTTGATCTGGGAGGACGGTTAGCTGATAACTTCCACCCTGCTTGCTTCTTCCTAAACTTACTGTATCCACGTTGCCTCCTGCATGGTCTCCATGGCTATCCGATACGTCAGCAAAGTCGCATTGTGTAACGCGGTTGCCCTACTGGTGAGTGTTGATGATTTTGGTCAGCTTGAGACCTCCGGTGGTAGTCTGTTCCCGCAGCACGGGTAGAACTCTACAGTCGAATCAGCTAGGCACCTTCTTCTCTTTGTCTCCTAGCGTACTCTGGAGGGTTGGCAGGGTCAATGATAACGGCTTCTTTAGTCTTGTCGTCTGAGACTAGGTAAGCATAGTTGTTGCCCGAACCCTCCCCTGATTAGTGAGTTAGAATGTGTCTGATGGCTCGAGATACTCCATCAGGGTGCTCGTACACATGGGGATTGATTGGATATGCATGGCGCGTGCAGCTGGAGACGATGGCTGCTTGGCGTCAACTTCCAATTCGAGATTGTGGAAGCAATAACTCGCACTTACCTTGGCAAAAGTGCGACAGATTGATACTAGCGAGGATCGTTTGATGGTTGCAGTAAACACGCTCATGAGGAAGACACCGAACAGAAATTGGCGGAGAGTTGAGGAGGCCATGGAGCTCTGCGAAGGCCGAGGTGATGATGACGTTATCGCTCGTTATCGATAAGATACCGTCACGTGAGAAGCGGCCCACTACCAAACGCGTCGAGCTGTGCCGGACGCGTTCGCCCCAAAGACACGATGCATCCTAAATGGCGCGGCATGCGGCACAAATTCTTTATCACAACAAGCGATCAGGCACGACGCGTTTCAACGAGGAGATCTTCCAATACAGTATCTACCATGGAACTAATGGTACCCATACGCCTGACAAACACCTAAACCAAACCTTGGAACCCAGCCACGCCATTTCGATGCTCATGTACAGTCATAACAATCGTCCAACATTACAACGTCCCAACTACAGCAGCGCCTTCAGCCTCTTCTGCAGCTCCGGCTTCTCGGATGATCCCTCGCCCCTCAAGCGCTGCTCCTGAGGATCGTGCAATGGATCGCGAGTCACTGTGGCCTTGATCTTCTTGCCAAAGTACTCAATCTCCACGGTCTTCCCTTCACTCACAGTGCTGGGTAGCCATGCGTACGCGACAGGCTTGCGTACCGTGTAGCCGAAAGCGGCGCTGGTAACATAGCCGGCTCTTTGACCTTCCACGAAGACAGGCTCCTTGCCCAGAACCACCGAACGACCGTCGTCGACCGTCAAGCATCGAAGTCGCTTAGACGCTGCCTTCCTCGAAAGCTGCTCCAGCGCAGCCTTGCCAACGTAGTCCGCCTTCTTGTCCATCTGGATCGCGTACGTCACGCCGGCCTCCCAAGGGTTGTGCTCGGAGGTCATGTCGGAACCCGAGGCTCGGATGCCCTTCTCGATTCGCAGTCCGTTGAAGGCAGCGCGACCAGCAGCGACTAGACCGTGGGGCTTGCCCGACTCCCACAATATGTCCCAAAGCCGCTGGCCATACTCAGGTGTGGTCTGAATCTCCCAACCAAACTCTCCGACGAACGACTTTCGGAACATGGTGACGGGAACTCCAGCTATGCTTGTCTTCTTCACACCCATGTACGGCAAGCCTTTGTTGCTGTAGTCATCGGAGCTCACCGTGCGAATGACGTCGCGTGCGCGGGGACCCCAAAGACCAAGGCAACATGTGCTTCCAGTGATGTCTCGCACCTGAGCCCACTGACCGGACGTGTGCTTGTGTTGACGGCGAGCTTCGCGCGTGAGGTAGGCAAGATCGGTCGCTGTGTTTGCACCTACTTGGAAGAGGTCCTCCTCGATTCTCGAAACGAAAATGTCGCTCAGTACGCCACCGTGGCCGTTGACGAGCAGTGTATGGGTGATGGCGCCGGGTTGCTTAGAAACGTCACTGGTCGTCAACCTCTGGAGCAAGTGCACGGCACCAGGACCTGACACCTCGAACCTGTGGAAGGTTGTCATGTCGTACAACGCTACTGCATTCCGTGTCTTCCAGGCCTCCGCCGCGGCAATCGGTGAGTAGAACTTGGACGACCAGGCGTCCCGATCAACAGGCTTCCACTCTTCCGGTAGGGTGTTGACCAAGCCTGCGTTCGCTTCGTACCAGTGTGGACGCTCCCAGCCTCCTACCTCCAAGAAGAAGGCGCCTTGTTCTTGTTGTCGTGCGTAGAAGGGGCTGACACGAAGGTTGCGAGGGTTCTCTTTCGGCGCGAGAGGGTGGATGATGTCGTAAATCTCGACGAAGTTCTGTTGCGAGGTTTCGCTGACGTATTCCGGGCTCAGCTGGACTTCCTCGAATCGTGTCAATTCACACTCAGCAATGTCGATAGTTGAACGGCCCTCTGTAAGGGTCTCTGCCACAGCTCGAGCCACACCGGCCGAGTGTGTCACCCACACGGCTTCAGCGACCCAGAAGTTGTCGAGATTGGGAGCTTGTCCAACGACGGATCCACCGTCTGGCGTGAAAGAGAAGATACCGTTGAAACCATCTGCGATCTCAGTGTTGCGCAGTACCGGAAGCAGCTCCTTGGTGGCCTTCCAGGCAGGCTCAAAGTCTTCGGGTGTGAAGTCTAAACGAGAAGGCATGTGCTTCTCATCGACATGTTTGGGTGTCACGCCCAAGTCTGAAGCCTTGACGGGCATTGGACGGTGGCCATAGTACCCAATACCAAACTGTTCGCCATGCTCTCGGTAGTATAGGTCTTGGTCCTGGTGTCGTAGGATCGGCAGCTCGGCGTTCATGGCGTTGATCTTCTTGTTGACTTCGCGATTCTCGAGACCGGGGACAGCTGTAGTCTTCGCGTACTGGTGCCCTAGAGGAAGGAGAGGAACCTTGAGCCCAATCATAGCTCCAATCTCTACGCCCCAGAATCCAGCACACGATACAACTATATCCGCTGGTACAGAACCGTTGTTGGTCGTCACACCGGTGACACGGCCGTCCGCTTGCTCGATTCCGGTAACGACGGTGTGCTCGAGGTACTTGACGCCGGCGTTGCGCGTGTTTTCGATGAGGATCTGTGTCGCACGAGCTGCTAGCGCTAGGCCATCGCTTGGAATGTGAAGACCACCTAGCACCATGTCCTTGTTAAGGAGAGGGTACCTCTCGAGACATTCATCGGGACTGATCAAGTTTGCCTCGATACCCCATGATTGCGCATATCCGTGTTTGCGCTTGAGCTCCTCCAGTCGTTCTGGAGTCGTCGCAACTTCCAAGCCACCCAATTGGTTGAAGCAGTTTTGTCCGTCTTTCTCGAGCGCTTGCAGCTTTTCGACCGTGTACTTCGCGAGTAAGGTCATCGTTTTGGAGGGATTGGTCTGGAAGACTAGACCGGGCGCATGCGATGTTGAGCCACCGGGCATGCTCAAGGGGCCCTGCTCCACGACGGTGATGTTGTTCCATCCTCGTGAAACCAGCTCGTCAGCGAGGTTAGTGCCGACAACGCCGGCGCCGATAATGACAACGCGCTGGGAGGTCGCCATTGCAAAAGAGTTGAAAAGTATGGAATCGGACAATTGGTTTCCCAAGGCTGTAGGTCGAACTCCTCTTAAAGCTGCTTGCACTCGCGATAACGGACCATTTCACTACGCTCTGCCATAATAGGAGCCGAAACTAAGCGCAGCGCAAACTTCAATTGGCAAAATAATTCCCATGGTGTGGCCAACGGCAGCGTGATGCACGGAAGCAGCCCACCGCCCCGCATGCGATACTTACGACATTGGTGGGGAAGATGCCAGTCGTGGATGTAGGGTCCTGATGTCCATTTTGGGATTAGTGATTATGGTGCGGACGCATGGAGGCGAATCGTCTCGGGACTACAATAGCCTGCAACAACCCCGCCTCGCGTGTGCGCAACACCATCCCGTCTTTCTCACGATCTTTGCTCCAACCCAAAATTCGTCTCGTTTGATATCAGACCTGGATTTCAGGTGAGTATGCATAGTATGGAGAGCTTAGCATGCTTTTCCCGTCAATCGAACCTCATGCGGCTCTCGTGCCGCAAAGATTCACCGATCTTGCTCGCTACAATATATCATTGTAACAAGGATAAGCGTTGCTTCAACATTGAGGGTGACTTTCCGCCATCAAACCTTGCGCCAACCCATCGCGACCCACAAAGCCGGTGTGAAAGACACTAGGCCTTGAAAGCGTGGCAACAAAAGCCATGCGACAACAACCCTCCCGGACCCAGCCTCGATCCTACGGGGCTTCTCGAGAGCACAAACCCCTTTTAATCGGCAACTGCACTGCACCACGTGCAGAAAGGCAGACCCATCTGGACCATGATGCCGACCCGTGTGGTGTCACCCACATCGCATGCCCTCGATCACTGAGTCGCGCCCAGAGCAGTCTTCGCAATGGACTCAACTTGAAGTTGTCTCTGGTTGCGTTCATCGATGAGTCGATGCTGCGAGACAAGCGACAGCTTATATCGCCAAATCACCCCAGACGCCTACAGTGTTAGGGCAGGCCCAACGTAACACCTTGCTGCGCTGTCAGCACCAGCCGGCAAATTCACGACTGCGATTGCCAAAAGCACCCAAACCCTCCCGATTACTCTCCATATCGTCAGGAGGGGTAGTGACACGCGAGCTGCTGCGGTAACCATCCACGAACAAGGGCGCTTCCATCGAGACCAGTGACGCTTTGCTGTCGTATGCGTTGCGCGAGTCGTGTGGCATCATTCGCACTCAATGACAACGCGCTCAACGGTGCGTGTGCTCCGACGTTCGCTCTATACCCTCGATCAGAGTATCATGGGCTATAGTCCAGCAGACGTTATCAGCTGCGGTACTACATCCAAGCCCGACAGCTCATCAAGATAGCATCGCTATCTCGATATCTCGACGATAACAGCTGCGATCAACATCTTCAGTGAAGATTTTCGATAAGAGCGCGATAGCACTTGGATAATGCGACCGTAATAGTCCCGCCAGAACTTGGTGGTCGCAGTCTGATCGCGCCTTGGGCTGGCGTCCGTTGTCCGCATTTGGAAATCAGATCCATTCAAGTCCGTGCCAACATGAGGGGCAATGACGAGAACGGTCTGTACGTTCAGTCACCATGATATTCTCCTGCATTGTATGCACAGTCAATGAAACTACTCTGGGGTAATACGACGCTGCCCAGTCATATGACGCCGTTGAGCTCTAGCACAGCATTCTAGAATGTTGAATTGATCACGATGGCAGAACGTGCGGTAACGGAGAGACGTCAAAAATAGTCAGGTTGTGTGGCGCTTGACGGTCACCTGCAGCCGAATTACGTTCCCACGTCCCACTGGTTATCGCTCCTCGGGCGCGAATGGAAGCCATAACCCCATGGGGACTTAGTTGTTTGTCTTACTTGATAAGAGTGAGGAGTTAAGAACCTCGAGAAGAGGGTATAATAACGCCTGCGACATCCTCAACCTGACGTCCATCCTCTCTACCAGACTTGCCAACACACAATCGTGGTCGCTTCCAATTACCTTTAGCACTCCACTATCCTGCAACAAGCATAACATCACATTTCAACACACATCCTTCACAATGGTCGGGTCACTCCTGAGCTACCTTGGCTTTGGCGGCTCAGCCGCCGCCCAGGCTCCACCTGAGAACCAGCCCGTACGGGCCCTCCCCGCCAACTGGTATACCTCTGAAGAGATGTACCAACTCGAGCGACGCGCTATCTTCACCCGAAGATGGCTCATTCTTACCCACAAGTCGCGACTCGCCAACCCTGGCGACTTCCTTCGCTACAACGTCGCCAACTACGACATCGTCGTCTCCAAGGACCGGTCCGGCGAGATCAACGCATTCCACAACGTATGCAGACACCGCGCGTATCCCGTAGTTGAGAAGGATGATGGCAATGCTAAGATCTTCTCCTGCAAGTACCACGGCTGGTCGTATGGCCTCAACGGCAAGCTCGCGAAGGCGCCGGGATACCAAGAGCTCCAGAACTTCGAGAAGGCCAAGAACGGTCTCTTCCCAATTCACACACGCATCGACCGCAACGGCTTTGTCTGGATCAACATGGATGCGAAGAAGGAGCCCGAGGTATCATGGGAGTCACAGTTCGACCACGTCGACGAACAGGCGCGCTTCGGTCAGTTCAACTTTGACGACTACGAGTTTGACCACACCTGGAACCTCGACGGCCCATTCAACTGGAAGATTCTTGCCGACAACTTCAACGAGTGCTACCACTGCAAGAGCACACACCCCGATCTCACAACAGGTTTGATCGACCTCGAGAGCTACGACGTCTACTGCTCGGCCGACCACATCCAGCACGACCCCAAGACCCCTCAGGACCGCAAGGACCTCGGCCAAGAGATCTGCTCCACGTACTGCTTCCCCAACGCCTCCTTCACCGTCACAAAACACTTCCTCTTCATGCAGAAGTTCATGCCCAAGTCACCTACCGAGTCAGTCATGTACTACGAGGTCTGGCGCAACAAGCACTCGAACGACGAGGACTTCAACCTCATTAGCGACACCTACAAGCGCGTCATGGGCGAGGACAAGGTTCTATGTGAGCGTGCGCAGAAGAACATCGAGGCTGGCATCTTTGTCAACGGTGAGCTGCACCCACACATGGAGAAGGGCCCACTCTTCTTCCAGAAGCGATGTCGCGAGATCGTCATGGAGCACGGCGCGAAGGAGAAGAAGGCCGGTCAGAAGATCTGGCCTGCTAAGCAGCAACTCGAGCCTACTGGTGCCTCGGCCATCAGCAAAGAGATGGAGGACTTCTGCGAGGGTCTTGCTTGTGGCAATGACAACGAGAAGAGCGACCTTGCTTGGTAAGCAAAGTCTTGACTATCACGATTCATGATGCATGGCCTTGGTGTTTGGGTGTTATGAGTACTTGAGGCTTTGAACTCGTACTCTGGGGCTTGTTGTTTGACAGCATTCTTTGTAATGACTCTTAGCGATGATTTCCATAGCGCATCTATTCCCTCCCTTTCTCTATGTAGAATCCATCTTTATGCCTTTGCTACACAACGTCTTTGGCTCTTTTTGGTGACACGCATTTGCGGGTATAGCTTAGACCCTGTGTGTTTCTTCCTTTAGCATGACGTATCAGTATCTCTATCCATCCTCTTCCCCACATGAACGCACTCGCGCGTCGCATACCAGATCTGCATCGCCGTTAACGGACGTTTGATATCGCACGGTGTTTCGGTCCTATTTGGGAAAGATTGTGCGTCGACCAATCGGATGCATTGGTGCTACATGAGATAGCCGCTTGGGCTGCGAACAATGCGATAACAATGATGGTTCAGATGAGATGATGATGGCGCATGAGGAAGTTGAGTGATTAGTATGGTGACGGTTCTTTGACTAAAGATGAAGGCACCGATATTCTATGACGAGAGCTCCATTTCACGGGACGGAGTCAACCACTACGATGCACCCATCTCTGTGGAGCTCTTCCCGGCATCACACAATTACATGTGGTCATTATGGAGAAATGATGAGATACCACCATCGTCTTGGTCGTATTACGCTAAATGCCATGTGTGCGATCGCAAGCATGGCGAAAGTCACGTTATGTGATGACGTAATCAGTGAGCAAAACACACCCTGATGGCGCGGGGGCGTGCTTGACGTGGCTTGCATGTATGTAGAGCCTTATCACGACGAAGACTTGACATCTCAGCGAAGCACCACGATCGAAGTATCCGCATCAGCCAAGTCTGGTACCATGTCCGGAGCGAAGCACATCGTTTTCGATATAGTTGGCACGCTTGTGTCGCACGAGCATTTCTATGCCGTCATTGACGAACGCCTGGGCCCCAAACTTCAGGCCAACAACATCTCCGCACGTCTCCTTGGTTTCGCTTGGTTAGAAAGTGCGGAGCGTGAGTACACCTACCTCTCGATTTCGGGCTCCTACGTACCTTTCGCGAAGGTCTTCGAATCCATCTTCTTCCGCATCCTGCATTTTGCTGGCGTAGCAGAGCCGCGCAGCGTAGCGACCGAGGAAGATGTAAAGTATTTCATACAAAAGTATAGGAAGTGTGAAGTCCGACCGGGCGCAAAGAAATGTGTGGACATAATGAAGAAGGCTGGCTGGACAGTCTGGGCGTTCACTAGTGGAGATCGTCCAAGAGTTATGGGCTACTTCGAAAGAGGCAACATTGACATCAACAACGAGCATATTGTGACGTGTGACGACGTTGGTGCGGGAAAACCGGATCTCAAGGCGTATGAGAAGCTGAAAGAAAAGATTGGTGTTGACAGCAAAGCTGGTGATCTTTGGTTTGCGGCTGCACACGGTTGGGATGTAAGCGCAGCGGGCAGGGCAGGGTTCAAGACAGCGTATTGCCTTGTGTTGGAAAAGGAGGCATTAGACGATGTGTTTGGCAAGATGGACGTTGTTGCTGCAACTTTGCCCGAACTTGCAGAAAAGGTGACTTCACAGTAAGAAGTAATGATAGCCGACGATATGTTGCATTTGTGTATGAATCTCTCAATTAAGACGATGGAGCTGTCTAGTGCGGCTTCTGCGCGCGCGACCTACCGGCCACGCTTGATGTCGTCGGCAATCTTCTCTGCCAACGCGTATATCGTACTCTGGTGGAAAGTCAGTGATGCACAGATGAGACGGAACAAGATGACATACCTGTGGATGTCCGGGAGGCAATAGTGCGAATGAACTAGCATCGACAACCCTCAAACCGGTCACACCAATAACCTTCGCCTTGCTATCCACGACTGCATCTGGATCGTCAGTCTTTCCCATCTTGCACGTGCAAGAAGCGTGCCACACAGTCATCAACTGCTATCGTTAGTACATGCAGGTTCGGTAGACTTGGCAGACTTACAGTATCGCGAACGGTGTTGAGGATTTGCTCATCGGTCTCAATCTTGGGTCCAGGGAAGTATTCTTTCGTATCCGCAAGACCAGCCTTCATGGCGTCTGTAGCAAAGGCTTGACGCATGCGCTTGTAGGCTGCAACTGCGAGGGCTTGATCAGTGGGGTCAGTCAACCAGCCCGGGTCGATCGAAGGGAGCTGAGCTGTGCTAGAGCTTGTGATGGTCACTGAACCACGGGAGAGGGGCGCAACAAGAGCGCCGAGAATGGACGCGTATTGGTAGCCGTCCTTGGGCTGGCTTGCGAAGAGATTGGAGAAGTCACCAATATAGCCGGGTGCAGAGAGGTATTCGATCTCGGGCCAGGATGCAGGGAACTGGTCCAGCGCTGCGGCAGCTTCTGAAGAGATAAGGTTGCGAGGAGCCTTTTCCCAGGCTAGGAAGTCGCAGACGGGATTGGTGAGGGGACCCTTCTTGAGCAGGCCATAATCGAATGCAAATTGAGCGCCGACATAAAGAAGGTCATTGGCGAGTTTCGTGAGCGTCTGGACTTTGTAGCGGTAGGTTGGACCGAAGAAAATGTGATCTTGCATATTCTGACCAACACCGCGGCGGTCAGCAAGGACGGGAATGTTGAACTTCTTGAGCTGTGCAGCAGGCCCAACTCCAGAGACCATAAGCAGCTGAGGAGACTGGAAAGCACCGGCCGAAAGGATCACTTCACGCTTTGCGGTAAGGACGATTCCAAGGGGTAACTGGACACCAGTGGCACGCTTCTCGCTATTGAAGATGATCTTCTCGGCGCGAGTCAGTGTGTACACTTTGAGGTTAGGACGACTCTTCGCAGCCTCGAGAAAGGTTGTTTGGCTCGACGCGCGCTTCTGGGTGCCGGGCGTGATCGTCGAGCTACAGTACTGAGCTCCCATGAGTTCTCCAGAGTTGAAGTCAGGCCTAGTCTGGATTCCAATGCCGTTCATACCTCCTTCCATGTAGCTTGAGAAAGGTCCAGCGTAGTTCGCGTAGGAGACATCCAGAGGCCCGCCGCTGGCATCGAAGGCACTCGCGACGTATTCGGCCGAGCCATTGCTTGCACGAAGCTTGGTGTTGGGTGGTGTAAACTTGACGGACTTCTTGAAATACGGCATCAGGTTGTCGAAAGTGTACGAGTCGTCTCCGACTTCGTCTGCCCAGCGTTGGTACGAGCCGCGATCGCCCCGCTGGTAGATCATGAAGTTTCGAGCCGAGCTTCCACCCAGGCACTTTCCTCGCGCGTACTTGATTCGTCTACCATTCGCGCCGGCTTGAGGGGCGGTAATGAAGTTCCAGTCCACGAGAAGGTTCTGATCTAATGGGCTGGAGCCCGACCACAGAACATCTCCAGCTGGAGTCGACGACAAAAGCGGATTCGCGATCTGATAGAGAGCACCGGCCTCAATGACAGCGACCTTCATGGTGCTGTCTTCAGACAACCGATTCGCAAGTGTAAGGCCCGCGGTACCACCCTTTACTACGTGTTAGCGCAACCAATTCTTTACAGGCTGGCGCAAGCTGGAATAGCCACAACTTACACCGATAATAACATAATCGAATTCAGCATTCTGTCTCTTCTCGTGGTCTGCAACTGGTACAGCAGAGACCAGAGAAATTAACAAAGTAACGAGTGAAAATGAAGTGCGCATGATGACGGGGGCTGGAAGATCAAGAAGACGCAGTGTCCTGATGATACCATATTAAACCTGGCGATCATCTTTACTATATACGCGCTTTCGCTCCTTCCAAGTCCTGGGCAATGCTAGTGAGGTCCGAATGTAGGACTGAACCACAAACTATGACTTTTCCGCGATCTTGGAAACCACGTTAAGTTGGAGCAGTCGCAAACTACAACACCCCCAGACCTGGTCTGGAGAGCATGGCACAATAAA
This sequence comes from Alternaria infectoria, assembly GCF_024043175.1. NCBI lineage: Eukaryota > Fungi > Ascomycota > Dothideomycetes > Pleosporales > Pleosporaceae > Alternaria > Alternaria infectoria. The sequence goes on from NW_026250691.1 coordinate 849,309, forward strand.
AGGCTGAGCTCAATTAGGTCTAGAGTAAGGGTACCTAGCTACTTTGAACGGAAGATCACCCGACAAGCTTTTTAACCCAGGCTGCTCGCTCGGCTGCGTCTGCCTACGAAACATTGGCTTCTATTATACGGACACTCAGCGAGCGTGAGATGCTTTTCAGGTGGTCGAAGCTCGAAGCCACAAATTATACTTTATTTGGAGGCTTCAGATGTCCCGAAGAGCCGAGGCCAAATTGGCAAGTTTCCCTATGATTACTTGGGTGTGAGTGCGTATCGAGCCCCTATCCCTGGAGACAGCCGTTTGGAGCCGAATTTAAGTACCGCCTGCGTGCGCTATAGAATCCGTGCCGTCTTTTGGTCTCTGGGCCTGAGCGCTAATGGACGTTTGAGCTGGAACTTTAGCCGAGTTTTTGTTTTAAGTATTGGAGGCTTGATGACGATGTACGCATCTGTACCTTGTGATCTCATGAACGCTGACTTGGCAGAGCGATGCGATGCTTCCTTGAGCATAGGCTTTTGCGAACATTCTACTCCGATACAAAATGTCGTGGTCGACCATGACGAGATCTTTCCGAAGAAGTGCACGCACGGAACATCAAAACCGGGCCAACAACGTTGTATGCCTGTAGAGCCTTTTCCCCGAATTTCATCTTGTGCTGAGGAGCGGGCTGTTGTTCTGCCCTCTCCCCAATGCTTCGCGCGTCGCGTTACCAGAATACTTTTGAGATCTAGACAACACCAAGCCCCGGGGCCGCTTGGAAAACGGGTTGCGCGAAAGACCTACTAGTACGACGTCTGTGCGCACCATCATCATGGAACACCCCCACTAGCGATTAGGAAACCAGTTTGGATAGCTGCGTAGGACAGCTGGAGGATTCACAATCCCTCCCATTAAATTCGGTACTACCACACACCCTCAGCCTCTTGCTGCCAACTCCCATCGTTGGAATACGGATATGCGCAAACTTTCATCCATCACAGGCCCAACTTGAGGCACGTTCAAGATGCATGCTCAACAGCACCCTTCACCCGATACTCAAGCACTATTGCGCGGGGTGAATCGTAGCTGAAGAGCCGGAAGCGTTACGGTGAATGTGTCCATTATCTCCTTCTCAAATGCCTCTCCATTCTCTCCAGGCGCGAAGGAGACGTCGAAATTCTGCGCGATCATCGAAAGCGAGATACGTAAGCTCATTTGGGCCAGGTTCTTGCCGGGGCAGCTGTATGCGCCTACGGGAATGTTAGCTGCTGACTGCGAGTCTAGAACGACGACCGTATGAAGGACTTACCCAGAGAGAAAGGCAGGTATGGAGCCTGATCAGTCTCCATCTCTAGCCTCTTTTCACCAAAGCGCTCTGGGACGAAGTCTTCAGCCTGCTGCCACCATCGAGGGTCTCTTTGGATGAGCGAGACTGGAATCACGACGTTCGTGTTGCCGGGAATGTACGTGTCGTCGATTTGGATGCCCTTTGCTGGTGTTTCGCGCGCTCCACCGGTCAAGAGGGCGGGACGAAGTCGCAGTGTCTCGCTGAGGAAATCATCCAGATAAGAGATCGACTTGACCTTTTCGTACGACCACTGGCTGTATCCGCCCGGCATTGCTTGGTCGAGGAATTGCTGGAGCCTTTTCTGCTTGTCGGGGCATTTGGCGAGGTAGTAAAGGGCTCCTGCGAGCGTGGTGGCTGTAGTTTCACTACATCCCGTCAGTAGTGTCTTTGGGTTGCTACATCAGAATTGCCTACCTTCCGGCAATGATCATCACTCTCGAATCGTCCTCCAAGGCTTCTGGGCTTGGCGAGGCGGAGACGTCGTTCTCTTTGACAGCCTTGAGTAACCAGGATACGACGTCTTGCGGATACTTCTCGCCGTCCCAGGTCTATATTTCGTTAATTATCTGTCACCGGTAGTACGATCACAACACATACCTTGTGCTTTTCGCGAATCTGGCCTGCGCAGAAGGAGAAGAAGTCCGAATAGCCCGCCGCCGCTCCAGGAATAGAGCCCAGAACGTTCAAGAGCCACGGAACCGTGCTCATAATTCCCAGCATGGTCATGTGGGCATGCACTCCCTTGATAGCAGGGTGCTCGACACCGCTCGTAAGATTGTTAAAGTCTTTGCCGAAGCCGACCTCACCCATGACGTCGAAGCTGAAGAACATTGACCAAGTGGACACATCCATTGACGTTGCTCCTTTGGTTGCCAGTTGGGACTTGAACAAGTCCGCCTTTGCCTTGATGCGTGGTTCGTAGGTGTTGAGCGCTTTGTAAAGTTAGAGGTACTCGTGTAGCTCGTGAGCCTATACACACCTTTGATGGAAAACCCGCGATCCCATGCACGGCGACGAAGGCGGTGGCCGTTGAAGTCACGCGTCATGTGGATGGAACATTTCTTTGGGTCGTTCCCGGTTTGGCCGTACCATGTTGACTTCAAACATTCCGAGTTGGGCCCATAAAGAATCGGAACAGCTGACTTGCGTAGAACACTGATCTCTCGGGGACCTTTGAAGACTATTAACATCTGCTCGTGCAAAGCCTCAGTTGGGTGTTCGCTCACCTGTGCGCACGAAGTCACCGTACTGGTCGTGCATCTTTTCCAGCTCTCTGAAGTATTTGACATCCTTCGCCGCGAGACTTGCAGCGTGGAACTTGGAGACTTTTGCTGCGAACGGCCCTGGGAATTTTCGACACCGGTGGAAGAATACTCGGTACATGGCAATGCTGGCGAGCAGTCCGGTACTGAAACTGGTCGCAAAGAGTAAAGCTTTGCCCAACCCAAAGACGTAGAACATCCCGAAGAAGCTCAAAATGAAAGCTGCCATGAAGTGGAACATGACCAGCTCAAACTCGAATGGTCGAATTGAGAAGTGGAAAACGATGCCACACAGAACAGCAGCTGCGACACCTTGCGACACGCTGCGCTGAGCGGCATCTCGAAAGAGTTCCATCGTCATCGTGGAAGCTCCGATAGTTTAGCAGAGCTCTCCAGTGGGATTCAAGATGTCGAGGAAACGGGCAGGGCTTCGGCTCGGAGACAGAATCCAAGGCGCATGGCTTCGAATATAGGCGTCCCAGCCAACACGCGCTATTCGTCCACTTGATCGTTTCCAGTAAACCTCCGCGATTTTTGAAGACGGCAGGTATCTTCTCCACGGTCCGAAAATCCCCATGATGAAGATGCAGGAGTAGCGCGCATCCTTCGAGGGGGTTTGATTTACCTAAACTCCGAACGGTTCAACGCCATTGAGCGACCTCTGATAGGCCCAAGATACTCCAGGCGAGCCTTGCTAGCTGCAGCATGCCCTGTACAGCCCACGTCTCGAAATTTTCGTCTCTTTGCCAGTGACTGCATTGTCTGCGTGTTGACCCTGGGGCTCGATTCTCGCAACGATAACGCAGCTGAACAGCACCTGGACTGGAGCGGCCAATATGGTCTTTCAGTGGGTGCTTGTATGCGTCTACATACTCCGGAGTACTATTCAGGAGTGTCGGGTGTCCCACTTGGGCTCTTGTTGCAGTGAAGCTAACGGCTGTTGTGGTGGACGTGCCACCTGGCAGCACGGCTCTGCTAGCGGGGCGCGGAAGCGGCTCGCCTGCAGCCACGGCTGTTGTCTTCACCCGCTCCCCTGGGGACCACGCGTTGACGCCGGGCGACTCGACCAACGGGAACCACGTCTTGTTGCGGCAAATGCGCAGCACGAAGGATCCTTCGCCTTTCGCGATTCATGCCAGGCCACCCATATACGCACATCTCTCCCAACAATCGGGCCTCCTTCAGCTGCCCAGGGAGAGTCTCCGGGTTGGAGATCCTGTCGTGCTCTGCCTTTCGTATCTTGTGCGCATGGCTTTGCGGAAGCATGCTGGTATCTTCGTAGAGATTTCAAGCAGCTCTTTATGTTCACTTGTTCTAAACGCATCCCTAACTTGTGCTTGTTGCCGGCTCGGGGCAGCCCTCGCGCTAGGTTAGGTTGAGGGTCGAGCCGCGAACCCACGCGGCCAACCTGCCCGCTCCCTAGGCGCCGGCTTGACGCTATGAAGCACAATTCTAGTCATGCATAGCGGCCTGGAAGCACAACTTATCCTGGAGGATGCGGAGGATCCGACAGGAATGCTTTAAAAACAAAGCTCAAATATGGACATCACTTACCGATCGTAGCAATGCATGCATCGCATTCGGTTTGATGCATCGGGGATATTCATCTCGAGCCCGTGGGGGTGGGAAGGGCAGGGTGTTGGTGCCAGGCCTTGAAACCGTTCGTAAACGGGGCGTAACGAGGACTTCTTTTTGTGAGCGTTCATCTCCTACAGGTGCTTCTTGAATCGTCGAGCTTCCGCTCAGGTTGAGAGTTGACGTATTCGAGAGAATACTGTCGTGGCCATGGGACTGACGACTCTCCAGCCACTGGCTTATGCTGTGGCATACGTTTCTTTCTTCTTTGGAACGGTTTCCATATTCCTTCGTTTTTATTGCCGGCACTTTGTGCTGCGCACTAGAGGATGGGATGACAATTTCGCGGTCTTGATTCTCGTAGGTGTCCCAGATCTCGATACATCCATATTCGTATGACTAACAAGCTTGTAGCTCTTCAGTGTTGGACAACAAGTCGTCCTGCACATGTTCATATATTGGGGATGCGGACTGTACGACCGCTTCGATCACTTCCTAACAATCTTTCACTTACCATTGGCGCAGACACATGGATACCCTCAGCGGTGTTCAGCAGCTGGAGATCCTCAAAGTATGACCCAAGCTTGACACTCCCTCCGGACCGTTCTGACTAGTATCAAGTGGCTGTTCATTGAAGAAGTGGTTTACTACTCAGTTCACTGGGTGATCAAATCAGCTTTCCTCCTTTTCTACCTGCGTCTCTCGCCAAGCCCTACTTTTCGACTAGCGGTATACATTGGCGGCGCTTTGAACGGTGCCATCCTAATTATCAACATGTGTGTAATACCTCCACCATCAGCACGAAAAGCTGTTCTGAATACCGCTGCGCAGTCCGTTCTGACCCTCACCGCAGTCTATTGGCATGCTTCCAATGCGTTCCCTTTGACGAGATCCTCCACCCAGGCACGCATCCAGATGCTGTCTGCATCAGCAAACTCGTCCTCCTCATAGGGCCTTCCATCCTCGTAAGCCCAGGGCTGCCTTTTTAAAGAAGGAACTACTGATCATGTTGCAGAACATCTTGGAAGACTTTTACATCCTCATCCTCCCTATATATACCGTCATGAATCTCCAAATGTCGCTTCGACGCAAAGCTGCAGTATTGGGCGTCATGGTCTTTGGCAGCAGTTCCGTCATCATCGCATGTTTCCGACTTATGCCCCTCCTCGAGCTCAACGACTCACCGGACACATCATGGGTGCTGGGAAAGATGGTCATTGTCGCGGCACTCGAAATACAATTTGCGATCATCGCGGTCAACCTGCCGAGCCTCAAGGCACTGTGGACAAAATTCGGGGGTGGAAGTTCATCTGGATCGGGGCCTGGCGGAGGCAGCTCAACCCAAAAAGGCTACAAGCTCTCATCGCTTGGCCAGATTGTGACTATCGGTTCTGAAGCAAAAGGACCGCGGGGATCGAGATGGGGGAAGAAGGCTCGCAGAGGGAGCATCACACGGTTGGAACAAGGCGTCACAGCTACTGAGTCGGAAGAAGAGCTGTGTCGGAAGGGCGGAGCGACATCACAGACAGGACACTTGGCACAAGAGGGCGACATTGGCGCTATCAAGGTTACGAAGGATTACGATGTGAAGAGTTCAGACTGTTCAGGGCGCAAGGAACCCGCCGGCATTACCTCGGACTACTACTTGAAGAGTATGTAAGTCTCAGCGTCAAAAGTATTTGTTATTGTCACATACACCCTCACTAGTCCCGTTTGAACGCGATATGGGGGCATATAGGCTATGCATCTTCCACGTTATGCATACAGCCTCACCAGTAATCCCCTCCGTGCTAGATCAGGCAAGCGTTCTTTCCGCAACACGTCTCGATCAACGTTCTTTCCTAAGGCCATCGGTATTGCCGAGAATGTGAGTGGCTGGCAGCTCGCTACCTAGGTTCCGAGACCCAGTGGATGGTAACCACTAAATGGCGTGTAGCTAACGCTGCGAGACCGTATTTCAACATGCAAACTTTAGTCCGCGATTCCTGACCATCGCTCTGCACTGTTCCCGTTCTTACTTTCTTGATACCACCAGCCCTCATCTCAAATGTCGTCTTTCGAAATGGCCGTGGCCAGGTTCCAACTTACGATGTACCACCTGGCAGTCGTACTGTCACGCTTTGAAGCTGAGACCCTCCGCGTCCCACCCCTCCTACGTTTCTTCACAGCAGGAGCAGAGCCGTACGAACTCCACCTGCAGGCTTTCATGTTTATTGTTGCTCCGCTACATGCCTTCTTCACAATGCCCCTACTCGACAAACTGTCGGGCAAGCACGAACCCATGTCATGGCGTGGCCACCTTCGTCACTGTCTGGAGTGGTACTTTTTCTATTTGACGCTATTCTGGACGGTCATATTCATAGTAAGATAATCTACAACGCAAGATTGCATGACGCTGATGTTATCGCAGACTCGTGTGTGATCGCATGCTGCGAGTGCGTTGGTGTTATTTCTCTCGTTATATTAGTCTAGATATCATTTGCTGCATCAATGATATCCTGGGCGAGCTTCTCCGCATGCGCATAAGTGACACCTTGCGTGTGCCCTGGTGCCGAGAACGGCAGAGAACTCGCATCCACAACCCTCAGGCCACTCACGCCGAACACCCTAGCTTTTGAGTCTACGACCGCCCCGCTCGACGCATCTTTCCCCATCGCACACGTCGCGGCGCCGTGATGAATAGCGCCCATACCCTTCGTCCTGATATACTGTAGGATCTGCGCATCGGTCGTGATGTTCGCCCCCGGCGCTATCTCTTCTCCAAACGCGGATATGCTGGCTGCAATCGTGCGCGCGCGTCTGTATGCCGCTACAGCAAGTTCTTGGTCTTCGAGCGAATCAAGCCAGCCGACGTAGACGACGGGTGCAACAGCGTTGTCAGCCGACTGGATGGTAACATTTCCCTGGCTCGTGGTGGAAGTCAAGATTGTGCCTATGACACCCGTGTCGCTAGCAGTCTGGGTCGAGGACAGAATGCGTTCTGAAGCCTGCAAAACATACTCCACGTTCGGCCAATCGCTTGGTAGATTCCGCAAAAAGTCGAGAGTTGATTGGCTCGTATTCGTCGTAAAGCGCTCGGGGAACCTTTCCCAGGCGGCGAAATCGCTCGCGGGACTACTGAGCGGGCCAGATCCGTTCGTCAAGTATTGCTCAACAGCGGCTTCGAAAGATGATGACTGGCGCTCCCAGGCACTTCTTCCAGGAACGTTCGTGCGATGGACGACGCCACCAATAGCGGGCGTGTCTCGGAGATTCTGACCCACGCCGCTGAGTTCTGACAGAACGTTTATATTGTGTCGCTCTAGCACCTCGCGCGGCCCAATTCCAGAAACCATGAGTAGTTGGGGACTATGAATAAAACCACTCGAGACGATGACCTCTTTCCGGGCATGAACGATGAACGGCTTCGTCCCAGCGACGGTGACGTTCACACCTATGGCGCGCTTAGACTCATCGAAGAGGAGCTTACGCACCATGCAGGACTGGTAGATCTTCAAGGATGTCTTTGCAGCTGTCGGAGAAAGAAAAGCAGACTCGGTACTACTTCTCGTACTGTCCTCGGGCCTCAGCGTAAACGGCCAGTAGCCATACCCCAAGAGATTGCCATCGAGGAAGCCATTCGCCGCATTCATTCCAGCGGCTGCGTATCCTTCTGGACCGTACGAAGATATGGGCTGCGCGTACTTCGGCAAACTTAAATGAACAGGGCCTCCTGGAGCATCGAAAGCAGAAAGCGTGTAGTTGACGTTGCTTGCGTTGTTCGCGCGGAAACGAGCATCTGGGGGCGTGAACGAGAAGCTTTTCTTCATGAAGGGATACATGTTTTCCCATAGATAGGCGGGATCTCCAGTGAGGTTTGCGAACGACTCATACCAGCCTTTAGTCGCTCTGTGGAGCTCAGTCAGACTGTGCAGTGCAAGTACGTATGGAAGATATTTACCTGTGATAAATCTCTTGGTTCCGTGCCGAACTACCCTACACATTTGCCCAGAGTCAGTTTCTTGAACAGCTTCACTTGTTCAAGATCAGAACATACCCCAAGTGTCTTCCCTTGCGCATAATGAAAGCGTCTTCCGTTGGCACCGGGTATAGGCTCGGTGAAGATGCCCCAATCGATCAACGGCTGGTAATCTTCGGGATTTGGACCAACGTACTTAGTCGAATAGTATGGACTGTCTCCACGGTCAGTATGTACGCCTGATAAACCGTTTCGCATTTACTCACATCTGACTGTAGTTACCGTTCGATATCTCATAGAAAGAGCCCGCTTCAATGACTGCGACGGTCATGTTCGGCAACGCCTCTGCGATCCGGGATGCCGTGAGAGCGCCGGCCAAGCCAGCTCCAACGACGACATAGTCGTACGTCGCGTTAACGCCAGGGTTTCCGAAGGAGTTACCAAGTAACCGCCCAGGAGCGTAGAATTGCTGTAGTAAGCTTGGACCGTCAAGGTCGGCTGAGACCAAAGAGGCCAAGAGACTGACTGTCGTTGCGGATACGCGCATCTTGTTGGGTTGTGGTGCTCAACGAAGTACCTCTGACACAGCGAAAACACACATCGCCATCCATCTTTTATATTGTAGAGCCGCACTTCGCTAGGTATGACACAGTCCCATGACCTGCAGACATCTCAAGCGAGTACAAGTCGGCGATGCTATAGCCTTATGCGTTGTCGCAATGATGGCTTGCAGAAGATCTGTAAGGGCAAGTTGCCGTTTGCGATTGAAAGCATCCTCGTTGGATGTTCTGACAGCCACTAAAAGGATTGACGTGTGACGGCTCTGTCCCGAAGGCTTTTTTAGCGGCGATCAGTGCATGCCGAGCTTACTTGGGGTAAGAGGATGGTGCTTGCGCTGCAGGATGAGTGATGGCGAGTAAGCTGCGATCGACTGTGCCACTCGCATACATCGGATCGATCGAAGGATTTGGGCAAGGGTGCCATCATTCTGGCGCGCGCGTCAGGACCGCTTCCTGACGGCTTGGTCGCCGTTCGCTATCGCGGCGTTCGCTTATTCAACACGTGATTAGGACCATCAGGTGTCGCGATATTTCGGGAGACTCTTGGCGTTCTGTCACGTGCATGCTATCCCTATTAAACTAGAAGCTTTACTTAACATAGCAACTTTTGTTATAATAGAAAATGCTAAGAGTCTCTTAAAATATTATAATACCTAATAGAACGTGTTTTAAAGCTACATAGAGTATAAGCCTACTATTATACACGCTATAGAGAAATTATTAGAGATAGAATATAATAAAAATACCTAAATTCTCTAAGATAGCTTTTATGTATAATAGGTTTCTATTTTTTTATTATAAGTAAAAGCTATTAGAGGTTTTAATAGCTAATAAAGCAATATTAGAAGTAATTAATATTAAATTTTAAGCCTATTAAGATATAAAGCCTATTTAGTAATTATAGTAAAATATATAGTAGAATAGTTATTATAGTAAAGTGTTAATACAAAGTAGAGTAATAATACGTAGTTAGTAACTTTATATAGTAATCTTATTATAGATATATTTTCTAAATATTTTATACTTACTATATATAACTATAAAAATTAAAAAAACTTTCTCTATAACGTTTACTATAAATATAGTACTTTAATAATAATAATAATATACTTATAAAAAGTAATAGTAATAAAGCTTTTTTAGTAGACTTAGAGATAAACTTAGAAGTAGTAATAGGTAAGCTATAGAGCTATAGAGCTATAGAAATATTAAAATATCTTCTATCTAGAATTTAAAGTAGAAATAAGCTTTCTAAAGTAGATACTAATAGTAATAATAGGTAGAATAGTTATATAATAAAGCTTTTAGCTATAAGAAATATTAATAGTTAAGATAATTATATTAAGTTAAGTACTAAGTAAGAAATTACGTATAAGTTAAGAAACTTATATAAATAAAACTTTAGTATTTCTTACTTAGTATAATACTAAGCCTAATTAAGTAAAAATTATAAGTTTAATTTATAATACTACTCTTCTCTAAAAAAAGAGTAAGTTCTAATACTTAAACTACTTTTTAAATAAAATAAAAAAAATAAATAAAAAAAACTATTATATAAATTCTATCTATTTTATAAAAGCTTCTATAAGCTAAATATTATTACTTATATTATTTTTATTTTTATTTCTATAATTATACTAATTATAGTCTTAATTATATATATTATAAAAGTTTATTTTATTATACGTAAACTTATATTAGCTAGAATTAATAGAATAAAGTAATATAGTATTAGGTATACGTAAGTAATTACGTAATATAATAGAGATTTATAGTAAGATAAGTATAAGCTACTAGTAATATAGTAATATTAATATTTTATTCTAATAGTAGTAACTTAATATATTAGTTCTTACTATAAGTATAGTGTTAGTAAGTTTCTTAGAAAAGTATAACTTAGCTAATACTTTTAATAATAGTAAGTATAACCTCTATATTCTAGTTTTACTATTATTCTTATTTACTATTATTACTATAGAACTTTTAGTAATTATTTAAGCCTTAATTTACTATAATAGAGTTACTAAGTTAACTAAGAGTATAGCTAGTAAAATAACTCTAATAATATTATTATAACTACTAAGTATTAAGTAACTATTATTTAAGTATAGTTAAAAGTATAAAGTTATATAACTAGTATATTCTATTTACTAACTAGTAACTTAAACTTCTAGTATATAGTAGATTTATATAAATAGTTATAATAATAATATATAATAGTATTAGTAGTATCTACTAAGTTTATATATAGCTTCTAAGAAGAATTATTAAAACTAGTAGAGTAGTTAGACTATTAAACTAAGTACTAAAGAAGACTAGAGTTTTTCTTATCTTTATAAACGTAAGTAGTAGAATTCTTAAGTTTAGAATTAATATAGTAATTATTAATAGCTTTAACTATATACTTTATACTATTTTCTATCTCTAGATTAAACTTAGCTAGTACCTCTAAGTCTTAGACTTATTTAAGAAGAGGTATATTATTAATAAAGTAAAGTAGCTAAGAGTAAAATATATTATAAATATACTTTATCTAGAGTAGAAGATCTAACTTATAAATAGTATTATTAATTATATATATAATAGTAAAAGGCCTATAGTTCTTTAAATCTAAGAAAGTAAAAAGGCGTTATATTTATAAATTATAAGTATCTAGTATAACTTTATTATCTATCTAAAAGAAGAAAGTAAGTAGTTAACTTTTATTAGTATACTTAGTCTACTTAGTTTATACTTACTATATTAATATATAAAGTTTATTTTAAAGAGCCTTTATATAATTAGTAAAAGTATTAGTATTTAGTTACTTATATTACGTAGGTATAGTTAAGATTATAGATATTAGTAGATATAGTTTAATACTACTATATAGTTTATATCTTTTTATAGTAAAGAATAGTAACTTATCTATAGTAGAGCTAATACTAGAATTAGCTTTAAACTCTACTATTAGAAGAAATAAAGCTTAGTTATCTTAGTTATAGTTAATATAGAACTAAAGATACTATTTAAAATAAAAGTTAGTATTCTTAGTTTAGCTATTAGTTTAAAAGTAATAAGTAGTAAAGAACTTTAGCTTAACTCTAAGTTACTAATAAAGTTACTTTTAAAAGTATAATATAAACTAAGCTCTATAGTCTAAGATAATTTTTTTAGAAAAGCTTTTTTCTTTTTATATATATTTAATAAATATAATAATAAGAGTATTAGTAGTTATACTTACTATAGTAATAAACTTCTTCTTCTTAGTAAAATAGTTAATAATAACTAAGATATTAGTAAAGGTTTATCTATTATACTTATATAGAGAGAGATATATAATAAAGTTTATAAAAATACTAAACTAATACTTATTTAGAATTAGAAAAGAATATAGTAAACTATACTTACTTTTATAATATATCTTACTATACTTATAAGTTAAATATACGTAAATATACTATATAATATTAGTTATTATTTTAAGCTAGTAGTACTAACGTATAAGCTTTAAGTAGAGTTTATACTTACTACTATAACTACTATAAATACTCTTATAAGCTTATTTAATAACCTAAGTATAAATAATACTAGTAAAGATATAGACTTTATTACGTATAAAAAGTAAACTATTAGTAAGTTAATAGTTACTTAGCTTTAATTAAAAATACTCTTCTTTATAAATAAGCTTAAATAGAAGCTATTATAGACTATTTTTCTTAGCTTTAATAATTACTTATAATACTATATTATTATTATAACTTTTTCTAATATATTTTAATAGTATATTCTAGTTAAGTAATTTAATTAGAGGCGTAGTAAGTAGCTTTATAATAATAAAAGGTATAGTAAGTAGCTTTATAATAGTTAGTAATATTATAGAAGATAGTATAATAGATAATAGTATAATAAATAATAGTATAATAAGTAATATTATAGTATATAGAGAAGAAAAGTATAATAGAGAAGTAAGTATAGATACTATTATATTAAGTAAGTTTATAACGTTACTAGACTATAGTAAAAAAATAATATTATTATAGTTAGCGTAGTGCTCTAGAGCTCTAATTTCTTTTCTTTTAAGTTTAATACTAAGTAGTATAGTAAGAAAAGTATAATATTTAGTAATACTATCTTCTTTACTAAGCTAGTATAGTATTTACGTAACTATAAAGATAGGCTTAGTAATAGTATAGTATTAATCTATACTTATAAGGTATACTATATAGTAAGAACCTCTATTCTTAGTAATATAAATAGTATAAATACGCGTATTAGAGTTAACTTAATCTAGCTTAATTATAATCTAAACTTAATATTACTTACGTAAGTTATTAGTAGTATTAGATAAGTTACCTAGTTATTAAGTAAGTATATCTAGCTTTATATCTTACTTACTAGAGTAGTACTTAATAATAAAATTAAACTTTAATAAAAACTTAGACTAGTAAGCTTATTATTTATTAAGATATTTAGTAGTTATAAAAATGTAAAAAGCTTAATAATTAGATAATATCTTAATTAAGTTATTAGTACTTAATAGTTTAAATCTTTATTTCTTAAACGCGTTTATAATAGTAAGAAGCTTTTTATTATAAATTTTATAATTATACTTAGCTAGGTTTATTTTATAAGAGAGAAATATAACTAAATAAAAAACTTTATTAGTATTCTTTTATAATAAGACTATAGTAGTAATAAAGTTAAATATATTAGTTTTTAGCTAAGTTTCTAAGTTAGAGTTAAAGTAAGTAAAAACTCTAGTATTATAAAAAGTATTCTTAAGATAAGTAAAAGTAGCTATAGCTTTAGAGTCTAGTAATAATAAAAACTAATATTACTAGTTCTTACTATTACTATCTTTACGTATAAGTTTAGTTAATACTTTAGTAATATAGAAGAAACTCTTAATAAATTACTAATAGAAGTTAGTAAATCTAAGAAAAGCTTATATATCTTTAATAGAGTAAGAAACTTACTAGTTAAGTACTATTAAAATCTTCTTTAAATCTATCTTAATTTCTTTAGTAGTAAGAATAAAGCTAAAGTACTTAACCTTTTTTACTTTAAACTTATATTTAGATAGGTTAAGATAAAGTCTAGTATCTTAGATCTTAGTAAGTACTTTAATAATATTAGCTTTATAGTCTACTTTATTATTACTATAAATATAAATAAAAATATTATTAATATAAGTAGTATAGATATTATCTAAATACTCTTATAGTATTTTATTAATAAATATCTAAAAGGTTCTAAATATATTATAAAGACTAAATAGTATAATAATATATTTATAGAGACTATACTATATAAAAAAAGTAGTTTTTTTTTATTTTCTTCTTTAATATAAATAGTATTTAAGACTATAATAATATTAATAATTATTTTCTATTTAACTTTAGCTATATACGCTAATATCTTCTTAATAGATAGTAGTGCGTTATAATTTTTTTTTATAATAGTATTAAGCTAATAGTAGTTTATATAGATCTAAAAACTACTACTAGATTTCTTTACTACTAGTATAAGTAAGGTATATAGTAACGTAGATAGTTATATAAACTTATAACTTAATATATTATTAATATAGACTTTAATAGCTTTTATTTTAGTATAGATAAGTTTATAAATCTTAGACTTATAAATATAACTATCTATATTAATCTTATAGTTAACACTAGGTTAGCGTAGACTAAGCTTTACTACCTACACTAGATTAAATAAGTCTAGTATCTTATTATAGATCTATAAAGAAACTAGCTTATAGATCTTAGTCTTAGTTATATATAGACTATCTATTTTATTTATATAGTATTTATAATTCTTCTAAGTAATAGTAGTAAAATAAGTAATATTATACTTAAAAGTGTTAAGGTTATAGTTATTATTTTTATTAGAAGAGTTAGTAAGCTTCTTCTAGTTCTCTAGTTATACTTATATAGCTTTATTAAAATTATAAGTAGCTATAAGAAAAGTAACCTTAGCTATAATTATATAAATCTTACTAAGAGTAGTAGTTTTATATAACTTAGAGTATAGAAATATCTTACTATTACTATATATAGTCTTTAGTCTTCTATACTTTAAATAGTAACTAGTATAGTATAGTAAAGTAAATAATAAGCTTTAAGATAAGAATATAATAGTAGAGTTATAGTTCTCTAGCTATATTATATCTAGAATAATATTATAGTTACTAATATCTATAATATAATATATTACTAAAGTAGAGTAGCTACTATATCTAATTAGTAGTTCTATAGTCTAGTTTAGTATATTAATAATCTTACTATTAGCTAAAGAGAGATAAATTAAAGTAATTATATAGCTAGTTTTTAGTTTTATAGTAGCTACTTACTTTTAGTTTATAAAGTAAGCGCTAGCACTAGTATTAATAAGTATAGTAGTCTTTTTTTATTTTTAGGTATTAGAGAATATATAGAAGTTAAAGCGTAACTAGTTAGTTAATTAAATATTACCTTTAGTAGTAATAGTAAAGATATAGTAATTATAAATAATAGAAGAAAGTAAAGTTTTCTAGAATAGAAAGCTAGTAGTAGTAACCTAAAGATAATTATAATAATTTCTTATTCTCTAAATCTACTAAGTATCTTTACGCTAGTTAAGCTTCTAAATATAACTATTATTAGAAGCTTCTAAAAGTTCTTCTTTAGCTTACTTATTTTATCTAGATTCTTTACTACTTTGTTTTTAGTAAACTTATTATTAGTAACTTTATTTAAGTTTTTATTACTAATAAACTTTATATCTATATAGGTAAGCTTTATAGTACTAAGCTTAGGCTTAATCTAGTTCTAGTTAAGAATCTTATAGCTAGTCTTATTATAAGCCTAGTAACTAGATTTACTATAATAAAAATAGACTTTAGCTTTTACTATAGCTTTATACTACTAGTTCTTATACTTCTTTACTATTTTACGCTACGTACTATATCTAGTTTATATCTTATATATATAGCTATAGTTATTTAGTAAATATATATATAAAAACTTAGTAGTAGTAAAATATAACTTCTTAGTAACCTACTTATCTTAGTTAATTTACTTCTAAGTTATATTAGCTTAGTAAATAGTATTAAAGAACTTAATAAAAGTATTATATTAAGTATTATTAAAACTATAAAATATAGAAAAAGTAAGTAATAGATAAAGAAACTATTATATATATAAGAGTATAGTCTAATCTAAATATTTAACTAGTTAAGTAATAGCTATAAAGTAACTTTACTAATTAGTAAACTTTTTAAAATTACTTTACTTTAAAAATCTATCTATAAGCTTATTTTAAGTAGTAATAACTTTCTTATAGATAGATATACTATAGTACTAGTTTAAACCTTCTAGAATATCTATATAGTTCTTAAATTTTATATCTTTAATATATACCTATATAAAACTATTAACTTATATTTATAGATAAATAACTTATTATAGTTCTAGTATAGACTTATACTTCTAGATAGCTATATAATACTACTTATTATAGTTTTTATTATTATTATCTCTTTTCTAGACTTTAATATTAGATAGCTTAAAGAAGATAGTAGTAGTAGCGCTAACTATAGAAGAGGCTAGAGCTTAATATATTTACTACTAGCTATTATATAAAAGTAGTAAGTAGCTATATAGCTTTATATTAAGAAAGTTAGCTACTCTATAATAGAATTATAATTATAATTATAATAAAAAAAAAAGTATTAGTAATAATTACTTTACGTATAATAGTTAGTTAGTTAATTAGCTAGTGCTACTAAAGTAGTATAATAGCTAGAATATAGGTTAGGTAACGTAGTATAATAGTTAACGTAACGCTTAAGTAATAGATCTTAGTAAGAATAGTAAGTATTATAATTATAGTAATAACTATAAGTATTACGCGTATTATATTTATTTTAGTTATAGGTCTTACAATACTAAATAGTATATAGCTAGAAGTAAGAGTTATAGAATTATAAATACTTTACTATATTATTATACTTATAATACTATTACTTTATAAAGGTAGTAAGCCTATTATTTATCTTTATTACTTATTTAATCTATATTAAAAGTAACTTATTCTTAGTAATAATGTTATAGATTAAACCTATAATCTCTACCTAATTAGGCCTAGCTCTAATTAAGTAAGAAATATTAAAACCTTACCTATATAGTAGCTTATTTTAATAACATAGTATTTTATAAGTAATATAATCTTAATCTATATTTCTATCTATTACACTATACTATATTTAAAGCCTATCTATACCTAAACTCTATACTCTAACTCTATTAAATTATATTATAATTAGTTATTAGAACTATATATAAGTTTATCTAAAGAAGCGCTACTACTATAGATACTACTATAGTAATTACTATTACTTATTACGTAAATTAGATATAACTACCTATTTAGAAATAACACTATTAAGGTAAAGTAATAGAACTAGCGCCTATAGAGCTTTATTATATAACTATAGAGTAGAACTTATAGGCTAGGCTATCTACTAAGAGTATACTAAGAAAGAGCTATAAAAATAAGAAAGGTATATTTAGAGTCTGCTAGAAGTCTACTACTATAATAGTTAGTACGTTAATAAAAAATACTATAGAAGTATTAGACTTAGTTATATAAATAATAATAGATTATAAAGTTAGTAAAGAACTAGCTTATCTTACTAGTAAATAAGAAGGTAGTAAATATTACTAAGTAAGTAGACGTAGTATACGTAGTTATTATAACTAAGCGTCTCTATAATATCTATATCTATATTCTATATTACTATATTAATCTCTAGATTTAACGCCTCTAGCGTTTTTCTCTTAAGCTTTAGCTAAGACGCTAGCTTTAGTAAAGACGCTAGCTAATTCTAAACTATAGTAGGTAATACTTAAGAATCTATAAAGCTTCTACTCTTACTAATATTTAACTAGTAACGTAAGAGCTTATTTCTTCTACCTCTAAAATCTAATTAGTAACGTAAGAGCTTCTTCTATGCGTTCTACCTACTACTTCTCTAGTAGCTAGTAGATTTAGATAGTAGTTATAAAGAACTCTAGACTCTAGATAATAAATATATCTATATTAAAATTAGTAATATTACTATTAAAGTATTATAGAATAACTTATATAAAGTATATATTCTTTTCTATAATAATAATAATAAGCTTTATAATTAGGTTAAGTTATAATAATATAATAACTCTACTAATAATAGTAAGACTAATATTAAGTTATTTATAATCTAGATAGATTAAGACTACTCTACTAGTAATAGTAATAGTGTATACTATAGTATAGTTCTTTCTACTATTACTAACATAGAGAACTTTAGTAAGTAGGTTATAGATTACTTCTATAACTAGTACTTCTATATTACTAGTCTTTTTACTATTTTTTATAACACTACTTATACTATTAAACTTAAGAACTAGTATATTAAAGAGTTAATAAATACTATTAAATAGTTCTAGGCTATTAATAGAGTTAGTAGTAATATCTACTAAGCTAAGTGTATAGAGTTTAAGAAGCTTAAGAAGACTATAATATAATTATAAGCTACTAGTAATAGTAAGCTTACTAGATACCTAACGTATAAGGCTATAGTTACTAAGCGTAACGCTATAACTCTTAAAGTTAATAAACTAAAAGTTTATCTTAAGAATACTATTAATATCTTTATATTTAATACTATATAAAAGAAGTTTAAAGAAGCTAATAATAACGCTAATATATAGTTCTATAAGTACTAACGTAAGTCTAAGAACTATAAAGACACTAAAGTTATAGCTAAGAATATTTATAAAGTAGCTAATAGTAAGATTACTTATCTTTAGTAATTACTTAACTAAGCTACTCTTAATATCTAGAACGTTTAGTATAAATATAAAACTTATCTTATAAAGCTCTAAGTCTATAAGCTAAGCTATAAGCTATACTTTTTTCTTTAGCGTAACTATTATAAGTAACTAAACTTCTACTAGAAACTATATCTTAACTATTACTTTTATTAAGATACCTCTTTATTATATAACTTTTATAATACTTATACGTCTTATAATTAGTTCTTTTAGAACTTAGAATAGTTTATAGTCTTAATAGAACTAGCGTCTATATTTATATTTTCTACTTTCTTTCTATACCTATAGAACCTATATAGGTTAGCGCTACTAGAACTTTATACTTTCTTACCTACCTCTACTAAAGGCCTACTAGATAGTACGTACTCTCTAGATATAGCTTTAATATTTTATAAAATACTAAATATTTATAAATTTAAAAGTAAAGCTAATAAGAATTATAAGTATTAGTGTAAAACTATAGTTAATAAGTATACTACTATTTCTAATAAGTCTCTATAGATTACTTATATTAAGTATTATATTAGTAGTAATATATAGCCTATTATTAAGAAGATAAAAGTTACTAGCTTTATATAGTACTTTAATACTCTTAATAGTATATACTTAACTTATAATTAGTTTAGTAAAGCTAAAGCTTTTTTTATTAATAGTAGTCTATACTAGAAGTAGAGTAAGACCTTTACAGCCTAGTAGGCTTATTTTCTTAGTATTACTAATATTCTCTATACTTATTTCTAGTAAACTCTAATTAAAAGAGCCTATAGGCTTATAAATACTTATTTAGATAACGTAATAGCTACTATTTCTAATAACTAAGAAACGCTTATAGAGTTTCTTTATTATATTTATAGTATTAATAAAGCTTTATAAGACGTCTACTTTAGTAAGATTACTAATACTACTATAGCTACCTCTAAGCCTTATTAATAAGCCTCTAGAGACTAATTACCTAAGTAGAAATAATAGTTAAACTATTATACTAAGCGTAAGATTTAAGACGCTTAAATAGTAAAGAAGAAGTATAAGCTCTAGAATAATAATACCTACTATAAATATAGTAAGAAGAGTTATAACTAGTTTAATAAGAATGTACTTTGCTATAGTAAGTCTATTATAGTGTTAAGTAATATTCTACTTCTTATAGTAATTAATATTAAAGAGAAAGATAACGCTAAGAACTATAATAACGTTATTACTAATAATAAAACTAATAAAAAGAATTTTTAAATACTTCTAATTAAAATTATAAATAGAAGTAATAATAGCGTAACTTAGCTAAGGCCTTATAGTATTATATTTAATAAAGTAAAGTCTAGAAGCTAGCTACTACTTTTTATACTATTAATAGTAGTATCTAAAGAATACACTATATTTTAGATACTACTCTCTATAGTTTATAAACTAATATTAGTTATTAATTATAGTTTTAGTATAAACTAAAATAATAATAAAATATATAGTAAAAGAATACTACACTTATTAATACTAGTACTAGTGCTTACTTTATTAGCTAAGAATAGATTAAGTAGTAATATTATACTACCTTTTACGTTATAAAGCTTATATAACTAGTACTTATAGATAGTAAAGAAGTAGCTTATCTAATCTATACTACTAATATTACTATTAAGTATAGTAACTATATATCTATAGTGCTATATTATATTATAAATATAAGTAAGTATAATGTTATTCTTAAAATAAACTAGCTTAACTACTACTAGCTATTATTAGAATTTAGGTTCTTTTAAATAATAACGTTTAATTATAAAAACTATAAGATAAACTACCTTAAGAATAGGCTCTAAGATACTATTTATAAGAATTACCTTTTTAAAAGCTTATTCTAGAAGGCTACTACTAGTAATATAATAGTAGGTAATATAAAAATTATAATAATTAGCGTAGAAGCTACTTCTCTTACTACTATTAAAGACTTTAACTCTATTATCTAGCTAGAGCTATATTACTTTAATAAGGTTAAGTAGCTAAAAAATCTCTATACTAGTAATTATAACCTCTTAGCCTTTAAGAAGTAAGTTACTAAACTAGCCTCTATTACTTAGAAAGACTTTAAGCACTATATAGCTAAGATAGAGCGTTTATTAATATCTAAGAAAGATATACGTAAGCTTATCTCTTCTTATATTCTTAAGAAGTTTTCTAACTTATTTAGCTTTTAGCTTACTAATATTCTTCTCTTATAATACTCTAGTATAGACTATATAATTAATATTAAGCCTAGCTTAGATATATCTAAGCCTTATATCTATAGCTTAATAAGAGAAAAGATAATAGTAGTAAAGACCTATATTAATAAGATAATTAGAAAAGAGTTTATATAGCTCTTTATATTACTATATACCTTTTCTATTCTTATTATTAAGAAGCTATCTAAAGAGCTATATATTTACATTAATTATAAAGGTTTTAATACTATTACTTATAAAAACTATAATACCTCTTTTACTATTAAGAAGATACTAGTAAGAATAGCTAAGATTTAAGTTATAATACTTATTAATATTATTACTATATTTAACTCTATCTATATTAAAAAGAGCTATAAAAAGAAAATAGTGTTTCTTATCTAGTATAGCCTCTATAAGTACTTTATAATACTTTTTAGTCTCTATAATATATCTAAAACTTTCTAAATATTTATTAATAAGACTTTATATAACTATCTAGATATTATTTATATAGCTTACCTTAATAATATTTTTATATACTTAAATAATAAAAGGAAGTATAAAGACTATATACTTACTATTCTAAGTAAAATTAGTAAAGTAGAGATATTTCTAAATATATTAAAGTACTTCTTTTCTATAAAGTAAGTTAAGTATCTTAGCTTTATTTTAATAACTAATAAACTAGAAATAGACTCTAAAAAAGTTACTATAGTTTTTAACTAGTAAACTCTACGTACTATTAAAGATATCTAAGCTTTTCTAAACTTTACTAACTTCTACTACTACTTTATTAAAGAGTTTTTATTACTAGTAAAACCTCTTATAGAGTTAACTAAGATAGATAGTAAGAAGATATTCTCTCTAGTACCTAACTCTAGAGTAGTAAAGTTCTTTAGACTTATTAAGAAGGCTTTTAATAATACTAGTATACTAGCCTACTTTAATACTAACTATAAGATATAGCTTAAAATAGATATCTCTAACTTTATTACTACTATAGTACTCTTATAAATAAGTTCTAAAGAAGTTCTCTACTTTATTATATTTCTATTATATAAGATAAACCTAGTAGAATATAACTATAAGATTTATAATAAAAAGCTTTTAGTAATAGTTTAGACTTTTAAAGAATAGTGCTTTAAGCTAGCTAGTACTATTAACTTAGTTAAAGTTCTTACTAACTACTAAGCTTTATAAACGTTTATAACTAATAAGTAACTTAATTACTAGTAAGTTTATTAGTTTAAATTTCTATCTAAGTTTAACTTTAAGATTACTTACTATTCTAGAAAATAAAAGACTAAGCTTAATACTTTTACATATTAACTAGGTAATCTTCTAGAGAATACTAAAAATAAGCGCTAATAATACTAGTAGTAGACTATTATTAAGCTATACTAGGTAAATCTATTCTTATATATTACTACTCTTACTAGCCTATAAGGTTCTAATACTTATTACATAGTTTTCTTAGCTCTTTACTACTTTAGTTAAGTCTATATATCTACTCTTAACGCTGCGTTCTATATATATAATAATAGTAAAATAAATAATATATTAGAAAGCTACTCTCTTAACGTACTATATCTTAGCCTACTAGTAAATAATAATAATATTAGAGTTATAGCTAAAGAAGAGAAAGAAAGCGTACGTAATAATAACGTAACTAGTAACTTTACTAACACTATTTACGCTACTTATTCTAAGAATAACCTTTTATAAGCTATTATTACTACTAAAAAGTCTAGTTAGAGGTGTCTACTACTAAATCTAGTAGGCTTTAATTATAAGCTTTATATTAAGCTAGATAACTATAAGCTTCTTAATAATCTACTATACGTCTAGAATAAGATCTATATCTCTAAAGTAGATAATATCTATATATATATTTTAAATTAAGTATACTATTTTTTATATAGAAAAGAATATAAAAGTAAGTATAAAACTTATATAAAGCTTATATAATAGTATTATTAGCTCTATATAATATATAATGTTACCTAGTATATAGATATTTATCTAATATATTAGCGTACTAAATTCTACTATAAGAGTAAGTAGAGTCTTCTCTACTCTTTACCTATTCTAGATTAGTACTAGACCTCTATCTCTATAGATTATATTATCTACCTCTCTTTATATACTAATAATAGGCGTATATATAAGAATATACTAGTAATTATTAATAGACTTAGTAAGAAGAAGAAATTTATCTCTATTATTAACCTTTATATTAATATACTAGTAAGAGCCTTTATTAAATTTATATAAAAAAAGAAAAAATATTCTAAGTATATTATATCTAACTAAGAACTTTAGTTTACCTTTTATTTCTAGACCTAGCTTTACTAAAAGTTAGAAACTAAGCTAAAGCTATTAACTACGTACTATCTTAAAATAGATAGTTAAACTAAGAATATAAATACTTTTCTTAAATAGTACTTTTAAGCTTACGTTAACTATAACTAAAATAACTAAGCTCTTCTACTACTTATAGTAGAGTTTAAAGCTAATACTACTATAAATACTAGTACTAGAGTATCTGCGTTTATTACTATAAAGAGATATAATCTAAGGTCTAGTATTAAACTAGCTAAGGCACTAGAAATATAATTTACTACTCTAGCTTAATAGAATTAGTTAGATACTAATAAATTTATAAACTAGCTAAATAAGCTCTATACTTATCTAAAAGAGTAACTTACGTAGGCTTAGTTAAAGTAAGCTAAATATATAAATAACTACTACTTACCTACGCCTAAATTTAAAGTTAGTAATTACGTTATAGTAGACTTCTATAATCTATGTACTACTTACTCTAACTAGTCTCTTAACTTTAAAAACTATAGTCTATTTCTAGTTATATATATTATTAATAATATAGCTTATAAAGTTACTTTTACCTCTAGTATATAAGTATATAACGTTTTCTATCTATAGCTTCTTTATTAAGTAGATAGATAACTATTACTAGGCTAGCTTTAGAATAATAAGAGATATATTAAGCTTACTAACTCTAATATTAATAATAACACTAACTACACTATTAAAGCTATACTTAATAGCTATATTAATAAGTAGCTATATAACTCTAGTCTAAATAAAAAGAGCTTACTTTAGTATAAAGTTAAGTAGGTAGACTACTTTAATAGTTCTAATAACCTATTCTAGAAGCCTTATATAAATTTTGTAGACTCTACTAACTTTATTACTAAGTTTTACTAGTAATAGCCTACTAAACTAGAACTATATATTACTATTAGCACGTTAACTAGTAAGTAGAATCTACTAATAATAATACTTTATTAGAAGAATAATTATAACTAACTATAGCTACGTAAACTATTATATTATAAGTAGTTATATTATACTCTATTATAATATATTACTACATAATAGAAAAGCTACCTCTACGTATTATCTTAGTATATAACGCTTAACCTAAAGTAATACTTATTCTATATAAACTAATATATTAATAGGCCTATAGTAACTATAATAAATAGATACACTATCTAATAATAGAATCTAACTATACTTTATTAGGCTATATTAACTTAGAGATTATAATTCTATAGACTAGTATAGAGACAAAAGTAGCTAGGTCTATAATATTTTAATAGTTTAACTAAATATTATAAACACTATATCTAAGACGCACTAACTCTTATAAAATAATTCTACTTTTATACTACTACTAATTTCTTTTATATACTCTAATACTACCTACGTATAGCTACTAGGCTCTAATAATAGTAATATATAATAGATAGAGAATAGTGTAAAGTGTAGAAGATGCTTTAGCCTATATAGCTTTTATAAAATAGGTATCTCTTTTATAACTATTATTATAGATATAATATTACTTTTATAATATACTAGATTAAAAAGTTTTTTAACTTTAAGTAAAAAGATCTAAAGAGTAATAGAACTACTCTAAAAAAGAGGAAGAGTAGTATTATAGATTAAACCTATAATCTTTACCTAATTAGGCCTAGCTCTAATTAAGTAAGAAATATTAAAACCTTACCTATATAGTAGCTTATTTTAATAATATAGTATCTTATAAGTAATATAATCTTAACTTATATTTCTACCTATTATAATAATAAACTAGTAGTTCTTATTAGTCTCTACTTACTATTAATAATAGTAGAGAAACTACTTCTTCTTAGTCTTAAGCTAATTATAGTAGTTATAATATAGTTATTTAAACTTCTTATACTACTTTTTTTTCTTATCTAAGGCTTAGCTAAGCTTTTAGTAATTAGAGTTAAAGTAGTTACTACTTAGAGTAAGCTTTAAGCGTTCTACTTTCTTTATTAACTTATTATACTAGGTATATATAAGTCTAAGGTTAGTAGTAGTATCTTTAAGCTTAGTTAATATTTTATCTATATCTTTATAAGCTTTTATAAGTACTTTAATATACTACTATAACTAGGTTTTACTCTTCTAAAAGTGCTTATTAATAAACTTATTAAGTACTATTAGCTAGTTATATACTTTCTAAAGAATAAAAGTATTAGTAGCTTTAAAGTTAAGAGTAGTATTAAAAAAGACTTATATTATATTAATAAGAAGCTTACGCACTATAGTAGACTAGTTAGTAACTAGTAAGATAAAATTTTTATTTATATTAATAGTAAATAAAAAATCTTTTTCTAAAGAGATTTCTTAGTCTAAAATTAGAATAAACTTATTCTTATACTTAGTATATTCTAATATAAGAATATATAAGAATATTATTAAGTACTCTAGTTAAGTATATACTATTTTTAAGTCTTTAATAGACTATAAGTAATAGCTACTAATAGTAATATTATAAATAAGAGCTAGATTAATTATTATAGGCTCTAAATAACTTATATTATAGTAATTTCTATCTAGATTTAGAAGTGTAGAGTAGCTAAAGGTACTTTACTAACTAGGCTTAGTTTAGTAAATAATAGAAAAATTATTAAAGTTAAGACTTTAGCTAAGTATATTTTAAGTATTAGTAAAAGAGAAAGTAGATAAAGTAGTAAGTAATAATTACTTACTAATTTACTTATAGCTTAACTCTTAGCTATATAATAGTATTATAGTAAAATTTTTACTAATTTTAGTTTTTCTAGAAAAGTAATAACTAATATAATAGACTAGACTATTATTATTATTATTAGATACTAATTTAGAAACTAAAGAAGAACTTATTATTTTATAGTAGTAGCTAGAAGTAGGCTTAGAGAGGCTAGTATACGCTAATATAGTAAGTATAATATTAGTAGAGAATATAATAGCGCTATAAGTAATAATACTTATTATAATATAAAGATTACTTAATAGTATTAGTAAAGAAAAAGATTATAGTTATAGTAGAGAGAAAGAGTAAAAGAGTAATAGAGTAAGAGAGTACGTTATTATATAGTAGAAGTAAAGCTAATTATTTACTACTATCTTTCTACTTACTTATTATAAAGTAGTAAGCCTAACTATCTACTATTTACTAAAGTACTATAAATATTACGCTTATTTTAGTATAGTTATAATACTCTCTTAGAGTTATACTACCTTAGTAATATTCTTTAGTAATAGACTTCTAGTATAATACGCTTATAGTATCTATAATTAGTATAATAGTGTAAATTCTAGTAATTTATCTATATAATAAGTTTTACTCTACTATTATATAATAAAGCTTTATAGCTAGTTAGTTATAGAGCTATTCTAATATAGAAATATATTTAAAAGTAAGAAATATATTATAAAGTTATAATTACTATCTTAGCTATAAAGTTATAATTAGTAAAGTAGTACTTTTATAATATTATAATATTTATAACACTATACGCGCTAAGTTCTTTAGAGTAGTTACTTTCTATACGTATTCTAGATACTATTAGTAGATATAATCTAGTATAAGAAATATTAATAGTTAAGATAATTATATTAAGTTAAGTACTAAGTAAGAGATTATATATAAGTTAAAAGACCTATATAGATAGAACTTTAGTATTTTTTACTTAGTATAATACTAGATCTAATTAGGTAGAGATTATAGGTTTAATCTATAACACTATACTTTTTTATTACTAATACTTAGTAGAATATAAGCGTATAGAAATATACTATCTATAGTACTTATATAATTCTAGAACTATAGATAAAACTTTATACTATACTAAAGCTAATATAAAAGAGTAGTATTACTACTAAAAAATTATATAGCCTTCTTAAATAAAGTATAAAGCTCTTATAGATACTTATTTATAATATAGTAGATAGTAGCTTTTAAATAACTTTAGTATTAAAAGCTAGAATCTACTATATTAGTATAACTATAATAGTAGAGAAAGATAAGTAACTTCTTATCTAGTTCTACTATAGTCTTATACTTCTACTTTAGTCTACTTAGCGTAGTATTATATATATACTATTTATATAGTTTCTAAAAAATAACTTTATTTATTCTTATAGCTATATAAAACTAGTAATTAGATTTATCTAGTAGATATATAACATAATTTTAGTAAAAGAGTAGATAAGATTATAAACTATAGCTACTATAATTTAGTAATAAAGCTACCTATACTATAATATTTATAAGTATTATAGCTACTACTCTAATAGTCTATAGTAGTAGACTATTTATATTCTTCTTATCTAGCTCTTTTATATTATTATTCTTATATATAATAAAATTATCTAGTATAGTATTTTCTATATCTAATATATATAAAGAGCTATTAATACTATAGTTATAGTTATTAGAGTTAAAGTTAGATCTAAAGTTAATAGATATATTAGCTATACTATAAACATAGTAGTAGTATAATATTATTATTATTTAGTAGAATAGTTAAAACTAATAGACTTTAGAATACCTTAAATTTTATTATAAGCGCTAGTAGTAATATAAACTATTTATATTACTACTATAGATTCTTTAACTTCTCTACTTTAAAACTCTTTCTCTACTAATTTTTATTATAATATAGTAGTATAATATATAAGAATAGCTAAGTATTTATAGACCTATACTTATAGTATAATATAATAGTATAATAAAAGAAGCTATATAAATATAACTAGTATATATCTATATATTAATAGTAGTATAATATAGCTAAGTAGGTGCTACTTATTTATATAATTATCTATAGTAGTATAATATAACCTAACTATACTTATATACTTATAGTAGTATAATATAGTTATCTATATACTATTTATTCTTATACTTATCTATAGTAGTATAATATAAGCTAACTATACTTATATATATATAGTAGTATAATATAATATTATATAAAGATACTACTATAATCTATCTCTTTATATATATAGTAGTATAATATAGATACTACTATTTATTAAGAAGTAGTGTTAGAGAGCTTATTATAAGTAACTTAGCTATACTATTTATACTTATACTATATTCTATTTATATACTAACTAATATAGTTTTTTTTTATTAAAATAATCTAGATAAGTAGCTTAGTAGTAGAGCGCTATAAACTTATATTAGTAGATAGAACTTAGCTTAGATTATTTTACTTTCTATATATACTTACTATTTTATTATAATACTTATTTATAAAAGTTCTAGGTTTAATCTTTAGCTTATTTATTTTTCTTTTTTACTTTTTTTACTCTTTTTTTTTTACTTCTCTATTATAAGATTTCTCTTTATATATAGCTATAATAGTATAATATCTAAAAGCTTCTTAAAAGTAGTAGCTTTATATAGTAGTATAATACTTAAAAGCTTTTTAAAAGAGTAGTAGCTCTAAAAGCTTTTTAAAAAAGTAGTAGTCTAAAAGCTTTTTAAAAAAGTAATAGCTTTAAGTAGTAGTATAATATCTAAAAGCTTTTTAAAAGAGTAATAGCTCTAAGTAGTAGTATAATATCTAAGAGCTTTTTAGAAGAGTAGTAGTCTAAAAGCTTTTTAGAAAAGTAGTAGCTTAAAAGCTTTTTAGAAAAGTAGTAGCTCTAGGTAGTAGTATAATATCTAAAAGCTTTTTAGAGAAATAGTAGCTCTAAGAGCTTTTTAAAGAAAAGAGAAGAAATAGTAGCTCTAAGTAGTAGTATAATATCTAAAAACTTCTTAGAGAGAAGTAGTAGCTCTAAGTAGTAGTATAATATCTAAGAGCTTCTTAGAGAAAAAGTAGTAGCTCTAAGTAGTAGTATAATATCTAAGAGCTTCTTAGAAGAGAAAGTAGTAGCTCTAAGTAGTAGTATAATATCTAAGAGCTTCTTAGAAGTATAGTAGCTTTATATAGTAGTATAATATCTAAAGAGCTTACTTAGAAGTATAGTAGCTCTATATAGTAGTATAATATCTAAAGAGCTTACTTAAAATAGAAATAGCTCTATATAGTAGTATAATATCTAAAAAGCTTACTTAAAATAAAAATAGCTTTATATAGTAGTATAATACTTAGAAAGCTTATTTAGAATAGAAATAGCTTTATATAGTAGTATAATATCTAAAGAGCTTTTTAGATTAGAATTAGCTTTATATAGTAGTATAATACTTAAAAGCTTTTTAAAATAGAAATAGCTTTATACTATAGTATAATACTATACTTATATAGTAATTAATTTACTATATATTTAATAAGCGTTTAAATTAAGTATTCTACTACTATATAAACTTATTTAGCGTAAAAAAAGTATATAATAAAAGCTTTAATTATATAATAGAACTACTCTCTATAATTAGATAATAATAGAATATATTTTACTACTTTTTAAATATATTATATACTTTTAGTATATTTTACTACTATTATATAAATTACTAGTTACTAAATATATATATATAATAAATTATATTATATTATATTTTAGTATTATACTAGTATTTGTAATTACTAAATAAGCTTATAGAAGAGAAGAAGGTACTATCTATTCTAATATAGAAAGATAGTAACGTTAATAATAGTAGTACTAAGAATATTAATAATAATAATAATAATAGTAATAGAGATATTAGAAGTTACTATAAATAGTAAGCTCTTATATATACTAACGCGCTATACCTTCTAAGTATACTTATAGTAAATTACGTAGAATATTTACTCTTCTAGTACTATCTATATAGACGCTTCTTAGTATACCTTACTAAAATTTAGTATAAAAGTAGTTAGAAGTAATCTCTTTTAGCTATAATTAATATTATCTTTATAATACGTAGGTATTAGCTATTCTCTAAGTTATCTAATAGTAATTTAATAGCTATTATCTAAAGTTAGAATATTAGTAATAATAGAGCTTTAATAGCGTAACTTTAGATAATAAACTTCTAATAGCACTTTACTACAAAGATATACTATTATAGCTCTATTAACCTCTCTATATTACGCGCTATAGTGTTAGCCTATTAGAAATATTATTTTACTGTCTTAAGTATTAGCTTATCTAGCTTAGCCTTTCTTAAATAGAAACTACGCTATAACTACTAAGTAACCTACTATTTATAGTGTTAGTAGTTAGTAGAGTAGATTAGCTATATACTAGTAGCTATTTAAGGTATATAACTATCTAGCACAGTAGGTACCTAGGTAACACTAACACTAACAAGCTACAAGATTATAAAAAGCACTAAAGTAGTAATTATAGTAGAATTTATTTTATAGTTTAATATTAATACTACTAAAATATCTATCTAAGATTATACTTTTTTATTACAGAGAGCTGTGCTCTATATAAATTATCTCTCTAGTATATATATTCTTATACTTAGCAGATCTTCTAGTATTAGGTTTATAATTACTAGTATAGCACTATTAAATAGAGCTACTATTATTATCTCTAGATTCTAGTAAGTAAAAATTAAAGATAAAGTCTATCTTCTTTAATCTCTATATCTATCTCTTCTTTTAGAAAATGTTATTAGCTATGTAATTAACTTAAAAGATTCTAAAAATCTTAATTTAAATCTAGAAATAATATTTAAGATAATTATATTAAATAGTAGTAAAAAGTTAGATTATATTGTATTTATAGTAGAAGACTACTATTTAATACCTAAGCTCTTAGACATTACTTTTAAGTAAGCAATACTTAGTTCTAAAATCTAACTTATTACGCTCTTATTTATTACTAAACTTATTAGTACTAGAGCGTATATACATCTTACGTTAAATTTATTCTTTACGCTTATAGAAGAAATTAAAACTATAAAGCCTCTGCCTAGATAGCTAATTCTAGTAGTCTAGAGAGTATCTATAGAAGAATTATTGCGTAGGCTTGTAGTTAATCTTGCGCTGCTTTAGGTAAATATTATTAAACCTAGCGTAATTAAGATAGAAATACTACAAGAATTATTAGCCTTAATACTAATAGAGGCAAAGAAAGGCATAAAGAAGCAACTTAATCTACTAGGTACTTTTAGTTAGCTAGAGAACATTGCTAAAGCGTATAGCTAGATTATAAAGAATCGCTTTGTAACAGGCACTAAAATAGCTGTAGATAGTGGATAGATGCTTTTAAGCAAATAGCTAGAAATAGCATCTATTGTATTATTGTTAGGACTTTGCTCTACTCTATGTACAGAGCTTCCTCTATCTTATACAGAACAGTTACATATATCTCTCTTTGTGTTCTACAAATAGAAGATCTTTCCTGTGCGGCCGTCTTGAGAAGCCGATTTCCCTGCTACACTATTAGAGTACGAGTCTCTGTTGAAGACGACTTCGGAACGTCGTAGGTATCAAGTGGCGTTTAATTTGGGCAAATACATTAGATGAACACGCTAAAAGGGCGACATTAGGACGCATAGGCACGATCTGTGAACATTGCAGGACACATAAGACATTATGGCAAGCGATACAGCCCTGGAGGTGTTATCTGATCAATGTCTCTGAATTTGACTCGATACCAAAGTGAAAGCAATTATCATAGCTCACAAAAAACCCAGATCTAGGCTCCAACTTCGTGTGAACATCCACTAAACCGACCAATTCTTAAGTCACGAACGCATCTATCAACTCGCTAGCACAGCTCGCTTGTCACGAGTGCATTCCACCCCGTCTATTGTTCCCTAAATTGCGCCACAAACACACCATCAAACAACATGAACAATGTACCCAACCCTCCACCCTCCGGCCCAGCGCAAAAGCGACGGAAAATGTCACTCTTCGACACCTTCCGCGGGCGAAACGGGGGAAGTTCCACCTCCTTCATAACCACCTCCAACACCGGCATAATGGACACAACGCACGGCTCCGAAACCGACGAAGAAGACAACGAGGACGAAGCACAAGAGTATCTCAACAAGATGACCGACGACACAAATCGAAAAGTCGAAACCGTATTCGGCAAAGGCGTCGAAGTGTGGAAATCGTTCAACGGCACTATCTACGCCGATGTAAACGACAAGGTCAAGAGGAAACAGCGAGACGAAGAGGTGTGGGGGAAAAAGAGGAAACGTGGTGTCGCGGACGGGCAGGGGAAAGTGTTGGAACAGCGATTTGATTCCCTGCGGAACTCGACGTCTTCTTCTAGTTCTACCTCTACTGCTGCTTCTACGCCAACACGAGACCTACCGCAGAGTACGTACTCCGACAGTACGATTTCATACCCTTCACTGCCAACCAGATACGATACCTCACTTCCATCTACACCTACAGCGTCGCAATGGGAGAACTTTCAGGTGCGGCCGTCTCAAGAAGCGGATTTCCCTGCTGCACCCTTGGAGTATAAGTCTCTGTCGAAGACGATGTCAGGGCCTAGAGGTACGGGTGCAAGTATGCCTGGCAGCTTCGATCGGCCCATCAAGCCGTTACCAGCACGTGTACACCAGATGGAGGCGGTTCAGACGACGGACAATACGTCCACATCACCGCGGTCAGATCTATCAAACTCCCAGGTACAACCCGTCACTCCTCCGCCCTCTACGCCAACAAGCTTTCTCGGCAGCATGCTAGGCGGGGCTCGCAGGGTGATATCAGGGTCTTTTGGTAATTTCGAAAGTACACAGGCGGACCGATTTGATGAGCGGAGGTATAGGCTGTTACCAGGAAGCTTCTGTGAGGCTGGCGAGAAGCAGAATGTCGATGATGGAGAAGAAGATCGAGATGCGAAGCATGACAAAGTGGAAGGAAGACCTTGGCTGAGGAAGGGGTAGGTGGGTCGGTGTCTAGTGTGATAGGCAAGACGGGAAAGGTACAAGAGTGGCTGGCTCCAAGTGTTGTGTCACAGGCCTTGTGTTGTCGTTCCACAGCAGCAAGATACATAGTCAAATGGGTTGAAGAGACATATGATAGGCACCGGCAAGCAAGTCGAATTCCACGATCATCATCCTCTCTTCTTTCATATTCCTACACAATCAATAGCTGGGGTATAATAAACAACGTCGTACAAAAACTCGCGGACGATCCTACTCGTCATCGTCGTATCCATCTCCTACAGCGGCCCATCCGCACTGCCATCTCCTTCCCTCACTTTCACCACCCATACGGAGGTCTCTAGCTTGGCTCCCTTCTTTCCATCGTCGGACGCGGAAGTCGTCGCTCACACTGATCAAGCTGCCGTTACGCGCCCATGATACGCTCGTGACTTCCGCATCGTGTCCTCGTATGAGAGCTGTGCCGTGTTCGTAGATGGGGATGGTGTCTGGGCAACGGCTGTTTGTTGATGTGCGGGAAAGCGTGGGTCGTGCGGATTTCGCGGCAATGCCAGTAATATCAGGTAGGTCATCTGCGTCGTCGTCGTGTCTTGTTTCGCGTTTGAGGAAGTTTTCGTCGGTGGGGAACAACACGGGGCAGCCGTCTGTGCTGCCTACTGCGAGCATCTCGGTGCGGTCTTCGCATGCTTTGCGTAAGGATGCCTTGACGTAGAAGGAGCCGGCATGGAAGTTCTGGTGCCGGAAACCGTAGATGGGTCCTAGGCCTTCTTGGCCCACACCGCAGTATTTTTGTTTTGAGGAGGAAGTTGTGGATAGCTCTGGTGCTACGCCGAGGATGAGGTGGCTTGTCGAGTAGGCGTAGACAGTGTTGTCTTTGCTGAGGGCGTATAGTCGTGATGCATCGCCGCTAAGAGTCAAGGAGTTGATAGCAAAGTGTCGGTGGCGGTTGTGGGATTCGGGATGGCGGGTGGTTGCGATGGGGATGGCTGGCCCTCGCAGGGAGTATCGGCCTCTGATGTCCCAGAGTTTAACGCATGTCGATGCGTCTGACGCGGTCAGGAGTAGATGTTCGCGGCCTGCGGGCATGAACGAGAGCGCTGTCACCGAAATGTCGTTCCGTCGGCTAATGTTTTCGGTTTTGCTGTTGGAGAGTGATCGGGTGGCCGACGATGTGGATGTCGGGAGAGTAATATCCGCGTGCGCTGAGGCCAGCGTGCGTACAACACTTGCATATGGCGCATCGGAGCCCCAAGCTGAGTGTATTGAGCCTTGGTTGCCCTTGCACCGGAGATCCCAAATCTGTACCGCACCGTCTCGACTTGAAGTCGCTACCATCTTGTCGTCGCCGGGCTGGAAGCGAACTTGCTTTACTGATGACTTATGTTTCGCCAGCACAGCAAGAGTCTGTTGCGTGCGAACATCGACAATCTGTGCAGTCTGATCTCCAGAACCGGCGGCGAGGTGTAGGTCGTCTGAGGAGAACTGCACGTCCATGATGGCGTTGGAGTGGGCTTTCCATGACACATGGGGTTTGGAGAAGTCACCTTCGGAGTCTTGTAGGTGGATGTATCCGTCTTCATCGCCTATTGCGAGCATAGAGTTGGCTAGGGGTTGTCAGTATCGTGATGACGTAGGGTAATGAGTGAATGACATACTGTTGCAACTGGCCGTGCAGAAGGGCGGCGCGCCCTGCGACAACTGATGTAGGTCGTCTGCGCCACTGTAGAAATTGGCTGCCTGGTCTTGCCATGAGGCGCCATGGTCTCGTCGAAACCCTCTTCCTACACCCAGGATCCCACCGAACGACCGCTGCAATGTTCTTGACGGCCGACCCAATGTTGTTAACCTTCGGATGGGCGCAGGGTATACAGGAGGCTCCTCTTCATCCAAGTCAAGCTCGTCTTGAAGTATATCGATTTCGGGTGGAGTGACGTAACGCGATCGCTTCGACGGTGACGACTGGGCTGGTGAGCTAGCGGGCGACAGGTAGGGTATCTTCCGCTTCCGCGCGCTGCTCTGGGGGGTTCGCATTGGGTTCTCGATGTCGACGAAGTTGACTGTCTTGCGTGGGGTGCTCCGCGTCTCCCGGCTGCGATTGAGAGCAGATCGTGTGATGTCTTGTAGTTGGCGACCCGACCTCGTGAGGGTGGTGCGTGATGAGACATCTTTGGAGTTTCGCGGGGTGAAGAAGCGTGTAAAGCGCTTGGGCGTGATAGGCGGTGGCCGTTTGGGTTTGCGAGAGCAAACAGTCGCGGAGGAGGGTGGAGGTGGTGATGAAAAGAGCTCCGGCGTGGGCTCTTGGAGCAGCAGACTTCGAGGGGCGCATGGAGAAGACATGTTCCTTTTTAGCAGTACACATACACAAGCAACACCAATAAACGATCAAGCGAAGACACGCGAGCAATTGAAGATGCCGATAGGGATAGAAGACGAATGCCCATAAATGACGGCGAGGTTGGAGAGGAAGGCGCACGGCCAAAGCACGTCGCGAAGAGCTGGCGCGACCGACGTGCTGCACTATGCCGTTCTGGGCGTTAATGGCCATGGCCTTCCCTCGAGATATCCTCCCGTTTGCCGTACAACACAGCTAAAAGTTCCGAAATTGCCGCAGAAAACACCGTGGATGCAAATTTCATTTCATTTTGTGGTCTAAGATTTCCTATAACTCGTGAAAGCTGTTGCATCGAGGAGTCGCTCTCTTTCGCGCGCGTTGCCCTGCCACTCTAGCTCACGTGCCAGCCGCGGCTTCCCTGTCGTCGGGGGTCGGAGAATCTGCGCGCATGGACCCACCAAAAAAGTCGAAGAGCATATGCGACGAACTCTTGGCGCAAACCTGAGTACCACCACCCTCTCCACAGCCGGAGAACTTGCGCATCATGGGCGCAATCAAACGAAAAGCAGAGCAAGGCGCCGCGCCATCGAAAAAGGCAAAGGGCGCATCCACCGACCGATCAGCGAAGCGACGGAAATCCGATGCCGAGCAGCCATCACCGGCCAAGTCGAAGCCTGAAAGCGCCGCACCCAAGCCCAGTGTTTTCAAAGATGAGGAGAAGTCGTTCCCCAGAGGAGGCGCCAGCGTCTTGACGCCGCTTGAGCACAAGCAGATTTCGATCAAGGCGAACCAGGATGTTCTTTTCGAGCAGTCTGGCGAAAAGCGACCCAGCGGCGGCGACGAGGGATTCAGCGACATGGGATCCGAGGACGAGGAGAGATCCGCCGCCAAGTCCAAGAAGAAGCCGCTGCTCAAGAAGAGCAAGAAGTCGCACGACAGTGGAGAGAAGGACGACACCGTGAGGGCAGAGGGTCTGAGCTACAAGGTACGCCAGTCTCTGCGCAATGTAGGGTCATGCTAACGATCGCAGAAATTGTCGCCTGGAACCATCATTCTCGGCCAAATCACAGACATATCTCACCAAGACATCGTCCTCGCGCTCCCCAACAACCTCGTTGGTTACGTCCCGCTCACCGCCGTGTCCGACAAGCTCAACGAGAGGCTGGAGAAACTCCTCAAGGAGGAAGAGGCGGACAAGCAAGAAGGAAGCGACGATGAAGACTTTGAAGATGTACACCTAGAGGACATGTTCTCGGTAGGACAGTATGTCCGCGCATGCATCACAGCGACAAGCGACGCCAGTGCAAGAGCACGAAAGAGGCTGGAGCTGTCCATCGATCCCAAGCTGGTGAACAAGGGCCTCAGCAAGCGCAAAATACCCGTAAACAGCATGGTGCAGGCTTCCGTGGTCAGCAATGAGGACCACGGCTTGGTCATGGACCTCGGCCTCGACGATAGCAGCCTGAAGGGCTTCCTGCCAAAGGGCGAATTAGGTCCCAAAGTGCAGCATGCCAAAGTACAAGAA
Source organism: Alternaria infectoria (assembly GCF_024043175.1). Lineage (NCBI taxonomy): Eukaryota > Fungi > Ascomycota > Dothideomycetes > Pleosporales > Pleosporaceae > Alternaria > Alternaria infectoria. The sequence goes on from NW_026250691.1 coordinate 886,006, forward strand.
GGCGCCGTCTTCATGTGCTTGGTTACTGGCCTTAACTCGGATGGGCGCATTGTCAAGCTCTCCGCAGACCACACCAAAGCAGGCAACTTGACCAAGGGCAACACGCTGACTGAAGCGCCCACTGTCGACATTTTCCTCCCAGGTACTGCTGTTGATATACTTGTTACCGACACCACAGCCAGCACGCTGACCGGCAAGATCCTCGGTCTCATAGACGCAACCGCCGACGCATACCATTCTGGAGCGACTGAGAAGGCTGCCGATATCTCCACCAAGCACAAGATCGGCTCCAAAGTCAAGGCCCGTGTCCTGTTCACATGTCCAGACTCCGAGCCCAGGAAGGTCGGTGTGTCATTGCTAGACCATGTGGTTAGTCTGTCCACCCGCATGTCTGGCAAACCCAAGGAGCGCAAGCCTCCGATCGACCTCCTCCCCATATCCACCATCGTCGACAGCGCGAAAGTTATCAAAGTAGCGCCAAGCCACGGTGCTTTCTTCGATCTCGGCATTAAAGATGTTGTCGGTTTCGCGCACGTTTCGAGACTTTCTGACGATAAGGTCAACGTTCTCTCCGAAGAGGCTGGCGCATACAAGCTTGACTCAAAGCACAAAGCACGCATTGTAGGCTACAATGCTTTGGACGGGCTCTTCCAACTTTCGCTCGAGCAGAAGATCCTGGACCAGCCCTTCCTTCGCATTGAGGATATTAAGGCTGGTGAAGTTGTCAAGGGCAAGGTGCACAAGCTCATCGCTGACAAGAAGGGAGCTACCGCCGTTCTTGTTCACCTTGCCGAAGGCATCACCGGTTTAGTTCCAGAGATGCATCTGGCCGACGTCCGCCTACAACATCCGGAGCGCAAGTTTAGGGAAGGTCTGCCTGTTACAGCCCGTGTGCTTTACACGGAACCCGCCAGGCATCAGATCCAACTCACCCTAAAGAAGTCTCTCGTCAACTCAGATGTTAAGCCATGGACAAACTACTCCATGCTCTCCAAGGGTGCTACTGGCCCTGGTATCCTGGTCAGCGTTCGCAAGAATGGTGCCACCGTACGCTTCTACGGCGACGTCAAGGCATGGCTCCCAGCTGCGGAGATGAGCGAAGCATACATCGAGGATGCCACGCGACACTTCTCGGCCGGTCAGGTCGTCAACGTCCGTATTGTCTCAGTAGACGCAAAGGAGAACCAGCTCTTGGTATCCTGCAAGGATCCCGCTGCCGTTGACATTAACAAAGAGGCTGCTTTCAACGCACTGAACCCTGGTGGTATCGTCAAGGGAACTGTCATCGAGAAGTCCGATGAAACCGCTACTCTGGACATTGGCCATGGTGTCAAGGCTACCCTCCGCATAGGTCACCTAACCGACGGATCGGAGAAGAAGGACATTTCGACCATGAAGAAGATTCGGGTAGGTGGAACTCTCGAGGACCTTGTGGTCTTGACAAAGCATGGCAAGTCTAGGACGGCAACAGTCTCGAACAAGCCTAGTCTTCGAAAGGACGCTCAGGCTTCAAAATTGGCAATCAGCATTGAAGATCTCCAAGCTGGCGAGACGGTACATGGCTTTGTGCGCGGCATTCTTCCTGACAAGATTTTCATCGAGCTTGGCAACGGCATAAGCGGTGTTCTATTCAAGTCGCAATTACCGGAAGACATGCTTTCAGCGCCAAACTTTGGTCTTCGCAAGGATCAGTCTGTCACTGCTCGTGTCACACATGTGGACGCTGGGAAAGGATTCTTTTGGCTGTCGATGAAGAGTGAATCTGATCCGGAAGCGGCCAACGTCGTTGATGCTCCAGCTTCGAAAGGGGAGGCCTTAGTAGAACCTGTCGACCCCAAGATCACATCTACCGACGACATCAAATTCGGCACCCTAGCAACAGTTCGCATTCGATCGGTCAAAGACACACAACTCAACGTTGAGCTTGCGGCAAATGTTCCAGGACGTATTTCGGTCTCAGAATTGTTCGATGGTTGGGATAGCATCCCAGACAAGAAGCACCCAACAGCACATTTCAAGATGAACGACAAGATCCAAGCCAGGGTTCTCGGAAGGCACGATGCCCGCAATTTCCGTTTCCTCCCCATCACTTCCCGATCAAACAACAAGACGCCCACTTTTGAGATGACCGCAAACACCGATAAAGTTAAGACTGAAGCCGACGTGTTGAGCCTTGACAAAATCACCCCCGGATCATCTCATGTCGCCTTCATCAATAACATTGCCGAGCGTTACGTCTGGGTGAACATTTCCGCCAACGTTCGCGGTCGCATTGATTACTTTGATCTGACTGACGACCTGGAGAAGCTTTCGGACGTTGCAGAGAATTTCCCCGTTGGCTCTGCTCTCAAGGTTCGCGTCAAGGCGGTCGACGTTGCAGCCGGAAAGTTGGATCTAACAGCTGCGACCAATGTGACTGGCAAGTCATTGACCCTTCAAGACTTGAAGGTAGGTCACATCTTGCCTGCGCGTGTCACAAAGCTACACGACACATCCATCGTCGTCCAGATCAACGACAACATTGCTGCACCCATATTCCAAGAGCAGTTGGCAGACGACTACGACAAGGCCAAGCCTAGCGAGTTCAAAGTCGGCGACGTCTTGCGCGTGTGTGTAATCGACATCGACCTTCCAAACAAGAAGCTGGGACTGTCTATTCGGCCTTCTAGGGTATTGAGCTCTTCACTCCCGATCAAAGACCCCGAGATCAAGGACAGGGATCAGCTTAAAGTGCATCAGGTTGTCCGTGGATTCATCAAGCACGTCGCCAGCAATGGTATCTACGTCCGTCTAGGGCCGCACGTCGAAGCCTACGTTCGTGTCAGCCACCTCTCAGACGAGTACATCAAGGATTGGAAGTCTGCTTTCCATGTCGACCAACTCGTCACTGGCAAGGTCATCTCGAACAAGCCAGACCAACGCAATCCACAGCTGAGCTTGAAGGCCTCTCACGTCCAAGGAACCTACACCGAGCCGGTCGAGTTCAGCGATCTGAAGGCTGGTCAGGTTGTTGCTGCTAAAGTCCGGCATGTAGAAGACTTTGGTGTCTTCCTGGTGGTTGACGACTCAAACAACGTCAGCGGTCTTTGCCACATCTCTCAGTTAGCCGACACTACTGTCGACAAGGACAAGGTCAAGGAAATGTACAAGAAAGATGACGCCGTGAAAGCCAAGGTTTTGAAGGTTGATCCAAAGACCCGAAAGATCAGCTTCAGCTTGAAATACTCTGAAGTCAAGGGTGACGACGAAGACGAGGATGAAGACATGGAGGATGCCTCGGATATTGAGGCCTTAGAAGGAAGTGACTCAGATGGCGGTATCGAGCTCGATGACGTAGACATGAGGAGCGTCAAGAGTGCTGATAGCGACGATGATATCGAGCTTGCAGATGCAGGAGTATCAGACGACGAGTCTGACGATGATGCGCCAAAAGCGGCAACACAAGGACTTAGCACTTCTGGCTTCGATTGGACAGGTGCTACTCTTGACTTCGATGAGCAAAAGGGTGCCGCAGAGCCTGATTCCGACGACGAGGCCCCCAAGAAGAAGAAGAAGAAGAGCAAGAAGGCTACCATCAAAGAGGACCGCACTGGTGATCTCGATGCCTATGGACCGCAATCCGTTGCCGACTACGAGCGCTTGCTCCTGGGACAGCCCAACAGCGCGGAAATGTGGGTTCGATACATGGTCTTCCAACGCGAACTCAACGAGATCGAGAAGGCACGCCAGGTCGCCCGTCGCGCACTGGCGACCATCAACCCCAGGGAAGAGAAAGAGAAGCTTGACGTGTGGACCGCTCTTCTCCATCTTGAGAACGACTTCGCTAGCGACGATGCTATGGACACAGTCTTCAAAGAGGCGTGCCAGAACAACGATGCCCGCGAAGTGCATGAGCGCATGATCAAGATCTACATCTCATCAGGCAAGATCGACGTAAGTACCGCTGTATCCCCATACCCTTGCGAAGTTTGCTAATACCAGAACAGAAAGCGGACAGCCTCTACCAATCCATGATGAAGAACAAGTCGTTCACACCGGACCCTCAATTCTGGCTCTCATATGCAGCGTTCCTGATGGACGTCGTACAGCCACCCTCCCCCACACGAGCTCGCGCTCTCCTTCAACGCGCCACCCAATCCGTTGCATCAACGCAACACCGCTACCTGACACAAAAGTTCGCCGCACTCGAGTTCAAGAGCCCTAACGGCGACGCCGAACGCGGCCGCACCATCTTTGAGGGCCTTGTCGACACCTTCTCCAAGAAGGGCGATGTCTGGGACATGTACCTCATGTTGGAGCAGAGCCACGGCAGCGCAGACAATGTCCGCGACCTGTTTGAGCGTATGACCAAGGTCGGAAAGGCCTCGAGGATACGGAGTGTGTTCAAGAAATGGGCTGAGTGGGAGAGCAGTGTGGGCAACAAGAAGGGCGTAGAGAAGGTCAAGGCGCTTGAGGAGCAGTGGAGGGAGAAGAAGGCGGAGAAGGGTGATGATGCGTAGGTGCGTGGATAAGAGGGAAAAACTCGCATTGCATCGATGGGTGTTTCTGGCGCAGTCTGATGAAAAGTCTGTAGCATCACGTTGGACGATATAATCTATTTACTCATTGATATTCACTCAGTCGTGCCATGTCGTGGTGCTTCTCGCAGAGTGCAGTTCTTCGTTTCCACGGCTGCCCAACCGATCCAATGTGGTTAGCGTCTTGGTCAGCACGATAATGCGTTGCCTCACTTTGGATCTTTCCAAGGTTCAATTACAAATTCAACTTTGCTCCAAATGACACGACAACGATGGAACGAGATCCATAAGTCCTCTTCAAGGTATTCTACTGCTGTTTTGTGCCAAGGTCACTACTGATGCTATATAGTGCTGTCGGGCCGATTGTGCTCCAGCGAAACGAGAGCTAGTTCGCAGCCCCACATCTGCACCATGGACGCGCCACGGTCGCGACATCCAGACCTGTACACTCCCTTGCCGACAGCGACATCGATCCGCGTCATCGAGCTTCACCCAGTACAGAAAGACGACGAACCTATCACATGCACGCTCCACCTGACTGATCTTGAGCACAACACCCCGAAGTTCCACGCGTTGTCTTACACTTGGGGCGACCCACTGTATCGTTACTGGTTCGAGGAAGGAAAGTCCACAACATGGGTGCAGGAAGTGATCATCATCTGCAATGGACTGCGCATCAATGTTACGGCCAATTTGGAGTCTGCGCTCAGGGCTATCTGCAAATTGAGCGTAAAGTGTCAGGAAGTCGAATGCCAAGGGCAATACCTCTGGATTGTTCGTAACCCCCCGTGCGAAACAAATATGGTATCCCGACTAACTGTAGACGCTGATCCCTAGGACAAATTATGTGTCAATCAAGACGATGTTCAAGAGCGAAATACGCAGGTTGGCTTGATGGCTCAGATCTACAGCAAAGCTTCATTGGTCATATCGTGGCTGGGCCCCGCGGATGAGGATAGTGAGCAAGCCATACCACTCATGCGGCGCCTCAACAAACTGCAATGTTTCGACGATATGCAAGAGGATCAGCAATGCTCAACATACACAGACTTCGTGGAAAAGGCGTTGGAACAAGACGACAAAACAAAAGTCAGCTTGATCCCTGCCGAAAAACTTGAAAGCTTGACTCGTTTTCTCGCAAGAAAGTATTTCTTTCGTTGCTGGGTACTTCAGGAAGTCATGCTTGCTCGACACATCCGTATGTTGTGTGGTACGGACATCTTGGACTTTCCAGAACTTCAAAGAGTCGCGCTACTGGTTGCATGGATCAAGAAGCATCGATTTCACGAAAAGGTTGGGCAAGCACTGACTCTCCCCATCAAAAACAATCGTCACTACGACCATGAAAAGGCCATTCTGGAGCTATTCCACAATCGGTGGCGATTACTAAACCCGCCTACAACGCAAGAGAAGACATTGCCTTTTACTTTTCAGCAAATCCTGACTTTGGCCCGCATGACCGGGTGCGAAAATCCCAAAGACAAGGTCTTTGCATTGTTAGGCATAGTACCTCGCGGGGCTTTTGGGCTAACTGCCGATTACAGTAAGAGCCCAGAGCAGGTTTATATCGAAGCGCTGCGTTGTCTCATTGATGAGACGAAGAATCTCAACTGCCTGAGTTGGGTTACCGACCTATCCGTACGAAAGTTTTCAGGATTTCCAACTTGGGTCGGAGAGTTCGAAGACAAGGCCTTACAATCAGAGCTTGCCTCCGCAAGCGTGGGCTACAATGCCACCTCAGGGTCGAGATTGGACGCCTTGATGATTGTGCCTACGGATGACCGCGTGCTCGGAGCTCGTGGGTTCAAAATTGACTGTATTGTGGAGCTTGCCGGATCATGGGCATGGCACGGAAAGCGCTTGCAATTCGATCCTCGGTGGAGCGCGCTTACACTAAACCTTCCGAAATTTTATCGGTCTACAGGACAAACACGATGCGAGGCATTAACCACCACACTGGTCGCCAATGACGTTGGTCATTTGCCTCTTGACCACCAACCCGACATGGACCGTTTCAAACACGTGGTGAAGCGACTAACGTGCGCTTCGGTCGTCCGCTGTCTCCATCGCTTGCTCTACTACCCCGATAATAAAGAGACGACAACGGGTTACGAAAGTATAGCTTCTCCAATCCTCCGCGACATAGACATGCTCTCCGAAGGCGATAGTTCTGGCTTCGCGATATCTCGGGCTGATGTCCGACATACGGAGCAGCAAAGCTGCACTTGCGGAGCGAACCTGACACAAATGGATACCAGCCGCACATATCTGCGCCGTCCTTCATGCAATTCCAAATGTCCTTACATCGCCGATTTCCATCGCCCAGATACCTCTCTGTCTTCCATCAGCGATCGCATAGCCCGCCTCGGGCCCACAGCTAGCGAGGCAGAAATTGAGCGTGACTGGCAAGACCACAAATTCGGTGGCGCAATCAATAGAAATGGTCAATTTCGGCGCTTGGCTAGGACCAAAAATGGCTTCTTGGGTCTGGTGCCGACTAGCTGTGAAGCTGGGGACGTAGTTTGGCTACTGCAGGGTGCCAATGTTCCTTATGTCTTAAGGGAATCAAATCGGCACGTTTCCGATGGAGATGCGAGAAGAGCATGGGAGGTGATGGGCGATGCATATGTACATGGGGCTATGCAAGGAGAGGTGTGGAAAGATGTCAAAGATCAGCTCGTGGATATCGAGCTGGTGTGACCATTTCGAATGCACTATACGACTACACACCAACGCCTTGCGTCACGCCGAAACACATGCTTTACTTCCCACCAACGGAAACCATGACCCGGCTCAGGAACCCCGGAAGTCGTTAACATTTCCTGGTATCATCAGCACAACAACCAATCATGGCACAAGAATCACTTACCGTAATGGGTTGAGCCTCCATTACCCGTACCGATAGTCTGACTTCCGTAGTTGGCCAAGGCACCTTGATCGTTGTTCCCAATGTGGCTGACGCCGCCTCTCTGCATACTAGGGTCGCTGTCATCTTTACGTTGCTTCTTCGCCAACTCGATCATTCGCAGCAGCTCCGCCAGTACGTTCTTGTACGTTTGGTCCTCCTTGCTCGAGAACTTGGTCATGTCGATATGGTTCGCATCCACCTCCACTGAACCCTCGAAAACGGGCGGAGCAGCCGAGTGAACTGGAACGACGACATCTTTGATGCTGGCCAAGGGTAGTGTCTCGTAGAAGCAGCGCACCTGTATGGCGCAATCTTCTTTCATGCGCTTGACAAGCAACCGATGGAAGTGGTTCTGGAGTTCATTGAGCTGCGGGTTCTGGCTCTGCAACTCGTTGAGCATCGAAGTGTTGACTTGCTGAAAGGTGCAGACGCGAACGATTTTGGCGAGGAAAGAGGCTACATCAGCCGACTTCGAGCCACAATGAGGCGTACCCATGAAAACGATGCCGCGTGTATCATCTACCAAAGGAGCGATACTGTCGACATTGGAGTCTTGCGAATTGAGAAGGGCTTTCTTAGCTACTATACCTCCCATGCTATGAGCGACGAAAAGGATCGGGCGATCAAGGACACCAACTCGGAGGCTTGCTAGCTCTGAGCAGAGTTTCTCCGCGTGCTGCGTTGGGTTTGCAATCGATACGACATTCAGCGCCTTGATCGTTGCTGCGGCATAGCCCCATGTGATGATGCGCGCGTCGGGTAGATCGATGGGAAGCAGGTCCTTGGGCCAGAAGCAGGGTGTTCGTTCGGCATCCGCCGTACGCTCTGTCCAGGTTCCTGTTCGATCTCCACCGAGACCATGGATGAGGACGATACTGTCAGGAATTAGCAGGCTTTCTGGCAGTGGCGGCGCCTTCAGCACTTACTCCACTGTAGCCTTATCGGGGTCGTTCAGCACCAGCGGCCCGTAAGCCTTAGCTGCTTCGGTTGGCATACTGTATCGTCAGAGCTGTATCGAATGAACAGCAGTGTCACTTACCTTGTCTCTATTGTTGACGATAACACCAATGCTTGCTCAGTGGGTGCTGGCGCCGCCGAAATGTCTCGCTCACCGCCGCGGAGATCTACGCGGCCTGTAGTTGATTCGCGTTTCGAGAAGAACTTGCGCATTGTCTCTCCTTCCATTATTGCGGGATTCGGACAAGTATACATCCAAGACTGGCAGCAATCAACGGATCAACACAGATACGACAACTGGCATATCGATGGCTTGATGGTTTTGCAAACTCAGGCTGATGTCGCAAGCACGATTGCCGAAGTTCCGTGATCAGACGGAAGCACACTTTGCTATGGTCACACAACGGTCGCCTGCAGCTTTCGGTCTGTCTTGGAACGTGACCGAGAAACAGCAAACAATTGCTTTCTTACCACATATCCAATATCTACTCACGTCAGAACTCCCAGAGAAGGTGATATCGTGGCTGGAATATGGGGCCAACGCATTCATCTGCCTTAACTGGCGATAATACGATGGGTTCGACACTCAATCAAGGAAACATTCACGCCGGAGGCAATCTTCACTTTGGAAACGTCAACACCTTCTTAGGGAACACTGGAGAGAAGAAACCCTACAGAGATTGTCTGCACCAGCTTCTCAGTACTCTTTCCGGTGACCCGCGGGACTACAAAGACGATCTCATCACCCTGAACGGGCGATGGTTGAAAGGCACGTGTCAATGGATCTTACACACAAAAGAGTTCGCAGAATGGAACGATTCGGACCCACCGCGACTGCTCTGGATCACCGGTGGTCCCGGCAAAGGGAAGACCATGCTTGCACATTTCCTTGTCGAACACTGCGAAACAACGCACGCTCATAAACCAGATCGCCAAATGGTCATCTACTTCTTCTGCGGGGCACAGGATGGGCGGAATTCCGGGCCCTCGATATTGCGAGGCCTTGTCTATCAGATGCTCATGATCAACGAAGCAACCTTTCGTCATATCCAGGATCCATTCTCCAATCATGGGAAATCGTTGTTTGAAGATGATCGATTCGAGGCCCTGTGGAAAGTGTTCAATTCAATGATCCGAGATTCAACCCTGGACTCCGTTACCTGCATTATGGATGGTTTGGACGAGTGTGTCGAAGAAGCGCTTACTCCGTTTTTGACCAAGATTCGCGATGTCTTCGCCCCTACAACACCTGATCTTTCGAAGAATCAGTCAACAAAACTCAAAGGTATCGCCATCAGCAGAAATTATCCAGAGTCATTTGAGATATTCCTGGATACGTTTCCTCGACTGCGCATTGACGTGTCACATAACGTCGAGATCAGCAAGGACGTTGGAAACTACATCGACGATCGGATGAAACTGCTGGCCTGCGCTGAACACAAGAAGCCCAAACTCGGTCAACTGCGCTCGAAAGTCCGACAAAGGCTCGTAGACGGCGCGGATGGAAGTTACCTATGGGTCAAATTCGCGATCAAGTCACTAGAGAGTGTCATATGCCCTGAGCTCGAGGAGGCTATTACCGAATTCCCACGAGGTCTCGACGATGTTTATACCAGGATACTACGCGCGCTACCAGACCGTCAGAAAGATAAGGTATTCGAGATCATACGCTGGGTGACAACAGCATATCGCCCCCTGACGCTACTTGAGATCGGGACGGCTCTAGAGTTATCACCTGCCGACGATCAAGACCTCGAAGACGCTACTGCAGATTTCGTGAGGTGTGCAAGAGATCTACTTCTTGTATCAGAGGCAAAGGAAGTCATGCTTGTGCACGCATCATTCCGCGACTTTCTTGTCCAGATTGACGATGAATCGGTCCCTGAATATTTGATCAAGCCTCGCATGTCGCACTGGAAGCTCGCCAACCGGACTTTTGAATATGCAGCCGACATAAGGGCTAGAATGACAAGGCCTACCACCGTCTTCCCGCATCTGGTGCAAGTCAGATCAAGAAGGAATCCTTTGATAGGATACTCCTGCCAGTATGGGTTCCAGCACCTGTCTGCATCGTTGATGGTGAAATCAGAAAATGAAAGCCACCCATTATTAGATGAGGATGACTCTGCGCGTCAGTTTTGGATATGGGCACATGTGGAGACGAGTGCTCATAAATACTTTTGGTACGATATCGGACTTCTTCACTTAGCAAGTCTACTGGGGCAGATCAAATTGGTGAGATACTGTCTGGAGCATCGTCGAATTGACGTTAACGTACGGGACGTACGCAACCGGACTCCGATCTTCTACGCCGTGCTTTCCGGAAGTGCCGAGACGGTCAAACATCTACTATCTCATGGCGCGGATCCAAACTTGGAGGACGTTGTAGGTCAGCAGCCTATTCACATCGCGTGTGGGCTCGGCAATCCGGCTATTGTAGACGCACTTCTCTCTTCGAAAGCCAATCCAAACGCCCTCACGATTAAGCTTCCACACAAGCCTTTCGTTCATGGCCTCATCCATGAGAAAAGTACCACCAGGAGTAACGATGATTCGTTTTCGGCTGACATATCCTACGATTTTGGTGAGAAAGGCCTGACACGAATGAGTGCCACCAATCCTGGTACCGGTTACAAGGACGATGACTTCGACAGAGCTGATGTTACACCGCTACATTTTGCAGCTCATCATGGTTATACTCGACTCGTTGGAATGCTACTACGACATGGTGCCAAACCGAACTTGAAGGATCAACTAGGACGCACAGCCCTGCACTGTATGCCTATGTGGCTGTGGCGGATTAATGAAAAAGGACAATTTCAGGGAGCTAGTGAAGGGGTAGAAATGCTGATCAAGGCAGGCACGGACACACTTGCCTTGGACTTGGACGGCAACACTGCTTTTCATAAGATCTTCGAATCTCCTGAAAGAGCCAATTTTGGACCACGACTGGAGGTTTTGAACACATTCCTACGTTATGAGTTTCCTATCGATGCACCCACGGGGTCAAGCACTACTGGGAGCCTTGGGGGAGTCACTGCCTTGCAATTGGCCTGCGAGTCAAGTCCATCGGATGTCGTTATTGAACTGGTGAAACTTGGAGCCGACGCGAACCACCAAGATAACCATGGTCAGACAGCTTTACATCATGTTTCAAATCGGAAAACGATCGACGACTTATACATGCATGAGGTGCCGAAGGTAGTTGCCTATCTGCTCGCCAAGATGTCTGGAGTGGCTATTGTGGCTCGAGACAACGATGGACGTAGCGCATGTGACGTGGGATTAGAGACAGACAAGGTAGTGGAGGATCAACTAGAGCGCAAAAAAGGGTCCGGTCGTATTCCTTACGATATTGACAACTATGAGGCGAGGCTTAAGGGTAAGAAGATAGGCACCGATGCCTTGAAGGGCGCGATCGACTACATCCAAGCTGATTGGACGCCAGATCAAAAGAGTGAGTTCTTGGGTTTTGTACGCAGTCTTGGAGGAGGAGAATCAGGTGAGGATATTGCTTCGATCATTTTGAGACAGAGACGGGAGTATCGCGAGGCCGCGGAGGCCGCGGAGGCCGCGGAGGCCTAGGCGCAAGTGTGGGCCACCCTCGAGGTATGCCTAGTCAATGTGAATTGCATGAGGTTGAAATGGTGAAGGACATTGCTCAAATTATCAAAGCAGCTTCTTAAACTTCGCACATGACTTCAGTCGCATTCCTTCACGATTGCCCCGCCACTGAAGCATGACTAAGCAGCAAGGTGGCCTCGCTTCCAAATCTACCGCATGGTCCTTCATCTCCCACCTCACCACGCTAAGTCAATCTTGTATCTAAAGCAACTAAACTCTAGGCTCCTGGCGTGTCGCAATCCATCCGCTGTTGTTTTCCACCATACTCGATTATGGGGCGACGGGTACAAAGTCTGCAGTGGAAAGGTGTCTTGAAGCCACCTCATGTTCCTCCGGCGTCACCGGGCATGATGCTCACATCTCGACCAACAAAAGTCCGTGGTACGAATTCATCGGTTTGCGTTAGCATCTCCGAGCTGCAGTTTCGAAGCGAGGAAGTTCGTGGGCCAGTCCTGCATCGCATCGCATTTAGCCTATAGTTACGGGGTGGCAACATCTGATCTGAGTGGTAAAATACTACAATGGCACTTGCTACGCCTGGTGCTCGGATACTAACGTACGTCATTGAAGCGACCATTTTGATTTACAAAGGAGGTGCAGATGAGATCGTGTCTCAATGATCGGTCTCAATCCGCATCGTGGCCTCCCTACTACAGTTCATCTACACCTACCTGCACCACCTCCTGCGGGCCATCGTTCGCGCTTAGCCCATCTCACCAACATCGCTTCCGTACGGCTCACCAAGGAACCTAGCGCTTCCGCTACCATGCGGCCCCTTCGGAAAGCCTAGACCTTGTCAGCGGCACGGGACGTCCAGCCTCGCAGGATCGCCTACCAGGGTAGCAGACCAGGTTCATACGAGAAAAGAAACATATCATCGATTCGATGGCTGGTGTCAGGCAAACGAACGTCAGAACTTCTGCTTGGAAATGCAGGCTGGTCACATCACTTGCATGTCAGCTTCACTCGGAATACGCCACATCCAGTGACAGGTCGGGTTATGCTTACGGGAGATCGAGCAACACATTGGATCGGAGAGCTCACAGCCTTTTCTTAGCAATGAGAACGTCGGTTTCCGCAAACCCAGCGTCTGCACCTTATCTACGTACTCATACGTTTCTCGCAAAGCATCTCGCTGCGAAGACTGTGATAGCATCAAGGAATACAAGATCCACATATCCGACGATGCGGTGCAGCAGGATCATGCAGACGATGCATACCCTTTCATCCTCCTCAACCTTAGCGGCTCCCATCTGCATACTGTTGTATTACCTCCAACAGGTACGAGTCGACCCGACGATCCGTCCGACTCATCGCGGCCTTAATCCGGATGCTGTTACGTGTTCGCAATTGGTGTTGCGCTTTCTGAGTGAGCTGAGCAGTAGCATGTACCTATAGGTCACACAACTATTGCACAGTAAGATGCGCTAAGGATGATACGGTCTACCCACGAGGGTGAATCAGCCTTCTAGAAGAGAATGAGGAACAAGTTTGGCTCACCACCAACACGATTGACTACTGGCGGTGAGGCGAAAGTGTGCATCCCAAGCTCTCAACAGCATCGCGAAAGCATCAGCCTAGTCGCATAGGTGTTGGAAATAACGCCTCTTTTGGCCTGGAGCCAGACCTCCCAGAATCCTATCCAGTGGACGACCAATGATCTCTCGCAGGGTCGGATGTGGGAGCTTGATGCACCATGATACCTGCGCCGTAGGCCGACATCGCCAGACGTCAGCCCTCGTATCTGTTCACACCAACATCTTCAAGAGATCCATAGGCCATGCAAACTTCGTTGAGACGTCCGTGCGAAGAGGCATCCTTCGTGTCAGCAGAGGTAGGCTAACGAAACTTTGAGAACAGCTAGGCATACCTTGCCCAGGAAATGAGCCTCACGACAAAGCATAAATATTACAGCATCTACCCATCAAATAGTCTGCATCACAACAGTATCATTAACACCTTCCACTACACTTCGCTCAAGCAAACCAACCACACAACCTCTTCAAAATGCAGTTCACAACCACCATCGCCCTCCTCATCGCTGCCGTCAGCGTCAACGCTGCCCCAACGGAGATGAGCAAGCGCCTCGACACCATCCCCCTCAAGTTCTACTCTGGTCCAGGCTGCAACAGCGGCATCGCCGTGACGACCGCGTACATCCCCGCCGATGGCTCCTGCTTCCCTACCTCGCCCATCTTCAGCGGAAACACAGACTCCGCGTTGATCCTCCCTACCGACTTGCCGGCGCTGCCTGCTGGTTGCACCCGTGAGTTACCTTGAATGAAGCAATTGGTTTCGGGATGATGAGAACTAATCTGATCGTGTTAGTCGTTGCATACTCTGACAACACTTGCTCGAGCGTCAACAGCATCGTCTACGACGTCACCGGTCGTTGCGGTACATTCGGACCTAACAAGCCCATCTTCTCCGCGAGGGCTGTTGGTACTTGCCAGTAAATTCTTGCTCAAACTTGAGGACGATACGGCGAGCGTTTCTGCGAGAATGGTTTGGTGCTCTCTGGTCAATGTTCGGATTTCTCGAGTCAGCGGCGCCGGGTCCAACACTCCGATGCCCGCTGACGAGAGAGAGGTGATGTGGTGTAACACGGTTGGCGATGATGTCTTCTCATCGCTCTTTAGCTAGATTCTTCGTATGGATGGGGACGCCCCCTGTTATTATTACACTTTTGTCATAACCAACGTTGCCCAGCCTTATATACAATCGTGTGAATCTCTTTCCCCTTACCAAATATTACAAAAGCTGTACAATCTATAACATGTCTAATCCTGCTTCCTCGAACTCCTCTTAACAAGCGTGTCATCCGAACTCGCAGCATCCTTCGTGCTAACGACATGGAATGAGAAGTCCAACTCGCCCACCAACCCCTTGACGGCCTTCAACAACCGTTCAATATCCATGTGTATACATCTCGTACTTATACTCATGACCGCAAACGCCGCGTAACCTGGCTCGGCGATGTGTCTCAAGCTCAAGATCTCTGGGTCTACCATTTCTAGTTTCCGGCTGAGCTGCCCACCTGGTGGGGCGTGTAGATAAGGAGGCAAGGGCTGAGCGTTTGTGACGCTGGAAGAGAGCATTGCGAGTAATGAGGTAATCTCATGCGAAGTTACTTTCGCGGAGAGGATGACGCGGCGGAAGTCGTTGAACCATTGCGCGGAGTGGTGGTCGGGGAAAGCGGCTTCTTCTGTTTCGGGGGATGTGGGATCGGCGGATTGGTGGTTAAGGGAGGGGTGGGTGAAGGCTTGGGAGGCGTAGCCTAGGAGGGCCGTGTAGTTTACGATGCTGATGTGTTTTGTTAGTCATGCTCAATCCATTGCAGTGCTGCATTGTTGGGGGTAATGCGTACTTCTCGACGTAACCAATGATTTTCTCGTACTCTTCTTTGGGAAACTTGCCTCCAAGTGGGAACTCCCACTTGACAAATCCGGCATGCATTTTCAGCCCTTGCAGGGTGAGCATCTGTTTGGCGAAGACCTTATTCCGAGCCTTGACGAGCTGGTAGCCTGGACTCTCTTTGTCAGTCTCTTCGTCGCCGCCTAGCTCACCGCGGATGCGGCCCATGACCTGTTCGTGCATGATGCTGTACATATTTGCGGAAAGGTATAGCGCGCCACCAAGTTTCTGTCGGAGCGCAGAGTGCTCGGTGATAGGGTAGGGAAATATAGTCCAGAAGAAGGCGACAGCTAGACCACCCACTACGGTGGCAAGACGGTAGGGGCCGAGTGTATAGATCGGGTATGCAGGCTGACCTGTTGTAGCTGTTGCGGCTTGTTCTCCGATCTTGCGCACTTGTAGTTCATAACCGACTATCATAGTAGCAGTGACCACACTGATCATTCCAACGATGACGAGGTCCATTCGTTTCAACGGGATGTAGAAGCCGATTGCGACGAAGAACCAAAGGAAAACCAGGATACCCGCAGTCTGTTGCCCAGGAATGTACCAAATGAGCCAGGCTACGATCATTGCGACGGCGGTACCTGCGATCCTGAGTATGAACTGGAAAATTGATTGACCAGCTGTCGGGGTCATAGAGATAGCCACCATGATCAGGGCCCAGACCAAGCGCTGCTCGACGAAAAACTGTTGTGTTGGACGGAGGAAAGCGACGACGGCTATACTCATCGTCGCACACGCAGCGCGGAAACCAAAAGCCGACTCATCACTTCGCAGGAAACGTGAGATGCCACGTACACCATTGCCGAACTTCTGCCACGCGTTTGTAGGTGGCAAATGCTCGGGATCTTTTTTCTCTTTATATGCTTCGCCCATATAAACAGTGGTGTTGCTCCTGTCGAAACCAGCAACTGTCGTCTCGTCGTCGGAGGTGGAGTCCTGGCTCGCGAAGATGCTCTTCGCCCATTTCTTGAAGCGCCGTCCACCAGGCCAGATAAATTTGCTTTTCAAAGTCGCCTGATCGCGCTCATCTGCGAATTTGACAAATTCGATCACGGACCGACTTATGGAGTTGAGTAGGAACATGACGTAGAGTACCATGAAGAGCTGTCGTTGATCCCGGTTTCGTGTGGTGATGCTTGGCATGAGCTTCAGAGTTTCTTCGTCAAGTGCTGATGGAGACGAGAAGTAATCGTCGCGAAGCTTGATGCCCTTGGTTTCGACCCAATGGCGCAAAGTAGGTTCCTTCCTGCTGAAGAAGGCGTCAGCTTGCTTCTGCATGTACTCTGCGAAGCCAGGTTCTCCTGGTTTGATAGCGTCACCCTTCGCTTCAGCGTCGTCCTGGTTTTGGCCCTTCTTCTTTTTCGGCGGCTTGGCCAGCTGTAATTTGAACATGACGTGTGCAAGTCCATCATCGAGCGCCTGGAAAATATTGTTGAACGGCTCATGAACAAATTGAAACATGTCGTTCCATTCCTGAACGGTTTGCCTTCTGATCTCCTCGTCATGTTCGTCTTCTTGTCCATCCCAGTGGTTGATTTCAGCCGCCCGCTCGAAAAGATCCATCACGGAGCCGAGACCCAAAATTGGAAGCATGATTGCCCGCAGATTCTTGAACATGCCCTCGAGGTCGTCTGGCGTCAGTTTTCCATAAGCGATCTCTCTTTTTGCAAACGGTAGGTCCGCGGTAAGCTTGCCGTGCAACGCCTGCAGTGAACCAGTCATCTTCTTGATGGCCGCTACTTCCGGCCTGGGTTTCGCCTTCTTCTTCCCATCTCCGTCCTCTGGCACGTACTTTTCGCCGAACATGTCGCTTGTTTCCAGGCTGTGGATGTAGTTCTTGTGTGCGCCGAGAGTCCCTCGCAACAAGCCAATGTATCCCGCTGCTTCCTTCATCACCACCTTACGCGATGTGACAGGAACGATGAATAGAGCCACTCCGGTTGCGATCGCGAAACCAGTCAAGAATGCCACTAGAAGTCTTTTGATGAAGGACTCGCATTGTGGTACTGTTTGAAACAAGAAGCCATTAGTCGCTGCAACATTAACCTGAATTGCGTAGATTATCGCTGGAAATGCCAGTTGCGGAAACTTCGCCTTCATAGCATTAATGACATAGATTTGGAAGAAAAGCCACACTCCAAGGACTGCCGACTGCGAAGAGTTGTAACGTTGTGGTGGCGCTCCAGGTACAGTCGTATGTTGTCGTGCTTTGACTCCCGTCCAAACCATGAGCATGGCGAGAGCCGAACCAACACAGGTCGCCAACACGTTCATCGTCATCGTCTGAATGAACTTTGCGCGCGGCATGATACAGAATCCCAGGATACTGATGATAGCCGTGAGGTAGCCCAAAGTAGTGAAATATTGCGCAACGGGCGTCGCCTGATACATCGCAAGGCAAATTGTTGGGGGCAGTGCCGCCTTGCCCATCATCATGAGCGTGCCCGGATCGAGACCGAGTTTAGTCCACGCTGCTTTGAGTTTTGACGGCTTCTTCTCTTTCTTTTCTCCATCTGTTCTGTCCTCCGTGAGTGTCGCATCTTGGTGGTAATCGTTCGACTGCCCCTGCTCGCCGCGTGGTGATTCCCCTGCTGTATTCGTGGAATCCACCTCTTCCTTATCCGCAACATTCCGGCCCGTCGCGGTAGACGCCATTGTGGCGCTGTGAGTTCAATCGACTACCCAGGTAGATGAGCAGGTAGCGAGAGATGAATTGAGCAACAGTTAAGACATTATTGAGCGTCCTTCAGGGCTAGATCTCCCAACGAATCCCCATAGGGGCCACCGATCCTCCGCACCCTAAAGTTGCGCCGCGTTCGGTATTTTTCACGCGCGCGGTCGACGTCATGGTCCGTGATGTGAGTGGCCAAGCAGCGCGCTAGGACAGATCTAAAGTTTAGCCACAGGGACATCCCAGCCATTCGGGCCTTCGGTCAGGTTATCATCCGCTTGTAATTGCAATGTCGCAATGTCGGGATGCGGCATGGGCACACGAAGGTTTATCAGATTCGTCCGGTCTATCTGTATTGGTAACGCCGAAAAGAATATGCTTGGTAGTTCGTACGATCTGTGGTATATGCTGCTATATACAAACTTCAAAAGCAATGCCTATACAACAATGCGCTCGAAGCTGTACTTCGGCACGCGTTTACTGATCAGCATACCCATTTCTCTCTTGCTTCGCGGCTCCTTCTTTCCTCCCTTGCCGCTCTTCATCTTCTCCACGCCCTGGTCTGCCTTGGCTCCAAGCGGCAGCATAGGCAAATCTTCCTCTCCACTAAGCTTGCTCGCGACACCAAATGGTTTGCCTTGTACCTCCAAAGTCTTGTTAGAGGGCTTCTTCGATGTCGGTACAGTGGAAGCGTAGCGTAGGAACTCTGAAAGTAGACCACGTATGAAGTGAGCTTCGAAGAAACCACTCAGTGCTACAGATGCATCCCGGTTTAACGATTTGAGCATGTCTTCTCCGGTTTCCGAGGCGGAGACTGTGCCGACAGAAGCCAACCAAGCTCCTGCGCCAATGGCGTCGAGAGTGGTAGAGAGAAGAGAAGCAATGATGGCGACTGCATGGTCGTCAGGGTCATCGCCTGAGTTCTCAGCATGAGGCGACTCTGTCTCTACAAAGCCCAGTGGCGAAGACCACCCACCGTTCTTCAACTCCAGATGCAGAAGGCGAATCAGCGATTCGAGGTCTCGCCGCGGCAACATTGAGCGAAGAGTTGCACTCACTATTGGTGCTGAGAAGGTATGGAGCCGGATCAGAGCGGGTCGCAGTGTGTGGCTGCGCGTCAACAGACCATGGTCAAGCACCGACAAGGCATGATCGATTTCGTGCGAGGCTGCTTCGAGCTCAGTGGCAAAGTCCAGGTCCATGTCGTCGTCTGATGGATTGGTGCCATTCGTCAAAAGCTTAGTTGCTTCATTGTCCTTTGGCTCGTCATCTATACTTTGGATAAGAAGCTTAATAGCTTGAACGACCTCACCCACTGGGAGGAACTGAGTGTGATTGAGTACCGCCGAGAGGATGTGCAGATCGGGATCGTATTCGACCAAAGCCTTGACGATATCCCCATCCACGATAGCAGAAGCTGACTGCATTTTCTCGTTTGTTCCATCGAAAAGGGATCGGCGGATGGACTCCTTGGTAAGATGTCCAATCTGTAGAAGCCACTGGAAAACGTTGGGTGGGAAGAAGCCGACCCTCAACTGTCCTTGGGATTCCTCTTCGGTGGCATCTACCCAATAGAAAATCTTGCTCAATGCGTATAGTGCATACTGACGGTATTGCTGTCGTTGGTGGCCAGGAATGGTTTTGGGAATTGTCCATCTGGGCAGGTCGTCCTTAGAAGTTTCATCGTCGAGTTTGTCAACGACCATGGCATCCTCGTCAGGAAGACTTGGGCCCCCTCCGTTCGTCAAGGGTCCGCCGTTTATCTCATTCTCATGCTTCTGAGCTGCATCGGCAGACTCAATTTCAATACCCAGGTCTGTCGCAAAGGATCGCTCGAACTTTGCAATCTTACCCCGTGTGGCATATTTGTTGAGCTTCCATTTCTGCTCCTGCCATTTCTGAGCGTCGCCTGTACTGAGAGTCGATTCTGGTGCGATTCCCTTACCAAGAGCGTCGATAAGAAGAGTACCTTCGGTCTTGGTCCGTTTGCGCGATCCTGCTCCACCATACTGCATACCAAATATCTCGTCCTCTCGAGCAGCAACAATCAGTCCGGTGTCGGCGTAGTACGCCACGAGGCTGCATGGTGAAACCTTCTGTTCGTCACTCTCGGGCTGCGTGTGCTTCCTGTTCTTCGATGGGCTAAGAGACTCTGATGTGGATGGACTAGGGCTCATGGATTGCACAGCTTGCATAGAGTTGTACTTGACATCGAACACTCGGCATGTATTTCGCGACGTGGTGAAGATGACATCTTGGGAAGTTCTGAGGAAAGAGTCGACAGCCGACCCGGGAAGCGCAAATTCCGACTGGAGCTTTGGTACGGTTCCAGACAAGTCGTAAGATAGCAGACTTCCGCTTGCGAAAATGTGAAGGGCCCCACTGGAAGGGTATAGAGCGGCCTGAGATGTAGGAGCCCGTGCGGCTGAGGCCTTTGGTTGCGGTAGGTCCAACGATACTAGGTGTTTCAGGGGCGAGAGCTGGTTCGTAGTAAGGTCGGCGGATCTTGGCTGTACTTGAACAAGGGTGAGTGCCCTCGTTTTGTCTGCTTTACGTTCCACGATGCAGAGAACTTGAACAAGGTCGAGAAGATCCGAGGTTTCGTCTGGAGTGGGTTCCAAGATGGTAGCGATGTCTTGTCGGCTTCGCAGGAGCCCTCGTATGACCGACCTGGCACTGGCGAGCGTAATATGCTCGATATCCACATCGGTACCTCTGGACGGAAGGAGGACCTTCAAATTTACGGCCCACCTGACATCCTGGAGATCGGCCGACAGAGACATGACATCTCCATTGTCGAAAGTCGCCAGTATGTCGTGCGTCGCATCATTAGCTGAGCCGCCAGGTGCGACAGGGAGCGAGTCGAGTGTCGAGATGCGCGCAACATCGGAGGGCGTATACGAGGTCTTGCTGGTCTCGGTGTGGTCGCCAGATGATTTATCGTGGAAGCACACGAGTGAGGGCTTCTCGGCCGGTGACGACGCGGCTAGGGAGACGTAGGTAAAGCGTTGTGTCGAAGTCTTCGAGGAGCCCTTGCGATAGATCGAGTATGGGGCGGCCGCGAAGGTTGCGCTCGGCGGTAGCGCATAGGAAGTGACGAGTTGAGGATTTTGGAGCTGGAAAAGAGTTGAGCGCATATCCCGTGTCGCAATAAAAAAGCACCTACGCTGTATATGGACACACCCTCTCCATCGACACCGACAGCGATCTCGGTGCGCTTCCTCTTCTTTATGCCGCTAATGCTGCATACTCCAGCAGCGTGAACATGGCCGTTGGTGGAGCCGATGGGCCTGGACAGCGAGGCCAAAGTGAATGGAGCGCCAATCGGTTGGTCGAACGACATGATGTTTGCCAGACCCGAGTGTCGATTAAGCTGAGGTCTGCGTGAACCGTCGGGTGAGGCGCGTGCTTTGGTTGCGCGGTCGAGTGTCTGTCGAAAAAAAGATTGGAGCTCCGGCAGAAAGGCAGGCGGTGCGAAATCTTGGCGAAGACTAAAGTGTGGCTCTTAGTGGCGCCCTTAGCGCGTCGGCGCGTCACGTCGCGTGTCCCCGGAAGTGTCTTCGATCATCGTTGACGGCGACGACGACCACACGCCTTCACCCTGCAACTCCGGCTATTGCAATCACCTGCCACGCCCTGTTTCTGATATATTTGGTTCTCACCCATGTCTGGACTACTCGCATAATCTCACAATCTGTAAATGGCCCTCACAGCAGTACAATCTGCAATGAATCTAGAGGGCAAGAACGTACATCCATTCTTTACCAAAGCTACCAGTATGCCACCATACGACTCGCAAATTCCGCGCTTACCTGATTCCTAGACGGCCACGTACCAGACCCATCGTCAATCGCAAACGGAACTCCCATCGATCATGCGCTCGACAATCCCGAAACCACCGATACCGATGCCAATTCCACGCAAGGACAGAAGAAGAGGGCACGAAAGGCCGATCCCTCAAAGAGCAAAAAGGTAGCTTCTCACTCGAAGAACCAAGCCTCTCTAGACAAATTCACCCGCCCTCCGACGATACAAAACAACGATCAAGCCAACTCGGGCAACGCGAACATACCCGTCGAGGCTTCACTAGAGGTCGACCCAAACCACGAGCGGAGGAAGAGGCAGAAGACCGCGTCTCCAGAGCCTTCCATTCCACCAACTTCAGCGCAATCCGAGCCCAATGCATTCAATTGGCACCAACAACTGCAGGTCGAAGCTGCGCGGCCGATTGAGGTGCAAGGATTACCAGAAACAGCGTTACACGCAGGCGATATGGTGGTAGATGCAACACAAGAACAAGCTGTCGCGCCCAGCACACAGCCTCTGCCAGACTTGGATGCAGCCGCCTTTCCATCCGGTCCTGTCGCAGACGAACCTCAGAAAACAACCCCGAAGAAGCAGATAAGAGTTACCAAGAGCGGCAGACTAGTCTCCAGCCCACCAAAACCAGCGTTCGATACCGTAGCGTCGCCGAAGAAAAGAAGGGGTCGCCCGCGCGCGAAACCAAAGATACTTCCCACCGTGACAGTCATACGATACGGAACCGATGCAGCAAGCCGATCTGCTCTGGGCCAGAAGATTGAGGAAATTCTGAACGCAAAGAAGAAGCTGGCAACGCGTCCAGCGGCTCAAAAGAAGGCGACATCGAAACCAGCTGGGCCGGCCAAGAGCACACATCCCTTCTTTCTCGGCAAAGCCCCGAATGACGCCCCTCCAGCAAAAGTCGTCGCACAATTGCCACCTCCAACCCCAAGGAAGAGCGCTGTGACTCCGGGAAAGCTGCGCGCCGAGACTCGACGGGATCCATCGCCTGAGGGCCCACCAGTTTTTAGGCGAGGATTGCAGACAAGTAATGCGGGAAAACAATCTGGTCTTAACGAAGTCTGCTGGCCCACTTGTGAGAACGCCCATGTCCGCAACCTGGAATCCCCATCGCCGTGTCTGGACAATGCCACATGCATGCAATTGCCACTCAGACCTCGCAAGCTGAAGCAAGCTGTGGTGATACTATCGGAACACGAGAACGTGGTCGCGAGGCTGGCGCGAGGCCTTCAGGGTTGCAGTAGGAGCGCGAGTCAATCATTTTCCGAGTTCGAGCCTCCTGAAGACGTTCGTCTGCCTAAAAGGCTGCTCACTACTGGGTCGGAGATCCAGCGCCTGGTGCGTGCACAACTGCTAGCTAAGTCACCTTCTTCAGGGCTCCCAGAGAAGCCGTCTCACCCCGCTGTCGAAGATCTGTTCCGAGAAATCGAGCATTGTCTCACGCCATTTGACGAAGCCAAATGCGAGTCCCAACCTTGGACTCTAAAGTACTGCCCGAAGAGTACATCGCACGTTCTGCAAACTGGCATGGACGCAGTGGTTCTCAAAGACTGGTTACAGAGTCTGACCGTCATGGCTGTAAGCGGCGCAGCCAAAGTCGCTACAACGCTGGATGTCAAGCAGCCGCCGCGGAAGAAGCGGAAGAAAGCTCTAGACGATTTTATTGTAGCGGACGATGAAGAGGATGAGGAGGACATGGTCATGCTCCCAGCTGCGGAAGGGACCAGCTTCACACAGCCGAGATCTTACAGGCAACCGCAGTGGACGCGTAACAAGAACGTCGTACTTATCAGCGGTCCTCACGGCTGCGGGAAAAGCGCGACTGTGCATGCCGTCGCAAAGGAAATGGGCTTCGAAGTATTCGAGATCCACGCCGGTATGCGCCGTTCAGGGAAGGACATACAAGACAAGGTCGGTGATATGACCGGGAACCACCTCGTAAATCACAAACGCAACGCACCGTCTGTGCAAGAGACCGCTCAAGCGGTCGACGACGCGAATGATGCCGACAGAGACACTGCTCTAGAAGAGGACATCAGCAGTGGTCGACAAGGGACGATGACATCCTTTTTCCAAGTCAAGCCCGGAGCCGGAGCGGTCAAACCGAAAGTCAAGGCCAAGATGCCAGAAGTCGGCAAAAGCCCAGCACCCGTAGCCCAGGCTACACTACCCATGGCACATGCCTCGCGCAACTCGCAGAAGCAATCGCTGATCCTCATCGAAGAGGCTGATATACTCTTCGAGGAAGACCAGCAGTTCTGGGCGCAGATTACAAAGATTGCCTCCTTGTCCAAGCGTCCCATCGTCATCACTTGCAACGATGAGCGGCAGATACCCATGCAAGACTTGCCCCTTGCAGCTGTCCTTCGGCTAGCACCCCCTCCCGTGGACTTGGCTACAGATTACTTGCTTGTTCTTGCTGGTCGGGAAGGTCACATCTTGGAGCGGCAGACTGTGAAAGAAATGTATGAATCGAAGGACCACGACCTACGAGCTAGTATCATGGAACTTGACTTCTGGTGCCAGATGTCTGTAGGCGATAGGAAGGGAGGCCTCGAGTGGATGTACCAGCGTTGGCCACCTGGTAAAGACTTGGACGAACACGGTCAAACCTTGAGAGTTGCCAGTGAAGGGACATACACATCTGGCATGGGTTGGCTATCACACAACGTCTTCGAAACGCAGAGCAATCCGGTGTTTGATAAGGAAGAAGAGCTTTTGCAGGAAGTCTGGGCTGATTGGGGTATCAGCCCGTCGGCGTGGGGAGCCTCTGAAGCAACCGGTGCACAGTCATCCGGATCACCCAATACAGATCAGGCTGACCAACTGAAAGAGCTCGCGCGTTTGGAGGATTACACCGACTCACTCAGTGCCGCCGACGTGTTCTGTCGCGTCGACCTGCCCACATATGAGTCCAGCTCTGACCAGCCCACCGACTCCACCCAGCCACTGATCACCGACAAAGCACGCCTTAGCTATACGCTTGCCGCACCTCTACTCCAAGTCGATCATAGCTCAGACTTCTTGAGTCTCGACACCGCCTTCTCCACACAAACGCATCTGCTCATCCAGCGTACATACCCGGACCTCTCCCAAAGCCATAGCCTATCAACAACCCTCCATCTACGCACAGAAACCGACTACGCAAAAGCTATACTCCAGCATCGCAGAAACCGAAACGCAGACACCACCCTCACACGTCTTGACTTTGCAGGAGCCCTCGACCCTCTCGCCGCGCCACCAGACCAACTCCTCCCCGAGCGCACTTCATTCACTCTCACACCATCGTCATTCGACCGCACATTCAGCATCATCACGCTCGACCTAGCACCTTACGTCCGCAGCATCGTAGCGCACGAGCAGATCCTCGAAGAACAACGCGTCCGCATGTCAAGCTTACTGACTAGTGCTGGTGGAATAGGAGGCAAAAGAGGTCGAACCACGCGAGCAAGTCGTGTAGCACTCGAAGGCGGTGTCAGGGAAACAAAGAGGAAGGATAGGTGGTTCGATGCCGATGTAGATTTCGACGCTGTCATGCGCACCGCGGGTAGGGAGTGGGCGGGCCTGGGCTGGAGAGGCGAGAATTGGACCGAGGAGAGTGGGGAGGAGGGTACGGCGAGTCTGGCGGGGACGCAGGAGGGAGTTGATGATGGGGATGGGGATGTTGTGATGCAGGGTTCTCAGGCGTGAGATCAAGATCTGGTTGATGTATAATGTATATAGATGCATGATGTATAGGAGCGTTTGGCATTGCATTTTTGGGAGCGAAGTACGGGATATTAGCATAGATGAGTACATAGAAAGCCCGACTAAGAATATGACTACCTCACAATACGTTTGAAGAAGACTAAAAGTACTGTGTTTGAAGAATTGATAGCATAGCAGTCAAGAATAGCAATGACCTCAGAAAACTAGCTATACGATACCCACACGGAAAAGATGAGTCAAAAACGCCAACCTGACCCTGTCGGGCAAACAGGTAACCTCAACGCCAAGTCCCATGTAAAACATTCAACACCCTCATTTTCATCCACGCGCCAGCACTATCCTCAACTCTCCACTATCCTCCCTGGTCTACAAAACACCACACCACGCACCCTCCAGCTTAATCCGTTTCGCGCCGCTGCCAAACTACGTAGCCGACACCAACGGCAAACTCTGCCTCCCACTATCCCCTCTACTCGACGCATTCCCCGCCGTGCGCATAAGATGCGGACTGACCTTTGGCAAAGTAGGCGTAGATTTCGGCGGCGTCGAAACATCGGTTTCAGACTCGTAATCCGAGGTGAGTTGGGTAGAAGGCGCGTCTTCGGATTCTGCGTCGCTGGCTTCGGTTTCGGGGTCGTGTTGGATGATCGGGTGGGTGGGCTCGGTGGGGGTGCTGATTGTGAGGGAGGGGGAGGCGGGTTCTGGGGCTGGAGGTGCTGGTGATGCTGGGTCGAGAGTGGGAGGTGGTTGTGTTGGGGTGGGGAGGGTGTCGAGGAGATCGTCGTCGTTGTCTTTGGGTAGGGCGACCTTGATGGCCTCATCATCCACGACTGTAGATGCGTCGATGGGAAGATCGGCTGGTGGTAAGGGCGCCTCTTCTGCTGCGGATGTAGACTCTACTCTGGCATCTGGCGTTGAAGGAGTGCTTTCGTCGATGCGCTCATAGAAGAGCATGAAGACATTGCCTTGGTGCGCTTCTTCCTCGGACACTGGATATACGCTGTCATCGCTGAAGCGCCACCATTGTTCTGGCTGTGATACCGCTGAGTCTTCTTGTGAGTCCTCCATCACAACGTCTTCGGCCTCCTCGTCTTTTGTTGATGACACTTCAGCGTCTTCATCGCTCTTGGGCTTAGGCGCAGGTTTAGGGTGCGAGCGGTAGCAGACGTAGTGACCGTTACCATGCGAACCATAGTGAGTGACAGCAGCGCGAAGTCGGTATTGGAAGGGTGAGTCCGTCATGGGCTCATCCCTTGCTAGCATCGACTGTCTAGGATCCTTTGGCCACTCCTCTTCCGATGCAGCGGGCTTTTGTGAACCATGAGGAATGCCACCCAAGCACCAGTTTCCGAGATCCAACACTGATGGGTATGCGACGCCTGCGGTGTTCTTGAATGGCATACCAGTATACTCGTTAAAGCTGCTTCGGTTGACGTGAAGGACTAATGATTGGGGGGCTCGCGCAACGACTGCCTGTTTCGACTTTGTGCTCTGCACCCAGTTCTTCTTTGGCACGTTCAGGGTCTTCAGCAGTGTCTTATCTTCGAAATCTTCCTTTTCGAGTGCTTCCTGTACAGCGTCTAGTCTTGCCTTCAGCGGCGATTCCGGCTTGCCAGCGACTAGGGGCGCGAGTGTCTTCTCCAGCTTAAGCAGCGTGCATTTGGCGCATTCGACGCCATCGATGAATTCTAGGGTCGTATACTCGTCTAAACATTCGCGGACGTCGTAGTTGTAGTTCCTGCCAAGGGATACGGTGATGCAGTTGAACGGAATGAGCGTGAGGCCTTCAGAGTAGCCGCAAGATGTGCAGCCAACGCGCTGGGCGAGGCGTCCCTCGAGCGGGTTCGATGGAATCTGAGGTGATGTTTCCGTCGCGTCCGATCCTTTTTCTGTTCCGTCGTGCGCTTTCTCATCCAGGTCCTTAGAGTCACTGAGGCTCTTTGTGACTTCAAGCCACGAGACTGACGATCGCCTCTTACTGCTCGCAGTCTTCTTGACCTCCTCGTCGAGCGCATCCAATATCTTGCTATAATATTCCTGCGCATCCTGCTGCTCGAAAGTGCTCATCGACTTCAACTTGCCACGGATCCAGAAATGCTGACCCGTATTCGCAGGGTCGTTGAGCTTAGTGATGATATCGAATAGCGCGCCATTTGTGCTCTCCGAGGTAAGCGCGGGGTGTGCGGAGGTCGTCTTGGAAAGGTGGTCGCGTAGCGATGGAAGGGAGGCGAGGCCTTGGATAACGCTGTTCTGGTAACAAGAATTGCTGATATTGCCCAGGCCTGGTGGCACGTCGCTGGGGCCATGCGAGAAGGCGTTCGCGACACCTATCAAGCTGTCAGCACGAATAGTAAGATGTCTTAGAACCGCGTTAGCAAAGTATAGCAAGGGGGCTACATACTAGTAATAAGTTAGCAAAATATCTTGACAGCTATTCGTGGCGGCTACTTTACCCTCGTACCCCTTTCTGTAGTAGATTTCCCGGACTCATGCCAAAGAGGCTACCGAACATGCCGCCCTGTTGTGTGGTGTCGTCGTCGCTGGTGTTGGAGGTTGTTGAGCTGAAGGAGGCGCTGCGCATACGCAGGACGTCGGTCGCCATCTCGAGAAAGCGCTGAATAAAATCCCAGACGGGAAATCCGAGTACGTCCAAGGCTTTGAAGAGGATGTATAGGCCGATGATAGCGCCTAGCAGAGCGGACGTGATGGTGGTATGCGACTGGGGTGTGTTCCAGCGTTGTTGATAGGCCTCGAATTCGGGGTACTCTGCGTAGCTCATAGCTGGGTGCAAGGTAGGAATAAATTTGAAACGCTAGGCTGCTACAGGCAGGCTGTGGGAGCGGCGGTAGCGAAAGGCTTTTCCAGGTTGAACTAGGAGTTGGGTAACGCTTGCAGGCGCAAATGGTGGGTCTTTCAACCTTCGGGCCAGCGCATGGATGTAGTCAGACAGAGCAAACGCGGCGGTGTGTTTGTCTGCGACATGGGCGAGACTGGGTGCGACAGTCGGGGCGAGAGGGCGACGGCGGTGGTGGCGGGACGGCGTGAATATCTAGGCCAAGGGCGAGGCACGCGATTCTGAAGGGTCATCGGGGAAGGTGCCCAGCGGGAGCGCGCTAGCGGCTCAAGTGGATCCCGAATTTTGGGTTCGCGTTCACGAGCTAGTGGGGACTTTTTGGAGATTTTGGGTCCAGTTGAGACTTCTTTTGACTGCACACACCTCATACAAGAAAAAAACTGAACAGGCCTGCAGACTACATCAAGACAAAGACCTGCAAAGTAGGTGGCCTAACGTCAACGTAGGCTCCAGGCTGTTCAGTTTTTCCCTAGGTTAGCGTGGTACCGTGACTATCACACGTAATCGCGCGTCTTTACTCAATCCCTTCGCACCACCGGAACTCTGTAGCGACAGCAAGAAGCCAACACAATGGCAAAGACAGCAAAGGTCAAGAAGCGCCGTATGTACCACGAACACACCATCACGTCGATCAAGAAAAAACCGAACGGGTCTGCAGCCTACATCAACATGAAAACCTACAAGATAGGTGACCTGGCGTCGATGTAGGCTCTAGGCCTGTTCAGTTTTTTTCTGGTATGAGGTGCCATCCTCATGAACAACTCCTAACAACCACACAGCGGTGAGCATTCACTCCCGTACCGCCCGTCGCGCCGTCTCCCCCTCCCTCAACCTCGACAAAGCCGCCCAAAAACCCGCCCACACAACCCGCGACTCCGCCTCGCCATCGCGGCCCTCCAAAGTAAACCCCCACGCCCTCGCCGCAAAAGATGCCGGCATCCAGAAGAAGCGTAAGAAAGGCACAAACATGACCCGCGCACAACGGTTACGCTACGAAAAGGGCCTCGACCGTGCGGAGGAAAACATGGAGAAGCTCGAGAAGAAGAGGATGAAGAGTGTGGGCAAAGAACAGAAGATCAAGGATAGGGCCAAGGGCTGGGAGGATGTCAATGGCGATGGCACGAAGAAGACGAAGAAGCAGATTGCGCTTGAGCAGTTGGAGGCGGAGGAGAAGAGGAAGGAGAGGGAGTGGGTTAGTGATGAGGATATGGACGAGGAAGAGGCGGCGGCCGAGGAAGGTGCTGAGGTCAAAGATGGCGAGGTCAAGGGCGACGGCAAGGAGGTGGATGTTGAGATTACGCAGAGCGTTCCGGCGCCTGTGGAGGAAGAGGAAATGCTTTGATGTAGAGTGAGAAAGAAAGAAGGCTCGAACACAAAAGTCACGAAGCATATGATACCCAAAAAGTTACGAATTGATACGTTGGACTTCTCGTCATCGTCATTTCAATGTCCACGCTCGTTATCGATCGAGATGATGTGCTGATATACAAGCCAGCTCCTTCGTCAATAACAAAGTAATCCAGGCCACCAGTTTCTCTCTATCCCTGGAAGCAGACGCACAAATCATCGACCCCTCCTACCCCATCCATTCGCATAATCATTATCTGCCTCCACCGCTGCCCTAAGCTGATCCTTGTACGAGTGGTAGAGTTGCCTGATGCGCCCGTTCTCCTCCATAGTGTCCACAATCTTCCTTGCCTCTTTTTCCCTCTTGCGATCGCTTCGTCCATCTCTCTTGACTAACTTCTCCGCAGTCAGATGTCCCTCATCTTTGAGGTAGTCTTTGACCCACTGGTAGAGATTGTAGCGCCAGTGGTATAATGTATGCGCAACTTGGGCGTTAGCTTTGCAAGTCGAACCCAGTGGGAAGCGGTGGGACTCTGGAGGTATCCGGTCTCCTTGGTAGTTGAAGGTTGGCTTTTCGCCGTTGAGGTGGGTTTCAGAGTCGGCGGATAAGGCGGAGTCACTGTCGCTATCGCTGTCATCTGAGGCACTGGCGAGAGGTTCCAGTGTCTCCGGATGGTAGGGCTGGCCCTGGAAGAGGACCTCGAAGCTGGCAGTATGGTTGGTTCGGTTGCATGCTTCGCAATGTGGTGACATTACTGCCCTCTCGGCTGCGCTGAGCTCGTTCATCAAGAGCAACGGTCTTGCGCGAATGGCTCTGGTAAATTCTGCTGTCCAGGCTGAGGATGTGTACTTGGAACCTGCGAGACCCTTCACTTCATCGTCCAGTTTGCGGAAAGTCAGCACGTAGACGTTCTTCTCCGCATCGAAAGCTGGATGAATCTTCTTCATTACCATCCACTCGACAGCGTGCTTGAACAGATCCCGTGTTTTCGCGCGCGATAGACTAAATGCCAGACGCATTTCATCGAGATCGTCATTGACAGACGGTTCTCCGAGCACATTATCCGGATCGTCGTCAATGAAGTGCTCATCCTCTTGATCTTCTTGGAACATGTCAAGGGCGTTGGCATCGCGGTCTGACTCTTGCTCGTCGTCTTCGATGTCATCCTGTTCCAATATCTCAAGATCACTGTCTGGCTCTTCCTTGATAACCTCGAGTTCAGGCTCGGAGTCTGTTTCCACCACAAGCGCTCTTTTGCGCCCAGGTGTTGCAGAAGAGGGCGGTTCATTGGTACCAGCACGTCGCCTTTTCAACGCCTCTAGAGCTTCCTGGCGTTTGTTTTTGGGCTTGCCTTGCGTGCTTCTCAGTCTGCCGCGATCCGGTAATGGAGAGGATCGCAGAAACGCAAGTTCCTCTTTCAATTCGTCTTGCTCCTCGTCGTCCTCGTCATTGTTTGCGCTTCCCTCGCCCTCTTCCTCGTCTTCGTCCTCTGACGCAGAATCCCCACGATTTGTAAGTTGAGGCGTGGCTGGCGGCTCTTCCTCATCTTCTGAAAGTGACTTTCGTCTTTTCAGTCTGCGCCTCGTGCTTCGAGGTGGGCTCTGCTCCTCTTCTTCAGCGGATAGAGAACGTCTGCGGACGATCTTCCGCCTCGAGCTCGGTGCTGGGGTAAGAGGTTCGTCCTCGTCCTCATCTTCGTCTGGTGTCGGGGCCTTCTCCGCAATCTTTCTTCGGCTGTTGCGAGGCGCAGGCCGCAACTCTTCCTCCTCTGGTGTACTCTCCTTCCTCTCTCGCCGTTTGCTGGCCTTCGAAGACTTAGTCTTCTTTTTCTCTTCCTTCTTCTTGCTCTTCGGTTTCTCAGATGTATCAGATCCGATTTCGATAACACGGCGTTGTCGTTTGCGCGGGATGACTGTGACTGTCGGTTCCTCGTCTTCAGATTCGCTGGGCGTCGCTGCTCGTCTCCGCTTTCGCGACTTCGGTTGCTCCACTTGTACTTCGTCCTCCTCTTCCGACGTCTCCGAGCTGGCAGAGCCATTGTTCGATCCATCGAACATACCACGCGCTGTGCCCCCGATTGGCATCCCTAACCGCATCGCCTTGTTTGTTCCGACTACCAACTCGTCCTCGCTCGAAGAATCATGCTTGTTGTTCTTGCTCTTGTTGGGAACTCTGCTAGGCGCTCGTCTTGTCGGTGTCGTAGCCGTGAGGTTCGGCCGCGACGGCGAGGCTCCCATAGTCGTGGCGGCAGTCGATTTAGTCGCAGGTGAGGAATGGGAGGCAGGTGAAAAGTTGATTTTGGTCTGCCGTTTGCGGTCGCGCGCTTTCTTGGGTGCCATCTTGGCGTGTCCAGTCTTGGAGTCTGCTTCACTATGGATGTCTCTCACTGAAGTGTCGGCCCAGAACCTATCTTGCGCAGCGCCGTCGCGTCGGACAATCGCGTTGCGAAAACGTCGCTGTAGATGTGCGAGTGTCGCAAACCCCCGAGGATGAATGCGCGACTATTATATTATTCAATAGTTTGTAGAGAGTGCTCCAAGACGGCAACAATGCGTCTTCCTTTCGATGACGGTGGGGCGGCAGAAAGAGTGCGCATCTGCAAGGCCCCGGCGACTCAGGCAGGCGCGCGAGCACGTGCGCTAGCGTCATGCGTCTACCGTCAAGTGCATAGAACGAACCTGCAACACAAAGATCCGTTAAACAACATCCAACAACCTAACGAAATGCTCCTATGCCTTGATGTCTCTTTGTTTAGATATTAGTATATATTGTTTGATTTCACGCGTGTCCCACTAATCTTGGTTGTTAGCAGAAGTGTCGCAACAAATCAATGTCACCCCCACCCGCCAATCGACTGTCAGGTTTGGTTTCTCATCGAAAGCACCGTATTAATTCCAAGGTTACATGTACATGTATAACTCCTCTTTGTCTAGCTCAGCCTGCTCAATTCATCTCGTCTGAATCCAATCCTCCTTGAAATCCTGCTAATCATGCCTAGCTGCAGTCTAGTGGAGTGCTCTGAACAGTCCAACTGGTCTCTTTTTCAGAAACTCTACATCGCGCCTTTGACGCAGACTTTCTTCTGATCGTAATTCGATCCGGTCATCGATATTTTCTCTCTTGCGCCTCGCTTCGAGTCTTTTGTCCTGGTCTTCGAAAGATTCTTCAATCTTTCTCAGCATAGCATCATGCTCTCTCTCAGCGGCTTGTAAAACCTCCACCCTCGCTGCTTCCTCCGCTGCTTCCTTCTCCCCCTTTTTTGGAACGTAATAAGTTGGAACTAAAATGCCTGTTTTGTTAATTGTTGATTGACCGTACGCGTTGAAACTCATTCTACGATTCGGGGGTTGGACCGAGGGGGTCGTCAATTTTTCGTACAGTGCCTTCCCTTTGAGTATCTCTGGCTCTGCTTCTGGCTGCGGCGTGCTCTTATGCGCTGTCTTGTCGGCTTTCAACTTCCCGCGAAGGCTTGGTCTGCGAGCTGGTATATCAGCCACTAGCGGTATAGGAATCTCACTTCGCTGCGCTCTAGTCGTGATTTTCGGCCCTCCACGTGGTTCTGGATCGCACATGTCTATCATTTTCGCAGCCGCTGGCATGTTCTTCCTGAAATAGGTTTCTGGCATGCCCCTAGCTCGAACAGTGTTCGCGTGGTCATTCCTCTTCTTCTCCGCTCTAGATCGAGCGCTGTTGATGGCTTTGAGGTTCTTTTGTGCCTGTGCCTCTTTATGTTCAAGACGCTCAGCTTTTATCTGCTCGTCCCAGCCGTTCCCCCAATAAGAGTTTTGTCTCTGCACCACAGTACCCTTTCTTATAACTGCAGGTGGTAGGCCCTTTCCGTCATCTGGGGGCTCAACCCACTTCTTCTTGAATTTGGGCTCTGGTTCTCCGGCCCGCAGAGCTTCCAAGGCTTTGACCTGTTGGCGATATTTCTTCATCTCGATCTTGCTCTTTGGTGCCAACACTGGGTCATACAGACCCTTTCCCTCACCTGGGGGTGGAAGCCGCTTCTTCTTGTTGAAATTGGGTTCTGGTTTCCCGGCCCGCAGTGTTTCCAAAGCTTTGAGATCTTGGCGGTATGTATTTATCTCGATCTTACTCTTTGGTGCTAATACTAGGTCTTTCATCGTGTTCTAAAGAGCTTGAAGATATCACTTCCTGCGTTGACGGATGCTATTTCAATAAGTGGGGTTATCGATGGGATATCAGGCGTAATATAGCTAGGTGACGTTGGAATGGTCTCTTTATAGTTACGCGTGGCTGGAAGAAACGTGGTTGGTTGGTATGCCGATATTCGCTCCAGGCGAATACTGATTGAAGTGATAAGTAAGTTGAAAGGTATATGTAGTTGTCGATTGTATAATGCGTGTTCTAAAGAAGCAACATAAGGATGGCTGTGTCGAGGGATACTTATACCCAGCGCATCAACTAGGTTCACGTGCTGCTATGTGACAACTCATTTGTTGTATTGAATGTGGCTTCACATACATGTTTAGTAATGGAGTGTACACGACAAACAGTTCCAACCTTTACGTACAGACTCACGTACAGATTTCCACAAGACATTTCATAAGTCAATGCTACAAACCCGCTTGATTTCCTCAAAGGCGACGATGCCCTGCTTTGATGAACTTCAGGGCACCGAGCCACCTGATTTTGATACCTCTATGCACCTAGAAGGTTTTAAATCCCACACTTACATATGAACATTTCTAATCTTTAGAAGAGCTACGCTGCGCCAAGATACATAGAGCAAAGCGTAAGATACTATAGGGGAAGTGTAAAATAGAAGAGCGCGCGTGTTGGAAGGGCAATTGGACCGACATGTCACGCAGACATACACATCAGTTGCATTCGGTATTTAGAGTCTACGCTAGACTTGAGACGCGAGGATCTTTTTGTCGAACTCCAGCGGATAAACATGGAGATGATGGTTTCGGTGATACCTGTTCGCTGTATACATAGCCCCAAGTTATCGCAAGCGGTGAGAGCTGACAACAGAGTTCGGCTGACAGCACGTTCCACAGGTTCGCCATATTGCGCGACACTGACTGCAGGCGTCAGAATCGGAAGTCGGCAGCATGTAGTGTCCCTTGGCGCACAGCTGCAGAGGTGTTCACGGAAGGATCAAGCGCGTCAGACCAGGCTGAACTGTGTTGGTGGTTCTAGACGCGCATGGCCAGAACGTGGGCGTGTTCAAGCTTTCCCGGATGTTCGCCCGCACGAAGCAGCTTGTCCCGATTGCCTCTTGAGGTTGGTGTTCTCCCAGGTTGAGCTGATCGAGACAGCTCGATTCGTGTGTCGAATGAACTGAATGCGCTCTCTTCAATTAAGCGAAGCGCATGCACGTGGTCGACTCGAAGTGTTTTTCGGACGATGCCCGGCTACAACGGCTGGTATACAGACCACTCGCGATGATGTGTTCGCTGGTGCATTACGAGGACGCAGAATCCGGTTTTGGGATGAAGTCGACGTTGAACTAAGAATATCGATGTTGTTGTGCGGACTGGGCTTCAGTCATGGTGCAGCTGTCACCGAGATCACGCCATCTGTGAGCCTCAGGCCTGGGCTGGGATAGACGCAGTAGCAGTAGTGAATCTTAGCCCCGAGCTGTCGTTTGAAGCGTGAGCAGGGAACGGCCAAACTATATTTTCTGCAGTTTATCGTCGCATGAACACATTGATCTGGTGGGTGCAGTAGCGGCTAGGTGGTTAGATTTTGCTGTCAGTGCTGGGGAAGGCATCTAGCTTCCCCAGTCGCGAAAAGAGGGTCCTCTATGTCTCCCCGATATGATCCGAGGCTGCGCGCGCCCTGCCACCCTGTGCAGACGAGATTGGTTCATGCGCGGACGAGACTCACTCACCCTGAGGAGGCTGCACAGTGTTCGCGATTGATACGGGCGAGAAAGCCCAGAGCGCGCGTGAAGCAGTTTGGAGTTGCACACGCGGCCTACTCTGCTGGCTTTAGTCTGCGACGTTTCGGGCTGCGGAGTGACTGGGGGCTCCGCGGCTGGTGGTAGTTTCTGACTTTCTGTTTGGAAGGGCCGAAAGACGCGCCAATCAGCGGCGGGCAGTGGCAGTCTGGAACGGCAGGTGCCACCGGGACCGCCTGCATTCCCTCAAGCTTCGCCCAGACACCTCCCACTTGGCCTTGACGCTTAACCCACGACGGCGACCCTCGACCTCAACACCACACACAGGCCATGTCGCTCGTCTGAATCTCCATGGGCTTCTTCTACCGGACACGAACTGCTGCTGGACCAGTATAACCGCCGACCGACCATGTGGGAGGCCGAGTCCTGGCGGCATGGAGCGCCTCTCCTGGACCGTCGCGCGCCCGATGCCACCCGACCCTACGTGAGTATCACGACCGCGACGCCCTCCACGCACGCGACTGACGACCGCTACCAGCACTGTCCCTCGTACAAGCTGCCTGCCCACGGTACCATCGAAATTTCGCCCGGCAACACCATCACGCTCGACCAGAATGCCGTCTTCCGCCCGCTCTGCACCAACACGGCCACCCAGCAGGGCAACATCGACGACGGCACGGGGGGCATCACCAGCGTCGCCGACATGCGCGACCCCTTCCACGCCTCCATCACGCCCCAGGCCTACGCGACAGGCGCCGCGACCGTCATCGCCTGGATGCTCGTCATCATGCTCATCATCACACCACGCACCTTCTTCGTCGGCAACGCTTCGGGACGCTCAGGGCTCATGGGACGACGCGGTATGATCAGCGGCGCAACAGGGAGCGGATCCATCATTGGAGTAGGAAGCCGTCCATGGCTGCAGAAGGCCGCGGCCCTGACCGTCGCCATTTCCCTGACGCTCGCCACCGCCGACACGTTCAAGATTGCCGAACGCCAGTACGAGGAGGGCTTCATCGACGCCATGGAGCTGCGCGACCAGGTCGTGGCTGGCATGGAAATCAAGGTTTCGCGCGTTGTTTCCGACATCTTCCTCTGGCTCGCACAAGTACAGACCCTGATACGCCTATTCCCGCGCCACAAAGAGAAGGTCATCATCAAATGGGTCGGGTTCGCTCTCATCCTGCTCGACATTGCATTCAGCTGTCTCAACAGCTTCGGTCCCTATGAGAACCAACGCCGCCCCGCACACTTCGACACCGCGATCCCCGCCCTCAGCTATCTATTCCAACTATCACTCAGCATGCTCTACGCTGCCTGGGTTATGTACTACGCCATCACCAAGAGACGATACGCCTTCTACCACTCCATGATGTGGAACATGAGCGTCGTTGCCCTGCTATCTATCATCGCCATTCTTACACCCGTCGTATTTTTCATTACCGATATCGCCAACTACACCATTGCCGGATGGGGAGACTACTTCCGCTGGGTAGGGGCTGCCGCTGCCAGTGTCATCGTTTGGGAGTGGGTGGAGCGCATTGAAGCGCTGGAAAGAGAAGAGAGAAAAGACGGAATCTTGGGGAGAGAAATATACGATGGAGACGATATGCTCGACAACACCCCATCCGACTCCAAATGGCCTTCGAAACGCAAGGGTCAGCTATCAGAAAAAGATGAGAAGAAGAGTAGGGGAAGCTCCGGCGGATTCGGCGCGTTCACATCAGCATCAGCACATGCCGGCCGCTTCAACGACCTTGCTCAGAGGTTTGGACGCAAGATGACCGAATCGCCACGAGCAGAAGCACGAAAGAAGCGCACCATCCACATTCCTGCACCGCCCCCGGTTGTGCGAAGGTCCGCATCTGCTGCACGTGGAGACCGCAACTCGCGGGCCTATGTACGAGTGCAGACCCCGCCTCCGGTACCAGTCATCGCATCACCGGTCAGCAGGACAGACACCACCAGTGCTGACTCGACTGTATACACAGTCCGCTATCATCCCATCAGCGATACACCTGTCAATCCTCGGCACGCACCGGCAGACGATCGACCAGGAAATCGTGAAGCACAACCACAAACACAAGACTCATCACAGGAACCTCAGGCTCAACCAGCTGATCCTGAGGATCCTGAAAAGGGAGGAGAACTGGAACCTGTCACCAGCCGGAGTAGATTCCAATGGCAAGCTTTAGGAAACCCATTCCGACGAAAAGGACGGACCCCACCGAAGGAACTCCAGAGGGGGCAGGTCATCGAACCACTCGCGGTAGACGACGTCGCAGCCAACATACCCCCTCGCAACTACAACGGGCTAGCTCTAGCCGATCGCCTGGGTACCTTTGCCGCACAGCAAGGCGAAAAGCTCAGGTCGAAGAAGAAGCCTGGGTCACAGCACGAAACGACTCTACCAGTCACAATCATTCCTGCCCAACCTCGGGGCCAAACCTGGTCTCCGGACATTATCCGCCAACAGCAACAAGCGCAACAGGACGAGTCCACTGCTAGTGCGGGTACGCAGCAAGCGAGTGCGCCAACTCTGAGCGAACAAGATCAATCTCATGGAGGGACTAACTCAAGCGAGGTCGTCAACCTGTCGGCCTCGCCAAACTCCACACGCACTCCCCGTATCCGGTTCTCGCCGGCAGCCCCGCTTGGTCGCCAACACAACACTGGTGGTCTTGGGACAGAGATGCGACAACCGCCATCTGCACCGAGTTCACCGTTGCCACAAGACGAGTCGACATCAACCATCGACTTTAGCAGGCCCGAAAACCACACTCGGACAGATCACAACAGGTAGCTTGTCGGCACACCATCTTCTCTCGCATGTTTCTGTTTATATTTCGAACGTTGATAGCACGTATATACCCCCACATTGAACGGCGCATTGGTGGCATGGATTGAGGACAGTGGAAACTCCACACAGCATTGGCATGGAATGGCGCAATTGGAACTTAAAAAATCTTTGGTGTTTGTATGAGGGATGGATACCCGCCGGCCATAAGGTCAGGCTCTTTGATTTAGGTGGAATGGCGCAAGCCTGCGACGACAGGGGGAGCAGTGGATACTGCGATCTATTAAGCGCTATAGCATGTACAGCAAAATATCAATAAATCAGTAAATCATACGTTTGCACTTGTCAGTAACTCCTGCTTTTACAGTTGTCAAAAGTCAAGCAGGTGTGCCAAGGCATTGATAAGGCTGTGACGATCTGGTAGGGCATGGGACGGGCGTTAGTGGAGCCCGGTTCCTTGCACCGCCGCATCATAGCTCCATGTTATCATCGCGTGTAGCACCTCCAGTCTAAGCTGTGGCCCTGCATTCTGTCCATCGACGACGTGCAGCTTGAAAATAATTAGTCGGCCGCGCATCTTCTCCAGGCGACAATGTCTTTATTCGGTGACGATGACCCGCCGCAGCGCGCGAAGCAGTCGTCGTCGCTCTTCGATGACGATCCCAAGCCCGCGGGCAAGACGGGCAACAGCTTGTTCGCAGACGACCTCGACGCCAACGACTCGCCCTGGGGCTTCCCCACGCCCAAGAAAGCCGGACGCGAAGCTCTCGTCAAGTCGCTGCTGCCTGCCTCGGACGTGCCCGACTCGTACATTGACGCTTTCGACGCACTGCTAGATGCTGGCGACCGCGAAGGCAATGGGGTCAGCGTGGAGGGTGTCAAGAAGCTGCTGGCCGAGAGCGACATCCCCGGTCACGCGCAGTCCAAGATCCTCGAGATTGTGCTACCGTCTGGTGGCAGCGCCGAACTGGGCAGGAACGAGTTCAATGTTGTCTTCGCCCTGATTGGGTTGGCGCAAGAGCATGAGGACATCACCCTAGACAGCGTCGACGAGAGGAAAAGGAGTGAGTGTTAGCATTGTCGCGCATGCCGCGAAAGAACGACATTGACGCCCCGCCAGATCTTCCCGTCCCAACCGTGACGCTGCCGCAGTCCACCAAGGCCCGCGAACCATCACCTCCTCCCCAACAAGCCCAGCCCCCGACTCCTCCCGCGCCGCAACGCCAGCCGTCTGCGCAGCAACCGTCTCCTGCAAGCAAGTCGAGCGCGCCTATGCGCAAGCAATCCTTCGGCGACCCAGAGGCGGATCCTTGGGGCAGCCCCGACCTGCACAGAGGCCACAGCCACGCGAGCTATACAAGCTCCCAACCGCACACCAACGGCTCGAGCTTACCCCCAACCGCACGAACGACGAGCCAATTTACAACACAATCGACCGCCGCTTCCTCCAACATCCCGCAGCCCGTCCAGCCAAGTTCCTTGAGCAGTGAAGGTGGCTGGGGCGGATACAATGGCGGAGCGAGCCAGCCATTCGCTGCCCCTGGCTTGGGTGAAGAAGGCTTTGGCGCACCCGCAGGAGGAGAGGGTGGCTCCAATGCGACACCAGAGTTGGGCAGATCCATTGGGCGACTGAATCCAGGCGGCAGTGGCAACGAAGAGGTCATTACCATTACTGCGCTCTCAGAGAAAGAGGGCATGTTCATGTTCCAGCACCGCAACTACGAAGTCGCCAGCTCGAAACGCACCACAAAGGTCGTGCGCCGATACAGTGATTTTGTCTGGCTGCTGGACTGTCTGCACAAGCGGTATCCCTTCAGACAATTGCCATTGTTGCCCCCGAAGAGGGTCGGTAGTAAGTACTCATCCTGCTGTGGCCTCGATACGTATTGAGATTTCTTAGTCAACGGTAACCCAATAGCTGCGGATGCCACTTTCCTCGAGAAGCGAAGAAAGGGTCTTGCGCGCTTCACCAACGCACTCGTACGGCATCCAGTTCTGAACCAGGAGCAGCTCGTAGTCATGTTCCTGACAGTACCTACGGTATGTTTAATCTGTTTGGAGACTGCCCAGCACGTACTAATTGGAACAGGAACTCGCAGTATGGCGCAAACAAGCCAACCTATCCGTCCAGGAAGAATTTACCGGCAAACCCCTACCACCAGATCTCGAAGACTCCCTCCCGAAGACCCTCCCTGAGCTCTTTGATACCGTCCGATCTGGCGTCCGACGCAGCGCAGAAACCTACATCACCCTCTGCAGCATGATGGAGCGCCTCTCCCGCCGAAACGAAGGAATGGCAGCCGAATACGCACGTTTCTCCTCTGCTCTCAGCGGACTCACAGAGTCAAGTCAAGAAACATACGCTGTCGACACAAATGACGTGCCATTGCTGAACGAGGGCATGAACGCTACATCGCGACACCTCGACTCCAGCAGACAATTGCTAGAAGACGAAGCAAGAGGATGGGAAGAAGGTGTGCTCGAAGACCTGAAGAGACAGAGAGACACTCTAGTCAGCGTACGCGACATGTTCGACCGCCGAGACAAGTACGCCCGCGACAACATCCCCCAACTGGAAAAGCGCATCGCAAACAACGAAACCAAGCTCCACAACATCCGCCAGAAACCCGCCGAGCAGATCAAGCCCGGTGAGGCGGAGAAGGTGGAGGATGCCATTTTCAAGGTTAGTTTTCAATCCTCTTGACACAGTGAGATCAATTCTAACGTGTGATACTAGGACAAGGAATCCATCGTCCAACAACACGCCCGCGGCGTCTTCATCCAGGAATGCATCCGCGACGAACTGCTCTTCTTCCAAAAGTCGCAATACCACGTTAGTAGACTGCATCAGGAGTGGGCGCAGGAACGTGTCAAGTATGCGGAGCTGCAGGCGGATAACTGGAGGGCGTTGAGTGAAGAGGTGGAGAGTATGCCTCAGGCGGAGTAGGCAACAC
Organism: Alternaria infectoria; assembly: GCF_024043175.1. Taxonomy (NCBI): domain Eukaryota; kingdom Fungi; phylum Ascomycota; class Dothideomycetes; order Pleosporales; family Pleosporaceae; genus Alternaria; species Alternaria infectoria. The sequence goes on from NW_026250691.1 coordinate 927,458, forward strand.
GTGTGTTTGTGGAATTAAGAGAAGGGATGATAATGTCTCCTTGCCCGTTCGTTCATGGCATTCAAGGGCGATGAATGAAATGGCATGGCGGTGATGGATGGGTGGATGACGGATGCTCGTGCTCTCGTCTTCTTGAACAGTTGGCCGTCGGGATGTCATGAGCCAAGGTTGTAATTTGTACATGTCTCTTACGTCTTGTTTTGTTGCTTTCGTTTGCGCGCATTTGATATCAAGAGGTCGACGTATATACCTGTGTATGAATGAGATTGGATGCTTCTGCCTTGTCCTCGATGTATATCTGCTGTTTGCTTGTCCTGTCGATACTGTATCATCCCCCGCTTGACGAGTTCTGTGAGATGACGAGGAAGATGAGCGCTCGCCCTACACATGACTGTAGTATAGTAGGACTAAGAAGACCGGGTGTCGATGATGAGATATTGTGTCGGGGTGACATGTCCCAAGTCCCAGTTGTCGATGGTAGCCTGCATCATGTGTCCTGACTTCGAAAGACGCCCCTCGCTACATCAGTGCACCAATAGTCCATGTCTTCACACCACAGGTGAGAGCCGTATTGTGAATTCAGGATTGATTTCTCATTGCATGCAAGGTCGGGTATCCCCCATTGCCCGTAAACACAGTATGAGGAAATACGCCATGCAGAACCATCCCCAACCGACTACAAAGCCCACTCTCTCAGCTTGCTTTTCCTTTTATCTCAGACCCATATCCGTCCTCTTGCTTGATCGTGTGGGGCGGTCGGGTCGAGGTAACATTGTTGTATCGTATCGTCAGGTAATCATCGTCGTCACATGCGCCTTCTACTCCAGCCCTCGAAGCGTACGGTAGAGAGAAAATCTATCGGTGCTGTTGCGATGTGAGTTTGCGTACATTGTAGAAGTAAGGTACGGAAGACGTACCTTGACGAAGCCAATGTCGGAGCTCTTCTCGCGGAAGCACTGACGGCAGATGTTGAGGCCGTACTTGCGGATCAGACCAGCGGGGTGGGTGCAGACGCGGCTGTGAGTACTGTGTTAGCCATCGCGTACTGGTATCCTGGCCCGGTGCATCAGGTGCGTCCAATCCCTCCCCTCGCGCAGACCAACACGGTGCGCTCGCCCTGGCCCCAGCCGCGTATATAATCGGCGCCTCTTCCCCCTCCTCCATCTAGTGTATCGAAATTTTGGATTCAAACGTACCACTCGCGGGAGCCCTTGCCGTAAGTCCTAGGGCGCGAATACCAGACCGACTCGTGAGACATGATGTGTGGTTGGAGGGTTTTGGACGGGGGATTGTCGCTTGCTATTTCCAAGTCAGTTGAAATTGTACATTTACGAAAGCCTCTGCGACGGCTTCAAAAAGGGCTACTGACAGTATTGACTTGTTGTCGGCGGTGTTGAATCGGGCGTGCGTAGGCTTGTCGGGGTCACGATGCTCGACCGTCGAAATCGAATATTGTGTGGGGTGGTCTGTGCTGGCCGCTAACCGCCGGCGCCGCCGCGGGGGCAGCGCCCTCTCAGAACTGATCGCGACGTTTCGCTGTGCCAAGAGATCGCTACAATCCACGGTTTTGCTCCCAAAGATACCGCATGCGGTAGTTTCACTAGTAAAAAGTGGGGTTTGCGAGCTGATCAGATCTGTGACCGCTAGATGCTGTATCGCCGGAGAGCGGCTGCTTGCTTCTGCACGTGCGCTCTTGTGCTCTTTGGGACAGAGCTTGGAGTCAAGAGCGTACGATAGGTACTGAAGCACTTTTACTTGTGTAATGACTAGGCACCCCCAGGATAAGTTCGGCAATAATATACACACGAAGAACCTAGAAGATACAAGGACATTTGCACAGTGGTGTCTCCCTGCACATACCACGTCACCATCGAACTGCAATCCACTGCTACCCCAACATTCATACACAATCATATCGTACAGGTTTGAATTTCGACCTCGAAGCGCCGATCAAATGTCTACTCCCGACGGTGACCCAAGTTGACCACCAGCGTGCCACTCCTGCTCCTATTCACTGGTCAGTTTCGGTAGGCCCTTCGCTCTTGTTGGCTGAGCAACTTACTCTACTTTGTGGAATCTTATCCTTCCGCCATTATCCAAGGTGGTCGGGCTGTATTCATCGGCCTTGAGGGGTGCCCTATATATAGGAGGAGAAGGCTCCACCCGTTTTTCCTCATCCAGTGACGACGACACTGTTTTGTGATATCTGATCTTCGCCCCGCTTTCAAGGCTCTTCGTCTTGTATTTGCTGGGGAGGGGTGCGCCTTCCTCTAACAAAGTGATCGCTGGGTTGTGGATACGGGGTGGATTTGATCGCTGATCTGTAGCCGGTGTGTCGTTATTTGTAGCCGACGTGCGCCCTTTTGTGAGACGCTGCTCTTCGGCTGTGAGAAGCTCCATCTCCCGGTCAAGAGCCTCGATCTCTTCTTGCATGGCCCTCCGCTTTTCGCGGTTTGCTTGCTGCCTTTTCCACTCGTCGCTTTCTTCGCCTTTTCTGACATTGAAATCAAGAGGTTGATCAAAGGGGTCGATGGGTCCGCCGAGCAGCCGGTTGGCTCTGTGCTTCTCCTCCTCTAGCATCGCTGCAAACTTCTTCCTGGTCTCCTCAAAATGTGGTCTGTTCCAGTAGTCCTTTCCATAATTCGCCCGCAAATCACGATGAAGGTCACCAACAAGGTACAGACTACCTGTCAGGACGATCGGTCCTTCGGGTTCTCGAAGGTATTTTGCTGTACAAAGCGCTCGGAGCGGCCCGCCTTCTTCCACAGCTAGCCCTGTGATAGTGGGCTCGATCGATTTTGCTATGGCGAGGAGTCGTTTTGGATGCATTGGTTTCACCCAAGGCATACCATCCACCGGACCAAAGGATGTAGTGACGACGTTGTCTCCTCGGTGTAGTATGTTTCTCAGGAATTTATGTGCATCTTTCCCATCGGTCATTGCAAGTACCCATGTGATAGGCCATCCCCTGCGTGGCCTTTGAACACCAGGAACCTTCTTCCTTACCCGCAGATTCCGTCCGACGTGGCCACTCAGCAGTGTGGCAGCGTCAGCGTTATGAGCTCCATCTACCAGGATGAACTCTCCTTTTTGACTGACTCCAGTCGTGCCATCCGTGCTTGGCCCACCAAAGATAGGCGGTACTCGAACCGGCTCTAGTCGTCCTGGGTATGGAATGTTCCTTGCGCCGTGCAAGGTTTGTTGCATCACAAACGGTTTCATCTCTTTGCCGAGGCTCTCCATTGCTGCCATCGTAGCCCTTGCTGCGAGGACAATATTTTCTCGTTGATCGGTCGGTTTTGGTGGCCGGTCTTCGTTCGCAAACAGCATCTTCGAAAAGCCCGGGGGGTCATATTCCAAACAAGGTCCTGCCCCAATGCTGCGAGCATGTTCCTCAATGACCTCTTTGACGTTTCCCTCATTTTTAGGATTGACAAGGTAGGGCACATCCGGCCTGAGGATGCCAGCTTTGTGGAGTGCGATCTCTTCTAGGGTATCACCTAAAAAGCCTTCGTGGTCTCGCGCTATCTTTGCAATGACTGAAACCGCTTGGTTGTTCAATATATTGGTAGCGTCGAGCTTTCCGCCCATGCCCACTTCAACGATGCCAATGTCAATTTTGGCTTCGTTGAAGATGTGGAAAGCAGTGGCGGTCAATATTTCGAAATTTGAAGCACTGATGCCATCTCTTATACTCAGGTCCAGATAGTGCTTCTCGATCTTGCGAAAGAGGGCCTCTTCCACGGGCTTATGGTTGATGCTTATACAGTCCCATCTGGAAAAGTTAGATGAGAACTAGCTCACGTGACAGCGTGCGTACCTGTCTATGAGATGTGGAGATGTGAATTTGCCAATTGTGAGTCGCTTGGAAAGGAGCCTCGAGGCATAGTGGCAAATGGATCCTTTGCCGTTTGTGCCAGCGACATGTATCGATTTCCACGGAAAGTGGACATTCTTCAGAAGCAGACTGATCCGTTCCAAGCCAGGCTGGATCATGACCACGAGACGAGTAGTTTACAGTAGCATAGGCAACTATGGGTCCAGGCAGACGCGGAATGTTCTGAAACGATGTACCTGCAGGTTAAGTTGACTCATTGGGGCGAGTGGACCAAAAGCTGCGGACAGGTGCGACCTTGCTGCATTGGGTAACTGAGGCTTGGCGATCGCGGTCGCGCCTGGCGAAGACGATGGGTCGTTTGCTGTGGGAACATGGAACTGCGATACACAGTAAAGTGAAGCTGAGACAAGCTATTCAGAGGTGATAATCTAGACCAAAGACGTTTGCTATATGAATGTTGGGAGACAAGTGTCAGCGCTGTCATCCCACTTGAAGTTCTGCGCCTCCCCCGGACCCTTCAGCCTCACTGTCCTGGTTTAGGCGGCTGCGACGTGCGCCGCTCTGCCCAGGTGCCGCCCTAGTTCCTTCTCCGACCCATCCCATTAGCATCATCCGGCGCGTCACCATCAACACCGCACCTCACCCATCTTTTTTGGAACGAAGCAGATCACACATTTGGCGCAATGGGTATCCCGATCGGATGGAACATTAATCGCGAAGAAGACGCGAAGAAAGACGCACTGAGGGCTGACATTGCCGGCTCACGCTCACCCATCCGCCGCCGCGTCAGACCCAACAGGTCACCGCGCCCTCACAGCGCCCTCGACACGGATTTCCTCATCTCCGGTCCGCATATTGAATGGATTCCTCGCTCGTCGCATCGCGCGCGTCTGGCACCGCCACCCGTCCCCGAAGTGTCGAGGACCGAATACCGCAGCAACGAGCCTTCGAGACACCCACCTACTCTACAACGCGACGAGAGCAGCGTGCGCCGATCGCGCAATCGCCTCGATGGCTACATGCGCGCGTATGAGACGCGCGCGACTCCCGACCATGACCGCCCCTTGCCCGCTTTCACCCCGGGATTTGCGCCAGCGGCAGCGTCGCGAACGCCCGAAACGGAAGCACAACGCGATGCGCAAGACCCATTTTCACGCCTGCGCGAATACAGATCATACCGTCGCACTACCAGACGATCAACGCGTTCTCAGAGCCCCCGTGCTGACCGATCGACGCGAGGCGATAGTGTGAATGCGCCCGAGGAGAGCCACGAGACAGGCGAGAATCACGCTGTAGCATTTCCTCCGCTGCGTAGAATGGGTCGCCGCACCATTGCTGACGGACCGCTACCTGCCAGCTCTCTGCGCGAGTCCTGGAGTCCAGCTGGTGCGCTGGATGGCTTAGGCGACCGGAATCGCAGCGTCAGTCCCTTTGAAGATCAGTTGCAATGGGACAGCTTCCTCACCACCGTCGTGGACGACCCCGTCGCACCAAGTGCGGGGTCATCATTCGCATCAGCCGCAGCCGCAGCCTCATTCACAAATTCGCATCCCAGCTCACGAGCAGGAAGTGCCAACTCGGCCGCATCGTCGCATACCCACCTTACAGTGCCATCACGACGTCCTTCCCCTCCACAAAACGAGCAATTCATGCGGGCATGCGATACCTCGGAGGACGACTCAGCCTCCGACACCGAAGAAGAAGAGATGGACGTACGCGGCAGCATACGCCGTCGTACCGGCACAGAGGCCCGCAGGAACCGCTTGAACATTTCAGACTCGACCGCCCCTCGCCGAAGAATGCGCCCATCGTACTTCTCCAGCGAACCTCCTGCGCGCGATACCGAACGCTACGGACTCCGCGTAATCGACCGATCCCGCGACGCCAGCGAGGTCGTTCACAGCTTCTACAACTCCGGCATCTGGCGGGACGCCGAGACGGAAGCGCCGCAGAGACCGCAAATCCCCCAGCTCGATGGACCAGCAGAGGAATCCGTGAGCGCCAATGACTACGAGGGTATGCCTCCACTCATACCCGCGGAGTCGCCGCAACCGCCACCACTCGATCAGGAGCTCCGTGATGCGCGGTCGTTGCTGGAGCGTCTCGCGCGCAGGGAAGATGTCAGTGACGACTTTTGGGCATCGGTTGGCTTGACGCGATCTTTTGCTGACCCCGTCGAGCGCTTCCAGGAACTTGAGCGATTTTGATCTGGCTTGTTGCTTCTGTATCCTTAGGTTGGCTTGGCTGGTCCCGCCACTTTGGTTGTTTCTCTTCTGCTGCTATCATGCTGTTTGCGCTGTATTCATTCACCGATTGGCTTTTAGCCGCTTAATGCTCGTCTTACGAAAAGTTATGGTAGTAAGGACGACGACCTGTTTAGATCGATTAGATCGAGCTTACGTCAACGACTCCTGGATAGAGATATTTGTATCTTTACATAGCTAGTTAACATCCCCCGAAGAAGGGACAGAATACAAAAAAGCTCAGCCAGCACATACGCAAATCACTCATCACTTCTACCCACGTGCTCCGTGATGTACATATTGCAAGAAGTTGAATTCATATCGGATGCTAGACTCCTAAGTGGTATGCAACCGTCCCAACGCTCACGTGTGGTATCGAAAATTCCCAGTATAACGCCATGCTCCCAGTCTTGTGGATCGCTCCTCATTCTGCTGTGCGCTCGATTTGCAGGGCAACGAGCTTCTCGGTGTTCTTCAGCCACCTCTCTGCGAATACTTGATCGGTAAAGCGCTCCGCTGACCGGCGAGCACGCTGTCGCATGTCCAGCGTGTCTTCGGGGGAAAGTGTGAGGGCTTTGCGGAAACCGTCGGCGTATTGCTCTGCGGTTGTGGCATGGAAGCCTGGTTAAATGTTAGTAGTGTTCTGAATGTGGTATTGCGAAGTGCTTAGACTTACCAGTAGGTTTTCCGTCGACCTCAATCACGATGTCCAGCTTGGGTCCACCGGAGTTGTTGACTACAGAGATCATGCCAGCGGCCTGGTATTCCACCACTCCGATTCCGAAATGCTCGTTCCACATAGCGTTCACTCCTACACTGGCTTTGCGCATCCACTCGAGCATCTGCGGCCACGGCGCGTCGCAGATAAATTCGACGTTATCCTTGATATGTAGCTCGTGTGCCAGGAGCCTTAGTTCGTAAACGCGCTTCGCATCGTCATGCGAGTTTCGTACCGAACCTATCAGAACGAGCTTCGGGGTATCGTTGGGGTACGCTGGGAGTTCGGGTTTGGAGTGCAGGAAGGATGCGAAGGCCTCGAGGATCAGTCGGTGGTTCTTTTCTGGTCGGAACTGCGCGATGTAGAGCAGATATGGGCCGCGGTCTTTCTCGCTCGACTCAGAGACTGGAACGGCTTCTATGACTTCTTCGACTGCGACGGGCGGGAAGACGACGTCGATGTCGATTGCCTTGCTTCGTTTGATACGGTATGGTTCCCAGAGAGACTTGATGTGACTTTGCGTCCATGTAGAGTTGGTCATTACTACGTCAATGGTGCTGCCGACTTTGCTGTATAACTTAGCAAAGAGTTGCCAGTACTTCTTCTTTGCTATGCCTCGATATCCTGCGCCTGTTCCTGCATTTATGCCCTGGCCTCCAACCTGTAGCGAATCTAGCATGTCGGTGGAAATAGTCGGATAGTGTACGTATGCGCCGGTCGGCACGGTCGGGAAGAGGAAGGACGATAGGCCGAGGGCGAAGGCGTAACCCATGGTGTCGATGAATATGTCGGGCACGAGAAGACTGAAGGCATCATAGGCGAGAATGAGAGAGCCGAGAGATTGGCCCAGTAGTGTGAATCGCGGCCATGTGCTCGCGAGTACCCAGTCGCGGGTTGTGAGGTAGAGGAAGTGGACGGTCGGGGGATATAGCTGGATGTTGAAACGGTCTTTGACACGCCTCAATATGGCGGCTTTGTCGACGTCGTGGTCGCCCGTGTAAACTATGCAAGTAGCTTTTGGCCAGCGCTTCTGGTTTGCTCGGATCGCAGCCCAAAGGACTCGTTCGCCGCCGCCTCCTGCATTGCTATGAGAACAACCTGTCAGCGAAGATATCCCAATCCTCCAGAGCATGCCGTCCATACCAGAAAGGGTGGAAGAAGCCCACTATGCCGTCCCATTCGCTATCCGCCGGTCCATCCTTCACTGCACTGCCAGGAGGTGTATTCCCGACCTGTTCCCAGTCATCGTCCTCTTTCTTCTTGTTCTTTTGCTGCGCCTCGAATGTCTTGGTCTCGCTTGCCACCCTAGCCAGTAGTAACTCTCGTCGTGTACGGGAGGATCGTCGGAGATGTTGTCCCACTATTTCCGCAGCGAAGCGCAGGGTCTTGGGAAGAAAGACGGTAGCCAAGAGTGCGGGTAGCAGTAGCGAGAGGAAGATGGGTAAGAGACCCATCGTGGAACAACGCCGGGCAGAGGTACAGTGGGGAGAGGCAGATAGCGAAGACTCATTCAGCCATGGGCAAATGTTTGGGCAAAGCGACAGCTGTTCAGGTGGGATGACATCGGTTCGTTCCTGGCGCCGGCCCGAGAGCGTGGGACCCTGACGCGCTAGTGGGAGCCTCTTCCTCCCGGGAATCGGACATTTTGATATCCAGCTGCAACACCAAACTTACGGCAAGATGCTGTCGTCGCGCCTCCTGCGGCAGCCAGCATGCCAATTGCTTCCGAGAATCTCCACCACGTCTACATCTTCGATATGCCGCCCATCGGCTCGCGCCTTCCACGCTTCGACCCCGCGACAGGATCCCCTCGTCGATGCCATCCTGTACCTTCCCCACGAGCTGATGTCGCTCGTCCACACCGCCGTACCATGGTATGCCGCCATACCAATCACCGCCTTCATCACTCGCGGTCTTCTTGTCACGACATTCGGAACTCGGTCGCGCGCTCTTGCGGCCCGATACATCGGTCTCCAACCGCTCCGAGAAGCACTTGCTTACAAGAAACGTGACGAGGTATTGAAGCGCGGCGGTTTCAGAACAGTAAAACAGGGCGTCGTAACTGCGAGTAGAGAGATAAAGGAAGTCACGTCGGCGATTGATAAGAGATGGAACGTCAGTTTGAGTGGCCAAATCATGTGGACGGTTGGGCAACTACCTATATTCATCGCCATGGCCGAGGTCATACGACAGAAATGCGGCGCTCATGATGGTCTGGTAGGCATGGTGATCGCAGCCGTCAAAGGCGAAGGCACAACGATGACGAACGAACTTGGGGAAACCGTTGCGCGTGTAACACCTTCTGCATATTTTGAGCCTTCGCTGGCAACAGAGGGGATACTCTGGTTCCAGGATCTACTTGTTCCAGATCCTACAGGTGCCCTCCCATTCATTGCATCAGCCATCATGTTCGCAAACATCTACACCTCGAAGAATAGTGTCGAAAGCAGTAAACATCGGAGGTGGCCCGGTATACTTCGAAGGACTTTACTCTGGGTGGCTCTGTTGATCGGCCCCATGTGTCAGCATCTGCCTGCCGCACTGATGCTGTACTGGTCGTCGAGTACAGCCTCTGTCATGCTATGGAATCTCTGGCTGGACAGAAAGTACCCAGCGCCACGAGGATTCACGGCGTGTAAGAGGCCGCTTATCATGCCACCACCACCACCTGTTTCGAAAGGGCGGAAAGTGTGAGGTCTCACCAGTGTTGTACACTGCCATGAGCCTTGAACTACCATCGAAACACTTCACTGCCACAGGTGAATCTTGAGAGAGCATCTGCGTGAGAAGACAGGCGGCGCAGGAAACGTCTGAAGTAGTAGCTTACAATGGAGCCACTCGCATCTTGTTGCCTCGACCTTTTCAGTGTGTCTTGGAGGCTGTGGTCACTATCAGCAGGTCCGGGTATACGGCTTCTCACCACAGATGCTCGCAGTATCCTCTTTACGGAGTAGACTGCCTGTAGGTCCCGGTCTTTGACCGACAGCTTACTGCCTCTGAGAAATGGAAGGTCAGCATCATAGTTGTCGAGATGGAAGAACACAGCTTTTCCTACCTAACTCGGAGACACGACAAAACACAAACCAACCGATCTATGAACGCCAGAACAAACACCCAGGCTGTATCTGAACAAGTCTCAACCCCCGGTTTCTACTCAACAACAAATTCGCCAGTCTTGGTCTCGGCATCTACGTGAGTTCATTTGATGTGAGTACGATATTGAGCATATCGGCATACTTCGGCATACTGGGGCATGATTGTACGCTAGATTGAGGGGTTGTGCGTATAGTAATCACCTAGAACTCTGCGACCACCCTAAGTGGGGGATGGCCTATGTACAGAAAAGTTTGTGGTTTTGCATGATTCGAATCAGACAATACGCAGGAAGGCGCCGTGTCGCATCTGTTTGTCACGCCGTAACAGAATCCTGCAAATTGTTTGGGAGTACATTGTTTCAACCAAAAGCCAAGAAATCAAGCTTTGCGCAGTCATGAATTCCGCTGTGCAAATGATCAAGGGGGTGTTCAGCTAACTGCTCTTCAACATCTCGAAAATGCGCTAGCGGTTTAGTATGACCTGGCACAGGGGCCAAGGATCTAAGATATATCTGCTCACTCCAAGACGAGCTGAGGTCGTAAAACCCTCAAAGCATCCATCGTATGATGCGCCAGCTGATAAGTGATAGGAATGCAGGAGCGTTGGTGATGCACCTGTACCTGTTGGTCGTGACTTGGGGCCCAGGTGTTTCGAGATGACATGATGTTCACCGTAGAACATAATAACGGCATCACTGCTGCAGATGTTCAGAAGTGGTCCAGAGGACCAACATACGCCCCCTCCCGAGAGTCGACTGTTCTGGAATTCACTGCCAGTTTGATCTCGATCTGAATCGAGCCACGTGAACGTCCTCCAGGGTTACTAACCGGAACATACCGAGCCCGCTCGTTGCCAAGTCGCATGCCCATGGTAAGCGAAGTGGAAGCTGCTGGAAGGACAAAGCAGACGGCGATGACCATATGCTGAATAGATCCAGGTGCTGAGGGAAGTATTACCGGATGTCACCGCCTGGAATTGATTGGGTATAATGTATCAGCTCGCTGGCTGTGATTCGATGTGGGAGGGTTGTCCGGCTAGAATTTCTTCCCCGCGTCGAACTTCGCAGAGCACCTGCATCGACGTCACGGCACTCTGCAACATGGGAACGACAGCTGCGTCTCACACCGTGAGGAGGCGGGCATCGCGTACTACAACTGTACTGGATAGACCATTCTAGACTCGCAACCCTGGCGCAGATCGTATGATAAAACTGGGCGCTGCGAGATTACCAGCAGTTTGGCCATTCAAGTGGCGGTTATCATGGCTGCAAGAAGGCCATGAAAAAGTCTTGTCACCGGGATCTGGTTGGAGCTGAGTTTTGGTGTGACAAGTGGTCCAGCGGGTTGCTTCTCCGCCGTCTTCGCTGCGCGCCCGAGCTCGGAATCTTCTAGGCGCAGCGCAATCAAGCCTACCGCAGTCTCTGGGAGCTGGCAAAAGCCGGTGTGTTTCCTGTTGATCGTTCGATATTCTGCTTCAACCCGATCACCGGCACCATCACTAGCCAGGATACCAAGGGAAGGCTGATGACAGAGTGACGACAGGACGAATAGCCCTTGAATATATACTGCCATAAGACTTCGCCGAACCTGAGTGACTAGTAATAAACGCCCTCCCACACAACTCCGCGGCAGCCAGACACCAAGATGGACTTCTCTAATCTGCCTGCCTTCCCGGTGGCCGCGAATAACCCAATGTACTCTCCCAACAGCGATGCCTTCCCATCACCGGACGAAATCGACGCTTACCTCACGGAGTCATATCCCGCACTTTCCGACTATGGTTTCAATACCTACGATAGCAGGAGCGGCCAGTGCTTCAACCGATCCATCACGCCAGGGGCCCGAGATGTTAATTGGAGTGCACCGGTACCCAACAGCTACGTCAGCACACCATCACTTGTCAGTGCAACGAGCGCAGGCGGTGAAGCTCCTCTGAACGCATGGCCGAATTACAGCTCAACGCCCTTGAGCTGCCCAGCCGATTTCCAACACACCTACACTGCAACCGACTTCCCCAACGGCTATCCGTCCAACCCCTCTCCCTTACCGACGCCGCCCACTGGCCACGGCAGCCCAATATTCCTATCGCCCACCGCACTCCACGGCATCTCTCCCGAGGACACCTCACTCAAGCCACCTGCTCCACGCAAACGAGGCCGACCTCGCATCCACCGCCCCGCCTCTGAGCCGACCGCGACTACTACCGCCAAAATCGCCCGGACACAATGCATGCCCCACACCGAAGTCGAGCGCAAGTACCGCGAAAAGCTCAATGCAGAGCTAGAGCGACTACGTCGGGCTGTGCCCATGTTACCGCAAAGTGATGCCACGGATACGGGCGCAGTGAAGCCTAGTAAGAGCATGGTGCTGGCAGTGGCCATCGACTACATTAAAGAGTTGGAGAGGCAACGAGATGCAGCCGTCGAAGAGGTAGAGCGACTAGGAGGCAAGATGAGGTTTGGAAGGGCGGGGGTTAGGAAAAGGGAGGATGGGGATGCTTGAGCGGTGGCGTGATATTGTTGTAGTAACGCCGAGTGGTCATAACGGCGTCATGACAGGCACTGGGGATCGCACGATGGGCGACCATGACTCTCAAAGGTCGACTTTGGCTTCTCACGTCTTTCTTCGGATTACGGCCTTCGCATATGAGCTCAGTCTCGTACTTGGGATATACATAATGCTTGGAGTTCACGGTATTTTACAAGGTGTGGAGGGAGGGTTGCAGAGCGTGGCTGGTACACGCTGCATGGTACACAATATTTTGGGCACGATGCAGTGGAATTGCGTACCGCCACTTAACATTCGGATACACGATTAGATACCCAGGTTATTGTTAGTTCAGGGGGTCACGCGCTTATTGCGCAGGGTTGCGGGTAGACGGCAGTGATACACTGCCAGAAGACAGTTCTATGTAATGTATACTTCAATTGTTTATTCTCCAGCTGTAACCATGTATGCTCATGAGTGCAAAGAGACGGATTCAGATGGCAGGCACTCAATCCTATGTTACTCTAACCACAAGCCGTAGAGTTTACGTAGTGTCGGACGATAGAGACTGCTATCATGCAGTGTACATCTCCCCTGTCGCAGCATCAATCATAACTGTAAAGCAAAGATAGCCAACCCGCTTCATCTGACTGAATCACAATGTCTGTCTGCCAGACTTCGCCGAAGCACGTTATAGAAGTCTACAATGCCGTCGCCTGGATATTTACTTGTGGCTATCATCATACTTCCCCCGACTCTGGAGTTCATGGCTCATGATAGGCTTTATCACGCACAGTCTCTCCAAAACTTTACTTGTTGGCGCTGATACGAAGATACATGAAGTCTGCTATGGTGCAGTAGGAATGTCGCAATACATGATATCAGTATCTTCGTTGGAAGGTATCTAGTGTATATTTGTGACGACAACTACTGTATTTCAGAACACATATGCCTTGAGAATTCATCGTGTTCTGCTAGATACAACAGGAAAGACCATCTTCCGATCGTACTTTCCGTGAGACGAGCATGTCAAACACTAAAACTTCCAGTGCGATGAGTAAGTGTTTGAGGGAAAATATTCTAGCTACAACCTTGAGAGAGACTAACGATAACACGGTTGACCGATCAGTCACCATGCACATAAGCAAAGATGACACATACATCTCCTCCGCCTCATCCCGCTTCACCCATTCCTCCCTGCGCCAGTACGTGTACCAATCGGTCTCCTTCCCTGAAAGCCTCCAAGAACGCTTCTAACACACATCAAGCACATCAACCCACCCCAAGACACGCATGCCCAGAATAATACCTCCGAAATCTCACATCATTTTATAGTGCATGTAGACAGCGGCTCACGCAGCCATCTCATGTCGTATCCGTATAGCACGCTCCGGTCTCAACAACAAGACCCAACACGGACGGGCTCACCTCGTTGCAGGGAAGCCGTTTGTGGGAACGCGAAATACAATGCAGCAAAGGGGTTTTTGTTGGGATAGCTATACAAGGCAATCAAACGAGGATACTCCGCGATAGATGAAGAGCTGAAGCTAGCTCCATACAGCTGGGGTGCACAGATCACAGTCCCACGCTTCCATGGCCGACAGGAGGGAAATGGTAAAGCGGCGCATCACCTTCCACACCGTCGCAAAAGAACGGACGTTGTGGGAAGAATAGCATAGAAAGTGGAGTGAGATGTTCGTCAAATCGTGGGGAATATGTGTTTGATGTACAAAAGTGTTGGATGGAGAAATGAGTGTATTAATTCATCTAACATGAGATGGAAGCTGCCTATAAGCAGCAGTGTGCTTGCTACATACAAAGGAGTGTGGTAGCAAGCATAACAAGCAAGCTGATTGTACATGAGATGAAAGCTGATGGAAACCAACAAAAAGTGGACGATCGTGCTGGTGGAAGGTAGGTAAGCGCGATGGATCTACACACGGGTTCCGTTCGTTCCAGCCCCTCTTCCCCCATCGATCCTTCCCCTCCCCGCGTACTTCCACTCCACCAATTCCACCAAACCGTTTACGGTGACAACACACTAGCGCGATATTGCGAAGCCACTTGCACCGACCTTGGGCGTTTTCACGCGGGCACCAGTCATTCCATTCTCATACCACCCGACTGCCTGCATGCGTATCGATGGCGCTGGAGATAGCCGAGAAAGACGAGGCGGGGAATCTGGTGGCGCAGTACGTTACTTCTGCGGAAGGCAAGAGGGTTGATGTGATTGTACGTTGTATGCACGTCTCGTCTTACTTCGATATGAGTTATTTGGTTTACTTGCGTTTGATATCTCGGTGTTTGTACTGCAAGTCTGACTACAGAGACGCGTTGGTGGAAGATGTGTGTACGGTCACTGACATAACATCTCCACCATTTTAGTACCCCAAAGAAGCAAGGAGCTATGCGCAATGCCTTCTTGATGTTTTTCTGCCAGCGGGATATCCGCAGAGTGTGACGGAGGATTATATCCATTATCAGATTTATGTATGTTTACTCAGGTCTTTCCTCTTCTGATCAAAAATAGAAAGAGTTGACACTTTGGAAACACCGGAAAGCTGATGGAGAGATGTTGATGTAGGACTCGCTTCAAGCGTTCTCGTCATCGATTGCGGGGATGTTGGCTTCGAGAGCTGTTCTGGAAGGTACGTTTCCATGTGCGGCATGGAGTATACTCAGCATGTTTCCACCGTCCTTGGGTAAACCAGAGATTCTGCATTGTCAACAAGGCTCTCAAGAGAATGGACTGTACATCACAAGCACCTAGCATGGAGACACCCCATCACGATTACACTGAACAGCAAATCCCACCACCACCCATCTAACTACCCACCCAGGCGTCGGCGTCGGCGACTCAACCGCCTCCCCCACGTCCGCCCTCCTCCTCTCCGTACTCCAAGAGTCTACCGGCCGCATCGCTACGATCCTCTTCGCGCACCGTCTCGGCACAGCCCTCGAGCCTGAATGCAAAATGTACCGACTAGCCGCCGATGTCTTCAACGACACAGCCATGGTGCTCGACTGCCTATCGCCCGCCTTCCACAAACCCATCCGCGTGGCTGTGCTGAGCTTCTCGAGCTGTCTGAGAGCCCTATGTGGGGTTTGTGCGGGAAGTGCGAAAGCGAGTTTGAGTGCGCATTTTGCGAAGAAGGGGAATCTGGGTGAGGTGAACGCTGTGAGTTTGCTGTTTTCTTTTCTTCTTTGCTATGAAACAGCGAGCAGAAAAGCATTCGGATGTCTACAAGCACGTGTCTTACAATGGGTATTAAGACCATGTGCTATCATGCCCAATACACAGATCTGCATAGATAGCTTACGACTTATGCTGTGGGGCACAGTGTAGGTTGGGTACACATGACCGTTACTGACTAATGCTTAGAAAGACTCGAGCCAAGAGACAGTAATCTCTCTCATGGGTATGCTCGTAAGTACCGCCGAGCTTACACACTGCTGATGTGATGACTAATATGCCGGCTAGGCAGGCAGCCTGGTAGTATCCTATATCACCTCACCTTTTGCGACATGGAGCACACTCATCGTCCTGCTAGGAATACATTTAGCAACCAACTATGCCGCTGTAAGGGCCGTCAGCATCGCATCACTCAACAGACAGCGCGCCAACATCCTGTTCAGCAACATGTTCCAGCACGGCGTCGTGCTGAGTCCGACCGAAGTGTCTAAGCGCGAGCGCATCTTCCACAGAGGTGACGTATTGCGCTGGTCCGACGACGAAGTGCTCGGCCAGTGTAAGATTGGCGTATCTCTCCAGGAAATGCTAGGCCGGATAGGGGAAGAAAATAGGCAAACGGGCTCGCTCGCTCTGCGGACTATACAAATCTCCGAACTACTAACCGTCTTCGCTGGCGAGGCATACATCATGTGTCCCGCTGCATCCGCATCTTATATCTCCATTGCACTGAAAGCAGAGTGTGGACCGACGGATCATCTCAAAGCATGGGCTCACGCACTGTTGTTTGCGAAGAGGGCCCGAGATGGGAATGGGCACTCGGGTGATCAGCCCAATGAAGCACTTCCTCCGGCCAAGGATCGCCTGAAGGCTGAGTTGAGGCAGACGTTGGAGGACGTCCGGGCGACGTTTGGAAAATATGGGGACGAGATGAGGGGGAAGGGATGGGATCTAGATGTCGCTGCGCTTGAGACGCAAGCCGGGACACGGTTGCACATGGACATACAGAAAGCGGGATGACGAGGTAGCATGGACCTCAACTGCCTTGTCAAGAGCCGTGAAACGAACGACGTGAAAAACACCAAGGAGATACCTAGACGGGCGTCTTGTTGGGGAGACAGGTAACCCGATCGAAGCACTCGCGTGTTGCAGGCTGTCGTGGGATCCAGGGCAAACGTAACCAACGTCGCTTGGTAACGACGTCAGCCGATTGACTCATCGGCAACGGCATAGGATCGGCACCAGCATGTACGGCTGGCCCTATGTTTGAAGCAGTTTGATAACCACCAGCATGTCTTTTACCTCTTTCCTTTTTCTGCTCACTGTGTGTGCCAGCGCAGACGCATCAGTGCATCGCTCAAACAGTGGTTACGGTCCACATCGGTCCGGTTTCATGTACACCTGGCGTCTCTTCGGCGGGCGGTCGCCGGTTCCGAAGCAATCAATGCTTGAGTCCAAGCTCAACACCACAATGTGGAGTGTGGACAGGCAATGCTGTGCAAAGAATGGAAACTAAGGCTAAATGCCATGAATCTCGTGATTGCTCCAAATCATGACACAGGGCCAACATGGCCTTGGTAGTGAGGATTTCTTCAACTCAACGTCGGGAAGCTGGTACCGAGGGCGTGGTCGTTGGGGCTCTAACAAGCAAAAAGGCGCACATTATGGACGCCACCATGCAAGGAGAGGACATGTCGTTCCGACATGACTGAGGCTCGAACAGCAGAGACTCCGCCAAGGTCAGCGTGTGGTTTCAGCGATCGCGGTGCTCCGACGGAGCGTGGGATGCGGCTAAAAAACGAAACCCCACGAAGCGGTGAAGCGGGTGAATCACGACTACGCGAAGGAAAATGGCCCACTGGCTGCGTCATGCTGTGTTCCTGAGGCTCCGAGCTTTTTTTGTTGGCGGCTCAAAATTTTCGGTGCGGAATGAATTTTGGGTGCGCGTCGGCGCGAGCTGAGTCGTTAGCCGGCTACTGGCGGTGCTGCAACGACACAGCAGTCCTTCTAGAAGCGCCACATTTGCATCTTCACGAAGCACGGCAGGGTCGGCGCTTGGAGAAAGCCCGAAGGCGCCCTCAACAGGTGGCAGCGCTACATCGAATGGGTGAGCGATTTCCGAGGTGAAGGCTTCGAGGGCGGAGTGTTACAGGCGTTTCGCTGGACATGCAGGAGGTTGACGGAGATCCTGGATCGACGCGCAGGGCAGGTGTGGAAGCACTAGGCAGGTTCGGGTAAATTTCTAGAAGGATGAAATCGTTCTAGAAGATTTCTTCGGTGGCACGGTGAAAGAAAGTGCGATGGGGCAGGGATTGGGGGTGGGTGGCCTGATGGTAGCGCTGGTGGAACGTCAGCATTCCCTCGTTTGAGACAGCGAGACGCTGGCGGGATAGCTGGCGGGATAGCAGGGCAGGATTGTGTAGCCGGGTGGATAGAGCAGCGGGCACAAAAGAAAGAGCATGCGTGAGTATACACCTACAGTCGTTGGCACGGTGTACTCATGCACGGTGTGGGAGTGTTTGCTAGAGAAGGGTGCTAGAAGGCTAGAGAGGCGCCGGCGCATCCCAAGTGGAGGGCGGTTGGCTGAGGGCGGGTTTGCGTCAGTAATGGGCGAGATTGGGGAGCACTTGGAGGACGAGTCTGACCCCAGGCGTAGGGCGAGGGCCAAGCGTGTGGCCGTGCGGGCGGGCGTGGTGTAAGACATGAGGAGCGTGATTGGCGAGGACGACTTGATCAAGTACCGTTGCGCGTGCACATCACGCGGCAGCAGGTGACTGTACATGCTGTGACAAAGCAAGCAAGAGACATGGGCTTTGGTGCGATCGATCTACTTTCCTTTGTTGTGTGGGCAGAGTCATAGGGTGGATTAGTGGGCTCCGGCGTCGTTTGCGGCGTGCTGGGAGGTGCTCAGGCTGCGCATTCCACGTCCCTGGGACCTCCACTGTGCACTCGACTGCCATCCGTCTCGCAACTCGTACGGACTGGTAAGGAAAGGCGACGGAAACTGGAGAAGGGTGGTCTTTATCGTCTAAAAGGGCCGTTTGGGGCAGGCTACGCCCAGTCGGCTGCTAGAGAGGGCTGCGGCGACGCACAAGGCTGGGGGGCCAAGGTAATCTATGCACGCAGCTAGTGCCGGGCGTCGCAACCAGACGGGCATGGCTGGTGAGATATCGAGCGACCGTGCTGGCTGTCTGCGGTGCGACCTCCCACGCCCTCGGAAAGCGACGCGTCGTTCGTCGGCGGCGCTGATGTCGCAGTGTGCAGTGTCGCAGTCTGTCACAGCAGGCGGCCAGGTCGGGCAGGGCAGACGGCCATCAGCACCCATCGGCGTGGCAAGACTGAGCAGCAGGGGGCGGTTTCGGCCAGGATGATGATGCGGGCGTGCGTCTTCCAGAAGACATGGGCGGCCAATGCCCAGGTAGCGCGTGCCGCCGCTTTTACGGCAGCGAGCCCTCAGCCATGGGCCCTCGATCCTTCATGATGGCCAAACCGCTGGTGGGCCCTGGCGTGTGCGTCCTGACTGAGCTTTCCGCCCAAGCATTGACCCAAGACTCCCTGACTCTCCACTGCCGCTTGCTCAAAACCACGCTGAGCCGCACCTGTCCATAGCCTGCTGTCCATAGCCACGTCCTGACGCACATCGGTCTCACCACACGCCTACCCACACCAACGTATATACCCACCCACACCCCGATGCTGCCGCCGCCGGAGCGATAACTTCCCACCACCGCCCAAGACACTAGGTTCGCCCGAACCTCGTGCCGCCAACGCCAAGCTGGCGCAACAACTGCAACTCTGTTCCTGTGAAGGCTTCGACGAGCAGAGCAGGAAGGACGCCCGCCGTGTTTACAAGCAGTTCTGGCGCAGCGTCATGGTCACACGCAAATCCGGAAGCCACGCCCTGTCCATCCGCACCGACTCGACCGCCTCGTCCTCGCCCACACCCTCGCTGGCCGACTTTGATGCCCGCGACGTCAAGATGGCCCTGTCCGACTGCCAGCCCGCCCCGCTGACCGTCTCGATACCCAAGAACATCCCCAGCCCGCAATGCCGGAAACCCAACTTGCAGGAGATCCTCAGCAACACCGCCCCGCCGCCCTACACCCTCACCTCCTTCATGGCCTTCCTGTCCCAGAACCACTGCCTCGAGAACCTCGAATTCACCATGGACGCCTCTCGCTACCGCAAGCACTACTCCAAGATGGTCAACCGCCATCCGGGGAGCCCCATCTCGCCATTGTCTGAAGAGTGCGGCTACGTGCTGATGCTCTGGCGTCGGTTGATTGACGCCTACATCCGCGAGTCCGGCCCACGAGAAGTACGTTCGTTCAATCCTATCCACCCAACCTCCACTAACAGCCGCAGGTCAACCTTCCCGCCGAAGTCCGCGACACTCTACTAGGCCTCTCCGACTCATACGTCCCACCCCACCCATCGGCATTAGACAGTGCCGTGGCCAAGATCAACGAGCTCATGGAGGAGAGCGTACTGGTCTCGTTCCTCAACTCAGTCAGCCCACAGAGCGCTCACCCCGCCAGCCACGAGAGCTACGCCGGTAGCAACATCTCGCGCTCATCGACCCGCAGCTACGAGGAGCGGAGTATGCTCTCCCGCTCGTCACAGCCGCCCGTGCCTGCCCACCAACGAGCATCGGCACCGTCGTCACTGACGTCTGGCTTCATGGCCTCGAGACCCTTCTCACACTCTCGGTTCCACTCCCAGCCCACCTCTTCCGGTCAAGCACACACCCGTGTTACATCTGGCTACACTAGTGGCAGCGATGCATTGACCGATGACTCTGGCAGCGCCAGTAGCCCATCGGGCATGAGCGATCCGCTTACACCCCCCGGCACACCGCCCATGAGCGACTACCCCATGGCCGACTTCCATCAAGCCTACTACGACACTGGCTCGAATAGCGGCACACCCAGCCCTCGGAACAGCCGAGGAGAGCACAATGGCCTCGCCAGCGCTACCCGGGATAGCTGGAAGCGAGTAAGCAGCAAGCTCTGGCCCAAGAAGAAGAGCGGCGGCCAGCTCCGAGACGACGAACCAGGCGTCGTCGAGGGTGGTCTGTTCTAAGCTACCCACTCACCTCTTACATTCTTCACCATCACACCGACATTCCGTCATTCAAAAGCGACACGATTACGAAGATGCAATCAGAGCGATTTGCATCACCTTGACCTTGCATACTGGGTTGCATAAACACCGGCGTAACTGATTTCCCCACCCCGAGTCTACGGGCATGCGAAGGCGCAACTGGCTCACACGACCCGGCGAGGTTGTTTTCGGCATTTCCACTTCCTTCTCAACTTCAAACTACTAGACATTTTGCGAAACGGCGTTGCGAAACTTGGCGGCCACACTTCCTATATCCACTTGTAGTGGCTAGGCCCAGGCGTTACATTTGACGTTTCCATCTATCAAGAGCATATCACGAATGACCTACTGGGCGGACGGTTTTGAATATTTTTTCTGTATCATTACGGCTACTTTTCACTTTGCCCCAAAGCGGGCGTGCTTCGGATTTGTTTCCGAGGCGCATTGACTGTTCATAGGCATGGATGGGGTTTGGATTGGAGTAGATACCAAAGCGCATGAAGCGCTAGAATCACGACTGTTTACCATTGTTGGTCAACAACACACAAAAACTGTTTCGATGCCGTTCCCTTGCTGTGACGTTCTTACTCAATCAGGCAATGTCGGATACAGGTTGTCTACGCCATCGCAGCGGTACCTCCGACTCCCTTTCTGTACCAACATATCGGAACTCTACTGCCTCCACATCAACAAATCGCATCTTACACAGCGCCCACCAACCTGATGCCTTGCATCGGAGCTCGTTCGTCCGGGACAGCATGTAGATCTTCTCGTGCGCATAGGCTACGCAAGGAATCGCCGAACGCAAAGCAAAGGGATATCCTCAATCAATCCCTTTCGCCGTATAACCGGGACGCCCATCGGTGGTCATATGGGACAGACCGATAATAGCAGTCTCCTTTCCACTCCTTGAACACCGACTCCGCGGTATCCCTTGGATCCTTTCCGCCCCTACTTCTCTCCGCTGGGCTGGAGACGGTCGCCGAGGACCCGGGCGAATGAGCTGCTGGATTGGGAAAGCCCTTCTTTCCATCGTGTACTTTCAGCTACGCCATTGATGTGCTACCCATGGCCACGGGTTGGGTAAGGGATGCGGTGCCCGAGGTGCCCGGTGCGAGGGCAATCGCCGAAGGAAGATGCGTGACTTGTGAAGCGTAGACCAATGTGTTGGGTGGTGAACTTGAAGTTGGGGTGGAAGGATGAGTAGGCGGAGACTTTGTCATGGCAGTTGTCCCATCACGGGGTGGCGTCTTAGGCCACGTGCTGTGAGTCGGTCGATAGTTGTCACATTTCAGGCGTGCACGATACTATTCAGATGGCTATTGCTATTTTCTCACACGCCTCTCCCCTTCCTATTCGGATCCGAACCACACACCATACGAGCACACCAACCAAGGCGTAACGATAGGCCGCCTCCGCGGATCTCTTTCTCACATCATCCCAATGAACCCAAACTCTATCCCTATATCACATACATGAGCACACCGATCAGCCTCGCGCTCCAGCTCAACCACGCAGCACCAACGACGTGTAACCGAGCGCGCCAGCCCGCTCGCCGACCCCAAACTTCAGGAACATGGCACATTACCAATCCCATGCCCGCGGAATCCGCCCTTCCAGTCCAGAACGCCGTTCACATGTCGTTGCCAAGCCCGAAGTCCTCCTTTCCTGCAACTGTGCCGCACGCCAAAGGATGCGAGAGCGAGTAATGTTGGTGGTGGCGTAAAGGGAAAGTGTACATCACAAAACGCTATGCACAATTCCTGGTTCCTCCCTCGTGCACGAACGTTTGGTTTTGTTCTATTCTCTTTTTAGGTGGGCCCTTGAGCGAGGCAGCACGTGGAGTTGGCGTGCATTTGCATTGCCGCGAACGTGGTTTCGGGACCCCGTTGTGCTGGGGTGGATGAGGTAATCGCTCTCCTGGGACGACGATGTGATGTCTAAGGGGAGTTACATTGCTGAATGTATACGGTATACGGCCAGCATCTACAAATCTCCTATACAATGTGCCCGGGCCAGGTAGTATCTACGGCATCAACGATATCCGTAATGTGCTATACCATAACTTCCTTGATATTGTTGTCGTTCAGCGCTTACGGCGGCTCGAGGTACCATGCGGGTAAACTCGTTTCAAAGATGGGACGTTGAATCGATGTTCAGGCGTGACATGTTTCACTTGGACACTGGTGGAAGATATGACTCGACGGCCTCTGGGATGCCTTGTCTTGTTGAAAGGTGTTGTTCGTGGAGGTATTTGATATTGTGATGGCTTGTGCTGAAGCACGACCTCAACTTCAGGACCTTGACGCTTGGGGCGGAAGATCTCGACAGCGCAGAGTCATGGAGCTTTTCGCGTTGCTGATCAACTGTACAAGCTAGCGACGTCGCTGCGTATATGTATATCCGAGTTGAAGGTTCATCAGGTCACAATGGAAAGATACCTAGGTATGAGGTACGCTACATGACTAGATTTTATCGCTTTCAACGGCTGCCCTCTCGTCAGGTATCGCGCACACACCAACCAAGAAAATGAGCGCTGCAAGTATTCGTCTGCAGTTCTTCAGCCTCAATCAATTTAAGAATCTATTCACAGTATCGCAATCTCCCATTCCCGCAACTCTATCGCTTTATTCCCGCGCGCACACTGAGATTGTCCTGTCTCCTTCCCCATCCACCCAAGCCTGCCCGGCACTTGTACCCAGCGCACAGCCTCCCGCGCGGCCATTGCATTGCAGACAGACTTGCCAGCAGCGCAGCACGCCGTCCAAACCTACCAGTAATCATTACGTTCCAAGCCGGACTACAAAATACCAAGACCGACCGACTAACCACTTGACGGCAACACCCGTTCGCCGATGCAAGATGCCCTCCGCGGAGCAGAAAGGGGAGGTAAAGCCGTGATTCGTCAATGTGCAGGTAACATCGTTATCGACGGACTTGTAAACTGCGAAAAATCACTCCACCGGGCTAACTGGATCTTACCAGCTAAACGTACAACCAGTCTCTCAATTGCATAGCTATTACCAACGACGTCGAAATTCGCGCAGGCACGATGACGAAGTCTGCGCAACGTAATAGACCTGTTTACCCTGGCCGCTTTGTGCGATTTACCCCTCATCTCTCTTCCATCATCGCACCCACCAGCGTGGAACACATGGACCTGGGCCAAGAGAGGGGTTTCGCACAAAAGCAAACACGAGAGTGGCAAAACTTCTCGAAGCCTTCTAGAAAGCATATCTTGTTCGCTGGAGATAAGCCACACGATGTGACGTCGAAGGTTTAATCGTCACCTAGTCTCGACGATCACCTAGAGATACAACAGCAGCGTTGTGGAGTACCAAAAGCCCGCTGATCTTTCGCTCGTTACCCAGTGGAGATGCTACCCATCTATTTTCACGTAAGACATGGTCGGAGCATGTCCAATCTCCCTGCGCGTCCTCGCGAATAGGAAGATGGGGAACTGGCGGAAGGCAAAGGAGTTTGTCTTAGCATTCCCGACCCCGCACGAACGTTAAAGGGGGCGCAGCTGAACCGCCGACGCCATTGCATGTCGAACATCGAAATCGCGAGTTTGTAATGACACAAATCTTCAAGCAAACCAATCGACGCAATATGGCCCAAGCATGCAAAGTGGTCGTCCAACCCGCGTGCAGTATTCTACCTTTCCCGCCAGCTCTCCTTATCCCGTTAGCGCGAAGGACGTAGCAAAAGCAGCGCATACTGATCGTCGCCTTCCCGTTGAGGTCAAGATAGACAGCTGTGTCAGCGGATCAAGACACTAGTGAGGGGCAGGAAGCAGGGCCAAAAGCAGCACGCCGCTGATCGCATGCGCCATGAGACATGATCGTGTGTGACGAGCGGCGCTAAGCAGTAACTGCCGTTAGGATAGTGGGCTCTCACAGCCACTGCAGTTTGTTGATCTTGGTGTGCGTGTGGTGGGATTCATCGGAGCACATGTCGGAATGGAGAAGGAACAGGTTGTGATGGTGCCTTGCATGCTTGCAAGTAATCGATGATGGCGATATTGGTATGAATAGCATCACAATAACCGACTAAGCGATTCGCTCTGGTTGGTGCTTGGCCAATACTTTGGGTCTCTCTTACTCGGTACGTATATCGGTGTGGGAGTATGTATATGGGATGTATTCCGGATAGCTTATGCCTCTGCTTACACTTTTCAGCCCCGCTTAAACTCACGATCGGTAGGGGAAGTGTGTCTGCACTAACCTCACCATGTTCAGCAAAAACGGCATGATGTAAACTCGAAGTTCCGCCCGTACTACTGCACACACGGGTCGCTAGTGCATTCAAACATGTACAATCTGCGTATACCATGTCAAAAGCCTAGACAAGGCGGCACGTTACACCGCGTCACCCCCATGCCGCATCGTGATCGAGCAGCAGTGATCGTGGATCGTGATCGCGCTTTTCGCGTGGAGCACCAGCACAACATCATACAGATGAGGCATCACCCCTACTTCCTACCCCCAACAATATTCTAGACCTTCCAAACCGAGCAGATTAATCAAGTTGCGCCGCGCCCTCCACCTTCGGGCCTGCTCTCACGGCTCTCTGCAATAGGAAGGTTCCCACGATACATTCTTCCCTGCGATCGACGATGAGGCTGACGAAAATTGATGAACAAAATACCAACACCATGGGCTATCGGTCCTGTAGGTTTCTCACGATACCACATGCACTTTACATAACATCAGCATGAAGAGGCACGTGAAAGCACGTCATTTAATCCGCACTCGCGCCTTGCTCGCCGCGTCCATGGCAGAAAGTTATTCGACATCCACGTCCCTGTCAGAGTTCGGTTTATCGCAGAAGGTTAGAGCCAAAACTCCACTGAATGACCGATCCGGGCCGGCCGTGGACTGCCATGGTGCCGTCTGGGCGCGTGTGTCGAGTTATTTCCATATAGTAGGGCTTTAATCTATTTTGCTTACTACTTTCCCTTGTTCCCCGGCAAACCACATGGACGTCAACAGACGACAACGACGATGTGTCAGATTTGGCTGAGCTCAACACACGCTCGCGCAATCTATGTCGCGGGTTCTAGAAGGTGAGAGTACGTCTGGGTGTGGTTTCCATTAGAGTGATATGGTTCTTGCATGATGCGGGAGTGCCCTATGTCGCTTCCCCTGGTCTTGAACAGACCGTTGGGGATTGTCATTCTTTGGTATTCAGTGTTTACACCAATCCTATCATTTATCTCTACGCCTATAGCGTAATATGTCTCGTCAATAACATTGTCTAAGGCCCCTACGAAGAAGCGTTTGGTATTCAACGGTGTGTCATCTATATAAGTGATGGGGGGTTCAAGTTCATGCTGAACCCTACGACTTGAGACATGTCGTCTCTGTTCTTATTGATGTAGGACGAGAGCCACTCAACTGCATCGGCAAAGGTGATAATGCCGTTATCTGGACTGGTAATGGTCAAGTGACGCAGTCGCTTGCAGCTGGTCGTTTCGACGTAGGCCCCCACAGGGAGGTCGACGGCGATCTTGCGGCAGGGTAGTAGATTAGCGGACTGTCCAGCGATGGGATGGTCTGGGAACGGTATGTGTGTATGTAGAGGTAGACCTTGTGGATGCATCGGAGTGTACTTGGATGCGAGATGTGTCTTCGAGGAATGACCAGTGTAGGTGCTCGAAGTCTTTGCTTGGTGTCGCCCCTACTTCGTATTCGATTGCACTCTCACTGTCACTCCCGTTGTCATTGTCAGCATCCCTTCATCTGTACCTTCGTCTTAGCTGTTGCTGGTCATTTTCCCGGCCATCAGAGTTGCGTTCTCAGTCATATCCTGTTTGTTGCTTGTGAACATAATGGTCGCAACAGATGGGAAGGAGAATGCGAGTTGCCACGGACATGACGGCACGGAACATCCCTCAAGCAATCGAGGTAGATATTAATCAAATGTTAATGTTGTCCAAGTTATGTACATCGACATGGCTACTTCTGCTCGAGTGAGTAGACGTTGATGGAACATTTCTCACGTTCAGGGTAGACCTCGCGATAGTCGATCTTGATAAGATATATTACTATTGGTATCTGTAGATGGTGAAACGAACCGAGACTCCATCGCTTAATACCATTACCAATTTCCGTTATGCGCCCCTTGGACATATGAAAGAGATATATAATACACCATACGCTCAAAACCATCCGATGACATATGAGAAGGACGGAACTCGGACGATGCGCTCACAAGCTGCGACAGAAAAAGCGCAAGGACATCTGCATGAGCTTGCACACAATATCCAGGTCAACGTGTCTAGAACACGATCAACTGTAGACCAACATATTGACGATGCACCCAAAACTCAAAACGCATTGGTAGCAATTTGCGTACACCACCTCGCCGTGCACCTTCTCGCCGATGTGGAGGGCTACACCCGAGGACGGCGAGATGTCATCCCTTTCACCGATAGTCGCCGTCCGAGAAGGTCCGTGGAACGGCACGATGCGCGCGGTTGGTGTCTGAGTGAGGCGTGGGCGGTGGAATGAAGGACGTCACATGTCTGGGATTGGGTCGCCAAGCATTGACACGAGGATAAGGTTTCCAACCGAAGGAGGACTTGTACGGTGTACTCGCTGCTGGGCTCAAGCCACGCGCCATGGTCTCGGAATTCGTAAAAGCAGCAAGTGTATGAAAGTCGTGTCGGTTGCCGGTACGTAAGGGGGATCCTACCTCCCAGAGGGTCGGGCGCATCAGCGGAGGTGTATCGTAACTCCGAGCCATGAACACTAAAGGAAGGTATTGCCAGCAATGGGACTAGTCCACTTTCCCTTCTTCGCGGCCCGCATCTCAGCGTACAGGGCTGGGTTGATGCCTTTCTTCTTACACCTCTTGAGTTCAGCTTCGGACAGAATACTTGTGTCGAAGTCGCTAGCACTCCATTTACTGCTTCCGCTTGACTTTGAGCCAGATCGACTTCGCTCCACGTTGTCTAGTATAGACTGAAGGGATCGTTCCTCGGGGTTAGACCGTTGCTCTTCTGATAGGGATGTTGTCGATCTTGAAAAGCTGGAGATGTGGGCGGACGTCCGATCAACCGAAGTTGACTTTGCTATGACTAGGCGAGTAGGGCTGGGAGGAGGATCTTGCGACTTGTCTGTCAACCGCCGAGGCATCATCTTCCGGAACAGTGACTGCGGTGTGTGGTGATCAAGACTCCCGTACTCTAGGGGTGTCTCTACGGGTGTCGACGTTCGCCTCGAGCTTCCACTTGATGAGTTCATTGAAGAGGGTTTGGACATGATACTGGGCGGAGGATTGGTTGGCGGATCATCTTCTAAGGTAAACCAATCCGGCGAAGGAGCCTCAACCTCAGGCGGGTCATGGCCATAGATGCTCTGATCATCAGATGCTGTCGTGTTTACCGAGTTGATAGTTTCCAGTGAAGTCTGGCGCCTTAGATGGGGAGGAAAGCGCTTGATGTTATTGATTTCCCTCTTGTTGTTGCGATACGATATGAGCCCGTGTGGATGTCGTCGCGTGGATTGCGGCTCAAGTTGGGGATCCGGTTCGGCTGACCGCACATTTTGAGGTTCTTCATTTCGAAACGGACGAGAAAACTGGCGGGCTGGATTCTTTGGCGGCGGCGCATCGACTGGATGCGCTCGGAGTGGATTGAGGCCTGCTGAGGCAGGACGAGATGTCGCTTGGCCGTCAATTGAAGCAGATCGACTGCGCGCTATTGGGGGTGGGGCTGCTTCATCCAGGTCTTCGTCGGATTCGTCAAAATCAAAAGTTCGGTGGTCCCTGTACTGTTTCTGCGCCTCGAGGGCAGCTCTCGGCGAACGACGGATGGCAGGCGGTAGGGCGTCGTCAACGTCCATGGCAGGTTGTGTGAAGTTGGATCATGACATCTGGAAAAAGGAAAATCAGATGTGAAAATGCCCCGATACCCAGCCTTCACGTCCCCGCCCAACCAGCCAAAGGTTCAATCATGACGCAGAACGGGCTGCCAGAATCCTATGGCGTGGGTTAGCGTGATCGGAGGATGCCTGTACCTTGCATAGCGTTCACGATGGGATCCGTCGACATGTCAGATCAGATCTGGTGTTGAGCATTAGCGCAGATGTAGAGACGCACGCTGATTACAGCTCGTCAGCTTCTATATACGGGTGTCTAGGAATGTGTAGACAGTCTTCTCATTTGCAGAACGGCCGAATGGGATGCGGAGACGGACGGCAGGAATCCTGTCGATTACGCGGGTGGCTAAGGTTTTCGGCCGTTTTGGCCGTTGGAGACTGGCCAGCCGTGCCAACGGCCTCGCCAGTCACGTGGGCAGGCGGCGTTGTTGCCTCTGCTGGGGAAGGTGTTCGGCGTCACTCGAAGCAGGCGCAAAGTCAAAACGCGTTTCAAGCGCCCAAGACGTGTCAGCAGCGGGCTGGGACATGGATGGGGCGCTGCGGTGGCTCCGAGCTGATCAGTGATGTTTCGACTTGAGCGGGACCTGACAGGCCCAGGCCGCTACGGCCGAAAGGGGCTAGGCGACGACCAACTAACCGCAGGTGGCTCCTTACTTACTTGAGCTTCACGGTCGCTGTGCACGCGAACAGCATGTATGCCACCACCACGACTCTAGCACCCCCGCCGCGCACGACAAGTGCCCGCTCGCCATGAGCAACGACGCGCCCACGCCCATCTCGGACGACGAGGTTGTGGCCCTGACCAAGGCGGCCTTTGAGCACTCCCGCCAGGACATCAACCACCGCGCCGCCGCCGAGACGCCCCGGGAACTGCAGCAGCAGCAGCCCGGCATTACGATTGACCTGGGCCACAAGAACATCGCCCGCCTGCCTGACGAGGTCATCGATGTCATCCGGGCCGAGATTGAAAGGTACACGGCCTTGCTGCCCGCGCCTGCTATGCCTGTAGTTGGCGGTAGAGAAGACTTGTTGACCTGTTAGGCTCGCTCTTTCCCACAACCTCCTCTCGACCCTCCCCTCGCGCCTCATCGAATGCAGGCGCCTCCGCTACCTCAACGTGCGCTACAATGCCATGCGCGAGATTCCCAATGCCGTATGTTGGCCCCCGCAGTACCCTCCGCCGGCAAGACCCGCTGACACCGCCCCAGATCCTCGAGATGACCTCGCTGGAAATCCTCGACGTGAGCAGGAACAAGATCAGGATCATCCCGCCCAAAATTGCAAACTTGACGTCTTTGAAGGTGCTGGCAATCGCAAAGAACAAGATTGAGGAACTGCCCGTGTGTCTGGGCGAGATCAACAGCTTGCAGGTCCTTAAGCTAGACGGCAACCAGCTGGTCTTCCCCCCGCCCGACGTGTGCACCATCAAGGACAACGCCCCCTCACCCGCAAACGAGAACGAGCGCGATGCCGTCATAGCCACACAAGTCAAACGCTTCATGCGACAACACATTGCAAAGGAGCGTCAGCGGTCCGATTTGGAAAGACTGCGTGTCGAGTCTTCTGGGGACGAGAGCTGGACCGAAAGCAACCCGGAGACACCGCGTCCGTCGAAGCGAGCCAACGGGGGGCGCTTCCCAGTCAGGCCCAGTGTAGGCAACATCGACGGCTTCTCCGACGCCAAGGCAGACTCTCCTGGCCTGCCTGTCCCACCTATTCCGGTTCGATCTCACT
Source organism: Alternaria infectoria (assembly GCF_024043175.1). Taxonomy (NCBI): domain Eukaryota; kingdom Fungi; phylum Ascomycota; class Dothideomycetes; order Pleosporales; family Pleosporaceae; genus Alternaria; species Alternaria infectoria. Next base: position 957,752 of record NW_026250691.1, read on the forward strand.
ACCGCGTCGGTTCTACAACGAGCAACGGCAATGGCGCGGGCATCGTCGTTTCGAAGAAGCCTCCGGTTTCGCCGCTGGTCTTGACAAACGGGAATAACGAGCGTAATCGAAGCCAGAGTGAGGGTTCGGGGCCTTCGTCGCACCGCCAGAAGCGAATGGGCATATACACCAACAAGACGTCTGAGCTGGGTTCCGTCGACGAGCTGCGGCGGACAAGTCACTTCCGCGGCTTCAGCCAGGGAATCGTTGTTCCTGCTCACTCCGCAGCGAATGGTCTGTCAGGTCCTGCGACCGCTGGTGTTTATGGAGATACCGGTACCGTCAGATCCCTCGCGAACCGTCCACTATCCGACGTACGAGAACACAGGCGGAACTCGCGTGCGCCGGACATTGTCGTCGAAGCTGCCAAGAACTTTCTCTATGCTATTTCTCAGCTGCACGACTGCGTCTCACACATGGTACGCTCAATCAAGCTCACCGCCAAGACGAAAGAGAGCCTGCGTCGCAAGGAAGACTTTTACCGCAGGTACTCAACTACCTACCTGAACATCCGAGCGCTGAACGAGGTTCTGCACAAGTTTGACAGGCTAGTCGAAGAGGACGAAGAAGATGCCCAGAAGCTTTCCAGAAGCGTGTACATGTATGCGCTAAGGTGCCTCGAATCTTTCATGTCCATCAGTCTCTCAATTGCCGAGAACCGCGTCGAGATCACCCAGAACGCAAATGTGCACATTATGCGGACTTTCTTGTTTCTCCAGCAAGCAAGCATGATCGAGATGAGGAACGCCTGTTCGGTCCTGGGCGCGCAATTCAAGGACACTTCGGTAACTTTGCGCAAGCCCAGCAATCCTGACCCAGTAGCTACAGTGCGCGCACGCCCATCTAGGGTGAATCGTCGATTCCAGGCATCACCGCCCCAGCGCAACGGCGGCTATCAGATGCCCCCGCCAGTTATACTGCACAGCAATGACAACAGTCGATCAAATACTTTGACGAGCATCAGCGCCGCCACGCCGCGTTCCGGAGAGTCGTTCTCAACACTAGCGCCGTCCATGACCCGATCGAACACACTGACCAGCAGTTTCGACGAAGCAGATGAAGACGCTCAATTCGACCGAGTCTATTCGAAACTCAGGAATGCATCCGACAGCTGCAGGCAATCTATGCCACAGATCACACGTATGATGCGAGAACAGTTCGACGGTCTGCGACGCGATCTTGACAACGAGGATCCCCGAATAAAGGCGCTAGCGAACCTCATTGATAAGAGCAATGATGTCCAGCAGATGACAAATCCTCTTGCCGCCCGCCTGTCACAGATGCAGCTTAAAGACAGCTACACTAGGAACCAGCCCGAGTTCTGGCAGCAATGCATGGGTTTCATCAGGGTACGTTGATCCATGTTTTGTTTCGAATCGAAGTTTCGCGAACTGGATGTTGACTTACGTTTGTTTCAGGCTTGGCAAGAACTTGCCGCGGCGTATACCCAGCAGGGCCGAGAACACAAGCTGCTCTCTGGAGAGATCAAACAGCTTATGCGGCCACTGCACAAGATGGTCAAGGAAGCCACTCTGGCTATCAACGACAGCCCGTGGTCGCATCTCACTAGCAGCAATACGGGGTTGATGGGTCCACCGAGCTTGTCGTCCATCACTTCACGCGTGCAACCACCTAGATTCATGAAGCAACCCAACGGGACCATGTCTTCGAGCGGCGGACCTTCGTTCCCGGGCCCCATCAACACGTCTATTCCAGCGATGGCTTCGGTCTTCTCCGCGCAGCCATACTCTAATGCCAGCTTCGGGTCGCAAGGCTCGGGTGGGTACGGCACACCCGTTCCGGCGACACCCCTCAGTGCCGCCCTAGGAGCAGCTGCTCAAGCGACTGTCCCAAACACGCCTCGCGTCTCTCAACCTTCCAACACGCTCAACGTCTTCGAGCGGGCTGATCGCTTGCTCAGCCAGACCAGTCGACGTGTGTAATTTACAAACGACGTATGGACTGTAACGTACCCCTGACTTCGCCTATACAAGTCATGCTGATGCACAGCAACGTAACTACGTATTCTCTCCTTTACCTTTCTATACTTGTACTTCAGAATGATCTTTTTGTTTTGTATTGCATACTATTAGCGACGGCGTTTGTCCGGATTTCACTCTTTTTTCCTTTGGCAACGGACGGGCATATTCGGGCTTGCATATCGGACATGGTGTTTGAGATAGGTCGGGATCAATCTTTTTTCTATTGCATACTGGGCGTTTTCTTGTCTTTGGTCTTGATGGAGCTGGATGGAAGGTTGCTTGATCAAATGGTCGGCTGAAGGATGGATTGGTCGAACCTCTGGTTAGGTCGGAATGATATGGCGCACATACGACACGAGTCTTAATGTCTACAATGAGGGCTGGCTGCCTGGTTCGTGGCAAGAGATGGGTTTCCAGTTCGCTGGCAGAAGTCGTAACGGAATATATGGCGCTAGCTGCCATGACGCTGAGAATGAGAAGCGATTGTTCATGCAGACAAAGTGCCCAATGCAGAAGACACCACGAGAAGGTGTACTCGTGAAGTGAAGAACACCCAGAAACCGGAACACAGATATTGATAAAATAGAAATATGTCTTATTGATACGTCAAGAGCGTTATAGTAGCCAATTTCGAGAACCTCAACGCCGTTCCTGCCTTTGTAGATGTAACCCAACCAACGCGACCAGGCGTGTACAGTCCAACCCATCCAAGTATACACAACGAATACAACATTGTCAACTGCCCACCCCTCAAAGCCTAACATTCGCACCAATCTTCCCACCCTTGAACCAGATATCTTCCCTCCACTCCCCAATCCTCACACCCACATACGCAAAAGCACTGAGTTTCAACTGCCCACCCAGCGCCCTCTTGATAGCCTCGTAACCAAGACTACCAAACGACCAGTCAACGGGCAAGCGAGGTGATTCCGACAGGCCAGGCGGGACAGCAAAAGGCGAGTCGTAGACGATTTTGCCCGCAGTGTGGCCTTCGTAGTAGGCGGTTGCGTCCATGCTGGTGATGTACATGGTGGTGGAGCGGAAGGGGGAGGCGAGGGTAAAGACAGCGGTGCTGGTGATGAGGTGCATGGTGGTGCCGCGGATAAAGTGAGATCTGCCATCATCGTCTGGGTCGGGGTTGGAGCCGTCGTCGGGTTTCTTGGGGGTGGACATGTGCGGCATGGGGCGTTCGATGGGGAATTGCGAGAGGAAGCGGCCGATGAAGGGAACGGCTGGGACAGACTTTTCATGAGCTTGCACGGTTATCGTGGTGTTGTATCCTGGTGGATGGGTCAGTGGTTGGATGTATTGTGTTGACATTTAGGGACGTACCTGATATGTACTGCGAGAGTAGTTCTGCTCCGATCTTCTTGCCCTTGTCGCCACCATATGTGTAGGGATCCCAGAGGACAGAGGCAAGCTTGTTCGTGTTGTTACCAGGAGAAACCTCCATATCCTTAACCGTCGCACTGCCAATGTGAGAGCCATTGGCTAGGATGTTGATGTTAAAGTAAGGGACCGTAGCAGAGTATTTCGAAGGATTCGTAAAGTTGACGAGGGCCGTGATGGTAAGGGAAGTGGGCGAAGTTTCGACAATGGCTAGGTTACCAACTTGTACGTTGATCTTGCTCGCCTCGTCCTTACCGTCACCAGGCTGAGCGTCTTTGCCGCCATGAATCGCTGAACGCCAAAAGTTAGCTAATTGCAGGGATCGCGGCCAAACTTGGATCACGAACTGGTTACGAACGTTTGACTGGTACGACACCTTGCGCCGGAATGCCTCGCACTGCGAGTTTGCCCATGGGCGTATCCACGCCAACGCTGACCGCAGCCTTGAGGTCCATCAGGATTGATTTGCCGCCGAAGAGCAGAGCTTGCACAACCTCACTGAAGAGGTCATCGTCGAGAATCTCGATGGGTGCGTTCTTGATAACGGATTGAACAAGGAGGGAGGGTCCTTCAGAGCCATGGCCTTCAATGCGGGTGGAGTTTGCCTTTTGCCACTTTTCAAGGTTCATCTTTCCGAGCTTCTTCTTGTGATAGTAGATATCTGCATCAGCTTTGACTTGGGTGACATCAACGGGGAAGTTCATCTCGTGGGGTAGTCCGATGTCAACATTGACAATACCAGAGATCTTGGGACGAGCTTCAGGTGTGCCGGGCTCAGCGAAAGGGTTGGGCAGGCTGAAGTGCATGTCGGCAAGAGAGAAGTTCTTGATAAGGCTTCCCATGGACTTTCCGGCAAAGGGAACCGGGACGGTAATGTCCTTGAGCAGCTCACGGGCCCAATCGGGTGTAGCTGGGTCAGGGAACTTGCAGCAGTTGATGTAGATGGTTGCGTCTTGGCCCTTCATGTAGTCGCCCAAGAAGGCGTCAAGCGGAGACTTGGCCGAGTTGGGGCAGACTTCAGTCATGCGATCTGAGAGCTTGTCGACGTTGCCAGTGACATCGACCTTGACGTCTGAGTTGGGCTTGATTTCGAGCTGGCCAGTCTGAGCGGTTCCAAGCATGATGTGCTTGTCAGATGCCGAGCAGCCCTCAATGCCCACGTCGACAGCTACTGGAGGCAGCGTGATCTGGACAGGGAAGTCGTTCTGCACGACGATAGAGGCGTCGGCACCAAGACCCTTTTGCCCATGCTTGGCCTCGCCGAGGTTGAGTTTCGTGATGTTGTAGTGGGGAAGAGTAGGAATGTCGCCGCTCTGGAAGACCATGGACTGCTCGATGAGCTGCTCGCCGATGTTGATCAATCCAGACTTGAGAGGGACGGAAGCCTTGCCCTTGAGCCTTATCTGCCCCAGTCGGCCATCGATCCAGTCGTTGGCGACGCTGCGGATACCGTCGGGCGAACCAGACTGGACGGTCGCAATAAACGAGACATGGGTCGTGTGGCCATTCCTGATGTTTACCTTCAAGCCAGGTATCTTGGCCGTGCCAATCAAGACGTTGCCGTACTCGGGCAGGTAGACGTCGGCATCGAAGGGCCCCGTCTCAGCTTCGTGCGCAATCCAGGTGCCGAAGCGGCCGAGGTTGCGCACGCTCTGCTTCTTCACTTTGTTCGCGTCCATGGTAAAGTCGCCTTCTATGTGCACCTTCGCGCCGTGGTCAGTCAGCCCGTCCATGGAAAGCTTGGTGGGCTTGAAGTCGGCGGCCTGCATCGAGTACTCCTCGATGCTCTCCTTGGCGAGGAAGCCGAGCATGATGAAGACGACGAGCAGACACAGCAAGATGAGAGCCAGTATGCTCGGCCATCGCTTCTTCCACAGCGGGACTTTGCCACTGCCGCTCTTATCTGAGGAGCCACTGAGCGAGCGCAGCAACGAGCGTGTCGCAGGCGTGGCTTCGGCGTCGTCTGGTCTGTCGTGCTCATCGCGGTCTTCCTGCGACAGGAGCGGCGTCTGTTCGGTGGTGCGACTCGACTGCTGCGAGCGTGCTGAGCGCGACGAGCGGGCGGACTTGTGCGAGGCCGGGCGCGAACTAGAGTTGCGGGTGTTGGCGGCGGAGCCCCACTGCTCCTCTTCGGGGTTGTCCATCTTCAGACGGAGGGGCGTCCAGGCGAGGGACATGACATGCGGAGAGATGGAGGGGTCGAGGTGAAGGGAAGAAAGGAACCAGGGCGGTTGACGGGTGGTGGAGGGAGTTGTTCATCGTCTCGTCATGAACTCAGCCACTGCCTGGGCCGGATAAGACCAGGAGCGACGTGTGCCCGTGCCTGCCGCGGCCGCTAGCCCCGACCCCAGCGTCTCCACAAACATGCGTCACCTCTTAGTGCGCTTTCACAATAATTCACTGCTGACAGGCCCGCGCCTGTGACTCAATTGCCTGCTGTTGGGACGACATAAATACTTTGATTCACTCCGTCTAGCTTCCGAAAAACCATTGAAGCAACATGCCCGCTTTCCGTCCTTCGCCCGCTGCTCTGCGGAGCTTGCGCCGCTGCTACTCTACCTCCTCACCAGCGACACCGCCGACATCGCCATTCGCACCCCGACATCTCCTCTCTATAGCCGACCTCACACCTGCTGAGCTGACCACGCTCGTCCAAAATGCACACCAACATAAGACGACTATCAAGCAGACAGGCGAGGTGCCGCACTCGATGCGCGGGGCATTGGCAGGCAGGACCGTCGCAATGACCTTCAGTAAGCGGAGCACGCGCACGAGGGTATCGACAGAAGGCGCCATCGCAGCATTTGGTGGCTCTCCTATGTTCCTCGGTAAAGATGATATCCAATTGGGTGTATGATGGCTCCTTCCATATCCTGAAAGCCCGCTGACACAGCATTCCAGGTCAACGAGTCTCTCTACGACACCTCGCTCGTCCTCTCCAGCATGACGGCCGCCATCGTAGCCCGCGTAGGCCCCCACTCTGACGTAGCCGACCTCGCAAAGCACTCGAGCGTGCCTGTCATAAACGCCCTCTCCGACCTCTACCACCCTCTCCAGATCATCGCCGACCTGCTCACCATGGCCGAGATCTACCCCTCCACATCCTCCACCTCTCTCGGTCTCGAAGGCCTGAAAATTGCGTGGATAGGAGACGCCAACAACGTCCTCTTCGATCTAGCCATCGGCGCAACAAAACTCGGCATCGACATCGCCGTCGCAACCCCCGCTGGCTACGAGATCCCCCAAGCAATGCGCGAAGTCATCTCCCACGCTGCGCAAACCTCTCACCACCCGGGAAAACTGCTCGAGACAAACACACCCGAAGAAGCCATCAAGAGCGCCGACATTCTCGTGACAGATACATGGGTGTCCATGGGCCAGGAAGAGGAAACCGCCAAACGCCTAAAAGCCTTCTCAGGCTTCCAGATCACATCTGAGCTGGCGAAACGGGGTGGTGCCAAGGACAACTGGAGCTTCATGCACTGCCTTCCCAGGCATCCCGAGGAGGTTGCTGATGAGGTCTTCTACGGACCCAGGAGCGTCGTGTTCAAGGAGGCGGAAAACAGGTTATGGGCTGCCATCTCCGCGCTGGAAGCGTTTGTAGTAAACAAGGGGAATATTCAGTGACTAGATCCGTGGTTCGAATAGGACAATCTACAGGAATTTTCGTCTTCATGTCTATTACGAACGTATACCAAACTACCTATCCAGCCATTCAACAACTCCACCTCACTCCCTCTTCTTCTCTTTCTCCTGCCCAACCTCCTTCTCCGCTTCACCATTCACTTCATCTCCATCCTTCCTCTCCTTCAACCCCTCAACACCCTTTCCCCAAGCCCCAGCCTTCTTCCCCCACGTCATCATGCCCCAAGCATGCGTCCAGCTAAACTTCGGTGGCGCATCAGGATGGGTCCGGAACGGACTGGCACCATGCTTGAACATATCCTCCATTTCCCTCTGTCGGTCTTTTTCCAGCTCATCTTTTGACAAGATCTTCGTATTCGGCGGCAGCGAATCCGGGGCCGGCGCTGGAGTAGCAGCAGGGGTAGGACGAGATGTAATAGAAGAAAAAAGCTTCTCCCAATGTCTCGACTCCACCGGCAACGGCCTCCACCAACCGGTCCCGTCTCCACTCTCCACACCCGTCGCCGATGCAGACGAAGCAGCAGCAAACCTCTCCCACCACTTCCTCGAACACATCTCCCAAATCCGACTCTCGGCCCTCTTGACCGCAAACTTCTCATCCTCACCCGTCAGCCCCCCTATATTCGCAAAGTCAGGACTACCAGGCCCAAACTTGCGTTCGTCCGTGAAAGACGTGCCCGCCTGGCGAGACCGGTTCGGCGGGTCGTCTTCGAGTGCGTCTTCAGCCAGCGTGTCGGAAGAGTAGGAAGAGATGTTTGGTCGGAAGGGCGAATTGAGATCTTGATAAATTTCAGAATAGGTTTCTGGGTACACGGCGTCGGAGTCTAGGGTCTCTTGGCCTGGTTCGCTGGATGCGGAGGGGATTTTGGCGGGGAAGAAGATGCCGTCCGGGCCGGCGGCTGCGGTGATTATCAGTCTGCAGCGGGCTTCGTACATGGCGTCGAGGAGGGTGATGAAGCGTCGTGCTTCGCTCTTCATTAGTAAACCCATGACTGGCACGTCGGTTACGATGAACGTGTGGTAGGTGGATGCCAGCGTGATGTAGTCTGCGGGGCCGAGAACTGCGCCGCAGAGTTCGGCGAATGTGAAGAATGCTACGCCGTTGTATTGCGCGGGGATCTCTAAGGGCCGGTTGTACACGGTGAGCGTTGCGGGTTCCCAGGGAATGGGGTAGGAGTGGTTGGTTGCGGATTCGACAACTGTGTTGAAAGATTCTCCGAATTCGATCATGGTTTCGGCCGTGGTGGGCTGGATGAGGTAGTTCTTCGGGAGGTAGGTTGATGGGGTGGTGGAGTCTGTTGGTGCGTCGGAGACTTCTGCGGTACCCGTCGCCCCAGCTACTGGAGTTGAAGTTGACGTGGTGCTAGCGAGAGCTTCGGAAGCAGGCATCTGCACACTATCCCTCCTCTCCTCCTCTTCCTCTCTCTCAATCTTCCGGTAGTCCTTCTTCCCCTCCATCTCCCAAACTTCGCACCGGGCCCTTAGAACCTCCAAGAACGCAGCGAACTCTCCCATCTGGCCCGCTCCATCGTCTCTACGTGTATACGTGCTCTTACTCATACTCCATCCCAGGCGACTGAGCCGGTTTACTGGGCGCGAAAACTCCATGCCTGCGGCTTTGGCTAGCTCTTCCGGCATGCGGTTACTAGTCGCAATGAGCACGCCGCCAAGCTGGAAGAAGGACGTCATAAGATTAGACAGAACCTTGCTAGCCGCACGATCTGGGAGTTGGAATTCGTCCAGGAAGAGGATGGGAGACTTCTCAATGAGGTCGCGTGCGACCAGGAGTAGGGAATACTCATCGTGAGTAGCTCCCGGGCCAGCGACTAGCGATCTCGACATGCGGAGCTGCTCTAGGCGCGAGATGGTGTCGAGCATGAAGGTATTGAAGTGCCAGCGTCGCTTCTTGCGGTTTGGTAGACAGTCTTGGAACAGGTCTATGAGCATGGATTTCCCCGTTCCGACTTCGCCGTGGAGCATGAGGCCTTTTGGACTCTGCAGTTGCATAGCTTCATCGTGGCTGGTTAGGACACGCGTCAACGCTACAGAGTCTCTTTTGTCTTTTTGCGCGAGGAGAGATGTCCACACGCCCCTTCTACCGAAGCGGTTGACATGGGTATCTGTTGATGATGATGCATCTTGACCCGCATCGACGGCTCTGGTGAGTTGTTGGAGTCTCTTGGAATACTCTACACTCGGTTCATAGTCAATCAAACGGTCGTAGAGCTTTTGTAAATGTAATGCTGTAATTCATGTTAGTACATCCTCACACTAGTTTCGTCTAAATGGTAGACGTCATACCCAGGCGATGCTGCGCAGGATCAGGTCGGATCTTCTGTGTAGCAATGAGACTGCGATAGAGCACCAAGGGGTTGGTGATGGTAACACCGGTGGAAGGCATTGGTAGTCATTGGTTGTAAGAGTCAAAGTCTATGTGGCATGATGCTTGAGTGTTCGACATGGCCGAGGTGATCTGCCATGACATTGGACTAGACTGCAATCGGCGCTAGCGCTTTTGGGAAGTCCCGATATTTTATCGACGTGGTACGCGGCATCGAACGAAGGGAGGTTGGCAATCAGAACGTGGAAATCGAATATTTGCTATAAACGCCGGCCTGATGCAACATGGTATCGTGCTTGGTATAAGGTGAATCAAATGCTGGTGACGCCTGGAGACCATGCGTCGGCTATCTTTTTGACTTCTTGGATGAACTTCCGACTTGTGATTTGAGTCGAGCCGATCCTTTGCTCGGCATTTGCTGTGACTGGAGAGTGCTCATCTGGGTCGTAGAACCTACATAATGGCACCAAAGTCAGTATGCGTCTCAACCGAGCATCGTCCTGGAGTCTTACGGGTTTCTTAACAGCTTGATGTAAGCTGTCTGCAACGCCCTAAACGCCTAATAGATGTTAGAAAATGACGCTTATCTTGACAGCTTCAAGCTTACGGGTTTCATATCTGCATCTCGCAGCCCAACGGCAGTCGAGGTCTTGCTGTCAAGCGCAGTAGCTGGCCTTCCTTCCATGTCGACCACAATGACAAACTTGACTCCGGTATTGGTGAGCCATCCATACATCGCTAACCTCTCATCGACGGCCTGGAGAAGACCAAAGTCTTGATCTGCTGTTTTGTGTGGTAGGCGGGCTTCGAAGATGTCTAGACATGACGAAAGAAGGAACTGGAACTCCAGTGGCGCCCTCTCTTCTGCTGGGAAAAGTGATATATGGAGGGGGTTGTTCTATCAAAAGGGTCAATTCTATCTAGGTTGGAGATGTATACCAGGTGTACTAACATGCTTGCCAATTACGCCGATGCACGCAATGGACGGGACCTGGGACAGTCATCAGCGCATACCCCAAGTCCTTGGAACTTTCACTCTTACCCGGCCTGACATGTTGAAACGATATCACAAGCTTGGATGGGTTTGGTGGATCTGGGAGTATGCGGAGTAGGCTGGCCGACGTAGACCGAAAGGGTGATGGAGGGAGGAGCGATCGCCGGCTAACCTATCAGACGCCACCAAAATCGACGACTAATCGATTTCCGCCAAGCACTTTGCTGCACCTACCTCATCGACACAACTTCGCGACTCCTCGACCGCCACCCCACATCTCGCCTCTCCACTCCTTCCCTCCCGACCTTCCCTTGTGTCTGTCGCAATCATGTTCTCGACAACACGGTCTGCGGCCTCAATGGCTCTGCGAGGTTTGTCCCCGCCACCCCGAAAGCTCGCCGCCGACCGGGACTGACAGTGTGGACAGCCAAACCCGCGACGGCGCTCATGCCCTTCCGCGCCGGAAGCGCTGCTTTCCTCTCCTCGAGCTCTTCGGATAGGGCCACGACCATGAAGACGCCCGCGACCATCCCCGGCAACCCTGGAGCGCCACCACCGATGAAGTCCGCGCGAGTCGAGGTGCCATTGCCGAGTCAGGAGGGAAAGAAGGGTGCTATGCAATACGCATTGTATGTGATACCTTGAAAAAGCCCCGGAGCATGAGGCAGGGCGACAGGATGGGATGTACAAAGGCACAGGCTAACGTGCGGCAACAGGACCACACTCGACCAAGTAGCCAACTGGGCCCGCCAAAGCTCCCTATGGCCCATGACTTTTGGTCTCGCATGCTGCGCCGTCGAGATGATGCACTTGTCTACCCCACGATACGATCAGGATCGTCTCGGTATCATTTTCCGTGCCTCGCCCCGACAGTCCGACGTCATGATCGTAGCCGGAACCCTCACAAACAAGATGGCGCCAGCGCTGCGACAGGTCTACGACCAGATGCCCGACCCACGATGGGTTATTTCCATGGGCAGCTGCGCCAACGGAGGAGGATACTACCACTACAGCTACTCGGTCACAAGAGGATGCGACAGGATCGTGCCAGTAGACATCTACGTACCCGGCTGCCCGCCTACTGCCGAGGCGCTCATGTACGGAATCTTCCAACTGCAGAAGAAGATGAGGCATACCAAGATCACCAGGATGTGGTACAGGAAGTAGAGTGTGTTTTGGGTTGTGCGGTCTAGTCATTGGTCGTTTTATCTGCGAGTTTTGAGGGAGCAGATTCCTCTTGTACAAATCGATCTTCTATATGCATAGTCTATACCAAGTAAGGTGTGATGGGGTTACGCTGTCTCACCAAGTCCAAACATCTTGATCGAGTTCTTCCATGCTCTACATCATGATCAGCATCTTCCTGTTGTACATATCAGAAGGGAAAGGATAACTTACGCGTCGCATACCTCCTCCACGGTGATCTCCTTGATCTTTGCAATCGCATGTGCCACATGTGGTATCGTGGCTGGCTCATTCCGCCCCTTGACCATCATGCCCTTGGCGAACTTCTCCTTCTTGACCGCCTTGGGTAGCGGAGGTGCGTCTTGCAGATACTTGGCTGATGCATGACTAGGTCGCATCTCGCACCACGGGCCATCCGTCTCGATCTGCAGACGCTCAAGTGGTATTTGCTTGACAACTTCGATGTTCTCATCGGCTAGAAAACCAAGTCAGCCGAATAAGCAGTCGCGACAGGCTCGAAAAGACTCACTCTTCATGCTACAACCGTTAACCCCGATATCAAATCCTAGATCAACAAGCCGTTTCATCTCCTCTGCCGTTCCAGTAAAACTATGCACCAGCCCCCGTTTCGGCAACTTCTCCAATTTCGCCGTGAGAATCTTCTCAAAGTCCTCGCTCGCAGCCCGCGAATGGAGGAAAAGTGGTAGCTGTACATCAATCGCGATGTCCAACTGTGCTTCAAAGTACTTCAACTGCGGCTCCTTCGCCGTCAAGAACAGTCGATCATAATCAAGTCCTATCTCGCCAAACGCCACCGCATGACCCGCTTCTTTAGCCTCAAGCGCCAGACTCTTCAACGCAGATAGCAGTTCAGATGGGCCTCCAGGATGCGTATCGAAGTGTTTTGCAGAGCAGGGATGTACACCGACGGTTGCGTAGCATTGTCCTGGGTGCGCTTTGGCGATTTCAACGGCGTGTTTGGATTCCCCAAGGTCGGAACCTGTTACCATGAATTTCTTGCAGCCGGCGTCCACGGCGCGTTGGATCACGTCTTCAAAGTCATCTTCGTGCCGTTTGGTGCCATGGTATTCTCCCCGATAGATTGGGTCTGTGAAGTTGATGCCGATCTGGGGTGGGTTAATGGTGGATGGGGTAAGGTGGTGGGGTGCGGACCGACATCGATGTATTTGAGTTGAGGGGCTTCTGTTGCCATGTTGGGTATATTTAACTTTAAATTCCCGCTGAATAGTCTTATGGCTAGGACGTGTATTAGTACGGAATATATGAGTTCAGATGTTCTCTTTCAAGACGGAAGACATGATGACGCACTTGCAAAATTGCTAGACAGAGCTCCGATCGGGCTGAAAAGGCGCAGATTAAGAGCCGGATAGATTTTGGGGCTGGAATTGCAGAGCCTCAGGGTTCGACAGGACCTCAGAAACATCGATGACACTGATGGTGGGAATCTATTCGTTGGATTGATCGTTGTTGCCTCAAAGTGACTCTGACTAAGCTGCTTCGAGCCTAGTTTCAATGCTGGCATCTCTCGCACAGCCACCCTTCATCACAACTACTAACCTCTACGCCCTTTTTCGTCACTACAAACCCAGACTGCATCAAGCATTCATATCACTCGGTTGATTTGTGGAGTAATATAGACCTTAGAGCAACCAGGAGACTAGTCTGTTGCTGTTTTACAGCGTTCTGCGTCATCTTAGATACCTAGGTACTTTGCGCACTTGCGCGCCTTTGCTGCCGACTTGACAACAACCGCGAACACAATTTGGAATCTCGATGGAGAATCTGTGGCATCTTCGCCGTGTGGCGGACAACGCCGCGAAGGCTTGCTGGATTTGCTACAAGCCATCTACCAGTGTTTTGATTACTCCTACCAACAAGGTGCGAAACGACGGATGGTAGGCTGTACTTCAACGATACTGACTTATCTGAAGGACTTCTTTTACATATGTCCTGGACACTTGGTCGACCGTGGATTCTGTCAACCGGAAGCGGACGAAGCTAAACGAGTCGCAGACCAGAAGAAGCAAGAAGAGCTGGATCGTGAGATCGAAGCTGTGAAGAAAGAGTACGAGGAGAAGCAGAAGCTTAAGCGAGAAAAGCGGAAAGGGAAAGATAAGGAAAAGGACAAGGAGAAAGAGAAGGAGACCAAAGGCAAAGAAGCAGAGGAGGACAAGCAGGATGAGAAAGCCAAAGACGACAAAGCATGTGATGTGCACCTTCACTTCATCACTGTGCTAACTTCCTATGCAGATCAAGGAGCTCTCCAAAACCAAGGATCAAGCCCAGGCTGAACTTGGCCCGCGCATATACCAACTCAACAAGTGGGGCCGCATTTACAGACTCCTTGCTCCAGCTACATACTGACCCTGCACAGGAACTTCTATCAAATGCGTCTAGACAAGCTGCGGAATGCTGAGATTGCTAAACGGAATCGCGAACGACTGAACAACCCTGCAAACTTTCCGTCCGTGCCTAGCGGAAATCCTTAGACGCAGAGCGCGTCCTAATATCGACAATGGTCAATGTCACAGACCAGTCGTTGCTCCCGTCACCTTGGAGGAATTCATACCCGCATTTCGCCCGGCAGCAGGCAGGATCGGCTTATGCGAACAGCGACGGACCCCACGGCCGCCGGCCTTAGATCCTTCGAAGACGATGCAGTCAGCTTTTAGCGGCCGGTTCAAAGGCCATGCTTACCGAATGTCATACGTGTCACGCATATCGTCTGTTTATAGTTACGGTCAAACCAGATCTTTCGCCCTTCGGTAGTCTTCGCCTAGGGACGTTAATCGCTACCAGTGTGACGGGGATAGTCGGATACATTCATCCGTTCGACAGGTGCTACTTTCAGTCAACAACGCTCACACACTGCAGATTTACTCGCAAGATTCAGCCAGTCACACTTCGCTTGTGCAGACATCGTGCGGAAGTGGCTTGGGTGCTTGTAAGACGGCAGTAACTCCTATACCGATCTAAGCTGTCTTCATGCAAGTTTGTATGTCTGGTCTTGGCTACTCCCAATTGAGGTGGGGTTCTAGTTCGCTGCATCCATCCTCAAAGTTTCGGGGCCAGATATTAACTCATGGCTCTCGGATTTGGTGTGCTCATGATGAAGAGGCAATGATCAGCTCACTCAGTTGGCCCATGTCAGCCGTACACCAACCCATATGCTGTGTTATGACCCTTCATCTACGCCAAAGTTGCTTATCAGTATGTTCAGCAAGTCGTGGTACCCCGAGATCTTGGTATAACAACCAACGCTGTGTATCCAATCACTTCCGAGACCGGCACGTGTCGTGACAGGTACAAATCCTCGCTACGCAAGCCTAAACAAGGACAAGCTATACTGTGATCGAACGATTTGCAGGCAATCTGACAGTAATGGCACTGTGACCGATCTCTATGGGGCAGAGAGGAAGTGACAAGGGCACACAGCTCGTTGTTACCACGCAATGGCGCACCCCGCCTGTTCACCCTTTCGCTTATACCATTTGTCACCACATCGCATCTACTGAGTCATCTCATATCTGCGCGGGTGGTGACACGATAGGAGTCTTGGCGATGTGCTAACTCAGGAAGGATGCCCTTCTCAACGACATCCGCTGTGCCAAGCATCGCAACGGCTTGGGCACTTGGGTGTGTATGCAATGAGGAACATTGCTCAAAAGTACGCCGTTTCGAGTATGATACTATACAGCAGTCAAGAGCCATACGTTGTCTCCAACTTCTCCAACTCATGGAAGCGCTGATGCTATCCACCGCTTGGCACTGCATGCCATCTACGCTCCGCCGCTTCGCAATGCAGTCTATCCCAGCCCTACATTATCTCCTCAAACGCTCACCCGTTCATGTCTTAGATTTTTACTACATATTCAGATATCCGCTAATACCACGGTACAGGCCGTCCAACTACCGCCACTAAACGCGCCCTCCAGCCAGCCTCTTCTTTAAGATGCCAATGAGTGAGCACGAACGGGTAATCACGCGAACAAATCTCGAACCCTGCCTCAAGCAGCGGACTAAACGGTAACAGTAAGCCTCGCTTCCGATCTGCGCGCGTCAGCATCGTCCCGCGCATCTACTCAGCGACACATCACGTACTGCATCACATGCATGCTAGCAGCTTAATTTTCCGTTCGATTTGTCTTGCTTTGTTTTTTTGTTTATTGAAATCGCTTATATCTTCCCATAAGGTGGAGTCCATGACGGCGCAGAAGCCCTTTGCAGCATAGTCTGTTGGATGCGTAGGGCGTAATGTCGACACGCATCTTGTGACACTTGTTTGTCTCTAGCCTTGCAATAGGGCAATCTCACGATCCTGCAGCCACAATGCTGCTAGCTCATGGTGTCTCCGCTGCTTTAGTCTGTTCAGGCGTCCAAGGGAAAAGCTTTTGCGAGAGTGGACCTAGGGATCGATCCTACGACCTGGGATCAATGTCAGCGTAAGCACTTGACTGAGTGCAGTGTTTCGCGAACTCAGTTCCCGGTGATGTTGAAACATTTCCTTTTTGGTCTTGATTGATATTGAAGTATGTGGGATGCCGTGTTATGCGGTTGCAGATCTTGCGAGGTCTAGTATCGGAGATCAAGACGTGCATGCGGGACCGAGATGTGGATTTCAGTGACGGGTGACAATGTATAGTGACGTGTAATATATCAACTTAGGAAATGTTGGTGTTAGCGTCGCACGTCACGCAATTACGGATTCGCAGTGGACGAAACTTAACAGTATGCCTTTCAACAGCAGTAGCACTGGCATCAACGACTCGAATCGGGGCGTCGCCTCTGGCATACTATACAGTAAAGCTATAGCGCTGATTGGAGACCAGAAAAAGCACATCTCATCTGGCGGACGAAGACACTGAAACGGATTACTCATCTTCCCGTTGTCCTTCTTCACACTATCCTCAAAATGTGCCATACACATTTCCACAAGCTCTACCTGAGAGCCCACGCACTCAACTTGAATCTATGCGTAGATCAGAATATCCCGAGGTAGTGATCCGTCTTTCAGCAATGATCCGGCTCCGAGAGGAGGTGATTGGCGCTAACTGTCGTCAAGGCTGAGATTTTGAGGTCGCTGCTTGTACATACTTGCCCAGGTGGTTGGTGTCTTGACTTTAAGACCCACTTATAGCTGTCAACGCGACTGTGTGTGGTGAGCACTGTAGAGTTTCATCAATATGATTTAGTTGCTAATAGGTTATTAAGGCTTTTAATACCTGAAGAAATGCAGTAGAGAGGGAATACACGAAAAGTACAGCGATATGACCCTTTCATATTCGCTCCCCCCTCTAGTTCATGATTTAAGCGTGGTATGATGCCTCGTTCAAGCCCACTCTATCCCTTGATACAGCGATGACACAAAGACGAGCCACTCGAAATTCCGAAACTCATACCTTGCCCACAAGGTGAGTCCGTCTCAAAAGTAGCTACGGCGAATATTAGACCTAGATGTAGGACACATCGAAACATACACAAGCATCATGACCTGACAACCTGACGGAAACCTCAATCCAGATGGGGCTATCTCTTAGGTTAATGCTACTCATGCCATACCTCACATGCACAATCCGTCCCCTTGGAACCTATGTTGCAAAAGCAAGTCTGAAGTAAGAAGCGACGTCGAATTCGCCAATCCGCACTTCCTACTAACAAGAGAAACCCCTTCGAAACACCAAATCCTCTACAATATTTGCTATATATCTTCACCCACCACCCCAGTATTCCCTCCCTCACTTCATCCCTCACTACCCTACCACTCCCTCCCTCCAAACCACCCACCACGCACCCTCATCTCCCCCGAAACACCCTCCCCCCACACCTCGCATAACCCGTCCCGCTCCGTCCTGTCAGAGAAACCCGACATCCGAAACAAGCCATGATCCGTACTCCTTTTCGGAGAAATTAACAACGAGCGTGGGATGATGGCGAGAGGGGAACCGAGCCATGGATGGGGACAGCGTAAGCACTAACGAGCCGCACGTGTCAGGTTCCGTCTGAACGCTTGTGTTTTGGTCCGTGTACAATGGCGAAGGGGAAATACGCGTATCTGGGTCGATGATGGGTTTTTGGGTGGGGTGGGTGGTAGAGTTGGTGTAATGGGTTGGGGGAGAGCTTGGTAGGTGGTAAAAGGTATTGTGCTGGTGCGGGAGATTTATGTGAAGGAATTGAGGGGTTCTGGCTCTTGATGATGGCATGGGTTGAGGCAAGATAACTTAGGTAAGAGCTTGGGCGGAGTTCATGAAGCTACCACGAATGTATTCTCGAGCGCCTAGCCTTCTATTCCAGCCTACAATTAGAGAGAGAGAGCATCTTTTGGAACGCAAATGCACGGTCATTTGCCCTTCCAAGTTGCTATGCACAAGCTCGTTGGAGGAGCATGCATACGCGAGCTGATGATAGCATATTTTCAGCTTGCTGTACACTCCCTTTACATTGACGATGGAGTGCCGTTATCTAGGAGGCATACTCGCTCTTTCAATGTGGTATCTCGCGAGCATCTCCTCGCTGACAGGACGCGCACTCCTCTACCCACATATTCTGATTTTTGGGTACGTGCTTCAGATCTTGGCAAGTATCGATCCGCCACATACAACTGACATGAAATCATGTAAAATTCTGTCGACAAAAGGAGTCAGTGTCGGCGTAGCTGATGTTCTTTGAAAAGGGGGCAACGAGTGTTGGCTGATGGTGGTGGCGTGCCAAGGCCAAGTGCTGAACGCCGACAGACAGCTGAACTTGCTTTGCCCCTTGGCGGTGCGCCAGCAGGAAAACTCTTTTGAATGATTGATGATGTCAGATGAACTGAATCCGCCGTACGGACTCGCGGCTCAAGTGGGTATCAAAAGCCGGAAATAACGATCCCGCTTGCCAAGACTATGGTTCTAGTGTTGCATTCGGCCTCGCCGGCGAGGCTTCAGGTCAATGAGACGTTGAAAAGATTTTCTTCATGCATTGGCTTGACACACATGCTGTATAGTAGGTAAAAAGACTGTTTGGACGTCTTCGCTTGAAACAATAATCCCGGACTTCCTGTCCTATCAACGCCCGCTGAATCGATAAAACATCCTTGAAATGCAACAGATTTGCCGCTCTGAGTGGCACCAGAAATGTCATGGGCCGCGTAGATATATCTCTAATGTGTAAGACCGAATGCCGTCATCAGTGTCGTTATATACCAAAGTGCCCCGGTTTCGCCGCCGAGGCAAAAGAAATTGCGAAGCAGTCTGCGGGCGTGAAAACTTTTCGTAAAAACGAGGCAATGTCTGAGTGCCGCTCTATGGGACGAATACTAATGTGAAGATAGTGCTAGTGTCGGCTCGACCGAGACGATGTTGCTGAAGGGTCCGGTTCGACAGGTAAAAGCTGCTCGGATAAGCCACAGGGTTCGTTGCTACGGATCTTGAATAATCTCCAACATCCGGCAGCGCTGTACATGGCTCCAGGCCAGTAGTATCAAGTTTTTCGAAATCATGCCTCGTCGTGTGCTTCGTTAATAACACCTGGCTTGGATGCTAGGCTCGAGGGGCCGGATATAGAACCCATCGAGCCAACACGCTCTTGTGGTGGGGGCTCGTCTCTCATGCAGGCGTTCTCTAGCATGTTGGTCCATTTCCCACTGGTTCCAGCATGGCTATGCTTCAAGTGCTGTCTGAAATGGTCTGCGCGGAAGAATTTCTTGGCTTGGTTGCATTCACCAAACTTGTGCACGTGATTAAGATGCTCAGTTCGCGCTTCCCAGTCGGCAGGGTTGGGAAACTCTTCACCGCAATACCCACACACATCTGCCACGGCTGGACGAGTAGGTGAGGGATGGAAAGCTGCCTCGATCTTGTTGAGAGTGGCACATGACCAAGAATGACGGCGTAGATGAAGGGAATTCTGATGGCGCTCCGCCTCGTTCTTATTCTTGAAGCGATTGGGACAATACAAGCAAGTGTACTGCTTCTCTAGTTCGTGTGCTCTATGGCCAGGGTCAGCGTGGTTATTCAAGGGTGGGCAGACCAAATGGCGGTGGGCAAGCGAGGATCCATGCACTTACCGTAACTCATCTTCACTGTCGAATTTCTTGGGTTTCTTAGGGCAGCATTCGCAAATATAAGCCCCCGGTATGCGGCTTGCGATTGAATTCTGACGTGAGTGAAGCATGCTCTCCGTAGACATTTTTCGTATCTGCGGATGCTCGGCCTCTGAGAAACCCCGTTGATGCGGAGGTCGCGACAACGACCCGCGGGGACTAGGGTCCAACGACCTATTAGCTGCATATGGCGAGACTGCGCCTAACTCTGTTTCGCCCAAAGGCGACAACGCACTGGGCGATAGGCGCTGATCTCCGCAATAACTTGCCATGCTACTTGGAGCGGTTGAAAAGCCAAATGAGGAGCCAATCGAGCCACTACGTTGGCTTGCGGACCCAGCGGAGGACAGTGAGTTTTGGGTTGACTGAAAACGCGAAGCTGTGCAGTTCCGATTGACGAGCATTTGCTGGGAGCGACGGTGGTAGAGGTCGTTATGGCCAGTCGGAATGGGACGGTCATCGCGCGCGGCTTCAAAGGGCGGGGACGAGGCCCGCCGTTTCAGGCCACCCTTTGGGCCTAACTGATAGTCCTCTGACTCGGCAGGGCTGCGCTCGTTGATGTTCAAATCGCGCATTCCATTCTCTTCCATGCCAACAAACTCAGGGTCCGAAAATATGCTATGATCGTAGCTACCACGGTGTTGTGAAGAAGTTTCGTCCAAAGGACCTGGCGTTGAGATGCTGCCGTAACGTGATCTGTATGAATCCGCCGAGTCGAAGCCGGGACTTCGCCAGCCGCTGTAGCCAGGTGATGTAGCCGGTACAGTCAGTGGCTTCAATTGACCGTTGAGCTTATGTGAAGAAGCGTGTGTATCGGCGGCGGGGTCTTGGGAGTTGCCAGAGGGGAGTGGTGGTGCAGTCGTCCGTGTGGGTGTATTCGGGCCGCCAATTTTCGAAAGCAGCTGTTTATCGTAGGCTTGCGATGAGTTCTGGAGGGCTTTCTGACCGAGTTGTCGCTCACTCGTAAACCTGTCGCTCATTGTTAGTTATCCAACTGGCACGCAAGACGATTGAAATGAGAAAGCCAGCCATTTGTATGCACAAGGGATACAAGCAACCCTTGACAAGTTTTGGACCAATCGAAAAGCGTGTGAATCCTCCAAAAGACCGGGATCTGCCAGAGAAATGACAACACCGCATCTTAACCAAAGACACGCAAGTGCTGCAGCGCCTTGCAAGAGCCCTGATAGTAGTTGCTCTATGATATGAAGGGAGATGTAATAGCGTGTTCCGTACCTGTGGTTCCCGAGAGAGGGCCGAGCTTTGCTACTACGGTCGTCTTCGCTGGTGCTGTGTTCGCTCATACCGTCGATGGATCTTGAGAGGGACGGTTCGCGGCCGTGGTTAAACATATCGAGCGAAGGTTCCCGCGGGTGGCCGCCTGTGGCTCCACCGTATAAGCTCGAGCCAGGTTTGACTGTCGCGAGCCGATTTCCGCCAAAGCCGGTGTCCCTTGGGCTGTTTGTGTTACCCCATTGCCAACCAGGGTCTTGACCACCTCTGACTTCGATGTGACGTGGAGGAGGCAAGGGAGGTGGTGGCTGTTCGCGTGCCTGTAAAAACGGTACAGTCAGTGAGGGATTCATATGACGTATTGTGTCTCGGATGAGGCTGAAGTGCTTTGCGACTCAATCAGGAGCTATTTCAGGCGTGATGAAGCCACAAAGTGCTCTAGCCCTCTCCGTTGTATCCAATAGCTGGAGCACAAGCTGACATACTCTCGGGATGGCCATTGCGACAGCCGGGGTTGGTATCGACGGTCGGCGGTGGTGTGGTAGTTGGTAGTGGTGGGATTCACGCTGAGAATCATATACGCGAATACTCGGTGTGGAGGACATGGCTCGCGTGGAAGTTGAGGTCGCCGGGAGCCCGCCACTAAGGTGCAGCTGAAGCGTACTCGCGCAGCACGCGAGCAGCGCAGATGTGGCGAGCGCGACGAGCAAGAGTGAGTATGCTCGCTACTGGATAGTGTATGCAAGCACGGACCCTGGAGTAGAATGGTTAGCCGGAATGTACACGGACTGGCCGAAACAGGCAGGGAATGGAAGCAGGAGGGCGGGCAGAGGCAGCTGAGGTCGCGCGATTGCGTACTAAGATGCAACGTACCTGTGCGGTCGGTCGAGGGGACGTACGCGTCGTTGGGATGGCTTCTCGACGGCGAGGCTTACAAAAGCGAAAGCGGGGGCGCTAGCGCTTGCGGCTGTTGAAAGTTCAGCCCTACGAGGGAGGAGGGTCCTTCAGCTGAACGGGAGGGTTCTGGCCAGCACCGCCACACAAAGATATTGCTTCTTTTCACCCGAAAGCAGTCGTCATATGACCAGTCTGGTGCGAGCAATGCAGCGAAGAGTCGTCAGGGCCCCGGAAGCGCACAGCTCCTGCTACACGGCAGCGAACAAGATGGCGCGGGAATGCGGTAGGGTCCCTAGCGTCGAGGCGAGTGGAGTAGAATGGAAAAGGAAGCGTGCTCGGCCGCCGGCGTCGTCTGTTCCGTCGCGTCGATGTTTGTGCAGAACAGAGGCGCCGCTGGACAGCAGCAGCAGCAGCAGTTGGCAGACGGAGCAGAAGAAACGCCCTCCACCGGGGAGTGCGGTTAGCATAAAGCATACGCTCGAATGTCGGTGATTGGCCATGCCTTGGTTGCTCCTGGCACGGAGCGCAGTGGAGCTCCAGCAGGGGTGAGATGCAACCCTTAGGCGGTCGGAGGAGGGCTCTCGCTTTCGAGAAGCTTCAAGGTCCACGCCGCGACGCTCGTCTCGTGCATAGGGCTTGCCCTTAGCGCCTCGACGTCGCCTCGTAGATTGCAGTGACGGGCGACGACTCCCAGCAGCGTGGGCGGGCGGAACCTTCAATCGAGGATTGGCGCCCGCTCGTCCAGCATCATTACGCAGACCAAGTAGAGCCGCCGTGCGTAGACGTCAGGCCGGTGCAACGGTGAGAGGGCTGGTAGGGCAGGTGCAGAGGCTGCCGACGGCGCAGGCCCGCTGGCTGACGAGGGCTGCATGCCTGGAATCTGACCAGACTGTCCAACATGCAGACGTTGCGCTTCGCCTCGATGGGCATGGGGGACTGCGGTGCAGACGGCACAGCGTCAGATTCAACCGTGTGGGTTAGACTCGACGGCGGGTAGCGGGAGGCCAGTGCACGGATGCTGAGCAGTTCCAACAGCGTAAGCCCAGAGCAGCCTTACACTCGACCCTCTGGGCATCAGTCAGGCTGAGACGGCTGTCACCCACCGCACGCTGATCTGCTGATCCGTCTCCTTCATCACTGCGGGGCGTACACACTATGCACTCTGTCTGGTGCACCATGGTATTTTTGGTACCTGCACTCGTCGTACATACAGGCCGAGAACGGCACCCTCTATCTGGGGCCCTATCTCGATTGGCATCGCCTGCACTGTCCCTGCTCGCTGCTGCATCCAGGGTACCTCGTGCTGTCACGCGTATTACTCCGGGGTATCGGCCCCAAGCCGAACCTACTATTGCAGTCGGAGGGCGACAGTGGTACCTCGTAGCATTCACCGGCGAGTGGGTCCTGCTCTGTGGTCAGGTAAGCGGCGCTCCAGCTGCTTTGAGACAGCGCGAACCAGCAACGCGTGCGTCATGTCAGCGACTTTGCAACCCTCGTCGGCGACATGGAATATCAAATTCGCAACTACCGCTCCTCTACCCGTTTGCCAGAGGAGTCTGATGCGATTCGCCGAGATGCGGGACGAGGCGGCACCGCCAGCCTTGCGAGCAGCCGGGGAGTACAAGCAATTCGCTATTTCTGTCTCTCGGTAGCGGCTGCAATATTGCCTGTCTCACGATGCCAGCAACACCACACCACCGACACGAGACAAAACATGGCATTCATTGACCGCTGTCCAGGATTCTGGCTGCTCGGGCAACTCAAATACGCTGGGGGCGCAGCAACAACGGTCTTAGCCCTTCGTAGAACTGGAATTTCTCGATTCGAGCTATAGACTCATCCATGTTAATGGTATGCAGTCCCTGATCCACTGTGTGTAGCCCCGCGGTCTTGCGGAAAATACCGCTGACTGCAACGACGCATGACTCTCTCCATGACAGTTCTTATTGCAAAGGGCTTCACTAAAGACTGTGAACTACGGGTCAGTACGGGCAAGGCGTGGAACATAGTCCATGCACCTATAAGGCTACGAACTACTAGCTCGGCAACGTAATTGAAGCTGGTGGTGTCTTCACTGCGATGCTTGGCCGTGCCCTTTGACATGCAACTTTGGAAACTCATACGTTGATGCAAGGATTTCGAAAGTGAACACACTATGTAGCAGTCAATCGAGCGTGTTGCAGCATCTCCAAATTTAACAAACCACTTATCTGATGCAATTACGGGTGGTCCGCAATTTTGGCGGGCAAGCGCGATCAGAAACCCAGGACCCTCGGCCAAAATTAGACCCTCTTCTCGCACACCTCCAACAACTCGCGCCTCTTCCAAGTTTATTGATCGTCATACCCTCATCTCCGGCGTCCGATTGTTCTCGGACCCCTTCCTTTGGCTATCATGGCGCTCATCGACAGAGTGCCCGGGGACCTGAACCTGTACATTGGTGGGTACGTAATGTCGACGGTCGACCATCGTTTCGCATCTACCCCATGGCCCAGGTCTGGGGTCACCAGACTACTGTCTAACCAGTGTTGCGTAGCATGTTCACGCTGCGACGGCGCGAAGCCCTCCAGCAAGCCAATATCACGCACGTCTTGTCGGTATTGCGTACACCACTAGATCAAGACTTGTTTGGCCCCTTCAAGCACATGGTTGTCGAGGTCGACGATGTCGACGACGAGAATCTATTGGAGCATTTCCCTGCTACAAACCGCTTCATCCAGGAGGGGCTCCAGGGAGGTGGCGGAGTCTTGGTGCATTGGTAAGTCAACATCCCGGTCGAGCTGAATGAAGCCTTGCACTTGCATATTCCAACAACTCTGGATCGCCGCCGACGACTGCCCTGCTTGGCAATTTTGCCATCTTCACAAAAGACGACAGCCCCTGGGCGTCGTCACCAGCATGCAAGTCATGCAGCCTGATTTTGCTTTCCGCGCGTCCTGCATCCTCTTTTCCATCTTTTCTCGCCTTCCGTTTTCCGCGTTTTTTTCTCCGAACTACACCGCCCTGTCGCCACTCTATTTGCCCTCAGCCACTCGTATCAATATGCCAACCACAACCTCTGTTCTAGTGCTATGGGCAAGTCACGATCGGCTACCGTCGTCATCGCGTATTTGATGCAAGAGCACAACATCAGCCCATCGGAAGCTCTGTCGCACGTTCGGCAAGCGCGATCCATCTGCGAACCAAACGAGGGCTTCATGAAACAGCTCGAGCTATACGGTGAGATGCAGACACCAGAGAACGTCGAAGACACCCCGGCCTATCAGCGCTGGGTCTACCAACGCGAGATCGAGCTGAGCCGCGCGTGTGGCCAAGCTCCGGAGGCGGACAAGATCCGCTTCGAAGACGAACATGTCACCGATGAAACTTCCGGCTTCGAATTGAGATGTCGTAAATGCAGGTAAGTGGAGCTGTGCGAGAGCTGATTGATGTCACCCTACTGCTTGTTGCCGCCCGTCTTGCTCAGCGCTTACAAAATTTCAGACGAGCATTAGCAACGTCAACGTATCTACTATCGCATGGGTCAGCTTCCTCCGTCAGCGATGAGATACCAGACGCTAAGAAAGCCTCTTCGCAAAACTGTTCCCACTACTTCCTAGATCCCCTGTCCTGGATGCGCCCCGAGCTCGAGCAAGGCAAGTTGGAAGGCCGACTCGAATGTCCAAAATGTCACACCAACGTAGGCAAGTATGCCTGGCAGGGCATGCAATGTAGTTGTTCAGAGTGGGTCGTCCCCGGTATCAGCCTGGCAAAGGGTCGAATCGACGAAGCACGGAAAGCAAACTTTGGCATCCGTCGGCCACCGGGAGCATCAGGTGCGCCTCCGCTGGGGGCAGCTCAGGCAAAGGAGAACCTATGAGATGGTTGGACGAGGTTGCCACGTTCTGTTCGGCGAGATGAGAATGCGGCTCGTACTTAGCGTCTTCACCGGCGGCCTGTGCCTTGATCATATACTCAAGATGGATACACCTCCGATCCACTCACCACCACGACGTCGATGGTGAAGGGCTCATCCGATCGGAAATAACACAAGTCGGGCAGCGACAGGCAACGAGCAGTAAGCATGATTGATCGGTGGATCGCTACCAATCGATTCAACCCTCTTCCGCCGTCACGAAACCCACGACCAGAGCACGGGTCCGCCGCCCGAAGGGTATCAATGTGCTATGATTCATAGCGAATGAATTAGTGATGCTATGTCATCAATGTCCTTCACTCCACATCTCCTGATAGCTATGAGCCAAAGGTGCTTGTACCCGGATCATTTCGCCTATCAGCGTTTTCAAACTCCGTCACTGTGACACCTGAATAATCATTCTTGATGGCATGACACGCCCCCAAAGTAATAACGTCCCCATAAACAATCTCTTGCTTGGCAGACCCCTCTTGTGACAAAGGCCGGCCCGAATGATACTCATCTCAAGCATGAAGATTGTGCTTGAGTGCTGCTTCAGGGACACGTGCTCGTTCGACTCCTATATCATTCGTTCTGTATAGGCTCGCTATCATGGTAGCTCGCAGCATACAAGATAGACAACTAAACTACCACTAAGGGATAATCGAATCGATATCGCACTGTTGCGTTATTGAGACCACAGTCATCCAGCAGTAGTGTAGCGTGCAAGACCTATACGTGACTTTCGCGACAACACTACACGGCATACGTCACAGCACAAGTGTCTTTGAAATGGGCAACGAGTAGAACCAAGGCAAGTATAGAAGAAGTGAAGTGTATTGATCAAAACGCCTGATATAATCCCCCCAGCCCCAAATAATGAAGAAGCTTTCTGCTTCGTATGTGCTCATAACCCGTAGGCTTGTACCAGACCCAACACCAAAAAACTATAAAACACCCCAGCGCCATGCAGTGAACGACAGTAGAACAACATGAACACAAAAAAGAAAGAGAAGAAATATGAGCAGACTGGTATCCGCGCCCAGAAGAATACAAAGAAAGGATAACGCCGGTTATCGCTCCCATGTACACACAAGGATAACTGCGAAGCCATTCATCTTCTCATCTTACACAGAGCCCTCGGAGCTCGTCGAAGCAACAGCCTCACTCTCCGCACTAGAACTCCTTGTAAGCTCCTCGCCGCCCTCGCCGCCCTCGAGACCCAGCCTCTCCATCTCTTCAGCAATCTCCTCGTACCACTTGCCGTGGCACTTGCGATCGACCTCACCGACCTTGCTAAGCTGCTCACAGATATCCGCAACCTGGGAAACGAACTCAGGTAAACCGGTTGTAGCAAGGCCCTCCGTAGCCGTACTGGCAGCTTTGACGCGCTCACCAGAACTGCTAGCGCTAACGCGGTTGAAGATGTGCGTCTTCAGGCGCTGGAAGAGGACTTTCATGACGGGGTCGGAAAGCTTGCCCGCTTCGGCTTGGGTGAGGAGACGGGTGATAGTGGAGGAGAGCTGGGAGCGTGTGGAAGGCGGCATGTTGCGAGATGACTCGAGGAGAGAGGAGATCTTGGAGGGGGTAGTGGGGTCGGACATGTAGCCGTTCTCCTTCAGTACGAGCCACATCTTGTTGGCTTCGGACTTCCATTGTGCGCGTACGTCACGCTTGAGGAGGTTCTTTGCTGTGAGCAGGATACCGCCGATTGTTGTGATGCGGAGTGCGTCTTCGCGGATGCGAGAGATGCGTGCGCGATCTAGCTCAAGAGTCTCTGGTAGCTCGGACTTTCGTAGCGGAGGCGTAGCGATTGCGAGGTCGACGAGACCACGAGCGTAGATCTTGTGCGCTGTAGGGCGGTTGATGGGGTTGGCCTGACTCCAGGGATCGCGACGGTCGGCTTCGGTGTGCATGTTGACTGCTGCACTGCGCCACCATCGGCGTGTGCGATCGAGAGTGAGGTTGTGCTCTTCCAGATCCTGGGTGAACATGCGCTGCTCGTAACCAACAGCCTCTTTGATGAGCGTTGGAGCGGCGTTCATCAACAGGAAATTGGAGTAGTCCAATGACAGAAGGTCGATAACGTGCAAAATCTTGAAGAGCTTCTCAATCATGCTTGAAAGCTCACCCTCTTCTTGCAGCTCCTCAGCAAGCAATTGAACCTCAGTGTCTCGGAAGGGAGCGCAAAGCTTTGGAAGAATGCTCGCAATGAAGTCGAAGAACTTCCCGTATGAGAAGACACCTTGACTGCACTGCCTGCCAACATGCTCAGGGTCTAAGGTCTCGGAGATGAGGGTGTGCATCGAGTTGCCAGGTTTGAGAAGCCGCAGTAGCTTTCCCCTGATGTTCTCTGCCATGGCGGCAGTCCAGTTCGTGCTGTCACCCTCCTCAAAGCCCCGTCGCATCGCGTCGCAGAGCTCACGGTTAAGAGCATCGCGGAGGTCAGCCGTCGGCGAGGGGTCGATACGGTAGTCCTTGTCGATAGAGAGCTCGTGGACGAGAATGCGATTATCTGGCACAACGGTAAAGACCTTCGAGAGAGACTGTGCCTGATGACCCTGAGCCGTGGAGTCTTGAATCTCAGCTTGTCCAGAGGCTGCAAGCTCTGAAGCAGCCTCAGCCTGCTTGGCCGCACTGTCGGCTGAGAGTGGGGACTCCGGTGTTGACTCGCTCGCAACGCGCGGTCGAACAGTGTCTCCAGCGAGCCTCTTCTTCGGTCTTGACCTCCGACTTTCGCGAATGGCCTTCCTGATCAAGGTAAGAGCCTTGTCAGGCCCCGCCAACTTCTTAATTCTACTAAGTAGAATAGCCTGGTTATCCCTGATGCCATTCCTGTACTCGTTTGCCACCTCATCCACGGTCGCATCCTTCACACTTTGCCAGATCTCGTCGAGGCTGACGAATGAAGCCACCATTGTCTCGACGAGCGCAGAGGAGTCGCGAGCTTTCCAGTCGTTGAAAGCGGTAACGAATGCGCTATGGGCTAGCAGTACGGTCTCGGTACGCGTGGGGGAGGGAGTGTATGAGTTGAGCTTCGTCAGCTTGGCCAAAGCAGACTCGAAGCTGATAACAAGGTCCTTGGCTTTGGTGATGAGATCCTGTTCTTGGTCTCCGTCTCGACTGAAGACGTGTGTGGGGTGTCCCAGGATGAGGTATGAGGAGAGGAAGGTTCTGACGGCTGCGCTGCGGGAGGCTGGGTCTGCGTCGGGGAGGAGCACAAACAGTGTCATGATTCTATCTGTGGTCTTGAGTAACTTCTCGTCTGCGAGCATGCCGGTGATGACTTCGAAGCTGGTCTCCTGGACCATCTCAATTGACAAGCCAAGTTGTAGCCATGCCGCGACGATGTTGTGCCTAACTTTACCCCTCCAAGCAGCTTGGATCCTCTTCGCAGCGTCCTCGGTCGACACGATAGGGCGCTCGGTTCGTATCTTGACGTCGGCTGGGGGTGAACTAGCAGTCCGTGGCCGTCTGGGGTTGCGCTTGTACTCCAGCCTGCGTTTCTCCGCCTCTGCAAGCTTCTCCTCCATCTCGGTGCGGTATCGTCGTTCCTCGGCGGCCTTGCGCTCCTTCATGTCTTCAGCGATCTTCTTGGCTCTCCTCACTTCCTCAGCACAGGAAGCCGCGACCTGTGCCAGATGCTTCTCGCGGGCCTGCTGCGCTGCCAACGCCCTCTCTTCACTGTTCGAGCCACGTGGGGTCGCCTTGGCCAACGCCGCGCGCAGCCTGACCTGCTCAGCATGCGCGGCGCGGTCTGCTAGTCGCGCTTTGCGATCCTCGAGTATAGAAGCACGGCGGAGGTGCTGGGCAACATGGTGGCTCTGGCAGCTGTTGCGAAACGATCGATTGGACGTATGCGAGTGTGTAGACGACAGCGAGTTTCGGCGGGACGAAGTGGCCGATGACTTGCGACGATTGCTGGCATGGCGATAGAAGCGGGCGGCGATGCGTGGTGGTGGAGCAAACGACTGGCCGTTCTCGGCGTCTGATGAGAGGATCATGTCGGGCTCCTCAGGGATGTCGTCGTTCTCCCGCTGCAGCTGCGAGCTGACCAGCTCCAGTTCGGAGTCGGTGAGGGACATGGCGTATGAATGCGACGGCCCTCTCTAGCTCAGGAGTCGCGCGAGTGTGTCGGGTCTCTTGGGCAGACAGCCGTGGAGGGCGTTTCCTGATATGTGAAACAAAGCACGGTCTCGGTGGTGCTTTTTAGTGTAGCAAGCCACAAGCGGACGCAGTAAGTAATAGCGACTATCTTCGCGCAAGAGTCAAAGATGGGAACGGGAACGAAAGGTGCAGATGTCCGTGGGGAGCGTGGTCACCGGACGAGTTGTATTGATGGATGATTGATAAGCTGTAGTGCCCCGAGAACGCCTGAAGGTGGGCACCGTGCGCGCTGCAATGTATACACCGTCGTTATTGTAGCAGAGTAGTTGCGCGCAACGGCCTCTGTCGCATGCAGAAGAAGGTAAGGTTGGTGGCTGGGGAAGGGTCCATGAATCACCTGCCTGACCGGAATACAGCATATGACGAAGTGAGGCCGCATGCTGCCAAGACCTGGTAGCGGCTGAGCTGCCGAAGTTAATCGAACCGCGAAGATCCTCGATGCAATCCACGTCTCCACTCTCAGCCTTACCGACAGTGCCCGTCTCGTTCGTCGTCCAGTCGGCCTTTTTGTGCGCTAGAGACGATCGTCTGTGGTTCTCTCCAGCCTCCATACCCAAGAGCAGGAAGTTCACGTCACACTAGACTTCACCTGGGCATGCTAGTGTTTACGCATGTATTTTGTTTAGCTACTGACCCTTTGGAAAACTCTGAAAAGACAAGGCTGGCTGGAAAGTGGTACACGCGATGTATTAAAATCAGCCTTCAGAAGCACCTCAAAGCCTAGTCTATGAAAAGGACTCCAACGTCGGTCATGTGATATCGACCTATCGCTATTCCTCTACAACACCTCGTAGCAAGACGTACTCAACCATCTCAGCTGTACTCTATTCCTAACCGCAGCGCTGTTTCCGTCCGTTCTTGGGTGTAGTATTCAAGTACATTGCCCGTTCATTGTTGCCCTAGACTCTTTCGAGACATTTCGCACCCCTTTCATTCGTTCTAGAAACGATTTAGTATGTCGCTCCACGATAGGCTGCGTCTTCTATCTTACATGCAAGCTCAAAGATCTCAATTGTCCTCGCCCGGCGTGACATATGCCGAAGTTGAAGAACGGCAATGAGAATTCCGACTATAGCAAATAAAAGCCCCAATGACCCAAAGACAATCGACTGATCACCAGGATCTACTTGTCCTTGAGAATGACCCATGATGGGTGCAGGAAGGGCGCTGGGGAGGGTCTGCGAGGTCGACATATTTGGCAGTGCAGGCTTCGGGTTTATTTTATTGGTAAGTCGGAGACAGGTTGTCCGGTTGCGCAGTCGTAGTGGGAAGAATTAAGATTGAAAGTATACTAATACAAATTCGAGATACAGGTCGTATCTACATTCTTCTTATATCTTGCTGGTCATATTGAATGCGGCTCTGAAGCAAGTTGCGTCAAGTGCGAGCGGTCACCATTGGATAATGTGCAAGATACAGGGTTGGTCGCATCTGGCACAGCTACTCCCTTTGCGTGATACTGGAGACTCAAGTCGGACTGAGTACCTACACAATAGAAAATGCGGCTCTGCGAATGTGCGACCAAATGCGACCTCCAATCAAACGTCCTCGGTTGGCTGGCCAAGCACCTCAGCCATAACGCGGGCCGCATCAGCTGGCACTGCCAGCGCGGGATAGCCTGCATGCTGCAGTATACCCTGTACTCGCAGTTCTGTCGCAGTCTGTCGCATCTCAAAATGTAGCAGAGCCGCATTACAACTTCGAGACTAGGTATAAAATCTTGGACATTTCGGACGTAAAGTAACCCAGACACTCGTATCAGCATTTCTATCTGCCTGTGCTAATACAATCTTCAAACTTCAAGAACTATTTACGGGCCTCCCAACACATGCAAAACCCATCACATCGCCATGTCTTTACCGAATAGCACAGAAGACCGGCCTGCCGTACCTACAGATGAACCACCTCCCCCTAAACGAATCCCGAAGCGCAGAATAGGGATAATTAAGACTCGATATTGTTGTACTTGCTTGTGTCCTATCGGAATCTTGGATGTTGCTTGTCCGAGCTGCGATCATCGCGCCTGTTGCAGTTGTCCAATGGATGAAACGGAAACAATGGGTTTATTCAGAGACCATTTTCTGGAAGAGACACCTGATCTTTCCTGCGATGTTCCGATACAAGTCACTCCACCCGAAAACCTCCCAAGAACGCTCATATTAGTCAAGTCTATATGTGATGCACCTCCGCTTCCGCATCATACTCGAATACACGAAACTCAACTCGGTGACAAGCCGACAAAGCGTAAACTGGACATGATCAAATGTCGGGAATGTCGGTCATCTAAGAAGAAGGTAAGTGTTTTTCTTCTCAGAGTGTACTATCCGCGGTCTATGCATAAGCCGCAGCACTTATCAGACACATGTGCACACATCTGAGAGCCTGTGCGCTTGTTAAAAACCTTCTACTAATGATGACTAGTGTGCCCCGGTAACTCGAGCTTGGCCCGCGAAATGCCTTCGGTGTATCGAAAAAGGGCTGCCCTGCTCGCCACCCCGGCGAGCACCACGGTCGGAGCGGGTTGTGGCGGACTTGACGCCATCTCTGCCTAGCCAGGCCTCTGCAGCCGTTGATGCAGAAAACGTCATGGAATCCGTCGAAAAATGGTATGTTACTAGGGAAGCATAGAAATAACTAGCCAGTCTAACGTTTGGTTGATAGGACCTTTCTTTCGGGTTATTACAAGATCATGATAGCGGGCAAAGAAGAGCTTCTCTACCTGAAGGAAGACATGACCCAACCGTTTCCTGGTCTGAAGACAATTCTTCCCCAAGTCGACCGCAGTCCGTATGGTGACTTTCTGCATTTGATGTTCGACATACTGAAGCCAAGATACGAAGAAAGCGTCAAAGAGATTTTAGCCACGTATCAGTCGCCTGGGCCTTCTCAACTCCTGTTCTTACCCGCTTTGATTGCTCAGGGCTTTGAACTCGGTCCATCAGGTAGCCAGTGCCCAGTTTGCGACAGCTCTGAGCAGCATGTTATACTGGACGCGTTCCAACGATGCCAAGATACTTGCAACGAGTTCCTGGCACGACAACGCCGTATCAAGAAACATTATGAACTCTGCGAGCACCTCGGTCACCAGATATCATCGGCTGAGCTGAACAACGAGTTTGAACGTTATTGGGTTTTGTCTTCGAACATTCAATCCCGCATGGGCGCCTTCTTAGAGTCGCTGGGCTTCTCTGAAGCTGATACCTATTTCTGCAAACGAATTGGTCTGTACCACGGAGAAATCATCGGCAAAGAATTTCTCAAATCTACCATCGGAGTGCGAGATTGCTTAGGACGGACGAGTGCGCATCGTTGCTTAGACGGGCTATCCAAAGCTGATCATGTCACTATTCAAGATCTCCACTTGTTTTTGGATTGCCTGGGAACTAGTCTGGACGACCAAGACATCTTGGGCAGAACACCACTACACATCGCATGCCAAATGAACTGGGAAGCTGCAGTACAGAAGCTGTTAAGATTAGGTGCGAAGCCGGGATTGACGACGATCTATGGAAGCCTACCCTTACACAACGCAGTGGCTCAAGGCTCGAGAGCTATTTGTCAGCGACTGTTGGATTTGAAAGAGCTTTTCGACATAAGTATACTGGACGGTGCTGGAATGAGCGCGCTCGATTACGCGAAAGATATGGGGTTGTCAGAGATCTTGGATCTTTTTACTCCTACCTAGCTGCCTTCGTTTGAGGAGTCATGTCCGCTCAAACGACATTCTACCGGGTGTGATTTGAGGAAGAGCGTCAGAATGTATTTGCACACTGCTTCATAGATGATCAGCATCAGCGAGCAATCGTTGGCGCAAAAGATGATATCTCGCCTTGGAAACAGCAGGACTCAGGAGAAAGATCGCGCTATTCAGCCTATGGAGAGGCACACTGTCAAGATGCTTCGAGACTGTTGCCTGTGTAGTACTGGAGCTTGCCCGAGCAGATACCTTTCCTTCTTATTTCCCTTTTTTTTTTGGCAAGGATGCCATTCATCAAACGATTGGATGAATAGTTTTGCGACTTAGAAGTCAACCACAGGAAAACTCACTACTTGGTTTTGAAAACGTCAACTTCTTCTTTAATAAAGTAACTGATGCAAGCTACATATCCTGCGACCTAGCCATGTTGACCCCGCGCCCAAGACATCAACAAGTTTCAGCCTTGTCACACAACGTATCCCACAACATGACCAGGCTTCGAGCGGCGAGCGGGGAAGCGTGAGATAAGCACCAGGATCGATCGATTAAGAGCACCTGCAGAGCCACGCTCCCTCGCCTACGCCTGCATCAACGAATATCTCCCACTGAATCCGGGGTCTCGGAACCGACATCGCTGGCGTTTTACACAACCGCCGTATCTCGACATGTGGTGGAGGAAGGCCGAGCCATATGCCGTACCACGCCGTTCAGTGGGGGCGATGAAAAGAGGCTGCTGACACATGATCGTATTCCTAACCGCTATCACGAAGGCGATGCGGCATGTGCAGATGTTGAATATCGAAAGCGAGTGGTGAAGGAGGGTCGGAAAGGCATGTGTTTGGCGACGTGTCAGATGAATAGAGTTTGGAGATGTGACTAGAGAACTCACACTGCTGCCGCTGTTGTCAGAGGGAGAACTACTGCGGTCAAGAATGTTGTGGGTTGTAATGCGATGCGGCACGAGCCGTAGCTTGTTGGCACTGCAGTAGTCATGGCGTTGCGGCACCACGCTATGAGCTTGGGAAAATGTCAGGCCGTGTGGGGAAAGATAGACATCACCATACCACTTCTCTCCTCAAAGATGATCTAGAACTTGAAGCGAAGATGTCAAGTGACAGAAATCGTAGTCAACTCGAAACAACAACATCCATCACCGCCTTCCGCGGACGCCACGTCTCAGCTGCCGGCCGGGAGAGCCGTCATGCACCCAAGATAGAATGACCTACATACACGCCTGCCCTCTCGTATGCACGATCTTCCGAGATTCATCTTCGCCGCATATGCAATGTCTCATGTAAACAATCACTGTTCGTCATCAGACCTGCGTTGCGCATTCTCCGATCGGAAGATCGTCCTCGGAACTGCCTGAACCGAAGGGAGAGTCTTCCGCAACATATGCCTGACCTTCAGCATGCAAGTACAGTCGCGCAGCCTGCAGCTGACTTAGGCGCGTAATGAGAGGGAGGGGAAGTATGAACGATGACCAGCATCTAACATGTGGAAACGCCCAAATGCACAGCCCTCCCAAATGCCATACCACACCAAACCGCATTCCAACACTGACTGACAGATGACACTTTAGACTCGCCAGTAACCTTGCACACCCTCCCCCGTCCCACCATCTCTACCATTTCGCTTCCCCCAATCTGAGTAACACTCGCTTCCCCCATCGCACAACCGCAGCCAGCAAAGATCCCCACTGTGACGCAAGGGAGAGAGAAAGTGTGTGTGTGGTACGACCGGTCCCGCCCATCTTTCGCTTGCAAAAGCTCCCGTGGTGACACAACGTCCTGCCGTTCCAGAAGCCGGATACGAGTAAGCGCGGGCTGCGCAGCGAAGAACGGATAGCCCTACGTTGCCCGCACCATGCACATGTTGTACAGACGGCCACCCAATAAAGCCAGCCACCGCCATTAAATACGGCCTCGAGGGTCATCTGCCGCGCTAGGAATGCGGAACATGGTGGGGTACCTGATACTGATTTGTGGTAGATGTGTGGGATGGGTTAGTAATGAGACAGTGAAGGAAACTTGGGGAAGAGCATGTTGCGCGTTGAGTGAAAGAGGCTTGTTTGTGCAGATGCAATGGCGTGCTGGAACGGGGTATGAGGTGCAGAGCTGTGCATCATTGTGCGTCGGGGACTTTGCATGAAGAAAAGGCGTCGTCATGTGCCGGGCTGGGCGGTGTAATGGCTTGACCGGGAGGAGAGGTTGTTTGCGCGCAGTTTGCTGCGGGTTGCTTCCCGGCGGCAAGCGTGCGGTGGCTACTACCACAGACGACGAAGAAGTAAGAGGACACTACAATCAGGTTTGAACAAAGTATGTGTGCTTGGCTAGGTGTTTGAATTGATGTTGAGCGCTCGTTGCATCTTCTCTCGAGGACACGCTAAACTAAGGCTGTTGGTACAACACACCATTAACCCCCCATCCGTACCACCTCCGTAGACCAATTACAAAGTATCAATACTGAAACATGTCCGAAGAAGCTTAATCCTTCCTTCTAATACTACTACCAAAAGGGTAACAAAGACCCACGACTGCGCTTGCCCCCTCGAGTCCCAGACAAGGACGAGTAAAGGTATAGCCGCCGAAACCAAAGAGTTGGTTTTGAACGCAAGGAAAAGAGTGCAGAGATTGTGAAAAGAGATTTGGCTGAAGAGCCACCGCTGCGTGAATCATGATGTGATGATGACGCTCGCTTTTATCGCCGCAGACCTTTTTTGGAACCGCCCAAACACCAAACAAGTAATCCCAGTGAAGGGAAAGCGCAGTACAGACAGACCACTGTACTGCGCAAGACAAGAAAAGCCTCTCTAATAATTATTGTATCAACATAGGAAATTCGTGACTCTGTGATGAGAGTCGTAGTGGTCGTGGCTCCAATGAAGGGCCGAGATCTGGTTGTCATACAGTCGTACACTTTCGTAGAACATGCCCCTTGGGCCCGACAAGCGCAAGGGGAGGGATAGTAAGGGTACAGGTTTGTGCGCAGGATAGAAAGACATTACCCGCACGCAATTATCGACAGGGGGAGAAAGGAAAAGGGTTGCCCGTTTTGTTGGAGGTTGGGGTTTAGTGGCCCCGGACGCCACCCGACGAACGACCGAGAAGGGTACCAGGGAACCGTAAGTCGCTAAGGAATTTGAAAAAGGCACGCTTGCGCGAAGGCGTTTTCGGGAGTAATGCGGCCGCCTGTTGCATGGGACCGACAATGTCTTCATCGCCGAGTTGGGGGAATTTTCCCTCGCTCTTGGGGTCGTGTAGCGTTGGCATCTTGCTAAGAGGCCCTGGCTCCGTGGGTGAATATGGAGCGAGCTCCTGGCCGGTGGCAGCCGCGTGTGACTTGGCCAGATCGTGGTTCTTCTTCCATTCGGCGTCGATTTCAGCCCACTTTTGCTCGGTAAGAAGGTAGTGCCTGGATGTCACTCCGTAGTGTTCCGCGGTTCGCACTTGGTGCTTCGCGTAGTTGCGCCGTGCTTGCGCCCATTCGGCAAGGTGCTCTTCGATGGACGCGGCAGTGCATACCTCAGGGACGTAGGGCTCGGGTAGGATGGTGAAGTTCGCATGACCCAATTCCATGGCCCACTTGTCCTTTGGGTCGGCGAGCATGAGACGGGGTATGTCGGACGAGGGAACCATGTACCCGGCATTCGGTCCTCGGATTGAGGCAAAGGATGTCTTTGAGGACAGAGGGGGCGTAGGGTAGGTGCGCATTGGCGGGGTGCCGGCCGGGGTAGGGCCCACAGATTGGGCTGCGTCTGCGACTGCTGGCGACTGCAGTGGCGACGACGCTGGTAGGTCATCGTTCCGGCAGTTCACAAGCAGCGGCGGTAATAGTGGCGTCGTGGCATAGCGCTCCCGTTCCACCTCCTCAGGGTCGATTTCCATGGCATTGGCCTTGTTGACGTCGATGGCCATTGGCGTAGGCGCATCATCGCTCAGTTGTTCCTTGCTTGCCAGCGCAGGCGTAGAAGTTGGCGACGCGTAGTCTTCTGGAAGATCAACGGTCGAGACATGGTGGATAGAACCAGCGAGCGACGAGGATCGCGTAGAGGGAACCCTTGAGGGGGTTGCGCTGCGTGAGACTCTGCTGAGGGTCGAGCTGCGGTCGCGTACTCTGCGCGACAACGAGGGAAAGCGCCTCTCGAGCTTGCCGGCGATGCTGTGCGCGGAAGCCTCCAAGGATCGTCGGCGCTTGGCCAGTCGCAGTTCCGAGTCGCAAGTGGTGAAGTACTCGTCCTGGGGCTCGTAGGCTTGGGATATCCTGCAGTCTTGCGCGTGGCTGTAGGTGCCTCCGACGTCACCTAGACGTGGATTAGTATGGCGAACACGGACGAATCGCGCGTAGTACTTACAAGAGCAGCGGTACGGATCCTCACTGCCATAGTCGTATTCACGCTCAAGAGGCTCCTCGGTGAGCTTGGGCAGCTTGCCTGAGCTGTTGGGGGCTTCGGTGGGCTCGTAGGTTGGCGGGCTCGACGACAATGACGAAGCCGAGCTGGGAAAGCGAAAGTGGCCCCGGGTGTACTGACTTGGCGTGGGCGGTGTCGAGCACTCCGATGCCGAGTAGAAACCAGAGTCGGCATTGGAGTAGATGGACGCAGTCGGGTCGTCGTACATGTTGAGTGAGCTTTTGGAAGACTTGCGGGCAGCGATAAGCTGGGGAAGCTGGAGAGGTTTAAGGTCGTGCATGGTGGTTGTTGGTTCTTTTGGCGGTCGGGACGTGACGTGAATGGGCGCGAGCGACCAGGATCACATCACCAGCTTTCTCAAGCAGCTATGCGCGGGCGCGACAGTACGCCAGCACGTCGGAGTCGCGGCGCGCTGCTTTGGGACGGAGAGGCGGTCGGGCAATGTTTGAGAGGATGCCACGATAGCCGACCACGTATGTCGCTATGTACTCTTCGGCCTGTTTATGCTGCAGCAGAGACGTCTCTGGGGCTGGATGCAAAGTCAGCGCCTAATGCGGACGGCACGTGAGCGCGGTGGGCTCGGATTGGCACAACTCACCGAGGCGCGCGAGATGATCAGACTGCAACCGGATTTGCGAGTGCAAGCGAGAGACAGCGCAGCGATAAGGCGTCGACTTGAATGGCGAGAGAGTGTGACGTGGGCAAGCAAGAGAAACGGGCGGTGGACGGGGTGTGGATAGTCGAGCATTTCTGTGTGGACAGCGACCGCACGGGTTCCACTGCTACGGTGCAACTCATGCCTGACCTTGCGCCTGTCTCGATTGGGCCTGGCCGCCCGGCATGTCGACTGCTTCCGCGCGACTCAGATAGCCCGGTACACGAGGCCGTGACACTCACACCAGCCCTGGACTGTCTCCGCGCAGCCAGCACGCCAGGGCGCCGTCGCTTCAAGGTCCCCCAGCCTTCAATCCGCCGTTTAGACCACCGCGTCCGTGTCGCTACAGCCTGACCACAGCAGGTGGCTTGAATCAAACCCTACTCAACAGTACGGGGCCTGCCTCGGTGTTGAATTTTCACCTGCCCAACCTAATTATGCGATATGTCGTTGGTGGAGGCGCAACAAATCATCCCTGGCCGTTCCCACTCACGCACTTTAAACTTTGTCGTCGTGGGAAAAGCCTCTGAGCAAACTATGCAGGAACAAACGCTCAGTCACATCGTCCTCTCCAGCCTTGACCGATCGACGACTCGTGGTGTTGAACGGTGCCTCGTCTGTATTGCAAAGTGCCGTACCACCAGCGCTGTGGTTGTCATCCGCTGTCTACCACTCAACTACTCTGAGCGCAACCGTGGCTGCCACTTGACAGACTCGTTTATCGGGCGGTGCAAAGGAACCGGCGTGGTTCGCCAGGCCCTTCTGCTCTCCCGCCGTTCTTCTTGCGCCGTTCTTCTGGCCCTTTGCCGTCTTGCAGCAGTGACATCGACAGGCATCTTCTAGTAGAGTCCATTCCATGTCGTTTCTCCCGCCTCTATCCCGTGTCACGCCCATCCACCGATTGGCCCACTCTGAATCGTCAAAATGGGCCAAGGAGGCTGTGGCATGTAACCGTGAAAACAAACAAACAAAGCCTCACGATCTTCAAAACACTGACTGATCCAACTCAGTCCGTGTCTCAAACACGATGCCACATTGACGAGTCAAGCGGTCGATCACAACGTTCTGCGACAAAACAAGGCGCGACAACACAACTTGGTGTGGGCGGTACCTGACAGGATTCCCGGAACTTTCCCAGAGGAGGTTGGGACAGCCTCTCAGCCCAATGAAAATCCTCCAGACAAATCGGGGAACATGATGGAAGCGCTAGACCGTTGGGCCGTTGCTCATTGGCGTTCAAGCCCCTGACGCACTATCTTCCATTCCTTCTCCCCGGTGCCTTGCTGTCGCTTGGCTCGACTCCCTGTTCGCACGCTGAGCAAGCCTCACACCGCCAGCGCATTGTCTAGCTGAACGTCCGCCCGTATGGCGTTTCTCGTAGCGGCCGGCAACCTTGCCGACATGTACTTCGCGACTCACGATGCTATGTAATCAGGGTGTTTCAATTCGAAGAGAATCGCGCGGTTTGATCGCCGTGCTGTACCTCACGATCGAGCCCAGCAGAAGAAAAACCGGAGCAGGACTATTCTGTTCCAGGCTCTCGGGACCTCGCAGCATGACGACAGGGAGAAAAAGCAGCTGGTTCCGGTCTCAGGTCGGCAGGCGCCCCGCCTTCTTCGCTCGTCTCTCTCCTTGGCCAGACGACCGGACGGCACGGACATGCAGAAGCGGGAGAATACCGTTGCCAGTCCACCCATCCACACCGGCCGGCAACGCTCAACGTGCATGAAAGAACAGCCAGTTCAGTCTTAAAGCTGACTGCACACGGAAGAAGAAATTCCTGTACCTGAAAATTTTGCGTGTTCTGGACAAACACGTGGCGGGCTCATATTGACATGCGCGCGCGCACTTTGCTCGCATCCAAAGACTGCATTTTCCCATATTGAAATGCTTTGCTATGGAGGTGCGCGCAATCATTCCGACGGTTCGTCGCAGGATTTGGGCGAGACCGGTCTGGTGTTGCTGATCTCTCAATTTCACCGGATGATTCCCTAGACTAACGTGGCACTCCACCGACAGTACAATGCCGCGGCCTGGACATGGGACATGGGGGTAACGACGAACGTGGAAGTCCATCTACGGGGATCATTTTTAGCTAGACGCACGAGATGAATCAGCACACGACTTTGTGGAAACGATGATGTAATAATCCTCCATGTCAATGCTGTTGCGCGCTTTTCTTCTTGTCGGCAGTACGGAGTATCATTACAGCGATGTCCATGTACAATCGTGGTATACCTGCAGAAACTTGGAAGAAAAGTAAGCAATTTCGCACTGGAAATCAAGAATCTGTGCGTGTGAACTGCCGTTTTTCGATTAGCACGGGAGCCACGCGCTCAACGGCGTAGAAAAGGAAGAAGGCGTAGACTAGAGCTGCGAACCTGCGCTCGGGGGACGGCCCCTCAGCAACATTCTCTTTTCACCCAATCACAGCATTTCGGACTTTCTGTCCACACAGCAGTGGTCGATGAAGACGCGTTCGAGGCTACTTAGCTGCCAATAATTGTTGCGATTGGGGACATTTCTTAGTCACATGATTCGCTTTCGCTCGCATTCGCGTTCTCGATTATGATGTCAGATCCAGTATCTGCTCCATAGTACTTTCTGCTCCTCGGAGCCTTCAAACTACGCAATGCATACTTTGGTTAGTCCATGTTACATTCCTGCAGCCCAGCCTGCGTGGAAAGTCTTGGGTTACGCGTACCTCGAAATCATTCTTGATTATGTCTGCGAAACCTTCCGAAAGCTTAGGCTCACGGTATCTGGAAGCGAAGCCACTGAACGCAACGTGCGGCAGGATAGTACGAGATTCGCGGTTCGTCTGTGGGTGGAGATCCGATGTTAGCATGGGAGTTTCTCCGTGTGGTAATGGGATTTCGAGGATTCCGGATGTTCCGCACAACCAATTTCCACATCGGATAGTGTGATTGTAGGTTTGAAGCGACCGCAAAGTCTATCTTCCGGCACTCACGCACGGGAAGAGGCTCAGTAGCTAAACTTACTTCTGGACCAAGGTTCAATGCGCGGAACGTATCGTTGTGCTCGCACAGCTTTGGTGTCGCAGTAAAAAGTACGCAGCGTATGGGAACTTTCAGCTTCTGCGCCAACATAACCCACACAGCGCGTGTTTCTGGATCGGCATTGGTATTGTCTGAACAGGTTAGCTCAGTATGCGGAATGTATTGGGGCCCCAGATCAACATGAACATACCGATAACCGCGCTCGTGCCTTCTTCGATGAGTGCAGTAGCAGCCTTTACGCACTTCTCGCGCTGTTTCAGAGTGTTACTCGCAGTATAGAAGGGTCGCACGACACGTGCGGCAGGATGACTCAGTCAGCAACGTACAGTCTTCAGAATGTCTTGATTGACACGCCCGTATCCGAGTGGCTGCAGATGTTTCCAATAGAACGATGATTTACCTGAGCCCGGACTGCCGCAGAACATGACGATCTCGGGGCTTTCCGCTTGTGTAAAAGCGTTTGCTGCAGATAGAGTTAGCACACGGACGACGGGGAGACGGCTGAGAAGTTGCGTATCAGACTTACGTGCAGGTGTTGAGCCTTCAGCACGCACTCCCGTGTAAGCGGTCGGGTCAAAAGCCCTGACGAATGGTCGGGGATCTTCATGGTGGAAGTACTCTTCTGGGGTATGAAATGGTATACCGACATTAGCAGCAAAGTCTCTACACAGAGTTAGTATCCTGGTAATCATGAATGCACGTTTCGGGATCTTCACGAACCTGTCGACACACGAGTGGTCCTTTACACCGCCAGCCACCGCCTCGCGACCACCAGCATCCCCAACGAATACAGAGTTCTCTAGATCGATTGAATCTGCATTCTCAAGATCATAGTCCTCCAGTAGCTCGTCCCACATCCCGGTCCTGGGCTTCCTGTACCGGTCACGACTCGTCGCAGCGTATATCGATATCGGGAAGTCGAGATGGTTGAAGACTGCTGTCACCTTGGTCTTGAAGTCCGCTAGTCGCTTCTGATCTGACTTCACGGTCTTGGGATCCGGCTTTAGACTGATTCCACCTTGATTGCTGACGATAGCGACAAGGAAGCCTTCTGCGTGCAGCTCTTTCAGCCGTCCTGGAACGCTACTATCCCACCACTTCCAGTCATTTGCATCACGAGCGAATGTTTTCCCTGATGCAGATGTGACAAGTGTGGAGTCAAAGTCAAAGGCTGCTATTCTGCGCCTGCCCTTCGTTGCCGACTGCGCCGTCACGCCAAAACGTCCGACTAGCAAGCTGTCTTTGACTATCCGCCAAGTCATCTTTTCTGGCTCTTTCTTCGAGGCAGGTGTAAAGAAATTGGCGACTGCCTTGCCTGTGTCATGTCAGCAAAGACGCACATCGAGCGATGACTGACGAACTTGTTGTAGTCGACTGTTGCCGCCGCTTCGATGGAGGTGGCGACACGTCTTTTCCGGTAGAGCTCGGTCGCTTGCTGAGACCAGGTCGAGTGGACATTTTGCAGTTTATGTTATTGCCAAGGTGGGTGCATGGCGATGAAGGTTGATCTCTGTTGACAAAGCAACGTCGGTGAGGTTGCTCGCTTGCGCTTTCCTTCGGCGCGAAACACGAAATCGCGCGAGCACGTGCCTGGACTGAACTCGCTGTCACGACAGTAGCATACACGCTTCTTCCGGAGCGATCGCGCCACAAACATTACAATGCTCCGTCTATTACAATATACCATGCATGTTTATACAGGAGCTACCTCCGCCGAGCCAAGACTGGAGATTTGTATCTACAAACATACTTACTCGTCTGAGACCAGATACACAGCAGAAGATCGAACCTGCACAGCTTTCTGATCCGACGCGCAATCTCATCGCGATGCCTTTGGCACTAGGCTGGTGTGAAGCCCCGGCGTTGATGTTTTTCGCCAATCATTCCATGGTGCGGGACCAGACACATTGCATGTAAAGTACCCTCAGTATTAGTATGGTGACTACTACCCTGATAACATCCAGTCCATATCCATTTGCTCTCTCAGCAAGAGAAGGTCTATTATCTAGGCCGTACCTGAGTGGCAGGAGCTGCAGGAGCCTTGTACTTGACACGGGGGTCTAGTGCGAGCCGATCTGGCAAGTCCAAGTTCACGCAACCCTTCATTTGCGCCTGGAACTTCTTCAACTCGTTCACCCCCTCCTCGAGTACGGCTGCGTTGTTGAAGTCTTCAATACGGACCGTAGCTTGAAGTGTGTATACACCACTTGGATCGAGAAGCTTTAGGCCTTTCCATGTCGGTAGTGTGGCCTTGGGGCTCTTCTGCACGTTGCGGATGCCGGGCTCGTGGAGGATGCGGTGGAGGAATATGACGACGTTGCCGAGCACGAAACGGTAGCCCTCGACGTAGAACTCGGTCACAAACCTGCGCTGGGGTTAGGGGTGAAGGCAGTGACGGGGAGAAGATCTCACTGGTTGGGTCCCGAGGCGATCATGAAGGCATGTGGATCGCCAGACAGCAAATCAGTGGTGTTGGTGAAGCGGATGGAGACACCTCTATCACCAGTATCCGGTACATCCCTGAAGACGAAGGACCATGTTGGCTCTTCCCCATCGTCTACATCAGCGGACAGGACCTTTGTGCTC
Organism: Alternaria infectoria; assembly: GCF_024043175.1. Classification (NCBI taxonomy): domain Eukaryota; kingdom Fungi; phylum Ascomycota; class Dothideomycetes; order Pleosporales; family Pleosporaceae; genus Alternaria; species Alternaria infectoria. Next base: position 1,001,989 of record NW_026250691.1, read on the forward strand.
TCCTCCGGCACGCCATCTTCACCAGCAAAGTCGTCTTCCGACAGCTTCTGGACCAGCCGGGTGTGGTAGAGAACGACGGGAGCAGCTTGCTTGGCCTGCTTCTGCGCGACAGTCTGGGTACCGCCGCGACGGCCAAGATTGGAGCCCGGCTCTTCAGGCTCGCGCGTGGGCTTGTAGACGACATGGCGCTCAAAGACGCGCTGGGGCTGCATCATGGCAACCCCCGCCAGGATGTTCAGCACCTGCTCATAGCGCGCAAAGGTGACCTGGCCGTAGAGGCTCAACTCGTGCATGGTGAGCAGGTCGGGTCCGCACGTCCGCACCGCAGTCGGAGAAGCGAATATCAATATGCAATTCCCGCTGGTCAGGATCTGGAGAAGGCGGCGGGGTGATAAGGCGAGCGGGCGTGTGCAGCGTTGTCATTGGCGGCGAGCGATGCACTTGTAAAAGTTTGGAAAAGACAACCGGGGCGGCATGGGAGCTATGACCGCGAACGTTCAAGAACGACTCCAAGTGTTGCGCGTAAGCCCACAAACGCCGAGGCTTGCGCTGGAATTGGCTTAGAAATACCCATTGCCTTGACATCTGCTCATTCGAGTGTGGGGAGATGCCGCTCACGTGTGAGTGGGAGGGTTGTTGGTTTGCAATCATGGAGCGGCCTTCGGCGCAACCTAGTCTTCCTTCCGCGAACGCGAACAACATTTATGCGGCTCCCCTCAACCTAACTGCTCCTCAATAACTCAACAAATCGTCCGTCCGCCAGCATCTGTCCCGAGATCGCCTTACTTCGCTTCTCTAATACAAAACATCATCTGAAGTCTTCTGCGCAAGCTTTTCAGTGATTCCAACACCAATCGCAACCTGCACATCACACCACCACCAACAACCCCACCTCATCTCTTTCACAATGAACGCTACACGCGCCCTCGCTCGCCAGCCCATGATCCGCTTCCTGGGCAAGCGCAGCACTCCTCAGAGTACGCATTACCATCACACGGCGTCATGATAGATAGCTAACGTTGCGTTTCAGAGGTTGACCACACCCCGCACGTCCACCCTGCCTCTCCCATGAGCGAGCTTCCCTCATCCTTCGCGTCCTACCGCAAGAAGGCGCAGCAGCACGGCCCACTCAACCACATCCCCAGCGCCTTTGTTGGTGGTCACATTGGCGGCGCAGCCGGCAGGAACCTGGGCCCCATTGAGGCAGGCAAGGGCCTATACTTCGACCGCTCCGAGCTGCCTGCACGCTTCCAGAGCCCGTCCATGACCATGGCCGAGATCGAACTGCTCGAGTCTGGTGGTGCCAGCGCATTCGCATAGATCAAGCAGGCACGATGAAGCGACGATAAAAGAAGGCTCGGACCCGGATACGCCGGATGAGCTGGTGTACATATATACCCACACGCGCCGGGAGGCGCATTGCATGCGGACTGCGATGATTTGCTTTATGAGATTGAGACACTACTAGGTTTGGGGACAAAAGCGACAAGTACTGGTATTACTTTCATTTTATACCCATCAAGATCGATGCTCGGGACGAGATGAAGATTTGGGAGACTGCCATCGGCTGGCACTGTATGAAGTTACTGTATGGCGATACGGACTACTACGTTTGTAATTCGAGAAAAATTCACAAACAATTGATAACACAGCTATATTCTGAGGGACAACTACATTATCCTGCCGCAAAGCAAGTGTCCATGACGCGCAGTTCAATGCAGGCGTGGCTGAAGCCTGCAAACCCTTCAAAATAGACGCTCTTCACGAACGCATTCAAGTGTCTGGAGCTTCTTGAAGCGATTACCTTCATCACTCCAAGACGTGTTCAACGAACAACATGCAGTAGTCTTTCAGCTTTTACTTTACTTTTGGCATCGCAGCCGTCCATTACTACTTACCCTGCATGCTCAACAAACCCACCAACACCCCGCCAATACGTCACAACCCAGCTACTTCCTCTAACACTACCAAAAATTCTCGTATTCAGCGTGGAAGATATTTGCTTATTCCTCGCTGCCAACGCGGGCTCCAACGGAGGAATCTCGGGGCGCAGCCCACCACGCCTTCGACAGCTGGCAACCCACAGCCTCGGCTCGCCAACAGCAGCCCTCCACGTGCCTAACCACGTTGGCACAAGGCGCGCACGTGAGATAGCGCTCGATAAGACAACGCATGGCACCACGCGCCTCGCTTTTTCCCACGCGAACCAGCGCGCGCACAAAGAAACTTTCTTTTGACCACCGGATGAGTGCTGGTAAAACTCACACCCGGGTGCATCAGCTCAGCTACCGGTTTCGGTAGGAAAGAAGCGAGCTGTGGAATGCTGCGTCTCCCGGCGGTTAAAAGATGGGTGTTTTGCGTGGGTGCGCTGAGGGTTAGGTTTGGGGAGGCGGGTAAACGTTGTGCAGATGGACAGGGAGGTATTTTGGGGGTATGGATTGGAGACGGATGCTGGAGATTTAGGATATGGAATGTAGGTATCATATATGGAAATCGCTGCGCTCTGCTTTACTATAGAGTCGCTTCTCTTTCTGATCCCAAGTTTCGCTGCGGTGAGGAACATCTGGAGACAAGACCTTTGTCCTATATTGCCTGCGGATATAGTCTGGGACTTTGAAAAGAACCGTTTCGTTAGGCTTTATCCGTCACATCGAGTGTACCTGGATTGTGCGCTACAGCTTTCCCCTTCTGGTCTGTGAATAACACCTAGTCAATCAAATCAGTGTCTTGTTGTCGCTACTTCTCCTTTAGCAGATTCTCTGGAGACGTACCTTTGGTGGGTGCTTTACGCCCTCTGCATCAGCTTCTTCTTGGTTGGCCACCATCTTGTCTACCTTCTCGTTGTGTCAGCTCTAGCCTGGAAGGCTTACGTGCTGCAGATGCAGACGTGGATAGCGTACATCGCCCTCGTGCCTTCCACCTCTTATCCGCGTGTGTACATGATCGCCTTCTTTTACCTGCTCGCCGTTCTTGGAGGTGACATTGGTGTCCGCATCTTGGGACTTGATCGCAGGAGTGTGCGCTTCAATCTCATCGAGAGAGTGAGAGAGGCGGTTCGCCATTCTGGATAAATTGTTGCGGTTGTAGGTTCAGCTTTCAGAAAAGTTGGTACGTAATTGACTTGTGTTGAATGCGCATTACAAACATCTCTCCGTTCATTCCTTACTGTTGGTTATTGTTGTGTTGGTCCACGGTCACGATGACGTCATCCTTGCTGGCACTCTCAAGGGGGCAGTTGCGTTGTCCATCAACCGCGAACAAAACATGATCAACACAGCGTTTGTCCTTTAGTCATATTCCCAGCCGGAATAACGTCGGTCTACAACAAACTTCAACACGCACAAAACTCCCGACTGAAAAAACCAAACTAGTGTTCACGATTGAAACAGCCAACATGTGGAGCCCAGCAAAGCACCAACACTCCGTGCTAGACCCTTCCCCGGCGCATTATGAAATTATCAAGGGGCAAACACCTCGCACATCGCAACTTGGTTCCTTCTGAAACGAGCCGCAAGCGTTGTTTAGACGTCAGGCGTTCAGTGTTTTCTTTGTGTGCTTGTCGCGACATAGTCTTCGCAAATGGCCAGAAGTCTCATTTCTTTTGCGGATCGAAATTTCACAAGGTCGGTCTGCATCTGGGATCTGTGGCTGAATAGCCTTGCTTAGGAGAGTGTGATGGAGGGATGAAGGTAGCATGCATTGCGGCCCAGCGTTGTATTTTCGGAGGCATCGGCGCTTCCTTTTGGCAAAGTACGCACGGTGGCTAGGCGTGAGGCGCAGCCACATCGTCGCATCGGCATGAGTCGAGTGCTTGCGCGTTCGTTAATAGCTCAGCTCGTATTATCAGGGGATGTCGTATTAGCCACTGTGAAGCGTTTTGCCGATGCCGTAGAAGGAGGTTAGCACAGACAATGCGACTATCATAATCATTCACGTTAATGCAGTAAGAGGATGATTTTGAAGTTGCGCAATGCGTCATGTATTTTCTTTTGGTAGATGTGAACCTCCGATGTCCAACTTGTATGGGTATCTAAGATGTTCTCCCATACACCAGCCCTAAAGTCTTATACAAGGAAGTGAAGAAAAGCAGGGCAAGCCCGCTGTAGTCAAAGAGCGACAAGAAATGTGAGAATGAGCCCTCCAATGCGCAAAGTATCCCCATATACATCATGGGATCTGCTATGCAACAAGATGGCAAGGCGAAATCTAGAAGAGCAAAGCTGAACAAGAACCGCGGTATCTGACGGTTCCCTTTCCGTGTACTCCGGTCACCGGTCCCTGACTGATGCGTGAAAGAATGAGTCGTAACTTGGTCGTGCAAAGCGCTGACCCTGCCTGCGCTAGCGAGATATCAGAATCTTGGGTATATGGATCGTGGCGTGGCTGAGGAAGACGTTTAGATGATCTTCCAGTTGACGCCGTGGTAGCGGGTAGTCTCAGACAGGCCAAGCTCAGACCAGACAGAGCGGGAGAGATCGATGTCGTACTTGTTGACGCAGCCAGGGCACATGTCCATGATCTTGGCTGTGGCAGTCTTGCCTTGGTACTCAATCTCGATTTGCTTTCCGCACCATGGGTTGGAAGACTCGCCGGTCATGACATCGTGGATGCTTCCGCCCATGGCGTTCCAGGCACCGATGCTGATGGCGACGACCTTGGAATCATCGGTCTGGAGCTCACCGCAAGCACCAAGGTCGCCAACGTTCATGTCGTAGACGGTAATCTCGACATCGTCGAAAGATTCACCAGAAGTTACGCCACCAGAGCCGTAGCTAGGGGCAGCGCTTGAGGGAGCAGGAGCAGGAGCTTGAGAGTAGACTGGCTCGGGGGCTGCGGTAGTGGTTGGCTCAGGCGCAGGAGGAGGCGCGACGTACGAGGAGACTGGGGCAGGAGCAGGAGTGGTGGGAGCAGGAGGAGTGTAGACGGAAGTAGGGGTCTCCACAGGAGGGGTGTAGACGCTGGAGGGCTTCTCGGGAACAACTGGAGTGTAGGCTGGGGGGGCAGCCTTGGAGGAGGTGGGGGCGGCCTTGGTAGGAGCAGCCTGGGGAGTGACCACAGCAGAAGACGAGGGAACGACTACAGTGCTGGTGGTGGAAGGCTTGCTGGGCTGCTCGTAGAATTCGCCAGCGCTGGTGGTAGTGGGCTGAGCGGTCGTCTCGTCGTCCCAGATAGTGGTGTAGACAACGACGGTCTCAGTGACGACCTCGGTCTTGTAGACAAGGGCGCGTCTGTCGAAAGGCGCAGCCACGGCGTAGGAGCCGAAAAGGATAGAAGCGAGGACAGCGGATGTCTTCATTTTGACGGTTGGTAGTGTTGGATAGCTGAAGGAATGGTGCTATAGGTGTTTGTTGGGGATTTGCAGGAGTGACAGAACCGACTAGCAGTTCGAATGAGTGGTATTGTGAGTTGTCGCGTTGACAATGTATTGTGTCAGGAATGACAGTGTTGAAGACAGAATGTCTTTAGGGAGTGAATGAATGAACAAGAAGACCTCGAGCCTGTAGAATGAGTGTTACAGGAGGGAGGGAGCAGGTTGAAATATAGAAAGAGTGTGTGGGTGATGGTGTGGGTTAGTGAGTGAAGGAAAGGTGGGCAGAGTGGATTCCCACGAGCTTTTACGCTAGGGCCGGCACTAGGCCGGCCCCTGGCAACGTGCCTGGTGCCATCGCTTGTGCATCGCATCCTCCGCTCACCACGACGCATCTAGCCTGCTTCTGTCATCGGGGGGCCTGCCACTCCGGGCCGGCTGCTGGTGGAACGGCGTGCCATGGCGGCCTCAACAACACCGCAAACAAGCTCGAGTCGTCGACCCACTACCACGCTCATTCGCCCATGGCCGTCGCTCGTTCGAAATTGTCGGCGCTCATCTCCACCGCAACGAACTCCAGACTTCCTTTTCCTTGTGTTCATGTGCATGCGCTTGCCAAGGGCCCTCCCACCTCTATCGATTGCCTTCTTTTTCCTTACACTGACAGTGCGCTGGTTTCCAGCTAAATATGGCCAAGCTCAAAATATCGCAAGCTGACGGGTTTCATGCTTCCGCAAGTGGCATGGCGACGGACACAGTCAGCCAATCACAACGCCGTGCCTGACGATCACTGCATCGCGGAGCTCTTCGCGCCCTCTTCCGCCAGGGGCATGGCTGGAGCTGAAGCCGGTAAACGAAACATCCCAGGCACAGCGTGTCTGCGCCTCGTTCGGGCACATGTCATCATCGCAGATGAGGCACCGACCGCTTTGACTGAACCTGTCTTGGGGAAATGCTACACACGTGTATCGCAAGGAGTCGCGCCATGTCTCCCTGGACTAACAGCAGATGGGCTAGAACGCAGAAGCGGTATGGCGACGACGGCGCGTGGCTATGTGGACACGCTCTCGTTATTCAGACTTTGCCTCTCCGTACTCACCATTGGCTGCGTACGCTCCACTGCCTGCCAGCCAGCTCCAACTTGCTGTGCGCCGATTCGCAACGTGGGACCGGTTGGCGAGCCGTCACAGCGTCAAGGTGACATATCCTCCTGCGGTTCTTCTGCCGGACCGTCTCAACGAAAGCTGTCGTTCGCTCGCTTTGTTCTGCACGCTGCCAACTCCACAGCTTCTGGACTTTGTGATGATGGCATTCACAAGCCGTCAGCATGCGCTGGAAATGAATTGTGGGGCTGCTGCACCTTCGGCGTTGTCCTACTGGGCGGCACTGGTTCCGCGCGGCAGCCATGTGCGAGAATTTGCGCCCTACCTTATCCACTTATCGATTGCGATACCTATCCATCTCCACACCCATCCCATCGCGGCCTATCACATGTGTGTGGTGAGTAACTCAGTCTCGCTCTTGGGTAGCAAAAGAGTTTTCATCGTTCGCTTCTCGGCAGCACGCTCATCGAACGACTGACGTTCACCCGTCCTGCCCGACCGCGCGTCTTCACACAAGGTCTGGGGTGTTTCTCGTGCGCAATATGAGAACCTTGATTTCGTCACCACTAAATGGCTTGCTTCTCATGATCACTTGGAGAGAGATTCCGGTTCAACGGGGAAAGCCGCAGAACAGGAGTTGGCGCTACGGCACTTCTGATGCACTGCTCTTTCAGTTCCTATGGTTCGCCGGGTTTGGCTTGAGCAAGTCTACCAAACATGGTGGATCGCCCAGGACCGAGGATTACCGCATTGTTCTAGATTGCAGAATCCTTCGCTCTTACGTGCCAACAGACCTGTATCGGCATCTGGGATTACATGCTCGGTAGAAGGCTCATGCGTTGACCTCTGTGCGTATCCGATGTCAAGCTTGCTTATGGTACACTAGAAGACGTCGAGATGCTTTTGCCGTCCGCCCAGTCTGCAACACATCGTCATCGTTCAAAGGCAGCGGCAAGTTTCTCGCCAACGGTATGCGTACCAAGAACGTATGTGTGAAGGATCAAACCCCCGGCAACAGACCACAACGTTGCCCCGGCCGATCTTGGTCCGATCGACAATTCAACAAGTGATCTTCGTTGCTTGTATGCACGCGATCTCGATCAATTTTGCATTGCTCCTACACACACATCGGACTACTCGGATAGACGCTGTATGCTAACAGACTACGCTAGCTGAGGTGTGGTTGTGCGACATTAGCATCTGGACAACTAGCCGAGAAAACTTCTCCAGCTTACCGATGATGAGAAGAGATTGTAGGCGTTGAGTAACGGCAGAAATCTGTGCAGCGTGCAGGTGTGCGAAACAGAAGATGTACCGATGATGAATACGTCATCGGCTGGTAGCTGACTCTAGACTGTGTATTGAGCACTGTACGTGTGGGTCTTCGATCATAATCGCAGTCTAGGGACGCATGAACGTCTCTGTTGCGGCTTTCGTCTTGGTCTTATCTTCCCAGACCCATGTAGTATTGCTTTCACGAGTCTATCTGACAAGATGGCTATTTGTCGTTGGCTTCCCGTAGCGTCTTGCTCGTCTTCGTACTGCATCATTCCCGATTGTTGGCTACAAATGCGCTATATCTAAAGGCCATTCAAGCAGGGAATCTTTCTCTTTCTGCTGGCCACAAAATTATTGGCAATAGATTTGTAAGAGTTTGAAACAGGAGCTAAGGCGTTCAGCTTCATGTCACACGAGGTCGTACTGAAAGTTGGTATATTTCGTATCTCTTACGCATGTTAGCTTATGGTTACACAATATCAAGTCAGCTCGCGTGCATGTGTCATCATTACCAAGCCAGTGTACCCCTTGATCAGCGCGGTTTGGTTCTTTCGCTCCTATGACGGTGAAGATTAAGGGTTGCCTACTAAATGGTACATTCCCTTGTAGCTGAATCCAAACACAGCATTGTCAAAGCTATTGTCTCTCGTCGCCTCACCTCTGTTCGCAAAACGTCTCATCAAGAACATCCTCCCCAGCAACAATTCTTCACCGGGCTCTGCAGATTCCGAAGGCTTCAAATACTCGTCATGGAACTTCACCTCGTATATCTCTCTCTCCTCGTCCTCCCTCCCAGCTACCCTTCTCGCCTCTACTATTGGTAGACCGAACTGACGACCAACCATCTGCTTGTACGAGCCCATATTAAAGATTGGTGCGCAAACGAGTTTCTGCCTATTTAGAAATCCCCGCGTATCAACGTCGGGCCAGGAAACGTCGTTTTCGTCTCGGACACGAGTTTTCATTTTGAGAGGTAAATACTCGTCTACTGCACGCTTTCCTCGTAGTAGATCGCGAAGGAAAAGCATGACTAAGTCCTCTGCGACGGCGACTACAAATAGCTTCTGTGCATGCTTATAAATTCGATGGGCGAGAAATGAGCGGCTGTGATCGGGGAAGTGTATCTTTCTAAGATCGGAATCGCAATCCACTACTTCTCTGATGTTTTCGTGCGTGGCAAGAGCATTTATGGCGGCTGGGGGAAGGAAGAAGTTTTCTACGCTAAAGATGGTGCACTTTATGGTATTTTGCTGTATGAAGTGCTGGATGAGGATGTATTTAGAGGTATAAGGTATGGTTGTAGGTGTGTTTATTGATGATGCCATTGCTCTCGTGAGATTGGCGGATGAGAGCTTGAGTGACTAGACTGGTGCCGTCCAGAGTTATTTAAACTCCGGTGAGAAGATTAGGTAATTAGAGCTCATGATTGTTATTACACAAACTGATCACGCTCAAGCCGTCAGCAGATTTGCGTGCTTATTTACTGCCAGTGAGAAACATATCCTGGCAAATTCTTTACGTCCGGCACATCCATAACCTCGGGTATGTCGCCCTCGCCCACTTCACGATCATCTTCGTAATCTTCATCAACATCTCCGTTCGGCTTTTCACGAAAGAAATACCACCTTCCCTCACATATAAAGCCCCACTGGAATCGAGGCCTCTGCACATCTGGCTCTTCTGTACTCCCAAAGACTTCCATTCTCCACACTTTCTCATCCCCCTGCCTGAGATGCTGCAGATCGAATGACACATCATAAACACTTCGTTCCCGGACGACGTGCACCGCTGAAAACGGGATGCAAGATAGGTATGGAACCACTTGATCAAATTTCTCTGTATCAAGCACTGGCGCACATACCAGTGCTTGGTTTCGAAGAAATTTGAACATGCTGATCCGATAATTTTCACTTATCTTGTAGTGTTTTTCCTGCGCAACAGGAAGATCATCATCATCCATCTCATCTAAGAGTGTAGAGAGGAATTCCAGACTGAGTCCTAGCTTGATGGCGAGGAGGAAGAGTTTCTTACTCTTCCATTCGATTAGATCTATAAGAGCGATAGCATCATGAACAGAGGACACTTCTTCCCGTGGGTAAGTGCTCTTGGTTATGAATACGGTGATGTCTTGACGACTTGTGAGGGTGTCCACAGCGCTGTGTGGGAGGTAGGATAACTCTACACCGTCGAATGTGCATCTTCGCGTGAGATTGTCAATGGCGTGGACATACTTTGCGAGCTGTTGCTCGTGCGTATCTGTGGGCAACAGTTGAAGGGCCATGCTTCTGGTGTACGTATGAAGGATGACAGAATGAGATGAGATCAGTGACTGTCTCTTATACTTGATGTGGCGCTTTGTCGTTTGGTCTGATGCAGTGCCCACGTGGATGTCTTGATCACGTAGCCGAGCAGGATTCCAGTGTCTTGATCACGTAGCCGAGCAGGATTCCAGTGTCTTGATCACGTAGCCGAGCAGGATTCCAGTATCTTGCATCTTTTGTGTCAATCTTCTAACTGGTCTCGACAGTTTGCTCCGTGTAACCTTCTCATCCTCTATATGGACGGCGAAATTATTACCAAACATGCAATGACGACGGGGCGAGGCGTGTAAGACGGGGAAGCAGAATCGAAAGACCATATTAATATGCAGCGGTGATTTGTTTTCGGGCTATAGGTACAGGATTGGTTTTTCGTGAAGCATTCTAACATCAAAGCTATTGCAATCATACCGTATACCAAAGTACAATCTCAAAGACCAAGCCCAACCTAGAACCATACCGCAGTCTGAGCCAAAGGCGCACTTTATTCTTATTCTTTCTGGTGACTGCCAAAGCACCCTCGGTATTAATCCAGTACGTCTTTCCGCCTTCGTGTAAATTATCAGACTCCCACACTTCATCTTTTGATCAAAGTGCACTACCAATATGTTCTTTCACTATTTGGAACCGGGGTTACATGCGCGATGGGTAAAAAGGTGCTCCGTGGAATTACTGCAAAGTTGCTCTTTCGATGTACCCATTCTCTGGATCCGAAAGCTATGTTCTCAAGTGTATCCATGGAAAGCTCAGCAAAACTCACAACAATAGATCACCGCGCTCATCACATCGCACGCGTTGTATGCGAGCAAATTGCTGTACGCACCCGATAGGAATTGTATTGCGAAGCATGATGCATAGACTCGAGATTTGAGGCTGGTCTTTGAAGGTCCATGACGTCAAGACCGCTAAGCTACCTACCTAGATAGGTAGTCCGTTATTTTACGCGCTTGACCACGGAAGTAAACCCGAGACACTTTTCATTTGGAATTCGTAAACTTTAGGGGTTAGTTTACATCGATGCTGCATCACTCGGGTCATTTTAGATAATTGATGAGATGTGATGGATTGCAATTAGTTTTACTATTTACTACACCCAAGGACTTCATGTCCTTAGTGGCATGAGGTTAAGCCTCGCTCTCAAACATCATGTTTCACTAAGAACTGTTCCTCAACTGGAGCTCAGCCTGCGCTGTAACAGCTGCTGGCATGCTCAACAGTGAACCGTGATTTACTTGCTGACCATCAAGGGGCATCCAGCATCCTTGAAGATGGGGTTCAACTTTCCGGCGGAGAAGTCGATCAACGCATCTGTGAGGTCGGTAACGCTGCTGACGGTGCTGGGAATGAGGTTGACAGCCAGCTGGTAAAGCAGGCAAGTAAGCTGAGCAGCGGTAGCATCGCTGGGCAGCTTTCCGTCGACGATGATATCGAATGGAGTAGAGAGAGCGTCGAAGTTGCCCTTGCCAACGTTGCCACCGAATAGCTTGGGGTACTTGACGTACTGAGCAAGAATCTCGTTGGTGACATCCATGTTCTTGTAGGGCTCGACACGCGAGAACCAGTTCTCGGGAATGCGCTCGGGGACGTGACGCCAGCCACCTGGGGCAGAAGAGTCCTCAACGGCACCGAAGAAGGACTTCATGGTTGCGAGATCTGGGACACCCTTGTCGCCGTAGCTGGGGAAGAGCTCGTAAAGGAAGGACGCAGCTCCGTAAAGGAGAAGCGAGAGGGGACCGAAGTAGAAGTTGGGGTTCTCTGCGACAGAGTCGTCGTACCGGTTGCTGCGGTACTTGGCGAGGGCCTCACGATCGAACTTTCCACCGGAAGTGGTGTCGGCGACCGCTTTCATCTGCGCGAACAAAGTGCCGTTGAAGCTGTAGTTGTCTCCGTTGGCAAGGAAGAAGTCGTTGCGTGTGAGCGAAGAATCGGCCTCGAACTTGTTGTGGCCATCAAGACCGGGCTGGCTGCCCAGAAGAGGGAGTGTGGCAGTGCGAGACGTAGCATCGCATCCGATACTGAGACGTCCGGAGAGCACATCACCACCAGCTTCAATACCGAGGACAGCGAGGAGGACGGAAAGGTCGTATCCTACGTTGTAGACATTCTGCTGGGCGTCGACCAACTCCTGGAAGTTGGTAATACCATCGTGTGAAAGGAAGTTGTGCTGCCTTCAATTAGCAAATGTATAGTACTCGCAGTGGATGCTACTTACGTTGGCTGCGGCGTTCAATCCTGGGCAGGGTCCACGGATGTCGTTGGATCCAGGAGCAGTGTAGGCGTGAGCCTTGTCGCCGTCTGCTGGCACCTTGATACCACCCTTCTGGCTACCGGGAACACCGTTCTTAGCTCCAGAGTAAGTGTAAGGAGCAACGTATGGAGCAGCGCCCTTGTGAACAGGGTTGAAAGGGCAGTTGGCCTGGCGCTTGACTTCGGCGTTGCGTGCGAACAACCTGGAGTTGACACCAGGTTGGCCAGCGACCCAGCCGTAGCTCATGGCACCTGAGGCCTGGAGGAGGAGAAGAGAAAGAGTATGCATGATGAATAGTAATCCCGAAGTGTACTGTTGTGGTTTACTCGAGATGACCTGAGAGGATGATCTTCTTTCTGTCGTCTGAGTCTTCTACTTATAATCTTTTGCCATCATCTCCTATCCAACTTCTGTTCCTAGATCGAGAGACGTAGATCGGGACCGAGGCAACTTCCTTACACGCTGTCAAAACCCTACACCTCCGCCAGCAAGTCTTCGATATCCGCGCACCTCGATTGGCTGAGACATTGCTTCCACCCCTGACTTCGCAGTGTGTAGTCGATGATCGACATACCCCGGAGTCGATCGGCGGCGATGTTCTGAGGTCTAGGCGGGGCAAGATAGGTAGTTAGGAGCCATGTCCGAAAGCGAGTTCGCATTTGCTACGGGACTATTGATGCGTACCTGCTTGGTAGCTCTTCATATGGCAGTGGCGTTGCACCTGGACGGAAGGTTTACGCTCCGCACGGACTAGTTCACGTCTCTTGCCCGAACTAGCTTGGTGCGTCGATCATTTCCCCAAAGAAGCTGTTTGCGCTCACAAGGTCCCATGCGGATGGATTGCGGGGAAAGCAAGTATCCAATGACGCATGGCCTATTTCCGCCAGACTGTGGTCATGTTGCATACGTTCAAGAAAAGATCGACAAGAACTACTATGATTGAAATAATACCGAGGCAGCTGTCTCAATGCCGCAAGATCTATAGGCTGAAGTAGAAGTTGCAAAGACGTAATTGACGTGGGAACTGGCGGGCGTTGTCATATCAGAGGCTACATTGGCTCAACGTCGCTTCTCGTGTGCGTCGGTACGTGGAGGTTGCCGGCAAGTGCGAATCAAGTCGCCGAGAAGCCATGCGTGACGATGCTTTGAGGCCCAAGATCTGACCAAGGGGTATTCAGACCTGGTTCGAGGATTGAGTGGTAGGATAATAGCCCAAAACCTGGTAAGTTCTGTTGCGCAGCGAAAGACACCGATAGATTCCTTTTTTGGAATGCCTGCTCCCGCAGTGTTCATAAATCTCCGAAGAGGAATATCGATCAACTCACAGGCTGCAATTTCCCTCAACTCAATGCTGTGGAATTGATCCCGGATCCAAGAAATTCCAAGCCTTTCCAACCGATCACCAAACTCTCATCACGGTCCATTCCGTCTGCTGCACGCTTGAAATGACGACCTGTCTTAGAACTTGAAGCCTGCCGAGGTAAGTTCCAGCTGTTTGCGAGAGTTGCCCCCACGCTGGAGAGAGCGTGACGAAGAGCGTATCAGGTCATGCTGAACAGTTGCGTAGGTCGACGCCGTCAAGAACCGGCTCGATGGAATGAACGAGTGCAGCATGGGCTACAAGACCATGGTGTCGCACTACAACGCATGAACCTTGAGATCTCGATGGAGTTCTGCTTGATGGTGCATGCTACTTGCTCGGCGTGCAAGTCCGTCGTCATACTCAGTCCACTTTACGATTTGGAGTAGACTGAGCGATCCAGAGTATGATAATCCATGCACAGCCCTGTCATGGCCATGTAGAGAATACTACGGCTCTACCAGGGTAACCATGAGGAGCCGCAGGCCACGACGGGAACGCGGAATTTCACCGTGCAGACTGCCAGAATTCTTCTCTTCCCAGTAAAGCATAATCTGACTCGCGTCGAGTCTGACGCTACGTAAAACGGGAAACCTGGGGCTGACACCACGTGGGCGAAGATCCTTGAACGAGACATCATCCTAGAGATCCAGACGAGATTGAGTCAGGCAAAAGGCATACACACATTTTTACTTGTGTCCTGATGCCTGTTCCGCATACCTGTGATACCAGGCACGAAGTAGGTTCCAAGTTCTTCACCAGATCATGGCGAGGCGTCAGGTATGACCCCTGGTCTTCGATGTAGCTTACATGCTATTAGTCCAGGCTGAGTATCGCTCGAGTAAGAATTGCTCACTTACCTCTAGCCCCGTCAACAACAACTAAGAAAACATTTGCACCTTCCAGACTTGGAATGGAGAGCCTAGGATAGCTGGGTAATGAGCAACAGTAGGTTGGAAGAAGCACATCGGGCTTCACTGATCAGTCATCTCGATGGTCAGTTCCAACCAAGAACAAGCCGCAGTCCGAGTCGAAGGCGCACCTGCTAAGCGGCCTTCCCAGCAGGCAACTTACTCTTCCACTAACAGTACTGAAAAATCAAGAAAGAACAAGGCGCTTCCAGACCGTAAAACGCGCGCTTTGCCTGACCAAAATGGGTTGGCAATAACAGACAAAAAAGACTCAACCAAATTGGAGCCCTACATCACACCATCATCATCACCACCACTGGTCAAAAGAAGGCCAAAAAAAAACGAGCGACAGTACTCTCCAGCGGGGAATTGAACCCCGGTCTCCCGCGAGTTGCCAATACTGGTGACAAGCGGAAATACTGACCACTATACTACTGAAGAAGAGTTGGTATCGCTGATACCAGTGATGGCAAACCTCAAAATTGAAACCTATAAGAACACAGACAATCAACCCCACTCAAGATTGTTTGTAAAGATAGTCCACTCTGATCTTGGAAGATATTGTAGTAGAGCAGCAGAATGTGGGTATCAGTGGAGACAGAAGAAACTAGCGAGCGGTGAGAGCAGCAAGCCTCGGCAAAAAGATAGATAGCGACGACAGAACTGTAGCATATCGAGAGCGCAACAAAGTCAACTCAATTCTTTCAGGTAACGCTAAGAGTAGACGATTATATACATATCGCGATATGGAGACAAGGACGCCAGTCATGCGGATGGTATCGAGCGCCAACATGATGCAAGTCGACTCGAATACGCCTCCGCGCCGAGTAGGATGGTACAGTATGCGAGTGATGTGTATTGGGGGAGAGGATGTGACAGGTCCTCCGCCCCAATGTCGGATTTGTGAGTGCGTAGCTGTACGCTTATTTGTTGACCTTGGACTCGCGGCCGATAACGGGGTTCTGACCGCTTGCGAACTTGCTGTCGGACTGAAGCAGCTCGTCGGGTTTATCTGCAAATACTTCATTTAGCCGAATTCCAAATGCAAAGAGGTTTGCACAAGCTTCCTCGTCGGAGTTTGACGTACCGTGACGAGCGTAGAGGTGGTAGTCCTCATCTGTGTACTTGCCGACGTGGCCGCTCTCGACATCCTTTCGGGTGAGCGAGAGCTTGTTCTTGGGCAGACCCATGGAGCCGAGGTAAGTGACAGAGTTCTTCCACTCAACGTCCTTACGCTTGTTGTCCCACTTTAGCTCCTCGGCCATGATGTCAATAACCTTGGGGAGAGCTTCCAGAGCAGCCTGGGCGTTCAGGAAAGCCAGGCGCATGCGGCGCGCGATTACGTCGGTGGCCGTCTGAGCGTACTCGTGACGGACGCAGTAGCGGACCTCACCATCGATGTATGGGTAGAGCTCAGCCATCTTGACGCCGCGGACAGGGAAGCGCTGCTCAGTGGGCGATGCAAGAGCTGCGACGGTCCATGCACGGTCACCGTAAGCCTGGCAGAGGTATTTGGCTACGTCAGTCTCAATGCCGTAGTGCTGGATGAGGTTGATGAACAGGGTCTTGGAGAAGCCGTGAGCACCAACGAGTCGAACACGGTGGGTCTGGCAGGTACCGTCAAGAGGAGCCTCGTCCTTGACCTCAGTTCCGCTAACGAGAGTGGGGTTCACAAGCGGCTGAGTCTTCAGGCCGTACTCCTTGATCGCCTCGTCGACAGTCTCTTCGGCCATCTGGCGGTAGGTAGTCCACTTGCCACCGGAGCATGTCATCAGGCCGGAAGGAGAAGTGGTCACCAAGTGGTTGCGGACAAGACCCTCAGTCGCGCTCGCGTTGGGATCACGGACGAGAGGACGGATACCGGACCAGGCAGCGAGGACGTCGCCGCGGCGAACGTTGATCTCAGGCTGCAGATAGCGCTTAACCTCCTTGAGAATCCAGTCAATCTCTTCCTCGCCAGCAACAGGATCTTGCTTAATATCACAAGCAGTGTCTGTTGTACCGGCGATGGTGTTGCCCTGCCATGGCAAGAAGAAGATGACGCGGCCGTCGGAAGTGTTAGGGTCAATAAGACCCATGTTTGAAGGGCTGTAGTAACCAGGGAGAATGACGTGAACACCGGAACTAGGGGCGACGATTTCCTGAACCTCTTGGTCGTCCATCTTACGGATGGAGTCGGTGAAGGGACCGGTAGCGTTGATGATACCCTTGGCCTTAATGGAGAACTGTTCAGACTTCTTGCCATCGCGCTCAGCAATGCAGTCCTTGGCCTTTGCTCCGCACAGACGACCATTGGCATCCTTCTCAAGCTCAGTGACTTCGAGATGGTTGACAACAGTTGCGCCGTACAGCGCAGCGGTCATGGCGATCGAAACGTTCATGCGGGAATCGTTGTGTGCACCATCTGGTGACGTCAGTTCCTGCTGCAAAAGGAGTGACCGTTGAACGTACCGTAGTAAACAAGGGCTCCGACAAGGCCTTCCTTCTTCAACATGGGGAACGCATCCAGAGCCTTGCTCTTTGTCATGTAGTACGAGCTCTCAATGTTCTCTGAACCAGCGAGGAAATCGTAGAACTTGGTACCAGCCCAGAAGTAGGGAGCTTGCCACCACTTCTGGATCGGAATCATGATCGGGAGCCATTGTGAAAGATGAGGCGCGGTGTCCAAGAAGTAACGACGCTCACGGAGAGCTTCAACGACGAGAGCATATCTAAACGAAGTCAGAAATCGCATGGATAACATTATGGGGCAACTTACTGGTTGTAGTCGAGGTTCCAGACAGCCTTTTCTAGATATCGTACACCACCGTGTACCAGCTTTGTACTCTTACTGCTAGTACCACTGCTGAAGTCGTCGCGCTCGACAAGCGCAACCTTCAGACCTCTTGTAACAGCGTCAAGCGCAATACCGGCTCCAGTTGCGCCACCACCAATGACCAACAGGTCATATGGCTCTTCCTCAGCCTTCTCAGCTGCTGCCGCTGTAGAGCCACTTCCACCAAGCCACTTCTTTGCCTTCTCTGCGACCTGCGAGACGACACCTGCGCTGCGCTTCAATTGCGCAATCTGCTCATCGCGGCTCTTGGCGGAGGGGAATGACGGTGGTCGGAAGACACCTCCCTCGCCATATGTGGGTGGTGGGACTGCGGCGGCTTCTGAGCCGGGGATATCGCGAGGTCGTAGGGTAACGTAGAGGGCGGATGCACCAACTGCTCCAGCACCAGCTGTGTAAAGCAGCGGCTTGATGAAGCGGCTTCCTCGTCGGGCAGCCATGATGCTTTAAAGGTGGGGTATAAGATCTGGAGATGCAGTCGCTCCAGGCGGTGTTGGTCTAATGTACAAATGCGTCGATGGAAAATGCTATAAAGATCTGCTGAGCCTGGGAGGCTTCATCGACTGTCAGCGCGCCCGCGCATCGGAGATAACGTTGGGTGTAGGCACGGAATTCAACTCACCTCAAAAATGAGTTACAATGGCATGGCGACCATGGCGCTGTGTATAAATTATTCCGTAGGTTTAGGATGTAGGACAAATGGGCAATTGGGAGCTGCAAAATCTGATTATCATACGCTTCGGATGACGACAGGTGGAGTTCGCGGCGACTGCGGTCCACTTTCTCCTCCATAAACTCTGGCGGCTCATCTCCAGCCGATTTCCACGCGTCTGTGCATTATCACGCCGAGATAATGCGGCGGGGTCGTGCCTTGATGTCCTACCAAAGCAGCGCGTGGCATGGCAACTTTTCCTCGCGGCCGCGCATCTTCCGAACCTCAAGGCCGCTCATGTAGACAAGATAAATGCACAGAGTCGACATGCAGCTAGCTGCCACTAGGAAGAGGGCTTCCGCTCCCATCACAGATTCGGCGGGTGCGGCACACCCCCAACGCCCCAGCCCCCGGTTTGCCAAGAGCAGAGCCTCATGATGATCTCATGCCATGTGGGGACAAGCTTGACATGTGTCGGAAGCATTGACTTTTGTTGAGCATGTTGGCGACGATCCCGTCTTCTCTTGGACGCCTCACCCCTTTCACCGTACACTCAGGTATGGCTACACGAGGTATGACAGCCCTATAAACTTGTCGGTGTGTCCTGTGTTGCGGTGCTATCCGCTTCAGGTAGACTCGCGACGTATTTCCATCATTTGGTGACGGTCGTCTGAATCGCAGCTCCAAGTCTTCTAACGCGAGAGTGGCATGAGAGAATTCCTCCTGAGTTCCAAAATCATCCATGAGCTTTTGCAAGGTACCAGATCGTTGACGTGAAGAGTGCGCTTCTCGGTGACCGCCTGGTCGAGATCCATACCCAACGTCCGCATGATCCCTGGAGCGATCTGTGATACCCCGAAGGTCGCTCGACAATCATCAAGGAAGAGTGACCGAAGGAGAACCGGCTCATTAGGAGCATTCTATTCGGGCAGCATCATCCCACCGCCATGGCGGATTCCGCTTGGAGAGGCCGTATGCATTGCTTCCGGCGGAATACGCAGGTTGGAATTCCGAAGAATCCATCCAATGACCTGGCGCGGACATGAAGGACTGATTGTGCGAGAGTCGGGCGTGTTGTGGGCCGTTGTAAACGGTAGACTATGTTAGGCATGCCGGGCGTTGTCGTCTAGCCAGCTTATCGATTACTGGAGCTCGAGCCCAGACACCAGAAGGAGACCGCATCACATCCATACTACAGCACAGCAACGCCAATATGTAACAACAGGGTATATCTCGAACCTACGTACAACTGATTAAGCGCCAGCAGCTCCATCGTCTACACTTGAAAGCCCACAGCACCGCGGTAGACGGCACCGCCCCATCTCAAACACCGAAACGCCTAGCTACCCAAACCCAACACCACACATGCAAAGACCCTTCAAAACCATTACTCCACCCCATCACATCATATCCTCAACACCCACAACAACAACAAAACATCCAACGCCACAACCGCAGCAGCGATACTCAGCACAGCACCCTGATGCACCGCACCCAGACGCTCCTGCCTTGTCCGCATGCTAATGACCGCGACAACGCAAAGCACCAATGTACTAATAGTGCCTAACAGGACAGCCGCATCAACAACACCTCTTTCCTTCTTCCGACTCGTCATCGTCATGAGACCCAAGATGAGGTCCATGACAACAGCTGCACCCAGTGCGGTAGAGTAGAAGCGCAGTTTAGTCATTTCGATCTTGTGTTGATGCGTTTCTACCTGGCCGAGCAATGCGCGACGTTCATTGAAGAGGTCGGCATCGTGGCGTGGGTCGCGGAGAGAGCGGAAGAGCGTGCTGAAGTAGCCATCGCGGTTCGATGACTGCGCGTGGTTATCTGTTGTTCCGTAGTTTGCGGCGTGTAGTATGGGGGATGAGTCGATCGTATCGTCATCTGAGTCTTCGGCAGCGGAGAGTGACGCCTCATCAGCCTTGTCGTTCCTGCCAAAGAGTTTCTTTGTCTTTCTTGCTAGTGCTTCGACGAAATCTTGGCCGGGGTATTTGATGGGCGCATCAGGGTCGACGTAGATGTAGTAGCCAGTCTCCTCGTCTTCGGGATGGTCGTACTCGTTCCAGTATCTCTGCTGGACTTCCGGCTCTGGCTCGGTCCGGCTCATTGGTGGAGGATAATCTGAGTAGGGCTTCCGGCTCTTCTTCCGGAAAGCTTGTAGTGGTGGCGGGTCGACAAATTCGTGTACTGATGTTGCAGAGGACTCCTCATAACGAGAGGCCAGTGGGCTGGATTGTCCATCATATGAGGTGTTGGATGTCGAAGTTGCTGGAGGCGATAGTTGAACTTGTGAGCCAGTTGCGCTCTCTCGAGCTCTGCGACTCCGCTTTGTCACCGGTTCTGGTAGTTTGCGGATATCCTTCTCGAGGAGGGAGACCCAGAAGGGGGCGGACATGGCGCTGGGTTTGCAGCATGTCCAGACAGCATGAGCTTCTAATGAGAAACCTCGAACGCGTTCAACCTGCAATCGTTAGTGTACTGGTTGTGTATAACCTTGGGAATCGACGTACCAAATGACTGCGGTCAAGGGTCTGGATGAGCGCCATTGCTTGGTTGCCTTCACGCCGAATCTCTAGAACAGCATGAGGGAACTTCTTTGCTGATTCTGCTCGAGCAGCCGAAGTCCAGTCGTCATCTGCTAAATCTTTGTACAGTGTATCTTTCAGACAGATGTCTTTATCCAGTGTCGCCCATATGCCTCCTGTTGAGTTATTGTGGAGTCCAGTGAATCGTGTGCGTTTGGAAACCGCACCAGCGATAGGCTTGGTAGATTGGTGCTCAGCAAGCCACTGTCGAACCGCCGGTGCATTGTCTTTAGCCGATCCGTTCTCAGAATGCTTCATGCTGTCCTCTCTTACGGAAGTGTCGAGAAAGCTTTGCAGACGCTTGCGCTCCATCTTGACTGTCTTGACGGCTACCGGCGACTGCCCCTGCGCATCCGCCTCTGTGCATACAACAACCGCGGCTTCGCCAGATGCGCAACACCGCACTTGACCAGCGGCCTTTATGCCGATGCTTCCCTGTAGTTCTTCCGTCGCTCCAATCGTACTTGCGTTTTGTTTGAACGCGAAAGCTTCAGGGTGGTCCAAGACAACTACCCCAGTGGTGTCTTCGCTGCCAAGGTACGGGTCGAGGTTGGTTGTGGAGGAATGGCGGCGGAGAGGCGTTCCTTTGCCCGATGCGTGCCGTCTGGCCTTGCTGACGTACAGGCGCGTATGTTGGAGCAGCAGGACCTGTGCCTCGACGATATGGTCTGGATGTATCCAGTACGTTGCTTTGTTGCCCTTGGACCCCAAAGGCACCGTGTTCATCACCAAGTCAAAGTCGAGATCCCCGCCCTTCTCAATGCTTCTAGATATGTGTGCCGCGGACGACTGGCCGTTGGTGTTCTCGGCATGCGACGTAGACGTGCCATCGGCATCAAAAGCGGAGCGGAGCGCGTCGAGCACATCGATGTATTGGTCCAGGAGATAGCCCAGATCCAGCTGGAACAGGCTATCCGGCCGGCTACTGATCTCCTGCTTAAACACATGACTGAGTTCCCTGTCCTTTGTCCAGCGCTTGTATTTCTTGAGGATCTTGATGAAGCCCGTCCGTTGCGTGACTTGGAATCGCGAGAGCGACCTGATCTCCTCTCCAGTCCTGCGGTTGTGTCAGCGGGCGTTCTCTCTACGCGTGTTCCGGCGCATCCCGCGTACCTTGCGACGTCTGCATCTATCTTCGCATATCTCTCCACGATCCGCGCGGGGAGACGCCCGCTTGCCGGATTGCGTCGCGCGCGCAGCTGGTCTAGCGTCTTGCTGATATGCTCCAGCCTGCGCTCGATCTCGCCGCTCTTGCTGCGCACGAAGAGGTTGATGCGGTCATGTTGTTGTGCCAAAACATTGAAGAAGGTGTCGCCGAATGCGCGCTCGGTGCTCTCGCCCTGGCCTGGGATGGATACGGCCTTGTTCGTGCCGGGCGTCGTCTGGTGCTTGATAAGGTCTTTGAGATAGTCGTAGTCGATGTTATCTGTAGGCGCGTGTCTGTCAGCGGAACGCTCTCCGTGTCGCGCCGTAGCGTGCGGGCGTGGTACTCACAATGGCCCCATTCTGGTATGGACCTCTGTCTGAGAGTGTCGCCGTACTTCATTCCAACAAATTGATAAGTGGGGTGGTGGAAACGGGCCCAATTGGTTGCGTCGTGCGGGTTTGTTATGAATTATGAAAGCGATAAACTGGCACCGTCAGATAAGCCCTCGAGGGTTCATGATTGCACGGTCGTGCAATATACGTGCGAGCGTTGCACGTTCACACAGTCAGACAGCAATTGAGCCGTTGGACCGTTGAACCGCCGAGACAGGGTGCCAGCCGGACTACGTACCGTTGGTTTCAACTGGGTGAATCAAGATAACACCTCCGCCGTCGTCATGCCAAGATATCCGGCTTATGACGCGCTGCTAGCCGAGTATGTGAATTTTAAATGTGAGACGAGTGCGGAAACCTAGAGAGAAAGTGCCAGAGCAACATGGCGCTGTGAAGGGTGTATGTACTTATCGATCGAGCGCAGGTGTTCCTCGATAGCTTCGATCCACGCTATGATGGAACCTTGGAACCCTTCTCCGGTGCTACGCAGGCATCCTTGTACGTGCGCAAGGGCCCACATCCCATGCAGCCGGGATATCATCTCCACTCAACACTCAAGGTTATCGTATGACGGGGAGGGAACTGCTGAACGTGTTCCCTGGTGTTGAACCTCGGTTGGTGAGGTAAGCTTATCATTCTTCAAGGGTCAGCCCAGAGTGTCTACAGTACAGCCTCAACGTGTGACCAACCACTACTGATAACCTAGCATCTTCAAGGTTGATGTCTCCGTTAGAGAGCTTGTTGCTTCCCGCACGCCATAATCGATTCGAATTGAGCAAACGACATTAGCCGTCTGCCGTGTTGCAGAGAAGCATCACGATCCACAGTTCAAGGCGGCAATCGGCATGTACCGCGCAATGCCGGCACGTTGAACATCGAGACGAAGCCTCAGCTGTGGCTGCCATCACAGTTAATCTAGATCGTCAAGCAGCAGGAGGCATTGCCAGGAAAGACGACAGAATGTCACTACACCAACGCGATTGGCCAATGCAAGTATCTGGAGAAAATTGGAGAAGAAAAGCTTGCATCTAGACAAGGATAGACGTGCAGCTTAACGAACCTCCACTTGCCTGTTGCGAGACGAACCAGGGATGTTCTCTACACCACACAAGACATCTCTACATAATTGGAGCCGCGGAAGAAATTTGTCGCATGATTATTCCTTGCACACAACCTTCTCTTCAGTACGATAACAACATGTCCCCGCATCTATCTGGTCAATGAGAGACAACAGCGATGAATACTCATCAACCGTCCCCACACGATAGTACTTGCGGCCGCCGGCCACCCGTCGCAGGGACCTGGACCCATTGCCGAAGTGGAGCTTCATCATGCCCATCCCGTGGAGCCGCGGTAGTGCTGGCTGAATTGAGCGCCTCCGAGGAGCTACACGACTCTCGTCGTGCTAGACGATGGAGACGAAGTGAGTCAGACCAAACATTGTGAACTTGATATACGAGAACGAAGGATGAAGGCAGCCGTTAGTTTCGCCACTAAGTCTACCTTTTTTCAAATCACAAGTACTGAAGGAAACGAGTGGCAATCCCACATATCCAAGTACACGAATTTGACCACCGAGAGGAGGTTTCTGCAAAGAAATCCGCCAAACCAATCCATATTCTCTCAAAGGATCGATATGCATACCCGAGTTCCACGGAGCTACGGCACTTGTCCGCCACATTGGCGATGCTTGTATCAACATCTGCATGCACGTCTGCGCGTCTCCATTTCATGCTGTTAGTCCTGCGTCTTGAAAGGTCGCGTGCTCACCTGCCTATACCGGCTCCGCTATGACGGACAGGGGTGCTGCATATGTAGGATCGCTAGAACGCCGTATATGACATCGCGCTTGCATGATCCAGACCCAGACGTTTGGAACGTTTCTGCCACTTGCGACGCGTGTGTTGCCCACGTGGGTGATCGGTGTGGTTCTCATGGCTTCAACGTGGTATGTCGGTTCGAGTAATTGTGAGGATTCGAGGTGTAATACTGCCGGTGGTAGGGGTCGAAATCGACTCAGAATTGAGGTTTGTGGGGCGCTTCGCTTGCTTACTTGCTTCTTGTAGCTTCATGTGAAGGACGAGTTGCTTAGATATCGGTTACATGTACGATTGGCCTTGATGGTGGATCACAGGTAGATAACTTGGCGATCGCTGAAACTGCCAATGATGATATAATAGTCTATGCGTCAACAGACATGAACGCGGTGGTTCATTGCGTTGGAGAATATCCTTGGTGCAACGGTCCCTACGTACTTGTCAGAACACGTGAGCTGTCTCCAAACAGTACGCAATGTACGCACAATATCATTCCAGCGCACTTCGTGGAACGACATGCACACTGAAGAATCTCAGCACTTCATCATCGCCCAAAGCTTCACACCTTCACCCCCCTCTTGGCCCCTCCCTTCACCATCAACCTTCCCCTTTCCCACAATAATCTCCTCCAGCATCTGGAACCCCAAATGTGTATACACATCCCTACTCCTCGGAGACGTAGATTCCAAAACCACAGGCCACCCCTTCTCCCTCGCCATATCAAGAACAGGGCGAATGAGGTCACTAACTTTAGCCGGGTTGGAAGTAGAAGGGTGAGTGCGGTCGTTTGCTAAAAGGACCAGATGTAGCATGTGAGTTGTCTGGGGAGGGATAAAGCGTTTCCGCACGTGATGAGCGAGGGAGTTTAGTTCTGTTACGGCGGGCGGGTTGTGTGGTTCTTCGGTGTAGTTTTCTGTTACTGTTTCTAGTGTCCTGCATAACACATCGTTAGTATGTTCCAACCTCAAACCCCTGCCAATAGCATTCTACTCAAATGCTACATTTCTTGAAGGATAAACATCTCATGATGATAGGTCATGTACTTACCAAACACTAGCCACCCCACTCCCAGGAACCGTCATACACCTGGCTCCCGCTTTGATGAAATCCGGCACGATAAACGCAAAAACCTCCTTGTTCATCTCCTCTCCAATATCCGTCTTGCCAGAGCCCTGCATTTCATCCAGGAGGATATAGCGTTGAAAAGCATCGGGTTCGAATTGCTTGGCGAGAATTTCGATCGTGTGGTCTAGCGTGTCTTCTATGAGACCAGCGGGAACGGGGATTTGCGACATGATGCTGTTATTGAGGGATTATCAGGAGTTGAAAGTAGGCTTCAGGAAAAGATTGTGGGTGTTGATGCAAATGGAGGTACATGGACTTTTGGCAGTATACTAGTAGTTGATGGGGTCGGTCCGAATTTTCAATGCTCCGGTCCGAAGTTCTCTACATTATGAGCCGGCTGGGCAACGTGTATTACGGTAGGTATTAGACGTCGCTAGCTTCATCCGACCGGTTGCTCGCTCGTACGAGGCTTCCGCGGGCCCCGCAGCGGTACCTGTTCACCTGCCATACGCTGTAACATACTTGAACGACTGGATTCTGTTGTGGGGCAGGACCTGGGGTAGGCCGTGCATGACATGTATACATCACGCGTAGTACGTCTCACGTTGTGTCGAAGAAGAGGTGTTTGGTCTCAAATCAATGAAGCGCTCCGACTTGGAATGTCGTCTTCTGCCTTGATTGAACGCCATACTATACACGTAGATTAAACGCCCGCATATGTTGACACTGAACAAACTTGGTACCGCCCGCATTTCAAGACGTTTAACCTGGAGGGAGCAGACTGTTGTCGACAACATCCTGCGCCTCCATTTCCTCCACGTCGGCACTGTTGTGTAGCGGGGAGCGCGGTAGAGCCATGAGGCCTGTGTAGTGTTAGCAAATCGGCCATGCCTGAACAACCCACGGTGCTTACCAGTTCTTGCGGACTCCAGGATACCGAATGGAGCAATTAGCTTCATGAAGGAGTCAATCCTGGTAGGCTTCGCGGAAACCTCTACTATGCAGTTGTTGGTGCTGATGTCGAGCACCTTTCCACCGAATTGATGAGTCATGAAGGTAATCGCGCGAAGATGTTCGTGCTTGTGTCGGAGCGCCTGGCTGACGGGTAGGTTTGTCGGGTGGTAGTCTTTCCGCAACGACTCGCGAGCAGCCTCCTGTGCCATTGCGTTGCGCTCTTCGTCGGTCATGTCTGGTTCGTATTGCTCCTCCATCTCCGGCGTTTGGGCCATCTCTCGGTGGTGCGCAAGCAGCTCCTCAAAGTACTCCGGGCCGAGAATCGAGACCTTGGCGAGGAGCAGTTCGCGCTGGACGAGGGGCGACTGGGTGTAGTCAAGCACAGCCCATACTGGGACCAGGTCCTCGAGCTGGCGGCGGGCTTGTTCTATGACACCATCCTGCCCTTGCAGCACAATTGTCATGCGGGAGAGGTCGTCTACCTCGGTGTTGCAGACGACCAGACTGTCGATGTTGAAGCCGCGGGCAGCCAGGATACCGGACACGCGGGACAGCACACCGGGCTCGTTCTGTACCAAACAGTTGAGGATGTGGCTCTTGGGCGGAGCTTGGGATGGGAGCGGCGTTTCGTAGAGGATGTTGCTGACGGCAGCGGGCGCCGACCACGCCGGGGGACGGTCTTCGGTGGGGAGGGGCGCAATGCGACGGTGAAGGGCCTTGTAAGCCAGCGCCTGAGTCGACGAGGAGCTGGATGCTCTTTGCTGCTGGCGGAGGGAGGCGGCGCATTGCCTGTTGAGCAGACTGCGCAGCGGCAGCATTGCTCTCCGGGAAGCCATGGCGGGCAGTGGTCGCGGTGAAGGCGAGTAGGCGGGGAGTGACTGCGGATGTGGATGGGCTTCACGTCAAACTGCCCCAGAAAGTGAAATAGAATCCCCGGCCGATTGTCGGAGGAGCCACCAGGCCACGAACAGGCAGGTTCAGCCGCGGCACGCTACTAAGCGAGTCGCTCCTGCCAGAGCCTAAGATTCATCGACAAACACCAACCAACCCGAGCCTCACCCGCACCACGACAACTATCGCTACGGCCACCCGCATCATGTCTGAGGAACGCCGCCCCCGATCGCGCTTTGATAGCGACGATGCCGAGCGCCCTGTCCGCTCGCGCTTCGACTCAGATCGTCGCTCCAGGTCGCCGTCGCGGAGGGAATCCGAGTCGCATCGCGCCCGTAGCCCTGTCGCCCGTGAAGGCACAGACAGCCCTGCATCGTCCAACTTCAAGAACGAGGCGGCAGCAAAGGCGGCGGCTGCGGCTGCGAGGATCAACGCGCAGATTCAGGCGAAGAAGGGCATCCAGCATGTCGACGTGCCTCCGATTCGCTCTGTAAGTTCATCCATATCTTTTCGAGCATGACAAGACTAACAGCCCAGGCCGCTACTCCTCCAGTCGCCAAGTCGCCCGCCTCAAACTCCGCCGCGGCCATAAACAACGAGACGTACCAGCAGGATGGTGACTACATCAAAGACATTGAGATCAATGATCTCCGTAATCGCTATACACTGACCAAAGGAGCTACACAAAAGAGGGTAAATAACTGTTTTTGCTGTCCACTGATCATGTAGGATCATGCCTTCTCCATGCTCTGCTGCGCTGCACCTGGTGCGTGTGCTGCGGGGCTGGAGTTGGTCTCTGTTTGCGCATCTCTCTATGAGAGTCAGAGCTTACTTGATCTAGCACCCCACCCCATTTATCAAATGCTAACCTCCATGTGCCATCTAGATCAAAGACGAGACTGGCGCCGGTACGCATCCCCGATTACAACTATTAACCTTTAGAATACCTGCTTATACATGCAAGATGTCACTACTCGCGGAGAATACTACCCAGACAAGAACATGGCAACTGCTACTGTAGGTGAACACGCAGAGTCTCGTCGACAGAGCTAACGGGAACAGAACCCGCCGCTGTACCTCCGCATCACTAGCACCTCCAAAGAAGGCCTGGACAAGGCTGTCGAGATGATCGAAGAGATGATGAAGGAGGACCTTCCTAACCTTGTAGACGAACGTCGTTTCCGCCGTAGAGAGCCAGAGAACTTCGAGCGCGACGAATTTGGCAGAGTATGTCGCCCTGTCTGTCATCCAACACGTTGCTAATACTTCCCAGCGCAAGTGGCCCGAAGAGAAGATTTCCGTAGGTCTCGAGCCTATCAGCGGCTTTAACTTGCGCGCACAGGTTGTCGGTCGCGGTGGCGACAACGTCAAGTTCATTCAACAGGAGACAGGCTGCAAAGTCCAGATCAAAGGCCGCGGTTCCGGCTTCATGGAGCCAAACAGCGGACAAGAGAGCGACGAGCCCATGTACCTCCACATCGCGTTCGTATACCCCGCCATTCCTACCCTCCAATTACTGACAGATCGTAGTGGACCCCGTCCCGAAGGTGTAGCCCAAGCCAAGCAACTCTGCGACGAGCTCCTCGACAAGGTAAAGTCGGATTACCACGCTTACAAGGAACGCCCTCCACCGAACCGTTACGGCGACCGAGATGGCTATGGCGGTGGACGACCGGGATACGGCGATCGTGGCGACCGTGGAGATCGCGGTGACCGTGATCGCAGCCAGAGCTACGGATACGGTGGAGGAAACGGAGGAGGCGGCGGCTACGGTGGCTACGGCGCTCAGGGTCAGAACGGTTACGGCGGCCAGGACACAATCATGTCTCCTGCTGCTGCAACGCCGACTGCTGATGCTAACAACCAAGCCTACGATGCGAATGCGGCACAAGCATGGATTGCCTACTACCAGCAGAACCCAGAGGCTGATCCTTATGCGGCCTACGGTGGGTATGCAGCGTATCTCGCACTCCAGCAACAGCAGTACGCGGCGTACTATGCTCAGAACGGTTATGGCCAGACGCAGTCGCCTGCTCCCGGCGCTGGCGCGGCTGCACCACCACCGCCGCCGCCTTCAGAGCCATCCGGCTACGCTGCTCCACCGCCGCCTCCACCGGCTGCATCGCCTTCCAACTATGGCGCCGTCCCTCCACCTCCCGGTTTGTAAGTCCGAAGCAACGACTATGATTTCGCGCTTACGACAGCCATTCAACTTGACTTGATTGATCGAAACTAGTCCGATTTGCCTTTGCATATTGACTGACGGCGGGTGTGGTGGATTGGTTTGAGGGTTTCTCTACGCTTCGGCACGTTTAGTTACAGGTACGGAGCATCGTCTCAGTCACGGTAATAGTCTGCCAATCTGGAGTTGTCATTTTAGTTAGGATACCAGTGCCATTGCTATAGCTTAAATTTAAGAATGGTATTGCCCATCGCGTCATCTCTCAGATTACTTTGACGCGTGCTGTGATTGGGTCAGAGAGTTTCCTTCTCCGCGGTACATATGACTCGCGTGCATCTCCGCAGTCGGCTCGGTATATTCTGAAGGCACCATTTTTGACGTGCTCGCACCGCGTCGCCGCCACGGACAACCTACGAAAAGATGCGGTCGCAAATACTTCGTGCTGGTCAAGCAGCCAACTGCAGGGTGAGTCTACACATACCATTGGCCGCCCAACATCTCTCCAAACCCCATGCGACTTCCGCAATAGTCATCGTCATCGCGCTTCTCTACTACACCTCTAAGTGGCACAAAGACGCTGACACCCCTTCTACAGCCTCATCTCTCCTCCCTCCGCCAACCGCTCAGATGCCTAGCCACATCGCACTCGCCGCCCTCCGCGCGCAACGTCGACCTCGGCTCGCGCACCCCACCGTACGCCAAACTCCTCTCGCGGCTCGAACAAGTCCGGCGCGTACTGGGCTCGTCTCGCCAATTGACTTTGGCAGAGAAGATCCTCTATTCGCATCTTGAGAGTCCTGAGGAGTCTTTGTTGAGCAACACCAATGGAGGAAGGGATATTCGGGGCCAGGCGAATCTCAAGTTGAAGCCGGATCGCGTGGCGATGCAGGATGCGAGTGCGCAGATGGCGCTGTTGCAGTTTATGAGCTGTGGGTTGCCGAGTACGGCTGTGCCTGCTAGTATTCACTGTGAGTGACAGTCATGGATGAACTGCGATCAAGGCATGTGCTGACTACAACCTTAAGGCGACCACATGATAGTAGTCAGTAGTACCCTGGAGGCCGTCCTGGTCCCACTGTGAGGATTTCGCTGATTTGAACGTCTAGGGAGAAAAAGGCGCCGACACCGACCTTCCACAATCGATAGCGGGTAACAAGGAGGTTTTCGATTTCCTCGAGTCGGCGGCGAAGAAGTACGGAATCGAGTTCTGGCCACCGGGTGCTGGCATCATCCATCAGTCTGTCCTGGAAAACTACAGTGCTCCTGGGCTCATGATCTTGGGCACCGACAGTCACTCACCGAATGCTGGAGGTCTGGGATCGATTACAATTGGTGTTGGTGGTGCCGATGCGGTCGACGCTCTTGTGGATGCGCCATGGGAGTTGAAGGCACCCAAGATCTTGGGTGTGAAGCTTACCGGAGAACTCAGCGGATGGGCATCGCCAAAGGATGTGATCCTGAAATTGGCTGGCGAGCTGACCGTCCGGGTATGTCATTGTGAACATGGCGAAGTACTCCTGGCTAACGCATGTGCAGGGTGGCACTGGCTTCATCATTGAGTACTTTGGCCCTGGTGTGCAATCTCTAAGCTGCACAGGCATGGCGACTATCTGGTGAGACTCTTACATAGTTCAACTCGTGGACAAGTACTAATACGATATAGCAACATGGGCGCTGAAGTCGGCGCAACTACCTCGCTCTTCCCCTTCTCTCCTGCGCATATCCCCTACCTCCAAGCCACACATCGCGGACCGATCGCTGAAGCCGCTGCCAAGATCGCCGGTTCACCAATGCAGCAGAACCTGCTACGACCTGACCCGGATGCCGCCTATGATAAAGTCATCGAGATCAACCTTTCGGAACTCGAGCCTCACATCAACGGACCATTCACCCCTGACCTGTCAACACCTCTATCCAAGTTCAAGTCTGTAGTTGAAGAGAAGGGATGGCCACAAACATTCGGTGCGGGCCTAATTGGTAGCTGCACAAACAGCTCATACCAGGACATGACTCGGTCAGAAGAGATTGTGAAGCAGGCACTAGCAGCGGGTCTCAAGCCCAAGGCGGACTTCTTCATTACCCCAGGAAGTGAACAGATCCGAGCAACGTTAGAACGGGATGAAACCCTTCAAACGTTTACTGCTGCTGGTGGCACTGTACTGGCAAACGCTTGCGGGTGAGTTTTCAAATTATCCTGATTGATTCCAAGTACTGACAACCTCGACGTCCCTGCATTGGGCAATGGAAGCGTACCGACGACGTAAAGAAGGGTGAATCCAACGCTATCCTCACGTCCTACAACCGCAACTTCCCCGGCCGCAACGATGGTAACCGAGCTACCATGAACTTCCTCGCTTCTCCCGAACTCATCACCGCCATGTCATACTCTGGCTCTACGACCTTCAACCCAATGACCGACAGCATCCCGACACCCGACGGCAAGCCTTTCAAGTTCGCGCCGCCAAAGGGCTCTGACCTCCCTACCGCTGGTTTCGCAGACGGTAACCCAGACTTCATGCCTACGCCAGGTGTCCCCGACGCCAGCGTGGATGTCATTGTCTCGCCTACATCCACCCGTCTGGCACTCCTTGATCCTTTCCCAGCATTCCCTGGCTCGGAATTTACAGGCCTGCGAGTACTCTACAAGGTCAAGGGACAATGCACAACAGACACCATCTCGGCTGCCGGTCCATGGCTCAAGTACAAGGGCCATCTCCCCAACATCTCTGAGAACACACTCATCGGTGCAGTCAACGCACAGACCGATGAAGTCAACGTTGCCTACGACTTCGACGGTAAGACGTCCGGTATCCCAGAACTAGCAAAGAGGTGGCGCGACCAGGGCATCGAGTGGCTAGTTGTAGCAGAGCACAACTACGGCGAGGGTTCTGCCCGTGAACACGCCGCCCTACAACCCCGATACCTCGGTGGCCGCATCATCCTAGCCAAGTCATTCGCCCGCATTCACGAGACCAACCTCAAGAAGCAAGGTATCGTCCCTCTCACCTTCGCCAACGAAGCCGACTACGACGCCTTCGAAGCTTGCGACCAGGTTGCTACACGGGGACTGTTGGACGTGCTAAAGAGCGGCGGCAAGGGTGAAGTCGAACTTGTCCTCAAGAAGAAGGACGGTAGCGAGAAGGTCGTCAAGACCAAACACACACTCTCGCACGATCAATGTGGATTTGTGATGGCTGGCAGTGCGCTCAACCTTCTAGCTGCGAAAGGCAGGGAGATGAAGGAGGAGGTTACCCGGAGTGCGGAGCTGAGTGATTGAGTCAATTTTGTATAAGTAGGCAAAAGTGAGCATCTACGGCGCTATTGGTGTCACGGCGCATAAAGTATCCTAGCAATAGACTATTTCCAGTCAAACGAATACGCAATGAATTACCTATAACCAAACCGATGTAAAGAGTGACAGCGTGATTTTGATGTTCGGCCCTCCCCCACCAAAGCCCCAAAAAAATGCTGCCTGGCAAACATCATCCGCACAACGTCATCTCAACATGCACAACACAGATGAGTGAATATATAGCAGCAAAAGGGAAGCAAAAAGCATCTCGGGCGGGGCTCGAACCCGCAGCCTTTGGATTAACCATGGATACAGTTAGTAGAAGTCCAACGCGCTACCATTGCGCCACCGAGACCGTCAAGCGGAAATAGAGACTTCTGGCAATTTTCAGAAACCATACGTTAATATACCCTAAATTTTTTGTGGACGTGATGGTCGGGGAGGATGTTTGCTACATGAGGGAATGACTGATTGAGGTTTGCATGTGAAAACTTGAAGGGTGCCACGTCACGGGCGCGAAGTGGGGGTGTGCAGACATGGTTCGCTCCTTTGTTTGACACGGGGTGTGGTGGGCTGAGCAACACCAGACTGGGGTGAACAAGGAGGACACCGATGTTATTGTTTGGATGAGTTATGGCGAGATTTTGTGCCTAAATCTCAAAGGGTACTGCTCCATATGCGGTCGTACGAAGCTGTGCTACCTCAACGAGGCGTGCCCATGCTAACGACTCATCAGCAGCCAAGGTCGCGCGCGCGTTAGATATACTGTTGTATTCACCCCATTCATCATACGTCCACGGCTAGAGCTACGAGCGGGAAAGTCCACATCAAATCCCCTCGATCTTCTCAATCATCTCCAACATAACCTCATCCGTCAGTTCAGCCACTATTCCATCACCGCTCTTATTCCGCTCACACACTTGCCGCAGCTGCAGACGATTCGACTCCCAACTAACCCACGCAGCAGCCTGGAGGAAGCAATCTGTGACGTCGTCCAGCTTCTTGAGCGCAGAGCCTGCGACTGCTGCAGCTGGAAGCACGTCGTCTGTTTCCTCCTTGGCTTTCTTACGCCGTTTGGATGTTGACTGCGATAGGAGCGCTTGACGGGTACTCTCTGCATCTGGCGCGAAATTGAAGGTTATGCCCGGTACCGTGTCTTGTGTTACCGACGCCGTGGACGCGGGTGTTGCGGTGAGCCAAGAGCGGAGGAGAGCGATTTTGACCTTCTTTTCTGCTTTGGATCGACTGAGCGTCTTTTTCGGAGTGGCCACTTCGGCTTCGTCGCCCTCGTTTAGTTTGACGACTTCTTCGTCGCCTTCTGCGAGGCGTCCGGCAGCTCGGGTGAGCCAATATTGACCCACGCGTTTGGGATCTGCACTGAAGACCTCGTAGAGCTTTGCTGTAGTCGATTCTGACGCTCCATTTTCCAGTCGTTGTGCGTATATGGTTTGAAGTACAGCCCATAGCATGCCTTCTAGAGTGTTGACCCGCAAAGTCCACTGTTGCACCGCGCTGCCACCGCCAGATCTCCATCTTTGCTTTTCGATCAAGATGATGTCTGGCGAGCCGGCTAGAATCGTGTTCTTGATTAAGCTGTAAGCTGTCTTGGACAAAGCGTCCGCAGAGTACATGTCAGATGCTTCTTCAGCACCCTCAGTACGTTGCTTTGTGGTCTTGCCCTTTCGTGGCGTTTTCTTTTCGCTCTGTATCTCGTCGCCTGGGGCTTCCGTGAGGTTAATCTTCTCCCATCTCAAAACTTTCATTTCCGCATCTAGGCTATCCTTCGCTGGGTAAGATACCTCCGCCTCGCAAAACGCCAGGTTCTTGATTCCCATGTCGATGCTCATAATTCGGAGCTTCTTGTTTGCAGCTCCAGGTTTTGGCCATGTCGATTGACTCTTGGAAGGATGAGATATTCCGATATCACGTCGGAACCGTTCCTGCAGTACTGCTTTTGTTCCCGACGATGGTGCGCCGATATGTACAAGCAGAGTTTGCAGCGCCTTAGCAGTCACAGTACGAGGTTTGGGTGCCATTGAAGCTATCGGCTTTTTTTTTCGGGTTTAAAGTAATCTAGGATGCAGATTGATCGACGAGAAGAAGTGCTATTGACTTAGCACGAGCGGAGAGAAGCGCCGGAGGCATTGTGAATCGCGGCGCGTTGAAGGGACCATGTAAGAAGAGCAGTGGCAACTCAATGGTTTGTAGTCATCTTATCAAACCTTACACTTGGTGTGCGAAGACGTGTTGGTGGATAAAGTTTTTGGGGTTGAGAGTTGAGGAAAAGTCAAGGTAAACACGTCCCGAATTAGCGTGGAGCACGCACGTGATGCGGTCATTGACATCACAATCCTCGAGTTCAAATAGATAGTTCATGTCAAAAGATGAAATCTCAGACGTAATTAGCTAATGTATCGTTATCATATTCTTTGCACACATGCTATTAACGCTGCGTTAAAGTCCATCCCAAGGCCTCTTCACGTCTCTTCACGTCCATAGTTCAAACCAAACCTGGAAGTCACCAAATACTTCTTTTCTTCGACTACCCCTCACAAATAAGATCAAAATCCGGAAAATCGGGATCAGGACCAATGTTCGTACTCGCAACCGCACTGTTGAAGTCCTTGACCTGTGCGTTCTTCTGCGCGTCATTGCACTTGTCTATCAAGTCTGTTAGCGATCCGTCCCAATCTGTAGGAAGTAAGAGAAGAAGGATGACTTACTCTTCTGCTCATCACAGTCATTAACACTCAACCCCCCATCCTGCCTCTTCTTCCCCTTCTTCCCCCGACCTCCACCACCTCCATTGCTATTCGCAGTGTTACTGCACCCTTGAAACTGATTATCGCAACTCCTCTGAGCCGCAGAATCGAAACTGGTGAATGTGTCGCCATCGACCTGAAATGGTCGTTCTTTGTCGCCTGAGTTTGTAATGGGTGATGCACGCGTTCCGCCGAGGTTGCCGTCAAAGGTCTGCAGATCGGATACTTGCCGTAGGAAGAGGGTGTGGCGAGGCACTAGTGACATCTCCCAATCCGAGGAGACTAGGGCTGGTTGTGGAGAGGCATGTGATAGGGCGGGGAGGGCGAGATGGATTAGAGCTAGGAGGGCTGTAGGAAGGAACATGGCTGTGTAGGGACGACTTGTCGACAGAGACGTTTGTCGGTGTTGAGAAGTGTCGGGCGTGAATGATGCCGGGCGTGAAAGATGTGCCGTGCGTGAAAGCTGTTGCCGTGCGTGAAAGCTCCTGCCGGGCGTAGATGTTTGCCGGGCGTGAATCTTGCCGGTGCTGAAAGATGCCGGTATGGTAAGATTTTGCCGTGCGTGAAAGATGCCGCTGTAGTAAGATCTGACGGGCGTAAATCGTTGCCGGTGCTGAATATATGCTGTGCGTGAAAGACGAAAAGTGCCGTGCGTGAATCAACCTCGTGCGTAAACCCTCAATACCACAATCTCCAGTATCCTCCGAACGTATGTAGGCACAGCCTTTGAAAATAATCGACTCGATCGCACCAAACGAATGTAAATATCGCAATCTCCTCAGAGAGCAAAAGACGCAAATCCCCGTTCCAAACACCCACCCGGGGCCAACCGCATCTAAGTATAACCTACTGCCCCAACGCCAAACGCCTCCACATGGCGTGGAAGCGCCGAACATGCATTATCTCACGCCAAACGAGTTTGGGGCCCAGCGGTCACAAAGCTTGTTTGGGCAAGTCGACACGTTGGTTGCTTGCGACGGTGCTGAAACACGATCCTTGACTCGACCCCTTGCAACGCATAAACATGTGCACGCTGCACACGTAAGAAGGACGAGGCGGGCAGAAGAACGGCCTTGTTCGAGTGTGAGGGAGAAAAGGAGAGCATGAAGATGGTGATGTAATAGAAGTAATCGGCCAGTAGACACTTTTGGGTATGTTGATTTCGATATTTCGCGCTATGGATTGGGGTATGACTATGCTAAAACAAACAAGAAAGACAATGACGCTCTATTACAACTGACGTAAACCAGGTGTAACGATGCAAAGCGCAACGTACACAGACAGGATAATGATGGGGAGTGAGCGGACGAAAGTGGTTGTTGTGGTGCCTCTTCCCCAACGTGATGGTATACGTCTAAATCTACATTGTGCGCAGTCCTTGTGGGACTGACTGACCACGATGGTGACGGTATACGCGAATCTAACATCGCGGAATCAGCGCTTGGAATGCAAACTCACAGAGACGCCATTCGTGGATTAAAGCCGCGATTGCACATATATACATCCTCCGCCGTGCTGTCGTCTCTCAAAATCGCTTCTAGCTCAGACAAATTCCGCAGATAGTCGTTGGTATCGTAATGGGCCCTCGTAGGCCTATGTACTTTGGTCGGGCTGCGCTTCGCCTAGAAGTTGGCAGCTGCGTTGGGGCGTCCTCCTGGGTTGTGGTACTGCTCCAGGTTCGACTGGAAGGGCGATGAACCGGTGCCGTTCTGAGGCTTGTCGCCGAGGGCTGAGCCAGTGCCGGCCATGAGGTCGTCGTCGTCTTCGTGGACACGTGCTTGGCGCTTCTTCATGCGCCAGAAGACGAGGGCGATGCCACCGAGGAGTAGGGCTCCACCAACGCCACCAACTACACCTCCGATAACTTTCTTGTTGGAGTCACTAATGCCACCGCCGTTGTCGCTGTCACCTGCTTGTGCGGTGGGCGGGTCGGTGACGACGGCTTCACCGGTGGAGGAGACGGAAGTGCTGGTGCCTGTCGAAGTCGCTTTGGTTACTCTGCCATCGCTCAGGGTTGTGTCGAGAGTCGTGGTATACTCGAACACCGAGGTGGCGAAGAGAGCGGAAGTCCTGACAATCGCGGTCGTTCTTACGGAAGAGCTGCCATCTTCGGTGGCCGTTGGTGAGTTAGCGGCGCCGCCACCACCTCCACCAGTGCGACTCGTGCCCGCCGCGGTTGTTGAAGCGTCGTTGTTGTTGTTGCTGTTGTTATTATTGTTATTGTTGCCGCCATCAGAAGTGGGTGCGGCAGCGGTAGTCGAAGGTGCGGGAGCGTCGGATGTGGGATTGTCCGACGGCGGTGGGTTGTTGGTGGTTGAGGGTTCTGGGTCGGGAGTCGCGGATGTTGCTGGAGGTGCGGCCGACGATGTGGCAGGTGGTGCGGCGGAGGACGCTGGTGGTGCTGCTGAGGATGGCGCGGGCGTGGCGGATGGTGATGAGCCGCCAGTGCCTTCGGCGTCTTGCCTCTTGCCCTGATGGAGGTACTGGTTGATACCGTCCATGTGTAGATCCTCGAGGGTAAAGGCCGACGATGCGACAGTCAAGACAAAAACGGAGAGCCAGGCCTTGGGCAACATGGTGGGCGGTTGTTGTTGGTAGCAGGAGGACTGGTAGCGTTTTTACGATGGAGCTGACTGACGCGCGTTTCACGAACAGCCAAGGTTATATTAAGGGCGATAGAGGTGAATCTCGTCGCCTATAAGCTATGTGGATGGATCAAACGAGTGAACGGGTAGAGGCAAGAGAATAGTGTAGCGAATGTTAGCCGGAAGCCAGTGAAGGTGCCGAGTTGAATGACAGGTGATCAAGAGGAGAAAGCCCAGGAGAGTTTAGGGTCGGCTTCACTCTTCCAAGGCTGCGACACATGGTCACGTGATACCTAATTTTACACATCAGCCGCCGGGGCAGTCCAGACCCATCCACAGGGGCTCACCAGCACTGGCCATACAAAACGGTGGTCAGTCACAGTCATTGAGTCAATCTTGCTTCGAAGGTTTTGCATAACCAACCAACAGCATTCGTTCTATTGTGGTGTGTCGCGTGGCTGTACCTAGGTACGGATAACGAAGGTTTTCTGTCCTCGTTCCGTATCTGGCCATCGTATACTGTACCACGGTACTTCAACGCGCCCCCAAACGCACTGCATCAGTTGTTGAAGTACAGACGTTGTTTATAAAAAGCGCCCGGGACCTTTCACTGCCCTGCATATGCGCCCCAAAGGCTTGACAGCTCGAACAAAAATTCTGTCCCTCAACAGAAACACCAGGGAGATTTGCACACAGATGACCCGAGAGACTAGTAGTCTTTTACTGCCCTACTAGCCCACCTCTGCTTTTTTAGTCCGACATCCCGCTGCATTGCTCGACGCGCATCGTACCTTAGCAAAACCTCCCTTCCCATTCGTCCAACCCGCCAATCTTTACAACTTTTGCTGCTTCTAAATCCGTTTCTGCAGCGGCCCCATTTCGCGGCCCCCTCGGCTGGACAGGCTAGTTACGGCATTCTCTCCGTCTTGGACGTGCGTCATCAAGCCCTGCGATTTCTTTGCATGC
This sequence comes from Alternaria infectoria, assembly GCF_024043175.1. Classification (NCBI taxonomy): domain Eukaryota; kingdom Fungi; phylum Ascomycota; class Dothideomycetes; order Pleosporales; family Pleosporaceae; genus Alternaria; species Alternaria infectoria. Next base: position 1,040,644 of record NW_026250691.1, read on the forward strand.
CCTTGTACGGAGTACCAGAAGCAAGAAATCATTATTACCTGTAGCCGCGCACGCGCTGTGTGGGCTGCACCCTTACCCGTCCAACCCCCGTTGTCCGTCATCACGCAACGCAACCATGCTCGCAGCTGTCATGTCGCACAGCGTGTCGCTGACAACTCACGAGGCGCTTTCCGGTGTCTTCGGCTCAATCTCGCTGGCTTCGTGGATCTTTCTGTTGGTGAGTAAACAACTTGATACGACGACGTTGTTGTTCTTCATTTCCTATGCTTTCGCGGACGTACAGGGACCTTGACACGTCGTCCTGCAATGTTCATGTATCTCTGATACCACCTGCGCTATTCATAGAACCGCGACTGGAGCTGCAGCACGCGACATCACCTGGGCATACATCACCAAATCGCATCCTAACACACCGCGCAGGTCCCGCAACTAATCGAAAACTACAAATCATCCTCCGCTGATGGCATCTCCCTCGCCTTCCTCGTCGTCTGGTTCGTCGGCGACATAACCAACCTTGCCGGCGCCCTCTGGGCAGGTCTCGTCCCCACCGTCATCGCCCTCGCAATCTACTTCTGCTTCGCCGACCTCGTCCTCATCTCGCAATGCGTATACTACAACATGAAGAACTCGCGCCGCGGCGAGCGCAAGACCTCCGTGCAGTCTACAAACAGCGTTGAGGCGCCCCTGCTGGGCAGACGCGATAGCAGCAACGTCGGTCTTCCGGGAAGCCACAGGCGTGATTCTGCGGCTAGTCGCAGACGGCGCGCGAGTTCGCTGCCTACGATTCCGGATGTGGGCGATGGCGCGAGCGAGTGGGTTAAGAATGCGCTGAGCATCGTGGGTGTCTGTGTTGTTGGTGCCGCGGGCTGGGCTATCGCGTGGAAGACTGGTGTATGGGTTCCGCAGCCTCAGCATAATACGGAGGACACCACGGATAACCCTGTTGGTGCCATGATCTTGGGATATGCAAGCGCGGTGGCTTATCTTGGAGCGCGCATTCCTCAGATCATTAAGAATCAGAGGGAGAAGTCCTGCGAAGGCTTGTCGCTGCTCTTCTTCATGTTGAGTCTTTTGGGCAATGCTACGTATGGCGCAGGAGTAAGTCTAAGATCTTTGTCAACATCCTAAATGGAATCGCGGGTCTAACATCTGCTAGATCATCTTCCACTCCCAGGAGAAGGAGTACATACTCACCAACCTCCCCTGGCTCATCGGCTCCCTCGGCACAATGGTCGAAGACATAACCATCTTCATCCAATTCCGCGTGTTCGGCAACGGCGAGGCATCTTCTGCCCTCGAGGCGTGATGCGCTCAGCTGTGTTTATAAAAATGACCTGTATTGGATACGTCTGGCGTTTTGATATCTACCGCAGAGCGACGGTATGATCTGCTCCAAAAGTTTGTGTGTATGTATTTGTATCACTGGTCTACGATACCCAGTCGAAAAAAAAGATGAACCTATGTTTGGGCGCCGGCGGCGAGGTAATGTTGTATTATGAGAATAGATTTGGCATATCAATCTTGAAACTTGACATCAAGCTGCCCTAGTGCGCACCCACCCTGTTCGTGGTCCTCGAAAGCGACTTGTATCTGTGAAGCACCTGGAGATACACGTCGTTTACTTATGATCAGCCTACAACTCATTTGCGTAAGAAGCGCAGTACGATACGACTCAAAGATTCGCAGAAATTATCTACGCAGCCAAATCGCAAGCGCCATGTCCCCATCTGAGTCCAATCGTTCCCTCAGCCCTATCGGCCAAATGTACAGGAACGAGTATTTGCGGGCAGTCAACATCTGGAAGTCTAGCTCTCGCGACGAGGCCTACATCATTGTAGGGATCTTCTTGCTGACCCAGCCGTTGGCAAATGGCACCAAGATGGCTTCCATCTTCTCCTTGGCAACTCAGACGATTGTATGTACACACCTTTACCTTGATTACACTTTGTTCTAACTTGATTCAAGGTTACGTTGAACATGCGCAGCGCGCGCGGGATCTTTACGATGAGATGTCCAAGGAAACTCTTCGAATAGACCCGAATAAGGATGTCGCAGGACTCACTCAATACCTTGAGATGGCCGAAGTAATGCTGGCGCAGCCTCTATTGAAACCCATGGCTCGATAGAAAGAGTTGCATGCATGACAGAAGTATTGATAACCCACCTGTTTGGCGTCTACTTGTTCTACACCGTGAGACATAGCTACTTCTTCTTAACGTCAACATATGCATCGTGCTCTGAGATCATCAATTTCACGCAACATGGTGCATTAGTGTGCTAAAGACCGAACCCTTTGACAGATTTCCCGTGGGGTATATCTCCCCTTAAGCAGTCTATAAGCGCCATAAGAGACCTGAGAATGAGATCCGTAGTTTCTACCGTACCAGCCTTGCCCACTCATACCGAAAGAACAGTCTACTTAGCATGAGCGTACTTCTGCTCGTGAACGCCGATGGCACTATACAGAATTAGCTTTTTGTCTGAATGATAACTCAAAAGGGAAGACTTACCGTCCAGAAGGATCCGTCTGGTTGCTCCAAGTAGGCGTCCATCGCATGACGGTGTCGGCGCAGTAGCTGGGGAAGTGCTCGTCGAACATACACCTGTACCAGTACGCCTCCTTGGTATCCGGGATGTCATTACCCCACTCCGGTTTTGGGTTCTTCATCATCTCATCGGTAACGTGTAGCTCAGCGGTGTCCTTGAGCGCGTCAATCCACCCGTAGCCTACACCGTCAGAGAATTGCTCCTTCTGTCTCCAGAGAATCTTCTCGGGAAGGTAGGGTTGGGTCTCTGGCTCGTCGGTGGTATCGAAAGCCTTGCGCAGAATGTACTTCTCGATGCGGCCGGCTTCACGGTCGATGAGCTTGTCGGCAGGATCGATGTTCATGGCGGTGTTGAGGAAGTCCTTGTCTAGGAAAGGCACACGTGCCTCGACACCCCATGCGGATGTTGACTTGTTGGCGCGGAGGCAGTCGGCAAGGTGGAGGTTCTTAACACGGCGAATGCATTCTTGGTGGAAAGCGGCCTTGTCAGGCGCGTTGTGGAAGTAGAGGTATCCGCCGAAGATCTCGTCACTTCCTTCTCCTGAAAGCACCATCTTGACTCCCATAGCCTTGATCTTTCTGCTCAACAAGAACATGGGTGTTGAGGCGCGGATGGTCGTTACGTCGAAGGTCTCGAGGTGGAAGATGACATCTGTGAGTGCGTTGAGGCCGTCCTCAATGGTGAAGGTAAAGGTGTGGTGCTTGGTTCCGAGGAAGTTGGCTACCTCCTGCGCAGCGATGGCATCGGGTGCGTTGGGCAGACCAATTGAGAAGGAGTTGAGCTGTCCCAGAAGGAGATCTGTCTGAAGCTCGTTGGAGTCGTCGATACCAACAAGTTGGTTCTGCTGCTCGCTGGCGTTGCCCGAAGACGCTGCAGCCTTCTTCCTTGTGAGCTCGTTCAAGCGCAAAGTTTCCCGCTGCGCAATTGAAGCGACCAGACTCGAGTCAAGACCACCAGAGAGAAGTACACCAAAAGGAACCTCCGCCATCATGCGTTTCCGCACTGATCGCTCAAACGATGCCCTCAATTCCTTGTAGTTTACGGGTTGTGTAGGGATGTTCTCGGGCTCGACCAGCCACTTGGGGTCGTAGTATCGCGTGAGCGAATCCGTCTTCGAGTCGTAGACGTGCCCGGGGGGGAAGGAGATGATGTTGTCGCAGACGGGATGTAAGCACTTCAGCTCAGAGGCGAAGAATACCGCGCCTGGTGCTGTGCTGGATCGGCCCATGTAGAAGGTGGTGATACCGATCGGGTCGCGTGCTGCGATGACACGATCTTGAGCCTTATCGTGAAGGACCCAAGAGAACATGCCGTCGAGTTTCCGGGGAGCATCGATGTCATGTTCGAGATACTGCCATGCGTCAGCCTCTATCCCATACAAGAAGTGTGCCCAATGTTACCAGAGGAATGATAACCTCGCAATCTGAGTGTGTCTTGAAGTTGTACGGGTTCTTGAGGGACTTGCGGAGGATTCGGTGGTTGTAGATCTCGCCGTTGACGGCCAGGGATACGGTTCCCTCATCGTTGACGAGCGGCTGAGCGCCAGACTCTGACACACGTAAGCTTCCGCCAAAAGTAATATATGGCTTGTGATTTCTTACCGACACCGACAATACTCAAGCGCTCGTGAACCAGGACTGTCTGTCTTTAGTACTGTGTGAGACTGAGTGCTCTCAGAGTTACTCACTGGTGTTGTTCGCAACATGGTTACCAGCTGGACAGTGTCAATTATCGTAACTGTTGGCGCATAAAGCGTCATAAAATATGCTTACACCAATCTGGACCTCTATGGCTGATCTATTAGTCAGTATGGAGGTTCTCGTGGTGTAGTCGCTGAATGGAGGGGTTTCGAGGAATCACGCACCGAACGGCCTTTCCCATCTACAATTCGTTAGTGTATGCTCATACGCAGTGGATACAGTCGAAACTTACCTTCAGGGCTGTTGGTTTAAAGGTCTGCACATCGGGGTGCCTTTTTGGAGGGTCAGTATTTAATCAACATAATCGCAACACGTCTGAACGAGAGCCAATTCGACATTATCGAGCGCGCAAGAGGTGTGACTTACTTATGGCACGCGAATATGCCACACATCTTGTCTGCTGGAGGTGATTTGGGGTGAGATTATAGGGCTTTGTCGGAGTCAAAGAGAAGGCGCGTGTTTTATCTTGTCTTGGCCTTGAAATTTACCAGTCATCACTCGCAGCTATCGCTCGCCCGCGGCGACTTCGGGCATGCTCCGACCCGCTTTTGACTGTGCGTTCTGACCACGGGATTGGCACTATCTACCGTCTCGCAACTGCAGGCATGTGACGTTGGGAACCGTCACTCCACAAGTTTGCTCGCACTTTGTGCTGCTCAAATCCCAACCCCACAACTGCGATGACGGAGATGTCGCATCTTGCTATTGGCTCGTGCGCTTGCGAACATCGCCGCGACTAGACACCCACCTCTCACGCGACACGGTCAAGGCACAAGCTAATATAGATATACGTAGACATTATTTTTGCTAAACAATTTCGCAACTTTGCAACTCCGAATTATGTAGCTGTTGATACATGGACGCTTGCACACAAATGTGGTCATGCCTCCCTAGCAGCTGCCACTTCGTATGTGTAACCAACAAACAGCTCCAGTTCCATCCAAGCAAGAAATACCCACATGAAAGAGAAAAGCACCTGTCCAACCTGTCGTCTAGCGCCATACCACCGCCCTGTCTCCTCATCTCCGTGTGTTGAAAGATGTCGCCCAACTTCGCGCCGTCTCCGCACAATGTAGATCCGGGGTCGCGGTTGGCGCACGGTGCTTCACTGGCCTTCCGGTGCCAGGTATGGTGGGAGGACGCTCAGAAGAGGAAATAAGCAATCAGGAAGCTGATGAGGCATAGAAGGGCGGTGATCTGGACAGATACGCCGCCTGCGGGAGCTTGCCGTGTGTCCATGGAGGTCGAAACTCCTTGCTTCGAGTCCTGGGCGGATCCTGTCTTTCGCTGGCGAAGACCAGTGGCCTCGCTGACCTGCTGTGTCAATCGCGCAATCTGGGCCTTGGCTTCAGCAAGCTGGGCCTCCACGTCGCTTGAAGATGGCATGGCACTAGCGACAGTTCCAGCAGCAGAGCTGAAGCTCGACCCCATATTACCACTTGATGCGGGGTTGTAGGTCTCATTCCTGATCTCGCCCAAGTCTTTGCTTCCCGATGGGCGCTCCGAGGGAACGGAGACAGGACCAGAAGCGTCCGATACGCCGCGCTGAGGAGTCACGGCCTCGGGGGATGGAGAGGAAAGCATCGAATCGCGGCTAACACCGTTGGTTCTCGCAGGAGTTGCGCTGGAGGCATCGTCGGGTGCGAGGAAGAGGACTCTGATCTTCTTCTCTTGGATGGAAGACTTGGCGGTCTGCTCGATGTGCGACCACTACAAGTAACTATTAGCACGCATTCGGATGTATTCGCCAATGCCATGACGTACCAAAGACCCGACGTTGGTGAACTCCTTGTCAGCGGTGACGAGGACAGATTGCACGAGGAACTTGTCGCGGCACTTCGCATCTGGCGGTGGGTCTTCCTTCATGGCTTGGAGGAGAACTGGGCGCATACGTTAGTTTGCTGCAGACTTCCGTGAGGCGCATAGAGGGCATGCATACTCTGAACTTCGACATCTTTCCCAGGCTCGATGCGTCCGCTGTTCGGCCTCACACAGTATCTAAACCCGTCATCAGTGGTTGTGGGGAGAGGTATCGCGGGCGTCGTACTGCTTGGGAGCCGTTGTTTTCACCTTGATCGTGTCAGCTGCATGTCCAAATTCCACGGGACCTCACAGGACTCCCAGAGAAGCGTGCTTACCTTGAAAGCAATGGGGTCAGAGTGCGGGTTCTTCAAGCGGAGGGTCTGCGACACCTCGTGCTGGAAGGGTCCTAGCCATCTCAGTATGTTTGCCGGCTCAATGCCATGAACGAAGCTTACGCTTGAAACCAAGCTCTACGGGGTCGAGCTCGACGGACATGGCGGGCGCGTGTGGGTTGCGGGTATGGGGTGGTGGTCGTGTCTTCCAGGGTTGGTAATCGGATCCGCGGTTACGGGGTACCTAGGCAGGGTCGCGACGAACCTCGGGAACCAGGGGAAGAGAGACGGGCGCGTATAATGTATTGAGAAGCTGAGTAATCCGGAGATGGGGTGCGCAAACGGTGTGGGTATCGCAGCGGGTGTGGATTGGGGTGGGTGCGGATAGTAGGGAGAGGAAGGCAGATGCTAAGGACAAGTTGCTATGACGTGCAGCGACGCCTCTTGATTCTCGATCGCGAGCTGCCTCTAGTGCCCACCCACGTAGACACTCCAAGGCGACGACAACCATCACTCCTCTCGCTGAAATAGGCTGCAGTGACAGACGTATTCCACAAACATATTCATAGTGAAGATCACTGTACCAAGACAACCATCCGAGGATCTCACGCGCCTCATCCACGGTCCACCTTCTCTGTGGTTCCACCGCTACCGCCTTACACCCACATCCCACGTATAAAGCTAGACTCCTCCACTACACTCACTTATCACTTTGATCCACTACTAAACTACAACCTGCGCGATCCAAACGCCCAGATCCATCACCAAATAACCCACAACTTCCCACATACACGACCGTCACCACCGCCACATTCACCATGGCCGGAGATCTAGATACCCTCATCGACATGGGCTTCCCCCGCGAACGCGCAGAGCTCGCCGTCAAAGCCACCGGCGGCCTCCAGTCTGCCATCGATTGGCTCGAGACCAACCAGGACAAGTCTGTCGACGAGATCAAGCAAGAGCAAGCCACCGCCGCCGCCAACGCCTCAGACGAGCCACCTGCCCTCCAGCCCGGCGAAGAGGCCAAGTCACTCGTCTGCGATGAGTGCGGCAAGAGATTCCGCTCCGTCAACCAAGCCCAGTTCCACGGCGAGAAGACCGGCCACGAACAGTTCTCAGAGTCCACCGAGGAGATCGCGCCCCTCACAGAGGAACAGAAGGCACAGCGTCTCCAAGAACTACGCGAGAAGCTCGCCGCCAAGCGCGCAACGCAGTCCGAACAAGATAAAGAAGACCACAAGAGGAACGAGCAGATCCGCATGAAGGCAACAAAGGAGTCGCAAGATCTCCGCGAAGAGCTACAAAAGAAGGAGCGCTTAAAGGAAGCCGCCGCCAAGCGCGCTGAGAAGAAGGCAGACGAAGACGCAAGGAAACGCGTCCTAGCCAAGCTCGAAGCCGACAAGCAGGAGCGCAAGCGTAAAGCTGAGATCGAGAAGGCGAAGCGCGCCGGTCAGGCTCCTCCTCCGGCCCCTGTACAGGCGCCCCTCGCTACGTCCTCCGGTCCTACTACCAGCAAGCCTGCGAGCGCTTACACCGAGGCGCGTCTGGCGCTGCAGACACCCAGTGGAAGAGTCATGAAGAACTTCCCAGTTGAGACTACGCTGTTCGAGGTTGCGCATGCGTTGGAGCAGGATGGCATGACTGTGTCGACTTTCACGACCAACTTCCCCAAGAAGATATACGATCGGAGTGACTTTGGCATGACGCTCAAGGAGGCGGGTATGGTGCCCAGCGCGGCTTTGATTGTCGGATAGAAGCCGAGGCTTCGAAGACGTATTGTGTAGATGCTTCTGAGGATGCATAGGGCGGCGTTGAGGTGGTGCACGTGGTAGATACCCACAGAGGGATGCATATGGTAGCGTTGATGTATGTCGGCGGCAGTAAGCCAGACCGTAGACGAAGTCACGATGAATGAACCATGAGATATACGAACTACAGATGCAAATATATTGATATGTTCCAACGCCTACTAATGCTCGTCCAAACCCCATACTCGTTACCCGTGTATACAACAGCTCAATCATATTCATCAATATCATACCTCCCCGCCTCCCTCTGCGTACTACACCACTCCTCACTCGCCAACCCACCCTCCTTCCTCCTCACCAACGCCTCCGCATCCTTACACCAATCACACGCAAAGTCACACTCTGGCGTTTCCTCATCCGCAAAATATTTAGCAATGAGCCTATGCCGACATTTACTCGTGGTCTCACAGTAACCCACTAGTGCCTCTAAACTCTTCGCTCGATGCGTCATCTGCTGCTGTTGAGCCTGTAATCCCGCTCCTGCTTTAGGCTGACGAGCAATATCCCTCGACAGTGAATGCGCAGCTCGATCGCGGTCTTCGCGGCCGTAGTATAAGATGCAAATCGATGCTTTGCCGTCTCGACCTGCGCGGCCGGCTTCTTGGTAGAACCCTTCGAAGGATTTGGGGATCTGCCAATGTACTACAAAACGTACGTTTTCTTTGTCGATGCCCATGCCGAAGGCTGTTGTTGCGACAACGACGTCGTACCCGGCTTTGTTGGCTACCCAGCCTGATAGCGCGTCTGCACGGTCTGAGACGGAGAGGCCTGCGTGGTAGGGTTTTGCACCTATGCCGTCTGAGCGGAGGCGTGCGGCGAGGGACTCACAGTCTTTGCGGAACAGCGTGTAGATGATACCTGGGACGTTGTCTGAGCGCTGGTTCTGGGATGCTAGTTGAGAGGCGCGCTCGGGATTTGCGGCACGGCGGGCGTGGATGGATTTGAGAAACTTGATGAAGTCGTCGTAGTGGTCTTCTGCGTCCGATTTAAAACGCACTTCGTAGTGGAGGTTGGGTCTGCTGGTGCTCATGCGGAACATCTTCAGCTTCTTCGGGTCCAAGGCGAGCGTGGTGATGATGTCGTCTCTTACACGCGCTGTTGCAGTGGCTGTCAGACATATGACCGGTACGTCAGGAAACTCCTTCTTGAAGAATGACAGTTGCTGGAATGAAGGGCGGAAGTCGTGTCCCCATTCGCTGACACAATGGGCTTCATCGACAGCGATGCGAGCCAGTTCTCCTTGAGAGTGGATGACTCGAAGGATCTTGCGAAAGTTGTCGCCCTGACAGAACTCTGGTGTTACGTAAAGCAGGCGAGTTAGGGGATGACCGCATTGAAGGTCAGCTATGATCCTCTTTTTGTCTACCTGTGGCGTAGTACTGTTGATCGTCTCGACTCTGATGTTGGCATTGCGCAGAGAGGCAACTTGGTTGTTCTGGTGACTAATGAGCACTGATTCTGGAGAGATAGCGTGAAGACGTACCATCAGTGCCAGCAAGGGAGATATCACAATAGTGACTAGCAAGATTAGCGGCGATGGCGGCTCTATGTTGACTTGAACATACTGCCGAAATCGACCACCGCGGGAAGCTGATAGCACAGACTCTTTCCAAAAGAGGTTGCTGCCTGTAGGAAGACATCTTCACCCTCCAACGTAGCTGTGACGACCTCTCGTTGTAGTGGCCTGTGAAGGACATCAGTAGATGCAAAACATAACGAGGAGAATGGCATACCGGAAGCTTGCTTTCTTGAACACCTTCCTCAGCGTAAAATCGAGATTCGAGTACGGTCGTTTCCTTTTGGCAGGCATGACTCGCGATGTGAAGAACGGTGAAATAAACGGATGGAAGGGTCGAAGGATTAGATCCAGACTTTTCACCGCCCGTGTGGTTGTAGCAGTGGCTTTACGGGAAGGCGAAGGCCCATGTTGGTTCGGCCAGATCAGAGTATAAGAAACCTAAGAAGTCGTGCTAAGTCTACGGGCTGCAAGAGCGACGCGAGGTCGCGCACGTGGTCAATCGCGCTAGCACGTGAGGCCCCACCTGGGCACAGAAAGATTCCATTGACTCCAGCGACTACCTCCTCCACCATTTTTCATCTGTAGAACCTCTTGCTGCGAATGCCAAGGTAGCCGTTTCGCGAAATGGACAAGATGTCTGTATAACCCGGCCACCACTGGCGCGTCGCAAACCCTCCTCCCCACATCCCAATGCTCTCACCGGCAGCATCATGTCTGAGCCAAACTCACAAGCGCAACTTCCACCTGGTTTCGTAATCAAAGACTACTCAACCTTCCCACCAAAGACGCGCCTCTCCATCGCCGACAAAGTAGCCAAGCTCGAAAGAAAAGTCTTCCCAGCAATCGAGCATTTCAACTACGATGTAGAACTCAAGAAAAAGAACACGGGACTACTCCTGGTTTTCAAAGAAGACGATGCAGACAAGCTGATCGGATACCTCGTCTACCAGCGAATGAAGAGATTGGCTTGGCTACATAAACTCTGTGTCATCGAGCAAGAAAGAGGGAGAGGGCTTGGTAGAGCTCTGATACATTGCTTTCGTCATCAAATGGAGAAAGGGGGCTGTAGTACAATCTTTCTATGGGTAGACGAGAGCCGTTCTCCTGCTAGAGCACTGTATGCGTCGTGTGGCTTTCAGCAGGCGGAATGCCGTCCTGATTACTATGGACCTGGACGAACGGCCTTGAAGCTTGAGTTGTCACTCGACGACTGAACACAATCAAAAAACCTGGAAGTGGAGTTGAAGAGGCTATCCGTAGTTCAGTTCCAGCGAAGGTAAATACTGGTATCAGGGTGGGATGTGTAACTGGATATTCATTCGAGAGTAGGACATCACGGTCCTTTCATCTATTTCGTCATGTATCATCCAAAACTCCACAAAAAGCTATGTAGCAACGTTATCTATCCCAGACTGTTGAAGCCCCTACACCATACGCCATACCATGCAATAATCGTTCTGTCGCCGGCTCCTACAACTGAATATCGTTGTTCAGCAACCGTACTTCCTCACCGGGCTTGAACGCCGGCAGGCCAATGTACGGGCATCCGTCACATCTGAACGCATCGCCCAGTGCGCAGTTTCCGCAGCTGCCGACCTTTCCTTGTACTGTAAAGTCTACCTCGTCGAGGTCGTCGGCATCCAACTTGAGCGAGTTCAATGCTTTATCGGCGGAGGTGCGTTTGGCGGCGTCTTCGGCTTCGAGTTTCTCCTTCATACCGCAGGTGCAGTCTTTACATGCGCGTCGTCGCTTGCCGGGCTTAGGTTGGCATTCGAGTGCTGTAACCATGTTAGCAGGGCCCCTTATGGTAGTAAGAGGACTTGACGTACGTTGGAGGACTGGACGAGCCATATCTGCCTCTGTAATGAGGTCGTCCTCGTCAATCAGATCGTCATTCTCGCCCGTGATGATTGGATCGTCGAGATCATCACTGAAATCGACGAAGCCCACGCCTGCTGCTGGCTTGACGGGCTCAGGCTGGTTGCGCTTGCGAAGGTTGAGCGGGACTGAACCATCCGGGTTGACTGTGCCATTTGCGCCGTTCGTTCCGTTTGTTCCATTCGCGCCATTTGCCTTCTTGCCGAACTTCAGCGGTATCGACACCGGCTCCTCTTGCTCGGGCTTGGTCATGCCATCGGCCGTCTCTGTCAGTCCTGCCAGGATAGCCTCTGTCTTCTCTGCGCCTTGGAAGGGGCCTGCCTGGCTCTTAAGAACACCCCCCACCTTCAGTGCGCTGACTACTTTGTTCATGACATCCCGTGCCAGCAACTTGTGACTTTCGCGCGTGGTACCGTCGGCGTCGGCGAGGAGGAGAACAACATCGTATGTAGACGCGGGCAGATTGACCAGACCAGCGGCGATACGGTCAAGCATCTGCAGGTCAGTCGAGTTGCGATCGTGGATCTCGTAAACTTGGTCAAGTCGCTCTGGGTGCGCCGCAATCGACGGTGTGCCGATCAGAAGGCATCGCGGGGCCATGGCGGGGTATCGTGGCGCTGTGTGTCGGTGGAGGGGCAGATGAGTGTTGCAAAACCAAAGTGTATCGAGGTATGAACTATGCGAACAGTGTGCAGAAGCGGGAGAGAAGAAAAGCGTGTTTCAACGAAAGGCGCGTCCCGGGAAACTTTTCTGGTCTGCGGCCTCGGAGGCGGAGAAAGCGCTGCTGATGCAATCACTGAGAAATCCGCGGCGATTGGTCATACCACCCTGGGCTGATTACGAGCTGACCGGAACACGTGATTCCGGATCAAGTGGGATGGCGGCATGTGTGTGCGAGTGGATCCAGCGCATTAGCGTGCGAGGAACAAACATCTAGAATCTGGGGTAATCACCGTTGCGCTGAAGCCATGGCACGCAGGAGGCCATTGTAGACAAATCTTGGAGATTGTTCTTCCTCGATAGCATCGTTGACCTGCAATTGACTCATAGACCAAGTTTGCGCATGGCTGTGGTGCTGTGTCTCAATGAATCGTCGCCCACGCGACACCGCCGGGGGGGTTCAGGTACCAGTGACGTACCCTTCCCCTCGTTGCTTCCTCAAAAGCTCAGGGTCACCGAGATCCGACCGACAACAATGTGTGTCCAGTTACTGTATACAGGTGGAAGCTATGAGCACAACTGCAGTAGCCGGAGCTGGGCAGCTGAGGGCGAATCTTCTAGAGGCGCGTCGTTCCAGGGCCCATCTTGGTCGCGATATAAAGGCAGGAGCTCCTCCCAGCTTCCCCGCCTTCCAACGCCAGTCGCGTGAGATGCATTGCGCCTTCCTTTATCAAACCAGCCACCATCGTCTCTGCTAACCTCGTCTTCACTAACACATTGCTGCCACTTGTCCACAGATCTGCAAGGTACGCATCTGGCCGCGTTGCTTCACGCAAGACGACGCCATCGGGTCAAAGCTCCCATCACGAGACCATGTACTGACCCGCTTGAGCTTCTTACAGTCACAGTAGCTCCGAGCCCGCCGTTGCAGGATACTTCAATCCATTCTGACTTTCTTCCATCACATCACAGACAACCTCTAGTCAATCCATCGACTCAAGACATCAAACAGTAAGTGTTGCCTTTCATCTTGTCTACCGGCGCTCTTGCCTTCTTCGCATTGAGTCTCTGAGGTCGATATGACCTCAATGGCTCATCGGCGTAAGACGGCAGGAGGCTCTGGAGAAAACCAAGGTTGTTCATACATCGTACTGACATCTGAAGTGACTCGCTCTCACAAGTTCACTGATCGCGACCACGCCGGCATTGCTGATGGCACTGCCGAGCGTGAGACGCGACTTCCCAAATACTTCGCCAAATCCGGCCATGCCGACACCGACCCGACCAAGACAAAGAAGGGTGGCAGCGGCAAGGGCAATTGGTGAGTACAGTCTATCTGCTTCCTTACTATCCGCTCGAGAGACAGTCGCAACTCGCGAGACAGCTCTTCCTTCATGAGTGGTTGTATCATAGAACCCATGACTGACAACATCGTTCCAGGGGCGCCGCTGGTGACGAGGTCGAAGATATCAGGCCCAATATGGCTTACGCCCGCCGTCGAAGCAATTCGTCCACCCACAACATGAAGGACTTCAAGACCAAGTTCGAGACCATCGAGACCGAGCCCGTCTTCGAAGAAGAGATTCACGGCCCTCTTGGCGAAGAACTCGAGAAACAGAGCACCACCTCGACGGAGAACAGTATCGCTGAGGAGGAACACGACAAGAAGATGTAAAGGCTGAGTGTGGAGCCTACGGATAATGGCATGGCTGCGTGTCGACTGGCTAGTCGGCATGTGGGAAGCCATCGCTTGCCGCGAACAATTTGACCGAGCAGATATCGTCGTCTTTCCAGGCTGATATGCTCACACATGTACCATGTTTCTCTGGGAGGAAGTATTACGTTCTCTAGTACGGCCATGCAAGTTCACACGGGCATGCATGGTCGGAAGTTGACCACAATGGCGTTTTCTGACAACTGTAACGAGTATGATAAATGATAAATGAAACACAAACACAACGCACTTGACTCTTTTGCTATATGTGACTCGAGAAAGATGGCGCTCTCATCTGAATAGACAGCATGGTAGATTGCGAGCAGAATCGTGTAATGAATAGCAGATTCAATGAACGACCAAGCGGTTGCACTAATTCCCTCGTGTATATAAGATCTGTTGTTAGGAAAGTACGGGCGTAGTGCAGTGAATTGTTAGATGATGGTGCGTGCCTGGCGACTCACTAGCAGCCCTGGAGCTGGCTCCAAACTCCGGGCGCTAGCGTTGGTTGGATCCCTGCCAAAACAGAACAACTCAGCGAGCAACATCATCACCGGCGCGCTCCTTCGCGTTTTCAACCGCCATCTCCAAACTCTCGCATCATGTTTTCGCCCGAGGCGTCCATCGCGAGCGCGCGCAGCTCTTTGCGCAACCCCCGACGCAGACCGCGGCCGGAATCTGAGAGCCTACGAAGCAGAAAGCGCAGTAAACTCAACGACGCGACCTTCAAGGACCCTGCCGACGCTCACATCAACGGAAACGGAAGTGCCTCGACAAATGGTCACGCGGTACAGAGTGTCGACCACTCAGTTGTTGTGGTTGACATGCCCTTGAGCATTCGGGAGAAGAAGACGGCACCGAAGCGCGCGCCCAAGGAGGACACGGGCACGTATCTTGTGAGTAGATACGCATCTACGCGAGACGGCACTGCTAACATGAGACTGCAGACCAAGAACGCAAACTACAGTGTCAAGAAACTGCCTGGCTTCCCGTCAGCGCTCCTCCGCCCATCGAGTACGGCCTACACATCGTCACCCACCGCAATGCGCGCCTGCTGACACTCATCTCTAGCTCCGATATATGCCACCGCCCTTCCCTCCGCCGGCCTCGCGCTTGCCCTGACATCAGATCGAGCCCTCGTCTGGGACTACAGCGCCCCGAACGGCCCTTCAAAGGTCGTCTCTCTAAACCTGAACTTCGGCCTAAGACCAACTGAACCTCTACCGCTCGGCGCCATCGTCCGCAACGGCCCCACCAACGACTACGGCATCGTCGCGCTCGCGCCTTCGACAGGCAAGATCAGCTTCTGGGAGAACATCGACAGCGCAGACACTCGAAGCCTATACCCCCAGCGCCAGCAAGGGGTGGATGGCTTTGTGAAGCTGTACTCTGGGGAAACCATAACCGGCCTGGTCGATGTCGAGCACGCGGGCTACGTCCTGGTCTTCAGCAGCGGCAGACTCGCTCAGCTGACTCTGCGCGATTCTCAGGGTCGACCAAGCGTTGCGACAACAGTCTTGAGCGCACCAAACGGCTCGGGAGGTAGCTTCTTCAGCTTCAAAGGCCTTCTCGGAGGATCCATCCGGAAGACCATCGCCTCCGTCAAGGCCCGGACATCGCAATCCAAGGGCCACATGGAAGTCATCTCGGCGACGCGAAACGGCCTCTTTCAGACCTGGGACTTGAGCTGGTCAGGACAAAACAGCCACCAACGAGACGTAGACGTATACGATGCGATCCTGTCGGCAGTTCAAACAGACACCGTTCCAGAAGTACGCAACCAGCAGGATGTCCACGTGCTGGATTTTGCCATTATGGAACAACAACAGGGTCAGGATGCTGTCAATCTTCTGGTTTTGGTGGCACTGTCTGGCCGGGACTCAATGGACTACTTCCTCGTGGAGGTGGATCTGTCGAGGACAGCCGGTACCATTAGCAGGGCGATACCAGTCCGCAACTTTCATCAGCCGCAGCTTACCAAGGAGCCGACCGGAACGCTTCTCCTGCCACAGCCTGGACACACAGCCTACGTCCAGTTTCCAGGAGCAGTCTTCGTCGCATCCCTCGCTCAACCAGAGGAGAGCCCAGAGGCACAACTGCTCGCAGACTCAGGCCGTTCTAATTTACCCTTCCAGGACACCGTATATTTCCGCCCAGAAGTGACTCTTGCAGGCACTGCCCTGGAGACCGCGATACGGAAGGACAAGAAATCGACTGCTCTCGTCTTCGTCCAGCAATTCGGCCTTTTACAGATCAGCGCGTTGCCTCCTACCACAGACGATCAGGATAGAGAGCGCGTGAAAGTGACCGCACGCAGCAAACTCGAGCAGGCCACCTTCTTCAGTACCATTCCCTCCAACATCATAGACTTCTCTGTCAAATCACGCTTTTCGTTCGCAGAGGAGGAGACTGCGGAAGCTGCACTTGCTATCAGTGCCGGCATCTTGAGCTCCTCGTACGACTACTTGGAGAAGGGAGTTTCGAACTTGGACGACCAATTCCAGCAGCGCTCCTTCGCCCTCCGTACCCTGATCACTCAACTACAAACCGATTATCCCCCCGTATCTTTCCAGACAAGGTGGCGGCTATTGTGGCATGCCGAGAAGCTCGCGGCTGCACACAAGCTCTGGCTCTGGTACCAAGACAAGCTGCAGGACCAACAAGCACACCCGGATACCTACCCAGAGAAGATTCTGATGAGCGACATTATCAGAGCCTTGAATGAGCGCTACAAGAGCGGCCTCGATTCTGAGCTAGGCGAGAACGACACTATTCGACAATTCTTCGTTAAGGACGTTGACAGCCTTCACACGCTGATACCTTGGGGCTGGTTCTACCTGAGGACCTTCTATATGAAAGAGGGACTAAAGCAAACACCGTCCATCATGCAGAGGCTTAGTGAAGGTACCGATGTCATGCTTGTCGCTTTGGAAACAGCTTTCGAGTTCCGTCAAGCAAACGTAGAAGTATACGGTCTCGACCCTGATTGCCTGGACGACAGCATCCTCAAACCGGACTATGGCTACGATATGCTACCTCCGTTCTGGACGTCGTCTCACAACATCGTCAGCTCAATTCGAAGCCTCATTGACGTTGGCCGCAACCTAGCAGTGGACAACTACGAGGAAGGCTACCAAGAACTCCTGGCACAAAAGATCGGCAAGGACAACCCTCGCTTGGTGAAGCTTGGATGTCAGACTCACATTGAACGATTTGAGTGGGCTCTCGCCCAGAGCGATGAGAAGACACGAGCCATGGGCCGCAGCCTCAAGGATGAGTGGAACAACAACGTCCGACCATCGCACATCATGGGCTTGATGGAGATTGGACTCCCTACAGAAGGAATGGAACTGGCCGAGCAGTATCACGATATGTCGACTCTCGTCAACTTGATCTGGGAAGAGTCCAACTGGCTCGAGACGGAGAAGGCGAACACCCGCAGCAAGATGGAGCAGGCGGAGAGCACAGTCAAGCTCAACCGGATAAAAGAGCGCATTGCGCGCTACTTCGAGGTCTATGGTGATGACTGGGCTGGAGCATTCTACTCCAAGTACATCAACGAAAACCAAGCTGGACAACTCTTCATGAAGGAGTATCTCAACCAGCCGGCACTCACAAAGTTCCTGCGAGCCGAGCCGTCGCGCGCCAGGCTAGCATGGATCAATGAAGTCTGCGGCGAGAAAGACTACGAAACTGCTGCTGAAGTTCTCTTTGAGGCTGGCTCGAAGCAGGAGACAAACGCGTGGTGCCAGCGCGTTGAGCTCTCCATGGCCAAGCTTGCCCTGCTCTGCAAGAAGGAGGCAAAGCATGGCGACAACCAAGCAGTAGTCGACCCACGCAGGGAAAACCCTAAGGCGCTGAAGGTCCGCGCAGCCATGTACCAAAGCATCGAGCAACAACTGGAGTACACCAAGATCCAAGAGGAGGTTTATGAGCGCTTGCTACCCATCATCACCGGAGCTCTGGATGAAGACTCTGCTGTTGAACTCCTTATGGCCGAGTTTGGGCAAGGTCGTTTGAAGGATCGACCAGCACACCAGACCATCCTCAAAGAGGGTTTCGAGGCTCTGGTTCACCACAGGGTTATCGACCCTGCGCTCATGGTTGACATTCTCACGCTCATGAATGCAGACGACAGCGAGGAAGGTGTTACTTTGCTTGGGAATGACGAGTTCATCTACGCTTTCAAAGTCTTGACAGTCAACTGGAACAATATCCACCGGACAACTCGCGATGGCTTGCTAAAGCTTTTCTGGAAGCGATTGTGCATCAAGGACAATTGGGCTTTGATCAATAATGAAAAGGAGGTGCCTGATGCCAAAATCCACGACGTGTTGCAAGGCACAGTGATGGCATGGACATTCCGCGCCTTGTCCGCCATGTGCAGTAAGTTGATGTCTAGTACCATATGTTTGTTCACCACTAACAAGTTGCAGTCGGCAATTCTTTCATCCGGACCCTATGGCCTAAGAACCTTCGGGACCTTCTAGGTGCTGGAGGAACGCATGGAGAGCTTTGTGTTCGCTTTGCTGCCGAAGACCTTCGCAACCCGATCATCAAGGACAACCTCTTAGATGACGATATCCTTCGCGAGCAGGTCAGCAAAAACAGGCTCACCGATTGGTTCAAGGCAGCCTGGAACACGGGCAAGACCATGTACGCCCGCGAGCTGGCACTGCAGGGCAAGGTTCCTCCTCAGTCTATGCCAGCAGCCCCTCAAATGGCGGAGGAAGAAGTAGAGGACGAGGCGGAGCAGGACGCTGCTGGGTCGGAGACGTTTGACGGAGACGACGAGAGCGCACAGCAGGAAGACGTGGTGATGCAGGATTCATGAGAAGTCGTGACCGTATTCGGGGTTTCATCGGGCGCAGTGCATTCAGGACAGGCGCGTATCAAGCATTGGGCACGGCGTTTGAAACGTGTACTCTGCAGACGCGGACAGCGTTCATTTTCTTTTTTGTCATCAAGTGTATTTCTAGCGATGGTTTTGCAGACGACAGGCGTCCTATCTCGTCCCATGTCAGTACCTGACTAGAGACGAGAAAGAGGATGATTAGAGTTGGAACCCAATGTATAAAAGTGACTACCTGGGTAATGCATGAAGTGCTAGGGGAGAGCCATGAATAGTGACATGCATAACCGCCTATCGGCAAGGGTCTCGACTCTGTTCTGTGGAGTCAAGCGACGACAAGCGTTCATTTGCGCGGTGGGTACCCAGCCGTGTCAGGGAACCGAGTGTGGCGCGAGCGAGAGGGCGCGGAAGCCGACGCGCACCAATGACCTGACTCGGCAACGGCCGTTGGGTGACTTGAGGCCGGGTTGTGAAAAAGTGGTGCTGCGCGTTGAGATGAGAGGCGGAAGATGTCGATGGAGTACATGTCAAGAGGACTACCTTTGCTTCTTTCTTGTCGCACCAAAACCGTTGGCCATGCCGTGAGGCGAAGCCACCGACTTGACGTAGGCGGCATGCATGAACAGCATGAGGCACAGCAGCGGTGAGGCTGGACAGGACACACGACCGGCCAATACGTGCTAGCCGTGCCGGTACTGTTGCGGCTCTACAGCAGGAAAGATCGTCGAGCTGCGACGGCGATGGCGATGGAGATGTCGATGTCGATGGCGATGACGGAGGACAGAGTCTTCACCCTGCTGATTGCCGTCGCGAATCCGCTGACCAGGCTTCCCTTCGCGCGGGCGCGCTTGTTGGCTGGGAAAGGATGCGTCGAATTTCCGAGGGCGTCCCAGGGCTGCTTTTGCTCGGAGGATGCTAGTTCTGGTGTGGACTGTGCTGCAGGTACAACAACAAAGTGACAGCTCAGTGGGGAAAGGACGGCTGCGCCGCGAGCGACCTGGGATGGGCTGCGGAATGCATGAAAGCCAGAATTGAGCCGCTGCATCGGGCTGCCCACGCCTGCGCCCACGACGACGGCCAGCGTGCACTTCCGTCTCTATGCAGGCGGGTGTAAATAGCTCACGGTGGCAGTCCCGTGCTCTCAGTGAATTGGGTGCTACTAAGAGTCTAGCGAAGGGTCGGTTGATAGGTTGCTAGTGCACGCCCCATGCCCAGTCGCTCCTTCCCCTTCTCCACGTCTTTTCCGCGTCGAGAGTCGGTCGCTCTTTCTTCACTATACGTGCCTGTCCTACGTGCCTTCCTCTGACCTCCCCGTCCCCTCGCACGCTGCTCGTTGCAGCACCACAGGTCGCTCCCGCCTCGCCCTCGACCCGCCGTCTCAGCAACGCCGAGTCGCGTTCGCCGGTTGCATAGCCTCGTTCCCGGCCTACGGCTGCGGCCCTGTCTCGCTGCTGTCACAACCACCAAGCCACGCACCTCTCTGCCACTCCCGTCCACCTCCCTTCCTCCTCCCCTCCGTTATCCGGGCTCCATCGACACCATGGCGAGCGGCAGCACGAGCTCCAACGTCGTCGGCGTGCACTACCGCGTCGGCAAGAAGATTGGCGAGGGCAGCTTCGGCGTCATCTTCGAGGGCACCAACCTGCTCAACCAGCAGCAGGTCGCCATCAAATTCGAGCCGCGCAAGAGCGACGCTCCTCAATTGCGCGACGAGTACCGCACATACAAGATCCTCGTGGGCTGCCGTAAGTACCGACCTCGCTTCCCCTTTACCGCTTGTTTTGATGCTCGTGATCAACACCACCCTGTATATCAACGCATGTATGCACCTCGATTATGTGGCTAACCATCTGCAGCCGGGATCCCTAATGTCTATTATTTCGGCCAGGAGGGCCTACACAACATTCTGGTCATCGACCTCCTCGGCCCGAGCTTGGAGGACCTGTTCGACCACTGCAACAGGAAGTTCTCCATCAAGACGGTCGTCATGGTAGCCAAGCAGATGGTACGTTCCGACAGCATCATTGCACTCTCCTCTGCTCACACCTCATCTAGCTGTCACGGGTTCAGACCATCCACGAGAAGAACCTCATCTACCGCGACATCAAGCCCGACAACTTCCTCATCGGCCGCCCTGGCTCAAAGAGCGCCAATGTCATCCACGTCGTCGACTTCGGTATGGCGAAGCAGTACCGTGACCCCAAGACGAAGCAGCACATCCCGTACAGGGAACGCAAGTCTCTCTCCGGTACCGCTCGATACATGAGCATCAACACCCATCTCGGGCGCGAACAATCCCGTCGCGACGACCTCGAGGCGCTCGGTCACGTCTTCATGTACTTCCTGCGCGGTGGATTGCCATGGCAAGGTCTCAAGGCTGCCACCAACAAGCAGAAGTACGAGAAGATTGGCGAGAAGAAGCAGACCACCCCCATCAAGGATCTGTGTGATGGCTTCCCTGGTACGTTGGCTGCATCCACTAATTCTATCACTACTAACAATGCGCAGAGGAATTCAACAAGTACCTCAGCTACGTGCGCAACCTCGGCTTCGAGGACACACCCGACTACGACTACCTACGGGAGCTGTTCACTCAGGCTCTCAAGAGCACCGGAGAGGTCGAGGACGGCGAGTACGACTGGATGAAGCTGAACAACGGCAAGGGCTGGGAGGTCCTCAAGTCGCACCCATCGGCTGCCCAGGCGATGCACCACTCCAACGCCAACCCCAACTCATCCATGGCTGTGAACATGCAAGGCCAGCAACACAGGCAACAAAAGACGCATCTGCCTATCGACCACCACCGTCTCAACGAGCCTCTGCCAAAGCCTGGCGCGACCCGCGCCCAACCCGGAAGGAGCCCACGCGAGACTATGAACCGTGATTCGCAAATCAAGCGGAAGAGCATGGGCGAGCTTGCGCCGCCCGAGGGTGCCTCGACGCAGGCCCAATTCCAACACAGCCAGCCCAACCTGGCACAAAACAACCGTGCTGCGCCTGCCAGCAGTCCGAACCCGCAACCGACGCGACAGAGTGCCGAGAAGCCTAGCTTCATGCAAAAACTGGCGAATGCCCTGTGCTGCGGCGCCAGCAAGTAGTAATCGCGGTCGCCAAGCTTGGTTTCCTTCCCTTTGCGTTGCATCCTGGAGTCCGTTCTTTGAGCGATAGTGTTCCCGGTCACGTTTTCTTCCTGTATAGGTATCTTGTAATGATTGATAGACGGGATCGAAAATCTCCTTCCACGGTAATAGTTACGACCGAGCGACCGAACCGCCTCCCACACCAGCCTGGATTCCTCATCAGCGCCGAAAAACATCATCACCACCCTCTCCTTCACCTCTGCGCTCCCGCGTTGCGAGACTACATCAGCTGGCAGTAGTGTGGGAGCGATTTTCCATTGGGCGCTTGCGGCGTTGCGGTGTGCTTGGGGAGGCTCGCACTTGTGGCATCTCATTTTCATTATTCATTTTGGCACGAGGAAAATATAGCATGTAAAGGAGTCTCTTCTGACGGCCCATCGCGTGTACAGGGCGACAGACGGATCTCGTTCTAGTTCAGGTAGAGTAGTCGGGCGAATAGACGCACTTACTACACCAAATTTCATCTTTGTCCAGTAGTGACGTTTGCCATGGTCAACATCATTGATGATCCATGGATGTCTGTCTGGCATTCTTGGTAGCGGCGATCTGAGGGGTCGGTCATGGGAGGGCACCAGGGAGCTATGGCCTCTTTGCGTATGCGATTGGAAGGTGCCGTAACAGCGGCAATCCATGACTCCATAGCTGTGCGTGCCTATAGCGCAAGAACTTGACCTGTAGCTTGATTTGCACTTGAATCTCTTCGAAAACCCTTGCGCATTCTTTTGGATTTAGGTATCCGCCCATTTTGACTTTTTCCTTCGCCATTCCAATATTCCCACACGTGAGGTACCCGCGCAGGGTCCAACGCGACTTCCCAACAACGAAATTAAGCTCGTCCACCCCGGGGCCCTGCGATTCCATCACCCGCACCCTCTCCTACTACCGGCTCATCGATCAGCGGCGCCTTGCGAAAGTTGCGATGGCGTCGGGACGCGATGTGCGCGATATGCTCGGGCTGCCTGCTGCCGGCGGTGATGCGCCAAAGGCAGTAGGTCCAGCAGCCGTGGCAGCGCAGACTCAGAAGCGCTCAAAGCCTGCAGGAGGGAGCAGGAAGATACGTACGTTTGGCAGTCCTTACGTCTTTCCTTGGGAAATCGTCAAAAGGTCGAGACTGACTCTCATTCGACCAGAGGGCGTTGCGCGCGAGGTTGCTGCGCTATATGGCGAAAGGCCGCCGCCTGTCGCCGTCTACGAGGAGAAGAAGGCGTACCGGGCGAAGAGACAGAGCACTGGCCCTGCAAAGAGATGGTATGTACGCGCGACGCACTGCGGAGGATTGGCTAATTCGCGCTTCTAGGGTACAACAGCCGTTTATGAACCCGGCGCGCAACGATGGCCTCGTCCTCAAGCACTGGCGGCGCAAGCCCACGACCGCACCACCCGTGCAGGAAGCCGACGACGCGCCGATGCAGGAAAGCGACACCGCCGACAACTACATCGAGACGTGCGCCGACTACGCCAAATACGACATCAAAGTAGACATGCCAGGCTTCACAGACGAGGAATACAACCAGTACCTGCGGAGCGATGACTGGAGTCGCGAGGAGACAGACTACCTATTCGAAGTAGTAAAAGACTACTCGTATCGCTGGCCTGTGATATGGGATCGCTACGACTACAAGCCGACGCAACCACGCCCGTCAGAGCCAGCAAACAGTGAGGACCAAGCGCTAGCCACCATGCCCTTTGCGCCGTCGAAGAAGCGGTCCCTAGAGGACCTGAAAGCACGCTTCTACGATATCTCAGCCAAGCTCATGAAGCAGCGCATACCAGAAGTCTCCATGGACGCCGACCAGTACAGCCTGTACGAGATGCTCACGAAGTTCGACCCGGTTATGGAGCGGAATCGAAAGATGTTGGCCACGGCGCTCATCAACCGCACAATGGACGAGGTCAAAGAGGAGGAGTTCTTGCTCACCGAGCTCCAGCGCATCAACATGGCAGCCAACCGGCTCGATGCCGAGCGCGAAGAACTCCGGGCACGACTGGACGCACCGCCGCAGAACCAGGCCGTTTCCGCAGGACTACAAGCCTTTACATCATCACAAGCCCTCCAGGCCCTCTTCCAGCAGCTGTTCCAGCAGGATCGTAGTAAGAAACGCGCATCTGGCGGTGGAACAGGACCTGGTAGACTCAGCCTCTCCGCCAACGACATGGTACACACTCCTGGTTCAGCACAACAACAGCTCTCGGCAGCAAATCGGCGGCAAAGCATGGCACAGAACCAACAACCTACCGCCCAGACGCCTGTCAAGCACCTCTCTCCACACCAAGAACACCGCTTCAACGTCTCAACACACGAGAGACTTACCTCGGGTGTCACATTTGGCTCGGACAAGCTGCTTAAGATGCGACAAGCAAAGAGCAACGTCCAGACTCAAAAGATCGGCCAAATGCTCGCGGCGTTGGGCGTTAGTGACATTGTCAGCATACCAACGAGCAAGGTCGGCGAAGTCTTTGAGAATCTCGTCTCGAAAGTCAGCAAACTACTCGACGTACGTAAGGTCCGAGAGAAGGAGGAGGGAGAGTGCAAGGTCTTGCTAGCCATGAAGGCTCGACGAGACGGCGGCGGTGAAGGAGGCGAAGGACAACCAAAACAAGAAGTCCCTGAATCACAACAACAAACACCCGGTGGGGACGACGACGCCGACGGGGAGAACGACGACGAGGAAGACGAAGACGACGTCAACAAAAACTACGGCGATGATGCCGAAGCCGATAGAGACGACCGCGAAGATAACAACGACGCTGACAACCCCGATGATGACGCCGAAGGCGAAGAAGACGAGGGTGGATTCAACGGCGAAGACGACGATGGCGACGTGGATGCAGAAGGCGAAGATGAGAGTAGTAAACAGCAGTCTCGAGCGACCAGTCAAGGCGCGACGGGACAAAGCCATAAGAGGAGCGCCAGTGTGTTCTCCCAAGGCAGTGAAGTCAGTAGCAAACGGGCGAGGAAATGACGGGTTTGGCTTTGACTGGGAGCGTGGTTTCTACTTTGGACTTCTGCTTTTGATAGCATAGCGATGGCGTTGGGATTGGATTGGCAAGAAGGGAAAATATTCGTCATTGGGAAAATGATACGGATATGGATATGGATATGGATAGGGGACTGGAATAGCCCTATTGGTATTGTTATACGATGCATCACTATCCACTGCATAACGCAGGAATGTACAACATCATCCTACCTCATGCAACTACTTATATTTTCGCCTTGACCTCATCCTGTTCCAGCCTTGCAAACAACGGCGCGTTTCTTCCCCCACGAAACAGATCCAACATCTCCTTACCCATCCACGCCTGCCTGCTCTTCGCCAAACCTGTCTCCAAATCCGCAAATCGATCCGCTTGGATGAATATGCCCGCACCATTCGCCTTGCTGCCCTCATTGAACAACCAACACACCGCCAGCGCCACGGCTTCAGGTCGATTGATCGGCACACCCGCCTCCGCCATCTGCTTCGCATACGCATCAGGCTGCATAGCCAACTTAGTGTTATTCGCCGTCAGAATAGGCGTAACCGTAATCGCAGGCGCAACAACCGAAATACTAATCCCCAGTTTCGCACATTCCTGCTTCAACGCCCTCATCAAGCCCACCACCCCATGTTTCGCCGCAGAATACAACGGCGCACCCGCTGAAGCCAGATACCCCGCTAAACTCGCCGTCAACACAATAGAACCGCCCTCTGCCCCGTTTTTCCGCAGGTAATGAATGGCGAGTTTGGTCGTGGCAGCCGCGGCATTCATATCCAGCGTCAGCGTCCGGTGATCTGGTTCCGCCAGTTCTCCCTCGCTATCCAATGCATCGTCGAAGAATTGGTCGCCGTGTTCGGCTATCCCTGCGTTGACGAATACACAGTCTATACGGCCGAAGCGCGCGTAGCCTGCGGCGAATCCGGCGCGTTGCGAGGGCCAGGAGGTTATATCGCACTTATGGAATAGCAGGTTGGAAGCCGAGTGCTTGAAATTTGGAGGTGGGGGTTGGAGATCGAGCAGGATGAGGTTGTGGGATGGGTTTAGGGATGAGAGGAGGGTTGCTGTTGCGAGACCGATGCCGGAGGAGCCGCCTGTCATGAGGATTGTTTTTGGGGTGCTGGACAGTGTTTTTAGGTTGGAGGGGGACGGCGTGAAGAGCGTCATTGTCGGGTTGATGTGGATTTGGCTGGTCCACGGCTTGATAGAGGGTTGTTAATGTGCTCAATGATAGGTGCAATTTTGTGAAGATAGCAGTCTCAAGGAGATCAGGTTACGTGTCTTTGAATTAAAAGAGATTGAAATACTGTGAAAAGAGAAGAGTCTGGTCGATGCGGCTGAAAATACGCAGACGATTTGATTACCTAGGTTATATGTTGTAGTTGCGGGGTTGGCCTCGGAGGTGTCTGGATTGAGTCGACTCCTGGTACAATCGCCGCTGACTCGACTGGATGAATGAAGATAGTCTTACGTGAGCTCGCATGTATCCAGCTGTATGTAGTAGTGTACTATATTCTCTCCACGCTACGATGACAGTACTTTCGGTCTGCCCTCAGCGACTACAACAGCCCTTGACGGTTGTTATGTAGAATTTCTGAATCGTATGTATCGCCATAACTTGACGTATATTTTGAAAAACTGTGAATCGAAAGGTAGGACAGCAGATAACTACTATTAAAGTTGCGGTAGTGTAGACTCAACACGCCCCGGCGCGAAAGAGGGAGCGGCGCACGTGTCGGAGGTCTAACCGCTTTCGGAACGTACACCTGGAGTTTCGCGATCTCGAGCATACGAGCTTCAAGATTCCCAAGTGACCAGCTCACCCACGACTCAAACTCCGCGCTACAATCAGTCCTCCGCGGGGAAGCAGAACCGCAGACATGTGGAAACCAACATTACTGCTCGCAGCCGCGCTGGCGGTGCCGTCACAAGCGCTGCACTTCTTCATGGACGGAGCGGTCCAGAAGTGCTTCTACGAGGAATTGCCCAAGGACACGCTGGTTGTTGGTACGACACTTCCTCACATATGAGTCTCCTGGCATGGAGACGTCGCAGAGTCAGCGGGAGAACCCACGGCTAACAAACCCCAGGCCACTACCACGCCGAAGCATGGGACGACGCAACCAAGACGTACCAGACCAAGCCCGACGTCGGCGTCTTCGTCACTGTGGAGGAGACATTCGACAACAACCACCGTATCGTTGCCCAACGGGGTAGCTCGAACGGACGCTTCACCTTCAGCGCTGCCGACAGCGGTCAACATAGGATCTGCGTAACACCCCAGAACGTACCAAGCAGCGGCGGTGGCTGGTTGAGCTCAGGCGTACACGGCACAGTCAAGTTCACGCTGGATATGGCGATCGGAGAGACGAGCAGGATCGAGAGCACAGACAAGGACAAGGTCCAGACGCTGGTGCAGAAAGTCAAGGACTTGAACTCGAGGTTGCAGGACGTGAGGAGGGAACAGGTCTTCCAGAGAGTACGTTTGGCGTCCACTCATCCCTGGGAGAGATAATAGGAAGACACCAGCTAACATCTATTCCAGGAACGCGAAGCCGAATTCCGCGACCAGTCCGAACACACCAACTCCCGCGTCGTCCGCTGGACACTCATCCAACTCGTTATTCTGGGTGTGACATGTGTCTGGCAACTATCGCATTTGCGAGCTTTCTTCATCAAGCAGAAGCTTACCTAGAATCGTCGTCGATTACACACAACTTGTTTCGTTTCCGGCGGGCGCGACGATATGACAGGAGATAGGGAACAAAAGGCATATTTTACCTGGTTCGGCGAAACGCTCTTGTATGTGAGCTGTAGGATATGGCGTTGCAATAACGGATTGGCGGGTTTAGTGTTTGTGTACTTGAATGAAGCATGGCATTACGCTGAGTGTGTCTCCAGTAGATGTTCAATTGCGTCCTGTGTCCTGGTCGTGTATCTGAGCGGATGCTTGATTCAAGCATTTGCAGTTGGAAGTGCTATGTTGATTCAGCACCGAGAGATTACCATACCGGCGAATGATTCACGCCCGACAGTTTTTTCCATACCGGCAGGATGTCTCGCTATTGATAGTGATTCACGCCCGGCAGACCGTTCACGCCCGGCAAGGGATTCAGCAGCGGCATGTTTACCATACCGGCAAAGGGTTCACTCCCGAAAAGTCTTCCCATATCGATAAGTGATTCACGCGCGGCATCTTTACCATACCGGCAAACCATTCAGCACCGGCAGATTAATCACGCCCGGCAACTTACTATACCGACACTGTTCAGCAGCGACACATTCACGCGCGGCATGTTTATCATATCGGCAAACTATTCAACCACGACAAATTGTTCAGCCCCGTCAAACTATTCAGCCCCGTCAAATCTTTACGCCCGTCAAAGGATTCAGCCCTGTCACTTTCCACCACTCACATGTTTACCATACCGGCAACCTATTCAGCACCGACAGACCTCGGGTGAATCACGCCCGGCAAATTGTTCATGCCAACATACACTATACCGATATATTTACACTGTCACCATACCTAGTGCCCACATTTACTCGGCGGCAAGGTATCAACATGCTAACCATCTGATTCAATCCCAGCACAATGCCAATACTAAAGACAACCACTGCCAGTGATCTAGTCTCCAAGGCACGGGTAGAACGGCCTTTCCCTAGTTCATGTTCTCGCGCTTCGTCCGCTGCATGTTCCCGCCTTCCCGCCCCCACGCAGCCACGCAGCCTCGCGCAGTCCAGCCTTGCATATGCAGTACTATCAATGCAGCCAAACCAATCGAAGCATCTTCTACTTACATGGGGTTTGATAAACCTAACCTCGGATGGGTTCATTCGACCCGTTCTGAATGTTGATGATGCAACGTTACTGCAGTTCACTGAATTTGTGTCACAGTAAGCAACCCCTGAGTGTGAACTGCCGTCAACGAAAACAAGGCGCATGTCTTCAGCCTGATCTCGATAAATTCGATGTATCTACGTACCATAAAGAATACGATCTTGCGCACAGTTACGCCTTGGAGTCTACGCAGCGCTGATCACCGGAATCATCCCACGCCAAAACGAATGGAAACGCCCCTGGTCAACGGTTGGGTCGCTTCGCCAAACGCACGTGGGACGATCGATATAATTTGGAGCTGCGTTGTCACCGCGTTTTTATGCAGTTGGTCGGTGTTATTTCTCAATGTACCCGACAAGCACAGCTTCCGATCGTGTCTGTCGACAAAATTATCCTGGGTTGCCTTTACTATTTTCTTTCCAGAGATCCTTGCGTCGTTCGCCCAGGTCCAATATCTCTCCGCACGACACTCGGTAGCCGCTTTCCATGAGCTCGGATATTCCGACTGGTCCATGACCCATGCCTTCTTCGCCGACATGGGCGGCTTTATGCTTGATTCTCCGGACTATCCACGCTTTCCCGTAAACGCCCATCAGGTTCGCTACCTTGTGGAGCATGGATTTGTCGAATACCCTAGCATACACCGCGACACCATACGAGACAAGAACAAAGCAGACGCTTTCGTTCGCATCCTTACATCCATCCAGATACTCTGGTTTGCTCTTCAATGCATCGGACGCGCCGTTCAGCAGCTCCACGTCTCGATGCTCGAGCTCGACGTGGTTGCTATCGTGCTATGCACTATTCCGACATTCTATTTCTGGTTCCATAAGCCATTGGACGTTGATACGACAGTCACTTTGTATATGGAAGGATCACTTCAACTGAGCGATGTGCTGGCATTAGCAGACCCCGACATAGCGAAAAGACCTTGGAAACTGACGCCGCTCGACTTCATCAACCCGCATCCAGATCCTTTCCAGATCCTCGATCCTATCATGTGGGCTTTCGAGTACTTGCTACGAATTGGTACTGACTCCAAGCATGTACCCATCACGCGCTTCAAAAACACTGCGCGTATGAACCCGGGCAAGGTGACCGTGACGGAATGGATGATTTCCACGACTGCGGCACTCACCTTCATCCTGATACATTTCATCTCGTGGAACTTCCACTTTCCAACATCTTTGGAACAAACTCTTTCACGAGCTGCATGGTTGACCCTTCTCGGAGTTGGCTTTTCTTTTGGTAACCTCTGGATCTTGATGATCTGGCAACTACCCAATCTTTGTAGGTGGACAGGTATCCCGCAAGTGGATACTGTTACAGAGTACCTCCCTCATATACATCCTTTCTTCCAGTACTTGCTCACTGTTACCCATATTGGGGCATATGGCATTGCACGAACCTTCATCATCGTAGAAGGATGTGCCGGTCTTAGAGCACTTCCCGAGAGTAGCTTCCGTAGTGTGGAATGGTCGGACCTGTTGCCTCATATATAGCAAGGCGGAGGTAGACTATCTCACGCGATCATGATGGTGATGATTACCATGGGATTTCGACATATGACACCATCCGTAGAAAAGATATATATCAATGTTACTGGTAAACAAGATCCCAATGTCTAAATCACAAACGAATGCCTGACAAGGAAATTTCCTTCACCATAATCCTTCAGCTTTTGCCTATATTGACGATGCATAGTCCTGCGTGTACCATATTGTATATGGTGTATAGCAACCAATGTCGGAAAGAGAGACAGAACTACGTATGGCCATAGCAATGATCATATTGAAAACGTAACATAGCAACCTACCCAAAAGAAACTGACCGTGTGCTGCATTTTATCTGGACGAGAGCGTGATGGGTATGAAATGTCGATGTTTCCGTCAGTATCGAAACTTGGAAGACCCGTACCTAGGTACTACTGAACAGCGCTCAAATCAGCCATAGCTGAGAAGCCGCACCATCGCGATCCATAACTCTGCATCTCAGATCTCCGAACATCCTTCTCAAAATACATGCGCGCAATATATTTGCACCGCGGAATATTCATGCACGTGCGCATCCAACAACTCGAACCAATCGTTTCACGACCATGAACAAGCAGCGCATCATGATCAGTAAACACTGACGCGACAGTTCCCTTCTGATGACTTCACATCATATAACCCTCGCGCATGATCTCGCGACGAGATATTTACCCAAAACAATATGCAGCCCGCGCCGCGGAACATCGGATGTAGTCGAACTCAAACAGTGGATAACGGGCGTCATGCGCGTGGAGCCGAACAAACCTTGAAAGGGTCACCGCTTAACCCACCTACCCATGGACGTGACGATCTTCTAGCGTAAGAACAATGACACCTTCTTTCCAGGGCGAGTAAAACCTTCCGCGGCACACGTCTTGGACGCATGAACCATTTCCGTCAAAGATGTTCCTCGCTATCTGACACTCTGACGTCGACAGGTCCCGAACCGGATTTCCCCAGAACTCTAACACCCACAAACGACGTCAACAGCCGTGATCTTGTCAGGACCAGCCAGCGCCAACGCCAGCGCCAACAACGACGCGACCTTGGTTTTCTGAAACAAGCCATGCGAACTCTACAGCCGCACCAGCGAAATGTGTGAAGTCGTTCCTGCCGTCAAAGCCGTTACTATCGATACTACTACCAAATCGCTTCGCGCGATCCCCAGCGCTCTTCTCAGCCCTACATGACGTCCTGCAGTCCAACCGCATCGGCCGGTTCCCCCAGCACGCCAAAAACCCACCTAACGTGCGTCCCACATTACTCTCCAGCGCAATTCCGATAGGTCAAAT
The DNA here is from genome assembly GCF_024043175.1 of Alternaria infectoria. NCBI lineage: Eukaryota > Fungi > Ascomycota > Dothideomycetes > Pleosporales > Pleosporaceae > Alternaria > Alternaria infectoria. Next base: position 1,072,244 of record NW_026250691.1, read on the forward strand.
TACTGTGGTACACACGCACCCACAAGCCAGGGCCCGGACGCACTGCACCGCGTCGTTCGTGGTAGGCAAGGCCCAGATCCGACGTTTTTCGGTGGAGCCCACATGCGTTGGGTCACGTCTGCTCGGTGAAAGTGTACCGAGCGGAATGGGAACCACGCCATTCATGTCAAACTGTTGAAAACTTGTTATTTTAAGATGATGTTGTAACGATGTAGGAAGTACTCCTTATAACCCTCCTACTTCTCTTTGTTATGAGGTTTGACAGTAAAACAGCTTGTCAAAACAACACAAACCATGTGGTCTGTATATGCAAGCTGATGAATCTGGTCCCGGGGGGTAAAATGGTTGGTTGTGGGCTATGATACCATTGTGATACTTGCTCTATCCACATTCGTTTCTTCTTTCGACAGTGCCAGGTGGTGTATGTCACGCAACCATGGAATCATAGATGCATTTGCTGCAGTATTTTCTACACCATACCAGATGTTCTTTCTGGGCACGCGCACATAATACATTATAGACAGACGCATTCATCGCTATCCCCGAGCCTCGGTCCGATTTCCCACTGTTCTTTTGCTTTGAAATGCCAAACCCTGTGTAACGCATCTCCTAAGGGAAAAAAATGGCTTCTAGAATGCCCCGAAAATTCTTCCTCGGGGTTTGATAGGAGATGCATACTGCGGAAAGCAAAAAAAAGAAGAGGCTGAGGGCTGTGTTGCTGCACATTGCTAGCGTGGCCGACGCGGGCGGCACCGGCATCTGCTGGGTCCAGATCTCACGGCGCTCCCTTTCTGCCGCTTATGTGCTTTTCAGCCCGCATTTATGCGTCGGAGAGTCGTCTCCGCGGGAACAAAGTCGGATGTATGCTTGGTTGAAGTGGTGGTGGTGGCAGGGGATTAAGGTGCTGACAGGTGCTGGGTGTGGGAACTACTTGCTGCCCGTGCAGACGTTTGTGCTTTTGTTTATGGTATGCAGAGCCGATGAGGTTGCACATGGGTTGAGAGGCTGAATCTAGAGTGTGAGACCTTGATGTGGTGTCAGCTTGTGTTGTCCATGCTGTGGTGTAAGGAGACGTACGATGCTTGCAGTAGGGCGATGGTACAGGGAGGCATTCTGGTTGAGACCGGCGTCGCCGTTGCTGGGTAGAGCATGTCGAACAGGTGGTAGCTGGACATGCACGCCGTGGCGACCACTGGAGAACTGTCACGGAGGAACGAGGGTTCACTAGAGAGATATTGGGTGCTGAGATAGAACATTGCTTGATGCTGATATTACTCTAGGGTATCATTGCTAGCTACAATGCATATAGTACATCCGCTTGTGTTTTCCATCCTCTTGCGGTCAAAACTTTGCTAAGTACGATGGAAGGACGAAGAACTGGCTTTCGCAATTTGAGGAATAGTGAAGTGTTGTACAAATTAATAATGCTCCCAATGGAGCCGGGTGTATCGAAAAATAGGCAAGGAAATCTAATCGCAGGCGAAACCAAAGCCCACTGGAGCCAGCGATGTCGTCTATGGAAATCATCGCTTTTTTGTTGCACATACAGAAGCCATCTCTTTCGTCAAATCATCGTACCATGCGCCCGCTGGTTCGTCGCTCAAAGTCATATCCGTAGGAATGTGCTGGAAAATCAAAGCAGAATACTATACAGTCGAAGAAAAGTGACCAGAACGCCGGGTGATTCAGTTCGGACCAGCGACAACTGAATGCAATGTGACCGTGTGACCGCGAATGCAAGAGGCATGGGTATCAACATCGCCCGGTCTCAGACAGAGCCTTGGTGCGTCGCATTTGATCCGTGAGATGATCAGGTGCATGTCATGGAACGGTCGCGGCTGTTCTGGAATGTGCGCGACAGCGCGGCAGAGGCACGGCCTCCGCGGAAGACGACCGCGCATGCCATCGGGTCATGCTCAGTCGTGGTTACCTCCGCGCCTGCGGTGCTTTCCGGGGAAGTCGACCTCAGGATGCACGACACGCATGTGGCGTGTCAATGCGTCGTTGCGCGAAAAAGTTTTCTCCTCGACACAGAGTGCGCAGCGTACCTTTTGCTTGCGCGCATTGTGTATCGTGTCCTCGTGACGGGTGAGGTCATAGGGACGCGAAAATACGGTGTTGCAAGGCTTGCCGGTCGTGGGGTTGATGCGCTCACACTTGTGGGGTCCCGCCTGCGAATTGCGCTCCAAAATAGCCGCCGACGTCATAGCCTGGCTGAGATTGGCACTTCGATGACCCTCACGCTTATGCTTCTGAAGCTTTTGTGGGGTCTCGAAACGCTGGGAGCAGCCATGATACGTGCATGAGTAGGTGCCAGACTCGGCGCCCGTCGATGTTGGCTTCGTAATGTAGCGGTCTGAAAGGACGCTGTTCTGGCTGCCGCTCGGTGGCTCAGCTTCGCTCGCACTTGACTCCATTGAAGTCAGGTGGGCAGGGAACTCAGGTGTCTGGTCGACGCCCGACGACATAGTGTTGGGTGTTGATCGATATTGAGATGGCGCGTTCATAGGCATGCTGTGCATGTTCTGTATTGATGGAGTGGCGAAGGTGAAGCTCGATGACTGTGGTAATGATGGCGCGGAGGCAGTGGTGAAATTTGGTGAGAACTGTTGCGGTACCCAGCTGTCGCGACGGTAAGACTGTGATGATGGAGTGTCGAAGCTGGATTGGGTGGCAGTCCTATATTGGTCGCCACCGGTGTATTGGCTGTCGTACTCGCTAGCGCCACTGTCCGGAAACAATGGAACTTTGGATTCTTCATCGGATTCCCGGTAGTCTAACAGAGCGTCCTTGGGCGAGATGGTCTTTGGGTCATCGTCGCTGGGCTGCATCTGAGACTTCATTGCATAAGCCGCATCAGCCTGGCGGTTCTGCTCACGTGCCGCAACAGCAGTGTTCATAGCCGAGTTGAACGTGTTGCTAGGCTGACGGTAGGGTGAGCTCTTGCGGAAGGGTGAATCACTTCTTGAGGCAGTGCTGCTTGGCGACTGTGAGCGAGCGTACTGTGCTGCCTGGAGCGCACGCTGTACGTTCTCGTTGGCGCTGCTGCGGTATGGCGAGAGCAGCGACGACTGAGCTGGCTTGGAAGACACCGCCTGGGCGGAGGCACTGGGTTCATAGAAGCCAGTGTCGGCAGCAATGTCGGTGTAGGTCCTTTCGAACTTGGGGATAGGGCGGGCGTCTGGGTCATCGTAAGTACAGAACTGATTGAAAAGCCAGGAGTCTATCCTGCAGAGGTTCTCACCATTGGCAGGCATCTTGAAGTCGATGTCGTCCTGTGCAGTGTGTGGCGTGGCAGGAGAGTCGTGGCCGTAGCTTGATACTGATTGACCGGCCGAGTGTGCGTAGTCTGGTACGTCATCACTCTGCTCCATGAGCGCTTGCTTCATCGACATGTGTGCGGACATGGTGTGGTCCATGTTGACCGAGTTTGGTGTGTAGTTGCTGCTGAAGTTGTTTCCGCTCATGAACGAGTCCTGGGTAGGTGTATGTGTGGGTGTAGGGAGATGGTTCTGGAACGACCTTGGATATATGTCAGCCACGTTCGATGAGTAAGCCAACGCAGCTTCGTGCGAAGGCGGGGATTCGGGGGGAGAGACGTACTGGTAGCCCGCGGAAGGTCCAACGGCCTGATATTGCGAGGCGCTTGAGCCTACGGAAGACGATGATGATGTGCGCTGGTGGCCGCGGTTCTGGTTCTGGTGTGGTGTCTGGAGCGATTGGCCCTGCACGTTACCATAGTTCCAGGACTCAAGTCCCGTGCTGGTGTTGCTGGTCGAGAGCATAGGCGGTTGTGCGAAGCCCTGGGGAAGCTGCGGTGTGGGTGTCGACTGCTGGATTCGGATGGCCGGGTTCGCGAAATCGGTGTATGCGCTCGTCATGTACGAGTTGGGTGCACTGCTGGATGAAGTGCCGTAAGACTGCTGCTGGGACTCGAGGTAGTCGTTGAGGAGCTTCTGGTCGTAGAGATGTTGTGCGGCAAACTGCTGGGGCAGGTGTTGATAGGAGGAGTGTGAAGACGGTGGTGACGGTATGGTTGAAAGGTGGTGACGTTGTGTGGGTAGCGCTAACATAGTGGTCGGGAGGAAAAGTAAGGGACCAGCGCGGGTGGCAAGTTGCTTTATACTAGTGGGCTACCGGCCGATGACTCGGTTAGTCTTCGCCGATTTGAGTGAAAGACCACTTGATGAGGTGATCTGGGCAGCACGCGGTCGAAGACGTTGGAAGAATTCAGAGTCTGCGTCGGCTGTGCTCGGAGTGTCGGGATTAAGGTGTGTGTGTGTGTGTCGTAAGAGATTGCAAATTGCTGAGCGACAGTTTAAACGGCTTGGGCTGCTGAGTACGCGGAATCGGTTTCCTTTCATACCTCATCCTATGACGCAACCCATGTTGGGCGTTGCAGGGGTGTCTACGCTAACATTACGCCAACGCGCAAAAGCGGCGCGATCGACACCACCCTCACGCACCCTGCATACGGCCGCCGCGGGCCCTGTCCGACCGAAGGCTGTGCAGAACCCGGCAGACGACTGTCTACCATACAGAATTTTCCACATGCCTTCGGATACCAGCCGAGAGGCTTTCCCCCAGCGTCCATGACTTGCTCCCAAAATACTGTGCAATCGCTTGTGCCCATCTAGGCGATCTCTGCAGGCATGCTCTCCACGTGAAACGGAGCCCTACGAACCGAACCGTTACTCATCGCTGTGCCAGTCGCTCTAGTGTGCAGTCGGCATGTAGCTTGTAGGGCATCGTGCGACGGACCAATTCCAAAGGTCTGTCCATGGTGACACGCCCGTATCTGGTCTAACAGATGGCCGTTTAGGCTCGCTGGGACTACGATGCTCCAAGACGGGCTGAGCAGCATCGTTCCATGCACAACCTACTCGACAGCGCATGTGCATTACGAATACCAGATGGAGTACGCGACGGGCACCAGCCACACCTCGGCCAGCGTCTACAGTGGTCACATGTCCTCACGCGTGACTCACAGCTGCCCTGTGGCATTTGAGTTACTGGGCCCAAGACCGTGATATGATACTGCTTTCAGCTCGCGTGTATTGGACGCGAGGCCACGCGGTATCGTTTGGAGATAACCGTCAATAGCCTACCCCATACTCTGTACTATTGATAGCTGGATCTGGTGGCCAAACGGCTCCCGAGGACCACTCTGCTGGCTAGCACAATGCACATCTCTTCAAGAGATGCTGAAACTGGAGATCGATCCATGAACCAATAAACTGGGATGTGCACCTACCAGCTGCGATACTACTAGCATATGCATCCGAGGTCAGCTCAGATACCGTCTATCCTGCAGGTGGAACCTCCACTTCCGCTTCGGCACTGGCAGCATCCTCTACTCAACAACGGCACTGCCGTGCAACATCCCGACAGCCACAGGTCGAGTACAGCCAAGGTTGCACAAGGAAAACTCTTCACTGAGACTCTCCCTGCTGAATAAACGGCATATGCAACGTGCTGCAAGCATCCTGTGGAGTTGCAATGCAGCCCTAAAACCAACGTGGCATCGCATCGACGGCCTCGAACGGGTAAGATCGGTGGAGAAGGACACAAATGCAGGGTCCATCGCATCACCATGTGGCAGTGCAGCCCTATCGTATGCACGGACAATGTAACTGTTCCGGCGGCCGCGAGGTGATCTGGACCGTTCATTCGCGCGTCGAAGTTACTAGCCACATTTCTAAGCCGGCGCCCTGCCACCCGAGCCTTCTGTATCCTTCGATGCCACAACCCGAGTTCTTCTTTCATATTTTGCAATCTCATGCCATGGGGAATACTGTGTCCTTGCAGTCGCATTCGTATTGCGTCCATCTCCGTCGGACCGAACGAATGCTATCTCATCGCTTATGAGGGTCCATGACATCATCTCTCCGAAGTCTCCTCACCATCCCTTCCCTCACCATCCATCCCAAACGACTGCCGTGCAGAACTCCTGCTTTGCGCTTCTATTTTTGCGAAGCAATATGTCCCCAATGAATATCCTTTCCCTGACGTCTTAGTCGACAACCTGCTGGTCATTGAAACTGCCCATCACTTCTCGAAGCTCGCCCGATGTGGTCATCGATCGCCAACGGCTGAGCGGGCATCATCCCTAGCCCTTGTGCCCGCCAATCCGCGAGCGCGGGATGATGAGACCCTGCGTCTGCTTGTTTTCGACAAAGTTTCTGCCGGTCCACCTGCTATGACAGGAAGCATGACTGCCGATCATGACGCCTGAGGCCTGATAGTCGCGTGTTTGTGACTTCTCCACTCACAACGCAGCTGTGACATATTCGATGCACCGGTCACTATACATCTTCAAGTATGTATGGATAGCATGGCAATGCTCGCCCAAGGATTTCTATTCCTACGCTTTTATCTGTTCTCCATCTGCCGGGATAAGATTTTTACAAGTCCTGCTCGCATATGCAGGGCAAGCGCCTTCCGACGTTCTTCCACCCAACGGTTCTTTTGGGGTTCGTGAGGCTTGGAAATGTAACAGGGCGTCGACCGTTTCCGGTTTTGTGCCTCATGGCATTCGGGACCTGGTTCGCAACGTCATCCGTCATGCGCTCAGTCACAACCGCTCTCCTGACTGATGCATCACCAAGATAATTGCTTCTTTGTCACTGGAGATGCGACCTGAACTAGCGGATCCTGCGACACCAATACCGCGATGCGGAGTTCATCCGGTCGTTCGGTCGGTCGAGTTCGGAGATGTGCCGAGTCAAATCTCACCACACCCTCTACGCTGACTGCATTCTCCGCAATCTGTTGGCCCTCAACACTGCAAAAGCATTCCTGCTTCCTCTTTCGTTAACCGGTGGCATCACCTCGGCCGCACCATAGAGCGACTTTACGCCGAGACACACTTTAAGCGCGAATACGCGCGGAGTTGCGTTATCTCCGGATTCCACGCGACCCTTTGCAAATTATTCATGCGTTACTCAGCGCTGACAGATCATGAATCTTTGTCGCAGTCGGTTGAAGGTCCGTCGTTGCTCCGAAGTAAACCCATACGCACTGCATACGAGAATCCTATACACCATCGGCGCAGAATAACCGGGTGCAGGCAGCTAGTCCACGTTACGAGCCTCTTGCGAGGCTGATGATGGTAAGCAAGCTAGCTTACGATGGTTCAGGCAACGGTACGCTCAACGCGGGTCTCAATACGGGCTGCGGGTGTTCGTGCGCTAAGCCCTCTGTCTGTGGGTTGCGCTTTCTCAGATCTTGTTCTCTCGCTAATCTGCGATCAGTAGTGTGTCTCCACATGGCGACACTGTCAGCGCTGCTCGTTTGGGGCCGCGTAGGCTTTGGCCACCTGCATGTCAGCCTCGCAAGCCTTGATCCTTGATGTAGGTGTAAGCTTTTGGGCTGTATGTAAGGTTGCCTAGGTATGCTGGACGTCTGTCGGCGAAAATGTACCGTGGAACTGGATTCCACGTGTACATGGGCATTAGCGTTAATGTTGTTGATGCCTTAGCAGCGATCTTGGTCTTCGCAAGCATGTGGAGAGTTGTGAGGTATAGAGAGCTTTTGTATACATGTGATGTTTAGAGTCGAATGGTCTATGGTGCATATCATTCTTCTAGTGCGGCTGCTTTAATGACCCCGCACTCTATACTCCTTCTCCCTGATCAAACTTATTGCCAACTCTATAGGTACGACCTGGATCTTCCAAGGCCACATGAACACCTTTTTCTGCGAGTGGGAAGCAGACGTATCTCTTGCAAAGCTACAAATTTTTCGGTGGATATCAGCACTGATTGTAAACGACTAGCTTCGCGCTGAGGATCTACCTCAGTAGTTACTCGAATCTACCAAATACATAGAGAGCGGGGTCTTTACCAGTAGCCTTACCTATGAGCTGACCATCGTACGCATTCGCTTCGTCTCTAGCAACATCATTTCCTGGTGCTTCACGCAGTCTGTTACCAGCCTAGGTAGGTATTCCAAAACCCAAATGCTACGTGGTCAGTCACCGCTTTGCTAGCTACACCTATGAGCTTGATGCATTCCAAATCTAATATGATTAAGCAGCTGACTCAAGGTAGATCCCCAGTTTACGAATCGCATGCTTGTTGTTCGAGGCGGCTCTCTCTGTGTGCGATCTGTGCCACGATGCGTCATTCTTGGTTGATGTTTTCGCCATCTTCATCACAGAGGAGATGCGACGCGTCGTGTGGGATGAGAGCTAAGTGGTTTGATCCCGACAGCTTTGCAAGTAGTGCCTCTTCGCATTTGGCTTCTCTGGACTTGCATCAATGGCATCCTGGACGCGCGGTGAGTTCGGGCGTCCGCCTCAGCGAATGCGCAGGATGGCGCCTGAATGGGCAGTAAATTCAGTACCTCTCACAACACTCTAGTGTCTGTAAGTAAATTACGTCTTTTGAGTATAGAAAAGTTAAGGGTGCTTAAGCGGACGCTCCTGCTCCTGCTGTTGTGCATCATCAGTTCCGCAAGGGCGCGCTAGCATGAGCGCCTTGCCATATTTGGCATAGAGCAAACATTGAGCATCGAGCCTTGGGCACCTCCTTCCACCCTACTACAACCCCGCTGTTGCAGATCAATCGCATTCACCCACTACACTCGAAGGCGAGGTGGTGGTCTTACATCTCAAAGCGACGCTTCCTCGCATGCTCTACGCTTAGCGCACCTTCGTTCTGGCGCTCTAGGTCGCCGCGGGTCCGACACCGCATCTAGCTAACCTACCCAAAAGCGGAGTAAAATGGCCATCGCTCCTGGGTATCCCGGCTTGGAAGTCACGATCAACGTTGATGGTCAGCCGTTGCATGAGTATGACGACGACGATGAGGATCCGGCACCGAAGGCGACCACAAAGTACATCGAGGCGCGCTCAGATAGCAACTTCTCGATCGTAACTAGATTCAGTGCCTCTTTTTCGACTCAGTACCATGTTAGGGGGCGGCTATCGATTGACGGAGTCAAGATGGCCTCATGGTTCTGGCTACGAGAGGACCTTCTTAGAAAACCGTTCGAGAGGACCTCTATTCGTTGGCAAGAAGGTGGACAACCGGTCAAGCAAAAGTTCTCTTTTGCTAAGCTGAACATTGGTAAGTACTATGAACGTCGTGTCCTGTCGTGAGCTGATGCATTCACATAGTCGAAGAGGCTCGTGGATCTGTCCCTGATGTTGCTGCGCTGAAGCAAAGCCTCAGTACTACAGGGTGTATCACTTTATCCTTCCAGCTCATCAAGAGTTACCGAGAAATTGAAGAGAAATCTTTCTCTGCGCAGGTCCAGCTTGCAGCTCTGGAGGAAATCCCCGAGAAGGCGCTCAAGGGTGGCGCGCTATCGCACCAGATAGTGTACGTCAAGAGCGAGTGGAACTGTCAGAAAGGAAAGAACTAACCCATTTGAAGTCTGTCAAAACCTGAAAAGTGCTCGAGGTACTCAACACCTCGCTACGGAGACTACGATTACCTAGACAAAGAGCCATTCGCAACGTTCCACTTCAAATACCGATCACTTGGTGAGTCGAAAACTACGTTCACGCTGTGACAATCACTGATACGAAGGTCTTTCCAGCGAGCTTAAGAGCACTTCGGCTTGTTACAGTCAACGACCCTGCCCCTGTTCCTCTGGAAGAAAGGCCCGAAGAAGACCTTACACCTGCCGAGCTGAGAGAGCTGCTACGGCGCGTACGGAGAGTATGCATGCGCGTTAACTCACTGATGTTGAAACTTACAAATATCTGCAGCGAGAATCAGAAAGCGCTTCTATCAAGCAAGAACCCGAAGCTACTATCAGAGTCAAGCGCGAGAGGACCACCAACGACGGTGATGAGGTGACCTATGTCGAGACGCGCCAACGCAAACGTCCGCATGTGGAGCAAGAAATTATTGTGATAGACTGAGAGGATATCTATTCGGTCTTGACGGCGCTGAGCCTGAGATGGTGTCAAAACGCCGAAAGATCGTCTACACCGAAGTGGGAGCGAACTTCAACCCCTGGGCCAACTCCAAGTTTACGCATGGAAGTATACTGCCGAAGTGTTGATGCATGTAACCACCTTTAGAGGCATGTATGTACAATTAGTCATGAGAGACCGTATATTTCTACATGTCTAGTAATAGTTAGAGATAGCCACTCGGGAAGTTTAGTCGCCGCTCATATATTCACAACACGCTAGGACCTGTTAATAGAATAGCTGCCTTCACCTTCTCCAACACCATATACTAACTTCATTCACGCCTAGCTCGCTTCTATCACTACGCCTAGTTAGTGGGCGGTATCTAACGATTTCCAGCATTCTAATCTTGAGACCTCGCTTCCTTCTTTTTTCCCAGCAGTAACACGACTTGCTTCTAGAGGTCCTCTTGCACCATGGCTGTTCTTCCCTTCCTGCCCGGCCTTGCCCTCGAGATCGTCGTCGACGGCGCTTCACTGCCTGAGTACGATGACAATAGCGACACTCCCGCTTCGCCGACGATGGTCACCAAATATGTCGAGGCGACCTCTGGGGCTAACTTTACGATCGAAGTCTTGCTCATGGAGGAGTTTCCTTTCCCAAAGGGTCATCTAGAAGCCGAGATCAGTCTCGATGGGCGAGTGTTCATGTGTGAGCTTATCAGAGAAGATCAATTCTTCAACGACCATTTGATGGAGGGACGTCACTCTCAAGTTGGTCAATACGCAAAGACACAGAAGTTCTTCTTCGCAGAGCTGGAAATTGGTAAGTTCACAGTGGATGGGAAGTTTACGATGCGCAAACAGATGTTGAATATGTGAAAGCTGAGCTGACGATCGGAAGTTGAAGGAAATACACCATTCTCTGACTTGACTTCGACTGGTGCCATATCTGTCAGCTTGAGGTATATACGGAATCTCCGGTGCAGCGTGCCGAATCACATCGTCGAGAGTACCCCAGCATCGATTCAAATTTCCGAGAAGGCGATGAAAGGCTACACTCACACACATCGAGCTGGGTACGTTTAATCACACTTTATGAAGACAATGCTAATTTCACAGTGTATCTAAACCTGTCGCCCGCACATACCAAACTTGGTGGGACTACGATCGCGTCACGAAGTCTCCGTTTGCTACCTTTAATTTCAAATACCGTTCCTTGAGTAAGTCAAAATAGTTTTGCGACGTCGTGCCACCAGCTGATCTGTGTAGATGCTCTCCGCATCCTGGGTCTTGTCCCACACGAGCCGACCCCTCCGCCTCTGGAAGAGCGACCCGAAGATGAGCTCACTCCGCATGAACTACGCCAACTCGTCAAGCAGCTCAAGGTACATTGTCAGCAAAGTATTATACTATCACGTACTCACTATGGCAGGATCGCAACGCAGCTTCGGTCAAGATCAAGAAAGAAGCCGGTGTCAAGCGCAAGCGAGTCGATGAAGCTATCGAGGTGAGCGATGAAGAGGGGGTAATGGTTCTTTGGACTGAAAACCGGAAGCGTCACCGTGGTGCGGATGACAAGTTCATCGTGCTAGACTAGAACTGTGTGTTGGTCGTGCAAAAGTTTTTCTATTATGGTTTCCTTGAGTGGAAGCTGACGGGATAGGGATATGACGAGACCTGGTGAAGGATACAGATGCGCTTATACTCACCTTCAAAACTGATTGAGCGCTATGTCCTTCGCAATAGCGACTCTCTACTGTAGATGGTAAGAGCATTATATCAATCTCCTGTCATCACTTGTCCCTAAATCCAACTTGGTGTACCTTTAGTCACAATTCATGCGTAATACCTCTTACTCTCGGGATACGCACTCACATCAAACCCAACCAGCATGCCATACTGCCTTTACCTGACTGTCGTCACACGCTAGCGTACAATTGGATCCATACCTATATACACCATCTTCCTCTCGTTCCATCTACCTTCCACTTTTCTCACCGTCACCCAAATCGGTTTACGACATCAGCATGGCGATCCATACCGACTATCCTGGCCTGACAGTGGATATATACGTCGACGGCAAACCACTTGAGGAATACGAGGACTCGGAAGAGGAAGATGTGCCTAAGACAACCACGCGATACGTTGAATGCCGGTCGGGTGCGGAATTCGCGATACATACGAACTTCAAGGCACCTTTTACCCCGATGGATACAGACTTGTGCGTTCGTCTAGACGGAGTAATCATGAGCAAGTTCATCGTGCTCAAAACGGAAATGTTCATGAGACCTTACGATCAATCGAACACGCGCTGGAACGATAACGGGACGTGGAGGGCATCTAATTTTCTCTTCTCAGACCTCAGTGTGGGTATGTAAGCTCCAAATGGAGCCGAAAATACGATCGCGTACATACTGAGACATTCTAGTCGAAGAGAAGAGTGCAACGACCTTTAGAGAAACCCTAGAGGCTCTGAGCTCTGTGGGCACTATATCTGTCAAACTTACACCAATCCTAAGCTATCGGAAAAGGATACATCCAAAAGGCAAAAAGACAGAGTTAAGAGAGGTTGGAGAAGTCTCTGAAGAATCTGTTAAGGGCGATGTGCGCTCTCACATGATAAGGTATGTCCGTATTGTAGATGCCGTTCAGAAGATGCTAAACGATGAATAGGTTGGCACCAGCACATGTCATAGAGCCAGCTACTAAATACATATCTAAAAAGGCGAAAGAACCTCTGGTAGCATTCCAGTTCAAGTATCGCTCTAGCGGTAAGTCGTTCGTGTAAGCGCATGATCAAAATACTCACAAGCAACAGCCGCACTGAAAGCTCTCGGCATGATACCCCGCTCACCAAGTCCACCTCCAGCTCCTAAACTAGAGCTGGTCAAGAAGGAAGAGTTACCTGAGCCCACACCAATCATTGTCCCAAACGTCATGTCAACTGCTGCCACTCTACAACCAAATATCGTCAGCAGCACACCCACTCCGTTCCAACAGGGTTCTGGCCAACCTACTTCCACCGAACACGACGGACTCAGAGATTCAGAAATCATTGCTCTCATCAAGCACTACCGCGGCGACACCAAGGGACTGGCGGGTCAAAGCCGGAAGCGTCTACTGCTACTGCTCAAGCATTACGAGGCAAGGATTTACAAATTCGGGACCTCGAAGCCACTAACCATCATGCAGGAAGAAGACACCGAAAGCGTACAAATCAAGCAAGAGCCCATCTCAAATGAATCGCAGGCGCGGATCAAGCGCGAGCACGATGATGATGGCGCTGCGCGCGGACAGGGAAAGAAGCGCAAGCCTGAAGTAATAGTCCTGGATGACTGAGCAGCATGGAGGGCGACTAGATGAGGAAGCTGAGGGTATGGTTTTCCGTGGTTTATGCAGTGATATTTATCTGCTTTGCGATCTGGGTTTTGGAAAGAGACGCGGTATTGGAGAAAAGCACTCGGAAGGGAATGGGCTCAATATCTCCTCCAGAGACATGCGATGAAAGGCTTTCGAAAATTAAACTGCGAACGAGTGTCAGCGAAATGAATGCGTTATGATTTGCGTCGGACTATTGCACACATTCTGTCGACCCCGATCTACCAACGCGCAGCAGTCGCAGTAGGCGTAGCATACGTGTCACTCCAACTTGCCGTGTACTTTGAACTTCCCACAATCGTCTGACTCTTCACATCCGCAAACGTCGCACTGGTGACAACACTATCAGTGCCAATCCATGTGCTCCACGCCGTCGCAGTTGTAACACCATCGACAGGCCCGACTGGAAAAGCGGTAGTCTCAGCCCAGGCACCAGACCACACGGTAGGTCCAGGGATGACGTAGTCGGTGAAGCAGGGAGTAGTGGATGTCTTCGGCTTCCTAGTCTCGGTGGAGCAGTATACCTGTCTCACGTCAGCGAACGAACCATGGGTTATGACTTGGGTAGAGGAGACTCACATTGTGCACAACACCCGGATCCTCATAAGAGTACGCTCCAGGGAAGCTCACACCTTCAGGCAATTCCACCTCGCCATCGCCTTCAACCTCGATCTGAACGCAGTCGGGGTAGAACTGTGCGCCTCTCTTCGGGTTCGCGAGATAGCTCACATCGCCCTCATGCAGACCAACCATCTCCGCACGAATGATATAGTGTCCTGCCTTCAGCCCCTCCGGCACCCTCACATTCATATGACCAAAGTTCATCGCAATATCACCAGTGGTACTCCACTTGCCCGCCTGCGGAAAAGGATTACTTTCAAACTTCCCCTCATGCCAAATCTTGACGAAGGAGTTCTCCGTCGGCGGATCGGGCGAGATGTAGATGAGCGAGGGGCCATGGTGCGAGTTGGCGATGACTTCGTCTTTGTTGTTGCGGTTCTCGTGGTGCCAGTCGAAGGTTAGATTGTCGCCAGGTTGCACTTTAATGGTGTCGTGGGCTTGGATGTCGCCCATGACGTTGCAGCGCATGTCGATGGAGTCGAGGTCTTTGACGGGCGAGTTGTTGTAGCCGCCTTTGCCATTTTGGCCGTTGTAGGCGGGGATGCGGACGCCTTTGAAGGTTCCTTGGTCTATGCCGTTGACGAAGACGCCCTGGGGGTGTTAGTATGGAGACTGGGGAGTTGGGAATGGATGAGCATACCCAGATGAAAGTGTGAGCGCAGGCTTGTCCTGCAAGAAGCGAGATGAGAAGTGCGGAAGTGCGAGCCATGATCATGGACTGTAAGATTGACTAGATTTGGAGAACACAGAACGCAACAAGATATGCTACACACATCACAAATACATATATACCCAAGTTCTGATGCAACACACAGTATGCTGGCAGGTGATGAGGCTAGTGTATTGGGATGCATTTACCCGATCGGACTCAGATTGTTAATATATCAGGAGTTTGGTAACGTCCAAACACAGCTGCAGATCTGGAGGCTCCAGCGGGAACATCGGACGTGTCTCCGGCAATGTGTAATTGGATCCGTAGACTGCGGCCGATCATGGTGTTTGACGTGGGTGTCGTTGTATAAGTTACATGAAGTCCAAATGCTCCATATCCATCAGACACTTCTGACATAATCAAGACGGCCACGCTCGCCTCGCAACGTACCGCTAGAACAGGAATGTAGTGATTGGGGCTTTTGCCCCCACGTAAGGACATGAATTCGTTGTACAAACGCGTCGTCAAGAGGGGAAGCCCTTGGATGTCATGATATCGTGTGGCTGCTAACAAGCGTAGGCTCTCCAAAGAGCAGGATGGGTCTGAATATCAGAACTGACGTGTACGATTGCCTGAAGGCTACAGTGATCGAGTAGGTGGACGTGATCTTCAGCAAGACTATGAACCATGGTCAACAATGAGTACGGTACGAAGAACACGTTGCTTGACGATGTGGATTGAAAATGCCTGCCTTGAAGGCTTCCTTCTAGTCCAGATGGAAGGTCCACGAGATTCTAATAACGAAGGCTGCACGATGATGGAATGTGACCTCTGCTGATTCCCAACCTATCAGTATACTCAGAATGAGTTTTCCAGATCGGGCGCCCAGCCATGGGTCTAAATCTCTTCTTCGCGCAGCGCGAAAACAGGCTCATTCATCAGAGAAATGGGAGCCTGCCGTTACGTAGTGTATTTGTTGCTGGCGGTGATGAAGAGAAAAAGAGCGACGGCGAGGAAAATCGCGGTTTTGAGGCTGGGGCGGAGCGGAGCTTCGGTGGTGCTAGGCCGGATTGGGAGCGCTAGGGCAAGAACATCTGGCCGCATCGCCAACTGTGGTATCCACGCAAGTTCAAGTGCGTGAGCTTCCTACGACGTTGCATTATCCTGTGCAGTTGTTGCCTTGAGGGAGGAACACTTGACACGTCTCGGTATCTTCTGCTGCATACAACTACAGCTCCCCGTCTCGCGCCTGCTACACTTCACACCGCCCCGCCAAATCTCCCATCGTGGGCGCCCTCGGTCCCTCCACCACCAACCTTCGACAACCCTCACCCACCCCAGACCTCCTCGCGCAGCCCAGATAGCTGCAAACGCCCAGCATGGCCGACTTCGAAGCGCTCAAGGACCAGTGGAGCGACATTGAAGACAGGGATGGCGTTCGTCTCAGCTGGAACACGTTTCCCAGCACGCGCATGGTACGATAGACGACGTCGGCGCGAGGGACGCAAGGCACTGATGTGGTTCACAGGAAGCTTCCCGACTAGTCGTCCCCATTGGTGCACACTACACGCCTCTCAAGGAGAAGACGGACACTCCGCTGCTCCAGTATGAGCCTGTCAGCTGCAGGGCGCCATGCAAAGCTATCCTCAACCCCTACTGGTATGTCTGGCATAGTCTCTTGCAACTTATCTCAAGCTGACATTGAGGCAGTCAAATTGACATGCGCGCCAACCAATGGATATGCCCCTTCTGCTTGAACCGCAATCACCTCCCCCCGCACTACAAGGACATCTCCAACCAGCAGATGCCCCCCGAGATGCACCCGAACAGTACCACGATCGAATACCGCCTTCCCCGACCCATACCGAGCCCGCCTATTTTCATTTTCGTGGTAGACACATGTCAAGAGGAAGACAGCTTGAAGGCGCTGAAGGACTCGATCATCATGGCTTTGAGCCTGCTCCCAGCATACGCGCTGGTTGGTCTGGTCACATACGGTACAATGGTAGGTACAGGAAGCTACAATGAGTGTTATAAGCTGACAGCCATAGACACAAGTACACGAGCTGGGCTACACCGAATGCGCCAAGTCGTACGTTTTCCGCGGAAGCAAGGACTACTCCACCAAGCAAGTGCACGAGATGCTAGGTCTTAGCCAGATGGCCCCTCGACCTGGTGTCCCACAGCAGCCTGGTCGACCACCTATGGGCGCTCCAGGTGGCGTTGGCACGCGCTTCATCCTACCCGTATCGCAGTGCGAATTGCAGTTGACCAACGCTCTCGAATCAATCCAACGGGACCCCTGGCCGGTCGCGAACGACAAGCGTCCCTTGAGATGCACCGGTGTGGCGCTCAGCGTCGCTGCTGGACTCCTGGAGACGAGCTTCATGAACAGTGCCGCCCGCATCATGTTATTCAGCGGTGGTCCAGCCACCGAGGGACCTGGTATGGTCGTTGGCCCGGAGCTGCGCGAGCCCATCCGATCGCACCACGACATCGACCGCGACAACATCAAGTACTACAAGAAGGCACTGAAGTTCTACGAGGGTCTTGCGAAGCGCATTTCCCACAACGGCCATATCGTTGACATCTTTGCCGGATGCCTGGATCAGGTCGGTCTCCTTGAGATGAGGGGTCTTGCAAACAACACTGGTGGACACATGATTCTGACGGATAGCTTTACCTCGTCCATGTACAAGCAATCCTTCGTGCGCGTTTTCAACAAGGATGCGGACGACAACCTCCTTATGGGATTCAATGCCGAGTTTGAGGTGCTGACAACCAGAGAGTTGAAGATCACTGGTCTTATTGGACACGCTGTGTCGCAGAACAAGAAGTCGGTCTCTGTTGGTGAGACGGAATGCGGTATCGGAAACACATGCGCCTGGAAGATGTGTGGCATCGACCCTGAAGCCTCATACTCGATCTATTTCGAGATCGCCAACCAAGGCGGGTCCAACGTGACCTCTTCGCAGCAACAGGCTCTCATTCAGTTCCTCACATACTATCAGCACTCCGCTGGCCAGTATCATTTGAGAGGTATGAGTTCTCTGAAACGTGTTTAAGCTAAGCACGCATACTAAATATTCACAGTTACCACCGTGGCCCGACCCATGAGCGGCCCATCTGGCGACCCTGCTATCGCCCAGTCCTTCGATCAAGAAGCTGCTGCTGTCCTCATGTCGAGGATAGCAGTCTTCAAGGCTGAGGTCGACGATGGCCCAGACGTTCTCCGATGGGTCGATCGCATGCTTATCCGACTATGCGCTCGCTTCGCCGAGTACAGGAAAGATGACCCGTCGTCATTCAGGTAAGTCTTTCATCACTTTGGACATATAGTTCTCACATGAACCTCAAATACTAACTACTAGACCAGGCTCGAAAAGAACTTTACACTATACCCGCAATTCATGTTCCATCTTCGTCGGTCGCAGTTCCTGCAAGTCTTCAACAATTCGCCAGACGAAACCGCCTTCTACCGTCACGTCTTGAACCACGAGGATGTTAGCAACTCCCTCATCATGATTCAGCCAACACTAGACAGCTACGGCTTCGACCACGAGGGTGGTCAGCCTGTTCTGCTGGACTCTAGCTCCATCCAAAACGAGACGGTGCTATTGCTCGACACATTCTTCCACATTCTCATCTTCCACGGCGAAACAATGGCCGAGTGGCGGAAGGCTGGTTACCAAGAGCAAGAAGGTTACGAGAACTTCAGGGAGCTCCTGGAGGCACCGAAGGAGGATGCCAAGGAGCTCATCCAGGATCGTTTCCCGTTGCCTCGATTCATCGTCTGCGATGCCGGCGGTTCACAAGCTCGTTTCCTGCTCAGCAAGCTCAACCCCTCGACTACACATCAAACTAACAGCTATGGCGGTGCAGCGACAGCTCAGACCATCTTCACCGACGACGTCAGTCTGCAGACTTTCATGGACCATCTCATGAAGCTCGCAGTGTCGGGCACAGGCTAGATTTGCTGTACCTTGTAAGCTTAGTTGTCATCGATAATGCAGCGGCGAGGCAAAATCAGGGTTGTATGTGTGGTCTTTGTGTTACATCATTAGCGAAATGAAATCCTTGAATGTCTATATGACTTTGGGTGCGACCTATGGTGATCTCTTCAGGTTTATAGCCGTATGCTTCAACATCCTCATGCAGCTCTTATATCATCTTCTAGAATCTAACTACGCCCCATCCTTCCCCAAATCTCCGAGCCACTCATTCACATTTTACTGACATCCCAATCCTTAGCCTCACTCCCTTGGACATGCTCCTCCGCCAACATCTCCCCCGTACCTGGAACCTGAAACGGCTCCGCGGGCAACGTGATAGCAATGAACCTTGCGGGCTCAGTTTCCGACGCATTATGCCACTTGTGCATCGTGCCTCGCTGGATGATATGATCCTAATCCCACATCCATCAGCAATATTACAACAAAATCACGCGTCCTTTTGAACTACTCCCAAAACAACCGCGAAACGGGGAAACCAAGGAGGAAAAAAGGGGATACGTACACCAGGTTTCAATTCCACCATCCCCCCAGTCGCAGTCTCCATACGGACATCGCCATGGGTGCAGATTACATAGTCGATAGATACAGTGCGGTGCATCATACTAGCCTGACCGGGAGCGAGGTCGCAGACGATGAGGTGGGAGCCGGAGCCATTCGCTACGATGCTGCGGCCTGTGTAGCTTGAATCTCCTTCTGCGGATGTGTAGGCTGCAACATCTTGGTCGTTTTGGAGGGAAGCTGGGATGGAGGATGTGGCGTCTGGTTTGGGGGGTTCGTGTTAATATGTCTGGTTGATGGACATATCGACGGTGTGTAGCGTCATTTTACTTTCTCCAGTGGGTTGGTGGTATGGCTAAGACGTACATGATCGAGATGTTCCACCGATACCAGGGTATCCGTAGTACTGTAACGCTGGGCTCGAATGGACAGTACTTTTGCCCTCTGCGTTATGTGTGATGATGTGGCGTTTGGCTGGGGGCAATGTGGTAACGGCATCGTACATTTGCGATGCCGCAAGGCGTGCATCGTTCTCTGCCATTGTGAAGTGATGGATATGAATGGAAATGGGAAAATAGAAACGATGAGGGGTAAATGAACAGATGTTATTGACAGAGTATCAGCAATGTAGAGGTATTGTAGATCTTGGCGAAGGATGCACTGTCATCTTATACGAGACCCATCTCCCGTGGATACTAGAGGCAAGATCCACTCTACGGAAACTTTCCACATCTGGACAGGTAGCGAGTGTAAGCGCGAATATATTTTGTGCTCCTTCTGCATGAGGTTTAAATGTGGAGTAGAGACCAGGGGGGAAGTGCCCACTTGAGAAGTACCACGTCAAATCAGGTGGATGGCATGTGAAAAACACGCATAACATGCGATGGATGGTTGAATGCTGCATTGGTATGGATACGCTAAAACCACGTTTTGTCTACGTAACGCCGGCTCATCGATGAAGAATGGTGCAGGGGGTCGAATGCAGAAAGTCGTAAACTGCCGCGGCCATTAAACATGTACAACGAAGCTGACAGCTGTCAGAGCTGATATCAGCGCATTTAGGCCTTCGCCTTCTTGGCCTTCTTCGGCTTGGCAGCGGTCTTCTTCTCCTCGACCTCCTCGACGATGGGCTCGACGACGACCTTCTCCTTCTTGGTTCGCTTGCTCCTGGGCGTTACTTCTGGGACGGTCTCCTCGGTGACGGTAGTAGTCTCGACCGTGACATCCGACTTGCGCTTCCTGGTCTTCTTTTCTGGGGCAGGCGCGGCAACCTCCTCCACAACGACCTCAGCTGCCTCAACAGGCTTGGCCTTTGCACCCTTCTTGCCCTTCTTTGCTGGCGCAGGTGAGACAGCCTCGACTACCTCTGTGACCTCAGCTGCCTCAACAGGCTTGGCCTTTGCACCCTTCTTGCCCTTCTTTGCTGGCGCAGGTGAGACAGCCTCGACTACCTCTGTGACCTCAGTAACCTCAGCAGGTTGTAGTGCTGCCTGAGCCTTGGCGCCCTTCTTGCCCTTCTTGGCCTTGGGGAGCTCAGCAGCTGTGGTCTCCTCAGTAGCCGCCTGAGTAAGAAGCTCTTGGGGCTTTGCGGCCTCGAGCGTAGTGATGGTGGTGTGCTTAGGGACGCTGTCGACAGTCTTGAGCGCCGGTGCTTCGAACTCGTAATCAAAGACCTCCTTGAGCTGCTTAGCCTTGCTTGTCCTTCTCTTGTTCTCGTTCTCCACGCGCTTCTCCCATTGCGCACGCTCAACACCGCGCTCCATCTCGAGACCGGCCTTCTTGTTGCGAGGGTCGACCTTGAAACGCTCATTGGCACCCTTGAAGAGGTCGGGGTGTACCTGTTCGGCAGGAATCAGGTGGACCTTGAGGATGTGACCGAACAGTAGGTAGTTGTTCATTGTTCGTGCGACGATGTCAGCGACTTCTTCGGATTGGAACTCGACGAAAGCGAAGTGCTTGGAAGCACCAGTCTTCTTGTTGCGTGACAAGCGTAACCGGTTCACCTTGCCGAATTGCGAGAAGTACTGCTTCATCTGGGGCTCGAAGAAACCGCGGGGCACACGACTAGGTGCATTGTTAGCAATTTGTAGTATAGAATGGACTGGTCTACGTACCCAACGTAGAGAACACCAGGCTGGTTGGACTTGGGTGCCGCCTCGGCCTGCTTGATCGCTTTCCGCTGCTTTGCGCTGAGCTTGGGAACCTTTGCTTCTTCGTCAAAGTTGACGTCCTCATCGGCGTCGTCTGAGTCGGAGTCGCTGAAGCCAGCGAGGAGAGCTGCCGTCTGGTCGTCTTCGGCAGCATCGTCTGCGTCGTCTTCCGCCACTGTGACCTCGGTGACCTCGACCTCGGGTTCGGTCGCCTCCTGCTTCTTTCCTCCCTTCGCCTTCTTTGGCTTTGCGACTGTGGTAGTCTTCTCTACTACAGCGACAGCGTCCTCAACGGGCTCAGGCTCTGCAACCTTTCCCTTCTTAGACTTCTTAGCCTTCTCCTTGGGAGCCTCTGCCACGACAGTCTCCTCTGCGACTACAGCCTTGCCCTTCTTGCCACCCTTCTTGGACTTTTCTTGCACTTCAGTGACCTCTACAACGGAAGCGACAGGCTCAGCGACCTCGGTGTTGACCTTGGCGGCGGCCTTGCCCTTCTTTGCTTGCTTCTTAGGCTTCTCCTGTACTTCAGCGACCTCGACTACCTCCGCGACGGGCTCGGCCATCTCGGTATCGACGTCGGCAGCGGCCTTGCTCTTCTTGCCCTTCTTGGGCTTGACAGGCTCGGCAACGGCGACAGGCGCAGCTTCCTCTTCAATGTCCATGAAGTCGGCGGCTTGCTTGCGCGCAGATTTCCGCGTTGGCTTGGCTTCGACGGGCGTGACATCGTCCGACTTTCTCGGCTTCTTCGCTTTGGGCGCCGCCTCTGATGCGCCTGAGACAAGTTAGCGAACGCGATCGGGAATTATTAATATCGCAATTGCTCACCCTTGCGCTTCTTTCCTGTAGTGTCTTGGACAGCCATTGTGATTTCGTGTAATGGCGTGGGGTCTGTGTGGTCGCGAATGTTGTTACGCGCAAAAGTTCGGAGGAGAGCTCAGACGCGGGAACTTTTTTCGTGGCAGTCGCGCTAATGGACACTTGCCAAGATAGTCCCCAGCCCTCACCATTAACCTACAACTCCAGATACTCACCTCACACCAAGCGAAATACTTGAAACCGAAAAGAAAAAGTGAACGCTCTCACAGCATTTTACCAGGCTAGCAACTCAACTTGCTCTGTACACCGCCGAAGATCCAAAGTTCAATATGGCACCCGTTGTAGACATGAGCGACAAGAACGCGTGGGATGATTCTCTGCTGATCGATTCCTGGGATGAGGCGGTGAATGAGTACAAGGTACGTTTCTACACGCGTCGTTTTCGTAGTTTCCGCGAGGATATCGACTAAACAGAACAGAAATACCACAGTATCCACCAATCAGGCAAGAAACTTGAAGACGTCCTGACGGAGGAAGAGCTAAAGGAAGCACGGGGGTAAGCAGCTCTCCAAGCCTTTACATCACGATACTAACGTTTCTAGGGAATACGGGGACCTGATGGATGAAGCGGAGGCCGTATCGGCAACAGCAGAGACCAGCGGTGTCGCGGATCATGGAGATGTAGACACGCCGCTGTCAGAAACCAATGGCGTTGCTCAAAGCGGTCCGTCGCCGCAGCAGGTACGTGTACACATGAAACAGCCCAGTACCGAACCCTGTCTTACGAGAACCAGGAACCAGATCTCTCCGGGAAGCAAGAACCGCAGATCCAATCGCCAAGTGCTGAGGCTCCTCCGGTGCCACATGCTGCCGGCACTCTTGCAGATGCCATGCCGCAGGCCATCCTTGGAACCGGTAAGCCGTGATTTTGACAGCCGTTACTTCCGGATGGTGTGGAAGTTTGACAGTTGGTGACATGCTGCTAACTCTCAATAGTGCAAGATGAGAATATGAAGAACATTATGATGTCCTGGTACTATGCCGGTTACTACACTGGTTTGCATGCTGGCCAGCAGCAGGTTCGCAAAGAGCCCCCAGCGACTCAGTAGCGGATCCAGGGAATGACGCATTTTGGAGGCAGTGCGCATCACACTGTGGCTGCCGAGCGAGTTTAGAAGACGAAGCAGACATATTGAGGCTTGAAAGTTGTTGTTTTGAACCAATGGGGTGAGGAATGCCATGGTCTAGTCCCTGCACGCGACTGACGACCTACACAGTTCGTGCCTCAACTCCTCGGGAACGCAGGCTGCGAGATGAAAGCTCTGCAGTTTTCCATGCGGCTCACGAGTTCCCAGCCCCATAGTCCAGGCATCCTGATTAGTTCTGTCCCTGCGCCTATAGCCTTGGTGGTTCTTAGATTACCGCATTGGGCTTGTCTGGCGAGAAGCGAGACGGATCTGCGACACCACCGCGACAGTCTCGAACCCACCTCCAACGGTTCGAGTCCCAAACACCCCCCGCCGTTGCGCCCAAGCAAGTGCGCATCACCAAAATCTCGCCATTCTTGCAGCCGATCAACGTTTCCCCCATGCCATGCCGAGCGCAAGGGGCTGGTGTTTCGCCATGTGCGCAACGGCCTGCACGCCTTCCAAATCCAACAATTTCATGCGTGGATTTAAGGAATAGACAATCCCCAGGCATAAACTTTCTCCTCATCTCATCGCTCTTGCCTCATAATACCAGTGCTTCACTGTCTCTTTCTCTTACTTCATCTGCTTCTTACTGTCCGAGCCGGCCCTCGTAGTGCCCTTTCAATCCTTCAAACCTTCTATCGTATATTCTAGTGCTTGCAGCGCAGGCTTACGTTCACTTTTACGACACTTTTACACGATACGCAATCTAGTCATAATGAAGTACTTCACAGCACTACCCCTAGCGGCCGTACTTGCCTCCGCCGAGATGCAGGTTATGAGCCTTGCCCCCGAGGTCGCAGCTGGCGCGATGACGCACACTGTAAGTACACTCATGCTACTTACTCTTGAACTCAGTCTGACATACAACAGGTCGTCGTTGGTGGAGTCAAGCCCGTCGAGACTGGTATGGCACCCGTACTAGGATACAACCCCGAGTCCATCAAGGCCGCCGTCGGCGACATGGTCGTCTTCGAATTCATGCAGAAGAACCACACTGCCACTCAATCAACTTTCGCCGAGCCCTGCAAAAAGATGGAGGGAGGCATGGACTCTGGCTTCATGCCCAACCCCGAGGGCAAGGCTGGTGTCACATGGAACATGACCGTCGAGACAACAGAGCCGCTTTGTAAGTTTTCTACATTTGGCGATAACATGGAAGACAGCTAACATCATCAAGGGTTCTACTGCAAGCAACAAAACGGCATCCACTGCGGAAAGGGCATGGTCTTCAGCATCAACGCCGCCGAGACTGGCGACAAGACCATGGCCGACTTCAAGGGCCTAGCCATCAAGACCAACGGCACTGGTCTCGTTGCCGGAGACCTCCAGTCCGTCGACCCCGGCGCCGCTGCCGCCCCTACCACCGTCACCGTCGAGGCTGGAGGTGCCGCCGCAACTGGCACTGGTACTGGCACCGGTGCTCTCGCCTCCGCCACCGTCGTCGCTGGACAAGGAACCGACGGTGCCGGCCAGACCTGCTCCTGCCAATGCCTCTGCGGCATGGCCTCCTTCCCCGAGACCGCCGCCATCAACAACTTCGGCGGTTTCCCCGGCATGATCGCATAGACGCCTTCACGAATATAAACTTGGAGAAACGGTGTAATGAGTAGGAGGAGGAGAATGGATCGACTAGGTGTATGCGCTTGGTCGGTCTTGGGGGAGGAGGTGGTGGTCGAGAAACAACATTCTTACGACGGGTTCGGGCAAGAAAGCTTCTGGTTTAGCATTTGTTCCCCCCGGATCCTTATACCATTTTTATCATTTGCTGGGGCGTTTCGCATTATACCGTAATCCACATGCTGCAATGGTAGCCGCGCGGTGGTGCTGTTTGAGTTAACAGACTTGATTGTAACGTTGTAGAAAAACTTTAGTATTAGAGCTAGATCCAAGAGATCGCACTTTCGCAATCTTTGCCATGTTCAAAAGTGCTATTAGTGCTTGGTGTTTGCGTTTTAATCGTGATGAAGACTGGAGTGTGTTGCATGGGAAAAGGGCGCAATGGGCTCCTCACGGCGTTCAAAATCAGAAATCGGTGTATTCGGTATATCCAAGAATCAATCCAAGCACACTCCTTCGCCTTCTAATCCAAACCCAGGAAACTCCACTTCATGATGATAGGCTTCTAAACAGCTTGACTGTGACGGCGGTGGTGGCGTCAAGATGTTGTCGTTTGTCGCGTTGCGGCATCTTGTCTGACCGCTCATTTCTTAGCGCCCTCAGCGGCCCTCTTTGCCTCAGCTACACAGGCAGTCAGCGTCGCCGTCTCGAGAGTATCGCATGGCCTTTCTGAGGTATGCGTGATCAAGATAAGAGAAATTCGACGTACCAGCAGCTTGTTTAGCGCGCATGATCTCTGCTACGTTCTCTTTGGTGCGCGCGAATTCGGTACCGGATTGCTGCAGCCTGTGGTTAGCCAACACCCTTCGAGGCCTTTATCGCCAGTCTCTCCCGGACACACATACAGTGTTCTTGCCTTTCTATTTATTGAGTCAGCGCGATCTTTCTTTAGGGGAACAACGACTGATATAACCAATGTTCGTGGTGTCAGAAACGGGGCTCAAACATACCTTTCCAGCCTGCTCCTTGAGGTTCTTCTCCCTAGCCTTGTCGCGCTGGTTGCCACGCGCCATTTCGTTGTCTTTGTGGTAGAAAATCGATCAAAAATCGTCCAAGGCAGTCTTCTTGGCTTTCAGTGCCGGGCGTGCAGGCTGTTGCGAATTAGGATATTTATCGAGGGCGCGCTGAGGAATTAGAGGTTTGGGTAGTCAGCGCGGCGGAAGTTCTGATAAAAATAGCGCGTTGTTTGTTTCCGCTGGCCAATTGGGGCAAGGGCCAGAACGTGGAAAGTGGAAGCCGCGATTCGGGGCTTCTTCGCCACGTGCGGCGCCCTTCACGATCTCTCTTCTTTATCGAGATCGTTGATTACTTTCGCTGTCATGTTCCGTTGTCGCACCGAAGACTGTGTTTGATGGATGCAATCTTCTTCGCTCCGCGTATGTCGTTTGCTCCTGCCGCCGGCAATAGAGGGACAATTTAGGTGTCATGACACTGCAATGCCTCCTCACTACGCACTCGCATCCCATAAATCAGCTACAGTGCACGGATAAGAAGCGCAATACATGAGGATTTTCACACTCTCATCTGCCCAGCGAATCACTGCAGCAGTAGCAACTGCAACGTGTTGAGCACCCCGCACAAGGCTGAAGGCTGACGTGCACCTCGTCATGCGCGCTGATATTGTGCAGATAAGATGCGCCACTAACTGTACAAGAAAGCTAGACGTCCTCTTTATGCAGCTTTTAGCTGACATCTCCTACTGTCGGCCACCACATGCAGTACACTCTATATCGTTTCGCTCGTCATACACTTTTGCAACCTTTGCTTGAGATACCCGCCCACCACTTGTTGCATTCGACCACGGCTGCTCGATGGCTGTGGAGACAGCAGAAATGGCTCAATACGTCTACCAGCCACTGGACGAAAGCAACGATGAGATCCGACTCATCACTTTACTACCCGCAGCGGATCGAGATAGCGAAGTGATCTGCGACATCAACATCGTTCGGCTTACAGAAGAAGATGTACCACAGTATGAAGCGCTCTCATATACCTGGGGTTCGGCCGAATCACCATGCAGGCTTCGAGTTTCGTCGATCAGCGACCACAGCATCGATATCACCGAAAACCTTGCGGAAGCCTTACCGTATCTCCGCGACCCCGTCTCGCCCCGAGTACTGTGGATCGATAGTATTGCTATCAATCAGAAGGACTTGGGCGAGAAAGGTCAGCAGGTTCAGCGGATGGCTGACATCTTCAGCTTAGCAGAAAGAGTCATTGTTTGGCTAGGGCTGGACGATGCCGACAGCAAGACAGTCATGGAAACATGCGAGTTCCTCGCTACCAAGGTGGAGATTGACCTTGGTACGCTTGAAGTAAGAAGTCTATCCGACCAACCACAAGATGCTCATTGGAGCGACGCAAGAGAACAGCCTCCCTATGACTTAGCAACCTGGCAGGCGATTGTAAATTTTTTGAGTCGACCGTGGTTCCAGCGACTCTGGATATGGCAGGAGATCCGACTGGCTAAACCAAATGCGATGATGTTGAGCGGCATGGACAAAACGCATTGGGGAAAACTCCAAACTCTGCTGTGTTTTACCGGCTACAAGAGAAGTGTGATTTGTTCCAAGAGTCGGATATCGCATAGTCCCGCAACGCTCATGAATCATGCCGGCTATCTTGCAAGTCCCAGGAGGACAACGCTTTCGTCTTTGCTTGCAAACATGCAACATTCTCGATGCATCGATCCGCGAGATCGCGTATACGGCATTCTCGGACTATCATCCACAACGGAAATGAGAATAGATCTACGACCCGATTACGAGAAATCAGTGAGAGATGTATACACGGATCTTATGATGTGCTATATCCGGACTTCGAAAAGCCTTGAACTTTTACGTCTATGCGACTACGACGAGAGATTGGGAAATTGGCCCTCATGGACACCTGATCTCAGGAACTTGGTTATAAGCGCCATGACGCAATCGCACGCTTCCGGAAATACTGCGTGCGAGGTAGCGTTTTTACAAGACAGGGTGTTGAGAGTGACGGGATTAAGGTTGGGTCGAATCACTATGGTGGACAGTTTTGATGGGTCATATTACGATTACAATTCCATCCGACGGTGGGCAAAAGGTCTCGATATGGATTCTGATTACGTTGATGGCAAATCCATGGCTGAAGCGTTTTGTCTTGGTATCTGTGGAGGTGCCGTATCGGACCTGTACGTGCCACCTTCGAAGAAGTTTCCAAGTTTAGAGTCAATCCTAGCGTTTCTTCACGACACTGTAACGCTCAAGGACGGCGAGTTCGACATGTACCAAGGAGAGCATATGTTATCAGTTCAAATTTTCAGACACTGCGAACGGCGAGTGTTCTTCAGAACATCATCCCACCATCTCGGCATAGGCCCGTTAGGTGCGCGCGAGGGCGACCACATATGCGTCCTGCTTGGGTGTAACGTTCCCATGATCATTCGCGCAGTTCCAGATGGGAGTTATAAGATCATTGGAGAAAGCTACGTATCTGGACTCGATAATAACGAAGCATTATTGGGCCCCTTACCGGGTGGATTTAAAGAGGTGATGCAGTATGACGCGAAATCAAGGGAGTACTGCTGGGCCTTTCTACATACAGAATCCGGAAAGATTGAGATCGAAGATCCAAGGTTGAGGACTGAATTGCCACCAGGGTGGCGTCGAGGAATTGATGCAAAAGGATATTTTTGGGACCACTTTAGCCATGAGAGTGCGCCAGACGCATGGTCAGCTCATGATCCGAGGTTGACGAAATCAGAGCTGCTAAAACGCGGAGTGCCGCTGGAAGACATCGAATTTTCGTAGTCAGCAAGCATTGCCATCTCACGTTGCATCATGAAAGACTATTACTTCTACCTAGGTAGCAATGAAGTCCAGATTTGCGACCTTGCCGTAAGATGTTCAAGCGGACGACATAGACGTATCGTGATTAGTGCCATGTGCACACCAAGATTTGTGGGCGGAAATTCTCATGTTCGATAACTTGCTGTATCTTTGCGAGCTGAGCTTTCGAAAGCTTGAAAGCGATGTCAATGGTGTGAAGGTAGTATGGCTCGTGATGTGAGGCAAGGCGGCGATAAGCGGGGCTTATCTGTCAGACTACGCGCTAAGCGAGACCCTGATCAAAGTGATCGCGCTCTCCCGCGCTATTTGCAGAACATTTCCCCTCGTTTTTACACCAACATATCCACTCGATCCACGACAATGCCTATTTCAAAGAAGGATAGAGTAAGTTGAATAATCAGTTCATTTTACCTGGTACAGAGTTACTGACATCTTACAGATCCAGCGCGAGCACAAGAAAGCCGACAAGGCTGGCACCCGCGCGCCAGTCAAGGCAAACGGCCTGCCCGTCAAGGCGCCTAAGCCGACGTCCATCGTAGGCACTCTTGCGCTTCTCATCTGATGCTCTTGCATTGCACGGCATCATTGCGCATAGCTGACTACCTGAACCCATACAGTGCCAGAACTGCCGCCGCGAAATCGTCAACACCAACAAGGCGCAGCTCGAGGCCCATGCCGCTAGCCACGACGCTACAACATGGCCCAAGGAGAAGTGCTGGCCCAACGACTTCTGAAGAAATGGAGTCAGCTCCGAATAAGAGGCTTGATTGAAATTTGTGGAGGCACACGGACACGGATACCTTCGCTATGAAGAGTGAACAAAAGGAAGGCGAACGGCCTATTTCACTTTACGATGAGGGACGACTTATCGATACATGATCAACACACAGTCCCAAGGAAGGACATGTCACACCGTGGTCACGTACGCTCGCTGTGGTAGCCGTACGTGAACGTAGCGTGCGAGCAGTGAGTGGCTACATGGAAGAGTCAGTATCTGAACGGCACCTGTACCATACCCCAAACAGAAATACTTTTACTTTACGCTATTTGGTCGCACATACAACAACTTTCAAGGACTGGTCTGTTCAGCGATCAGAGTTGATTGCCTCTCTACATCTGACATCTAGCCCTCAGAGTCCGTTCACAGGAGTGCTCAAGACATGTGGCTAACACCACAGCGCTAACCCAGGACCCTCCCGCTGTTTCGCGATAGCAGCGGTGATCGTTCCGCTCGATCTACTCCTTCCTCATCGTCGCCTACGCGCTCAACGTCTCCGTGACTACTCTTCGTCCTCCAAACAACATACGCGTACCCAAGCGGCGGATAGAAGAAGACACGACACGAAGTTAGCCCTGGGTTACTTCATTCGACGGCCGTAGACTCACAGCAACAAAAGACTGGCGAGCGCATCACGCTGGACCCGTCTCTTCACATATATCGGGTCTGTATAGTAGCCTCGACCTGGGCCAAACGCAGAGTCCAAGATAAGCCAAAGCCATAGTCCTGTAGCAAGGACCGACTTCGCGATCTCGAACATGAACGCCTGGAACGGTGTCGCAATGGCCTTGCGCTGGACGTACACAATGAATACAATACCGGCGGACATGAGCGCCGTTATGGAAGATGCGCTGCGGACGTTAGTTCGTCTGCGCATGAAAGGATTGGTGAAATGTGTCTGTGGGTAGACGGCGGACGTACAAGAAGTAGTAATAGTTCTCTTCCCAGGCATATGTCATCTGTTCCCATGCAAAGAAGCCCAAGATGACCATCGTGGGTATCGAAACGATGGCTTGGAAGATGCCAAAGCCGCGAAGAGCCTGCTGCCCAAGGGGGCGGCTTTCGATACTCGCCATAGTAATGAGTTTGGTCAAACGTGCGAGCTGCTGGCTTCAAGTGAATGTAGTGTACGGATAAATCTTTTGTTTACTCGTATCCTGCGTAGAATGGAACGAAACCTCGGCGTAACTTGTACTCTTGGAAGGTTGATACCGCAATCAGGTGCAAATGCTGTTGCCTGGCGTGTGAAACATCAGGCCTGAAGATTGTGTGGCGCAGCCTGAAAATCGTATCGATGCGGCCAAGATATGCGCAGGTTCGCCTTACTGTGCCATTTGATTGCACGCATCCTGAAGCCTTGCCAGATAAGAGTAAATCTACATCGATAAGCCACTAAGCCTCTCACTTCTTCTCCAACCTCCCCTTCTCATCCTTCAATATCTCCCCAACCGTATCCTCAATACTCGGTCCCTTCGGCTGCCATCCCACCAACTTCTTCGCCCTCTCCGCCTTACCCCTACTATTGAACCCCCAACTCACAGCCTCGAAGCCCGCCTGCTCAATCGCCTTGTCCTTACCAAGCTGTTGCTCCTTCAACTCTTTCTTGCTAACAAGGCCCAACTCCGTCGCCTTCTTACCCATGAGACGCGCAAGATCAGCCCAAAGATGCTCGCCGTTCTCAACGAGGTAGTAACCCTGTTCGTTCCAGAGCTTAGCATCGGTGTTGTTGTTCACCGCGGCTTCGGTGAGCAGGACGAAGAGCTGAGCGAGGTCAGAGACGTGAACGTTGTTCCAGCGTGCTTTTCCTTGGCCGATGATGGGGATGTATTCGCCGGTCAAGATGAGGTGCGCAAGTTCGTACGCCTGTCGACTCCGGGTGTTTGATGGGCCTCTTCCGCGTCCGTAGATGGTTGGTGGGCAGAGGATAGCTGTTTTGACTGATTCGGATCCGGCTGAAAGTACGAGGTCGTCGACGTTCTTGTGGAAGGCGTCTTTTGGTAGGCCGGTTAGGTCTTGCACGGCGGTCCAGTCGTTGTACTCGCGTTCTGACCATTCGCCTAGCTTGTTGTCGTCACGCATCGTTTCCCAGCATAGGATGCCGGTGCCGCCAGTGTGGAGCCAGAAGCCGGGATTTTCTTTCGAGTGGCCGGATGCAAGGCCCTTTGCGATGGCCTTTGCGGCGCCTTCATGGTCGGATGCATCTGCGGTGTCTGCGATTGTTAGTGTCGACTCTATGGCTGAGTGAGGCTATGAGTGGCTCACGAATGACTACGTCTGCCTTTGCTGCCTCTTCTTCCAGAGTTTTGGAGTCGTCCAAACCGCCGATGACGATCCGCACCTTGGGGAAAGCTTCGGTGACAGTCTTTGCTTTTTCCTCTTCACCATTGTCAGCACAATGCCCCATCCATGATGAGGAAGATGAAAAGTACCTGTTCGCACAAGAGCCGCAATCTCATAATCAGAGTGCTTGTCGTACAGCGCAAAGAGGGTGTCGCCTCCAATGTACCCGGTCGCGCCGGTACTGCATGGAGAGTTAACGTCAGCAGAGTTGAACAGCTGTGCAATGTATATACATACAGGAATATCTTAGGTGCCATGATGAAAGTGATTGGGATTCTGAGTAAGTGCTCAAGTTCTTTGGGGTCCCTTCTGATGGTTGATGCTGATACACTTCATATCACAGATGTAGCGCGACAGCTGCGGGTGACGTCATCACGCTAGAAACATCGGGACCACTGGAAGAACATTTAATCGCACGGCAAGCCTCGGATCTAGCCCTCCTGGTGGTGCATCCAAAACGTCACTTCAATTCCTATCGTTCTTAATAATGATTTCAAATGTCGATGTGTTCTGCAAGTAGCTGATTAGCAGATTGGTGGCGCGCCGCATAGCCGCACTTCTTACCTAGGTACAGCTCGCATCGTCACAGCGCGTTCTCATCTCGGTATGTCATTCTTCACGTCCATGGATATAATGCGGTACAGTGACATATAATGAGGAGAGAACGCCAGCTCTGTGGATACGCTTGCGCTAGTACAGGTACATGCGATTGTACCCCACGATCTCGGTATGATCCGGCCATGTCGTTTCTGGTCCGTCGTCTTTGACACTTACCACGCGCCAACGGTCATGAGGTGGCATGGACTGTCACATTTGATACGTGCTATGACGGTCTCAATGATGTGTATGTCTTGGTAGGCGGCCCTAGAACAAGTGTCTACGCAGGATATAGGGCTCTAGTATGCCCAGATGAGACTGCAACATGACAGTGTGTAGTACATCGATAGAACATATGCTGACGAGGGTGGTTCTCGTTTTAGCAGATGAAGTTGATGCGTATGCTGATTTGTAAAGATCTAACATTCTTCTTGTAGCGCTCAACCCGCCTGTTAAACTCAGATCGCAGCCTTCTCCATGTACCTATTGTCCTCTTGATTCTTCGCGTTCCAGCATCTCCATTCCCCTAGCACGACTCTTGTCAATCAAACCCTGCGATATCCGGATAGATGTGTTGGTATATTGGAAGATTTGAAAGTCGAAGAGGTCGTCAACCATATCATCCAGCTCCTTTGCAGTCATGCTAATCTGGGCCTGCAACTTCCGTATTGTAATCCAGTGCGCGACACGCGCGTGAACAACAGGGACAGGTATTTGATGAGCCCTCACCTTCGTCATCTTATAATGTTCGTTTAAGAAATGCGGTATTCGTTGCCCATACAGTGTGCCCAACATTTTGTTCATCTCGTAATGCATGAGACGTAGAATAGAAGCTGGCCATAATTGAGAATGCTTGTCAAGGAAAGCAAAATGGTCGTAGAAATGGTGAATAGGCTTGACCCGAGCCGCACCAGCTCGGTTGTATTCTGTCGAAGCGGAGTTGTGCCTTGGCTGAGATGTTTGAGTCTCCCGAGGATTGAGAATCAACTGAAGCCAATGGCTACCATGAAACCGTGATGGCAAGGCAGAGATACGTTTCCACAGGCCAAGTCCAGAGTCTGAAATGGATGGCTCGACAGTCGACCGTACATGTTGCGTTGACCTACGCACATTTCGCAAAGCTTCTCGTTGGCTTTCCCTCTTACAATGAAATTGTACCTTGATCTGGAAGTAGTCCATGTCAAATAGTGATGCTGCCGATACTACGCGAGTATTCTCCAGTTCTTTGAGCATCTTGTTCATGAACATCGCAGTATGAAAAATGTTCTTGGCCGTCGTGCGCAAGTCTAGAGCTCGTTTCACAAATTTCCGGTCTGCGAGGAGGTGTGCAGTCGTCAATGCGTCACCCGTAGCTATCCGTAGTGGTAATGTGCTAAGGATAGCTTGCCGTGTACTGCCATGATACTCTACCAGGTATCTGTGTAGCTTAGGGCATTTCTGTTCGATGTCTCTACGACTATGCAGATATTTATCCTTTACCATCTTGTGATACTGGCCTCGGCATAAAGAACGAGTTGTCTCCCCGGATGTCGTTCCCGAAATCCAAGGCTTTTCGGGCAAATCTTTCCAATTATAGTTCCAAAGGGGATTAGTGTCGCGGTAAAAGCTTGCAAGCAGTGAGTATGGAGAGTTGCGTGTCACAGCTTTGAGGTCTTCTCCTAGCTCTTCCAGTCGTTCTTCGAAATACAGCTGGAATGATGCATTGTCAAAGTGTTCTTGTTTCTGGCTATCCAGACTTGACGGCGGCGGTCTATCGTCGAAAGTACGCAACCTTTGGTGCCGTTGGGCATTTTTCTTCCCAAATCCGCTGCGAGCGGGAACGGAGGACGGATGCGTCGTTGGAGTAGGCACGCGCGCACCATAATTGAGCTGCTTTGTGGTTGGCTTTGGCAGCCTCATTATGGAGGTGAGCTGGTGGGCGCTGTTGCTGTTAGAGACGAGTGGTGTGAAAGAAGTTCTGCCGAAGACCGGCTGGGGATTCGTGCACGGCAACGGCGCTAACACCAAATTAGGCAAACGCTAGACGCCATAAGGAGTTACGACACACCTAAGATGTTCAATCATGGAGTTTAAGGACTTGGTGTCGGGACTAACGTAATACCAGGATACGGTAGGCCACTACAATTTTATGATCAAGAACTATTGGCATGACTAAAGAATACTATACATCGTCGCCTGTACCTCCCACACCAAGGTGCGACTCCAATCTCCTCCTCTTCATCGCCTAAGCCACCTCCTCAACCTCAGTGAACCGACCGCCAGCCTTAGAAAAATCACCTTCCTTCCCACCCTTCAACACCATATCCAAGAAAGCAGCAACATACGTAGTCGTAAGGCCCGTCATCCTACGCCCCTCAATAGAACCCAGCAGCTCTCCTACCTGCGCTGGTAACTTCCCATCCAAACCCAATGCAGAAATGACCAGAGGAAGATCCGAGAAGCTGTAGTGTGCTGAGTGCTTGACTCCAAACTCCTTCTTCCAGCCAGTCAGGTTTGGCCAGATGGTCTTCCAGGAAGGATCCGTTTCTTGTGTTTTGTTCTCGTGGCCCATTAGCATGAAGGGGCTGTTGAATCCGGTTGTCAACACGGAACCGAACATGGAGCCATCGAGGTTTACACCACCTTTGAGAGAGGTTATTGAAGTCATCGCACTGGCTGCTGCTGCACCTCCTAGAGAGTGTCCGACGACAGCCATGTTGGGCACGTTCTTGGCGCCCGCGTAACCTGGAAATAGCTCTTTGATAGCTGAGGCGTTCTTCATATGCCTGAAGACGAAATCGATGTCTGAAACTCGTGTGGTGAGTGCAAGCTCAATCTCAGCATCGCTCTCGATATCGACACCCGTCACAATGGTGCCATCCGGGAACTCAACCATATCTGCATCGTAGGGATGGTCAATGGAGAGCACTATGTAACCAGTAGCCGCGATGTTCTGGAGCATGGCGTTGTATAGGTGTCGAGATGTAGCGAGTGCGCCTGAAAAGAGGACGACTGGCAAGTCTTTCGAGCAACCGCCTCGTTTGGCCGGAGTCATGCAGGTTTCGAGGCTCAGTGATTGGAAACTGCCGTTGGGAAGACCGTATGCGCCGAACTTGGTGTCCATGAACGATGCGGTCGCGGGAGGCATGTAGGGTTCGACCTTCTTGCGACGGCATTGGGTAGTGGGGTAGAAGCCGGATACCATGATAGATCGAGGGCGGCCGTCGTTGGCGTACGGGTCCGAGCGAGCATGGTCGGTCAGCGAGGCGGAAGCGACCATCACATCTTGATGATGAGAGGCGACGATTGGGAGTGTAATTTTGGCAAATGTAAGGCCAGGCGAAGATGCCAAAAGTACCAGCAGAACTGAGGTGCGAAGTCCCATGTTGTCGATTGTTGATAACGGTGAGGATGAAATGTAAGATCTTTGGTAGTTGGAGGCGAAAGCAGAGGAAGGTGCTTGTGATGGATATGTTTGAGAGCATGAGTGGTATCTATAGTCTTGACTGAGGTAAGCATCTACATGCTTGAGATGCTCGAGCCTCTTCCGAGCGCTCTATCGTGGCCAAAAGCGGACATGACAGTGGATCCGACTATACTCTGGTTTCTTTGTAGTGCAGCAGAGCCGCATCTTCGACCGACATGGGTAGTGGAGGAGATCTTCCCCGGCGGCTTGTCGGTGCCATTAGTATCTAGTCCCAAGAATGTCTAGACGCGTTATTTCATTTCCTAAAACGGTCAAGTTAGCTGGCACCGCCTCTAGTGGGCCCGTTGCTCGTATGCTTCGTTCTTCAGCGACGCGATACCATTTCCCAAAGCATCTTTTTACGACATCCTGCGAATCTCCGATGCTGTGATAGACGACGCCTCATCGCTTGCCTTGCATTAGCAATCTGCCTGTGTCGCTACAGAGCTTACTTTCTCACGAGCGCCACGCATGTCACCCAGCATTGGGCCGTATGATGGTCGTAAGGCTAGACGGAAAAGGTGCGAAGCCTGTGTTAAGCGCAAAATCAAAGCAAGTGATTCAGCCCTATCAAGTCTGCCAGCACTAATTGGTTATAGTGTGATGGCGGCGTTCCTTGCGATTACTGCAAAGGGAGAAGACAAGCGTGTGTGGTGCCCACGAGGTCGGCAGTTTCGAGTTTTGTCTTCGTTAACCCAGGAGCCGAGAAGCAGCTTCAGCCACGATCGCCAATTAGCCCAGGGAGAACTGAGCAAAACATGGCTTACTTCTTCAGCTCCTTCCTACCGATGAATGTTCTTTCCAGTGGTGGTCTACTACTGCAAAAGGAGTTGCAAAGCATGATGCATTCTTCGGTCGCTTTGAGGGATGCTCTCTGTGCAGTAGCAGCCTTGCACCGATGCCAACGGGTCCAATGGGAAGTTTCGGGGACCAAAGACCCTGAAGGACGCCAGGGGGCGATGCAGCTTTACGTAGGATCCGTGAGAAGTGTCCAAGCGCGCATTACCCACAACAAGTTTGCGGACGATCCATCAACACTGTGGACGACTTTTCTGCTCGGCCTTTTCGAGGTAAGCGCCAACCCCATATATGAGGTGACAACGGCTTACATGGCTTAGCTAATGTGCGATGCCAGCGGGACCAACTGGCTCTCGCACTTCCTGCACGGGACTTGCGCAATCCTGCGGCTCCAACCACCTTCATGCCTTGCTCTTCCAGACCAAAAGAATACGCAGAAGCGTAACTTCTTCCTTTCAGCTCGTATATTCGAAATATCGAGGGCCTTGATCTACTCCGAACCGACTTTTCTCAGTCAGCCTGTGTGGACTACCGCACTAGCAGAGCTCTGGACTGGCGAAGGTGCAGCACTCTGGCACCCGAAAGAAGCACTCTTCGACATGTTACCCAGCTTTTCTGAGTTGAGCATACGTACTATCCAATTCTGTGAATTTGAAGCAGAGCATCTGCGAGAGGAAGTACAAGCTGAGCGTGCACGATGCCTTGCTGCTGAAGGCTTAGTACTCCAGCAATCACTGCACGAATGGTGGGGGATCAGCAACTGCTGGCAGCATGCATCAGATGCATCAAACCCAGAACTTCTCGTTGCTCACATTTACTACAACGCCATTAGCATCTACCTCTCGGGTACTTACGACTACCATGTGTATTGGACCAAGCCAATGGCACCATGTGCGCCGATCCTAGCTCGCTCCCAGATTGAATGGCACATGCGTCAAATCCTTTGCCTGAGTCGCGAGTTGCTGGCTAATGGGGTTGCGGGAGTGCTACTGTTTTTTCCTTTGAGGGTCGCAGGAGCGCGTGTCCGGGATACTCATGACATGCACGAGGTCTTGGATTTGTTTCGTAGCGTGCTGCAACGCGGGTATGCCGTCGCTGATGCAATGATAGCCGATCTATCGGAATTGTGGTCGGATACAGCTACAACTTAGTTTCAAAGTCCAGATGCGCACTCCAATCCAGGGTTTTCGTTGTCTTTTGTGACATCTCTCCGGTCTGAATTTACGATGTTGCCTCGACAGTCCAGGCCAATAGACGCGCAGGAACATGCGCAGCGGGCGTGATTAGGGGTTTGCATAAGTGTCCATACATCACGAGGTAGTCGCCGTCATGTGGTAGCCCGGTAATCGGAAGGTGAATGTTCGAGAGGATTGTGTCGGGGTCGAGGGGCCAATCAGGTTGGTGTTATTCGCTCTCGCCGCGCCTTGCCGCATTTGGTGCTAGCAGAAAAGCCTTGGCACTGCAGCACCGCTCGCAGCTTTCTGACAGTAACGCCAACGCCGCCGCTCACGCATTGCACCTCCACACGCAACTCTCACACCGTCAAAATGGCTATGGGACCGTCTGAAACCCTCGCAAAGACCAAGACCACGTACGTCCGCGCTCCACCCGCACGCAGCCCCGGCCACCTTCCCCGAAAGAATCCGTTCTTCGACCCGCCTCGCATCGCACACCCATGGGAGTAGGAAGGACATCATGCTGACAGTGGCATAGTTGGCACATCGGCTCATGGGGTAACCCATACGAGGGTGGTGGCCGCCCCGGCAAGGGCGTCGTCACCTACGCCTTGAGCCCTAACCGACAGCGCCCCATGGCTACCTTCATCGGCAAGGGCTTCTGGAACGTCATGCGCCGCTCAAGGAACCAAGTCCTCTACTTCATCCCCCCTCTGGCTATCGCATACGGCACCATGCAGTGGGCTATTGAGAGGTGAGTCAATGGATGTTACCAGGAACAGCAGGATCACATATGGGCAAAGATGCGTTGAATGGCACGCTGACAATGACATCAGGAACGAGTTCCTCAACTCCAAGACTGGCCGTGCCCTGTTCGCCGACGAGGAGTAAGTGGCTGTATAATAAGAGATGAATGAAGGTGTATAGCACCAGGAGTTGGAGGAAGGAAGCGGAACACTACAATTCTCTTTGCATCGGGCCAACGAATAGACTGTACAACCAACATGCACCTTCTTTCCATTCAAATCGCATTTCTAGTCTACTAGATGAACGTCTGTCGCCCCATACACGGCCCTTCGTTGATCACTTCATACTGTGGAACCACACCATCGTCAAAAGGTGCAGTAATGGCGACCGTGTCTTGGTCACTCGGATACGTTGTTATGTGTCCCTCGCCCGTTACATCCGCAGCGACCACCAGACCGCCCTTACCCCCAGGCAACCACAGCTCCTGAGATGGGTCCTGGGGTAAAGTGATACGCGCGAGTCCAGATAGGAAGTGTACGATTCTTGAAAGTGTCAGCGCAGCTCAGCGTACAGCCAATTACTCACTGTGTTGTAGGCGCATTATGCAATCCGCCGTCAAATCGCGGTGGTTGGATGACATAGCCTAGACTCGTCACATTGCCTAATGCTATGGCACGGCTTCCCGCGGTCCCTGCTGTTGTAGATACTGTGAAAGGGTATTTCAGGCGCCAGCATTGAATGGTGGTGGTGTTCTCAGGTGTGGTGACTAAAGCAGGTGCAGTCAGGTAGGTAGCGTCTGAAGCATTGGGTGCTTGGGCGGATATGAGAGAGGAGAACGTGAGCGCAGCGAAGGCTATGACAGAGTGACGCATTGCTATGGTGGGATTGATTGGGAAATGGAAGTCTTTGGCAGTTCGAAGACCTTAAGTATCTATTATACCGGCCCGGATGAATAAACATGGCTCTGGGATGAATAAACATGGCGCTGACTGCGTATGAATAAGGTTGGTGCTTTCGTGCGCTATAGCTGCGGGCTGACGACCCATGGTAATCGCCACGGACCAGGATGGATGATGGAACTAGTTGGTCGGTACATGTATCGTGCATCTGCATGATCTACATGCAGTGGCTTGACGGAGTTGTTCGGATGCGAACTTTACATGAGATCTGGATGTCACATGTATTGTAGTGCGCTGATCAGACTTTACTGTATCATCAATTGAATTCCTACTTGCGCGTCTCTTGGACATGGAGATGAATACGCGTGGCGGTCGGACCGAAGCAGGGAACCTACTCGAGAAGGAGGCAATTGGTGTCTACACGTACCGCACATTCTTGCAGAGCATTGAGGCGGAATATAAGAGGCTCAAAAGCAAAAGAAACAATCGAGTCAAGGCGTGGTTCTAGACTCTGGCACATGTTCACGCGTAATGCGGGCAGGCAGCCCCGCTTAGTAAGGCAGTCGGCGTGTCGGTGGCATGGGTAGAACTTCGATGATTCTGTCATATCCTAGCTTTCGCCATCGAAGCGCACCCGCCACAAGACATTCTTCTACTGCCAGCCCGAGGCAGTGAACAGGCGCGGTAATACAGTCACTCTTCTTTACTTGTCACATACCCCATCCATTGTTATATTATACCCCACCCCGCAGTCCCGGCACCTCTGTCCCGCCGCCATGTCGACACTCCTCCGCCGCCCAGGCAACCTAGCGCGCCTGTCCCGACCATGCCTCAACGCTGCCACGAGGGCACCACGCACATTACGCACACGAGCACCAATACCACAATGTATATATACCCAGCAACGGGTGCGGAGATTTGCGACCGGGCCCCCGGAGGAGCCCAAGGAGAAGAAGGATGACGAGCCAGCGAAGAAGGACGGCACGCCTCACAAGCCTGAGTTCAGATTGTCTGGAAAGAAGGAGGGAGAGCCTCAAATGGCCAAACTTACGCCAGAGGAGGAGAAGATGCTGGATCAACTAGTCTCGTTCGTGTCGATGGGCGTCCCCAAGTCACAGAAGCAGAACATCAAGGAGGCAATGGACGAGATTAAGCGCACTGGAATACCACCAGAGCTGCGACAGGAGATGGACAAGCTGGAGAGAGGCGAGAAGCTGGACCTGGCCACCGCAGCCAAGATCTCGCGGTTAACAACCAACATGGCACGCAAGGCGGCGGACCAACATCAGCAGAAGTTCAAGGACGGCTCCGAGGAACCACAGCAGAAGTCGGGCGCACATGACCCAGGCCCAGGCAAGGGATCCAAGGGTGGCGCCGGCGGAGCTGGTGGACCAGTAGGGCCCATGTTCGGCGGCGGTATGGACACCAACACGATCCTCATCAGCGCCTTCCTCGCATACCTCACATACAAGACCATCTTCCCGAGCGAGAACTCCAAGGAAATAACATGGCAGGAGTTCCGAACGACCTTCCTGGACAAGGGTCTGGTCGAGAAGATCGTCATCCTGAACGGCAACAGAGCGAAGGTTTACCTGCACCGCGAGGCCGTATCGTCCATGTACCCCGACTCGCCTTCCGTAAACCAGAACTTCTACTACTACTTCACAATCGGTTCTGTCGAGGCCTTCGAGCGCAAGATGGACGACGCGCAGTATGAGCTAGGCATCCCAAGCTCCGAACGCATACCCGTGGCATACTCGAGCGAGATCTCCTGGTTCGGCACCTTCTTGTCCTTCGGTCCCACCATCCTCGTCCTTGGTGCGCTCTTCTACTTCACAAGACGTGCGGGAGGCGGCGCTGGCGGAGGCGGTGGTGTGTTCGGCATGGGTAAGAGTCGCGCCAAGAAGTTCAACCACGAGACGGACGTCAAGGTCAAGTTCTCAGATGTCGCCGGTATGGACGAGGCCAAGCTAGAGATCATGGAGTTCGTCTCTTTCCTCAAAGACCCAAGTCGATTCCAGAAGCTCGGCGCCAAGATCCCTCGTGGTGCTATTCTATCTGGATCCCCCGGTACTGGTAAGACGCTTCTTGCCAAGGCTACCGCAGGAGAGTCAGGCGTGCCTTTCTTCAGTGTCAGTGGTTCTGAGTTCGTGGAGATGTTCGTCGGTGTTGGTGCATCGCGTGTTCGAGACTTGTTCGCCAATGCGCGCAAGAGCACACCTTGCATTATCTTCATTGATGAAATCGACGCTATCGGTCGTGCCCGATCGAAGCAGAACTTTGGCGGTGGCAACGACGAGCGCGAGGCTACTCTCAACCAGATCCTGACAGAGATGGACGGATTCAACACCACTGAGCAAGTCGTCGTGTTGGCTGGTACTAACCGACCTGACGTCTTGGACAAAGCGCTTATGAGACCTGGTCGTTTCGACAGGCATATCAGCATCGACAAGCCTACCATGGACGGACGGGGACAGATCTTCGGTGTCCATTTGGCGAAGATTGTCACCAACGAGGACATGGAATTCTTGAAGGGCAGGCTAGCAGCTTTGACACCGGGCTTCTCCGGTGCCGACATTGCCAACTGTGTTAACGAAGCTGCTCTGATCGGTACGTATTCATGACCCTCTTGACTGCACATGCACTAACAACCTGTAGCTGCCCGTGCTAACGCCGAGACTGTTGCCATGGTACACTTCGAGCAAGCCATCGAGCGTGTCATCGGAGGTCTCGAGAAGAAGTCCCT
Source organism: Alternaria infectoria (assembly GCF_024043175.1). Lineage (NCBI taxonomy): Eukaryota > Fungi > Ascomycota > Dothideomycetes > Pleosporales > Pleosporaceae > Alternaria > Alternaria infectoria. The sequence continues at coordinate 1,114,401 of NW_026250691.1, forward strand.
CGTCCTGAAGCCCGAGGAGAAGAAGACCGTCGCCTACCACGAGGCCGGCCACGCTATCTGCGGTTGGTACTTCAAGTGGGCCGACCCTCTCCTGAAGGTCTCTATCATTCCCCGTGGCCAAGGCGCTCTCGGATACGCCCAATACCTTCCCAACGGCGACACATACCTCATGAACGTCAACCAGCTGATGGACCGCATGGCCATGACACTAGGAGGCCGTGTATCCGAAGAGCTCCACTTCGACACCGTCACCTCGGGCGCATCCGACGACTTCCGCAAGGTGACCGCCATGGCCACCGCCATGGTCAGCAAATGGGGCATGAGCAAGAAGATCGGATACATCTACTTCGAAGACGGCGAGGGTCAACAACTCACCAAGCCCTTCTCCGAAGACACCGCCAAGAATATCGACATGGAGGTCAAGCGCATCGTCGACGAAGCCTACAAGCAATGCAAAGACCTCCTCACCGAGAAGAAGCACGAAGTCGGCCTCGTAGCAGAGGAACTCCTCAAGAAGGAGATGCTCGGCCGCGAAGACATGATCAGACTCCTTGGACCCCGTCCTTTCGAGGACAGCCAAGATTTCCACAAGTACTTCTCCGGTGAGTACGGCAAGGCGCCCGGATACATCGAGCCGCAAGGCAACGATGGAGTCAAGGGCCCATTGGTTCCTCCCAGCCCAGCGACTTTCAAGGACCTGGACACTAGGAGGTGAGAGTGGCTGAAGATGTAGTTTTATCGATCTTTTCCTTCTTCTTAGGTGCATTGTGGCATGGTGGTTATGACATGGAGGAGTGCTTGGCGATGATTCAAAGGGTTTCATTCCACTCTAGACGTAAGCATGCGTATGGTGTCGTGGCTTTTGTAGCATAGACAAGTGCGCATTGGCTTTGTATCAATATTGTTCGCTCGGTCTGCAAGAGTGGGCCGGCGACGGAAATATCCATTGTAAAGTTCAAAAACTTCATTGTCTGTAAAGTTGTTGTGACATGCGTGTGAACCTTCAGCGTCAGCTTGCGTCCTGGACTTCAGGCAGGCTATCACTCAATGCAAGGAAAACACTGGATAGGCAGGCAGTGTGCAGCCTACGTCAGGCCAACAACACGCGACTGAGAAGATGTAGCGTTGATGAAGGCTTTATGGCGTTCGCTTTCCTCTCGAGTGGGTGCTATAAGTTGACTGTGGGTCACAGCAGCGAGATTGGTAGCTCAGTGCTCGTTAAAGAGGGATCGTATATTGCATTGATGAAGGCTATGTAGATTGAGACTAGAAGCCCGTTGCGCCCAGACAAAGAAGAAAGAGTAAGTGCTTTTATGAAGTCCATCTGCTTCGTGGCTCTGATGACCAGGTATGAAACGCCATGAGTTGAGTAGAGCAAGAGTATACTAGAGAGAAAAGGCTTTTGTAGAAAATATCCATCAACTCGTATACTTCCGTCAGCTCATCTGAAGAATCCGACTTCGAGTGCACTGGAAATGAGTCGTGGAGACATCGTCGCACAATACTAGCGATCGCGACGCCATTCCTTCCTTGCGTCATATGTCGCGGCGCTTAGCAATGCCTTGAACCTGTGCTCGGTCTTCCAATCAAGTATGATAGCTCCTAAGCGAATCCAGGATAGCGCTGGGTATGGATTGGTGCCATATTCCAGTAGTAGCCTGACCATATCATCGTCGGCCTTTTCCACGGCACGGATCAGCGGAAACTCATATTTGCCCTCTCGGTTTCGCAAGCCGTTGCGGCTCAGACCAGAGTCCAAGTATCTTCTAGCAAGTGGGATGTTGGATCTCTTAACAGCTAGGGCCAAAAGAGAGCCGGAGAAATCTCTTGCATCATGATGGAATTCCGACATGTTCAGAATGCCTCGATCAATCAGAGCTCCAGCGAGAAGGTCAGTGGATTCTGCCCCTCCACAATATGTTTGATAAACGCGTCGTACTAGGTCGGCTTCCATTGTCAGTGTGATACCGTGGTCGAGGATCCAATGAAGAAATTCCGCCGCACGAGACTCGACAGCTTGATAGATCCATTGAAGGATTCTTTCTGGTTTTGGTCTAGGAAGATGCCGATACCACCAGTCTGCTAGCACAATGGCCACTTCCCAGTCTTTTGTTTCAGTAGTAGCGCTGAACACGCATTTGCCTAGTATTCCCTTCGCCTTGGCTGTGCTTGATTTGGAAAGATCACTCTCTGCATGCTCCAGGAACTGAGATACCAACTCAACAGATCCAACCATCGCAGCAACGGCAATAGGCTGGTGGAAGGCGCGGGTCATGCTCCACACCGAGACACCACGAGAGAGGTAATAATCGACAAGTTGATTGTCTTTCATCGCTGTCGCAACGACTAAGCAACATGTGTCGAGTGGGTCGTTGGCGACGTTCTTGCATGTCAAGACGGTGGGTGCTGTCGCATGGGCGTAGGCGTTAGGGCTGCAGTACTTGATGGCGTCGCAGGCTTGTTGCGTGTAAGAGGCACGGACGACATCCGATGTTTGATTGGTGACGGTCATGAACTGGTCAATCACTCTGCGAATAAGAGTAGGCAGTAGTGTTGGTGCTCCATTTGCGGCTTCCATTCGGTACCCAAGATATAGACCGAGGTGTTGCAGGAACAGTTTCTTTGCTGGCGGATGCACGTATTTGTTCATAGGCTGCCTGCCAAAGCACTCTGCGGAGATGAAGGCAGCGAACGTTTCTAAAAGAGGTGAGCCTGTGCTAAAAGTGCGCAACGATAACACTTACTGCAAACCTTGCGGCGCTCCCAAGCCTTGCAAATTCCGACAGTATGGACATAGCTGGCGATGATCTTTTGGAAGAGTTCTGGCGGTAGGTCCAACAACTCCATGATAGGCGAGTCCGACAATAACTATCGCAGAGGTTGATGGAAAGTCAGTAGATCAAGAAAGCTGTAGGAGGGATAGGGCATTATATACTAGCCATGAAGTCGTCCAGAAAGCTTCAGCAACGGCACTAGTGGGTGAGAGATTTCAAGGTGAGGGTGAGTGAGCCTAAACAAGACGAGAGAACTTGAGAGTGTAGGCGGTAAAGGCAAAATGAGAACACCGCACGGCGAGATACCAGGCTGCGTGGTGCGCGCAGAGCCATATGCGGGCGCTTTTCGCAGCATCTGAAGAGCAGGCAGATAGATGGGACCGTATGCAACATTTGGAACAGATAGAGGCATAATGATCGTTCGTCGATGAATTCGCACTCGTTGGTGGGGAGAAGAGGATGCACGGAGAGCGATGACGCACCTACTTACCTAGGGAAGGAAGGCACCGTCAGGGCACGTGATCTGTCAGACACGAAGTTTACCTGGGCAAGATCATATACATGTGGTTGAAGCAGATATCCTGTTCTCGCAAAAGAGTCTTTCCAGAAGTAAATATGTACACTAATCAAAGTTCTCCAACATCCTCTTCTACCGGCCTTTCCTTCCACATTGAGCAATGCAATAAGTACATGCAGCACAGCAGCTCATCCCCAGTTCAACGAATCTAGCAGGTACCCTGGCCGTTGGGAGTACCACTCTTGTACGCACCCTGCGCATCACCAAGGCACTCAGCAACCGTAACCATCTTAAGCCCATTGTTCTTCGCCCAGTTAATCAACCACGGGGTGAGCGTGTTAACCGTGCTGGCATAAGTCTCGTGCATGAGAGGAATGTGGCCGTTGCCACTGGTACCAGCCTGTTGGAACACCTGCTGGCTCTGCTGAGGGGTCTTTCCGTTCCAGTCGCCGGAGTCGACGTCGTCGGTGATGACGCGATAGCCCAGGGTCTTCATCGTAGGGAGCACGTTGCCGCCGGTGGCGAGGTAAGGCGGGCGCATGTAAGTGGGCTTTACGCCGATGATGTTGACAAGGGCTTGCTCGAGGCGCGTCATTTGCGACGTGAGGTCGTTGGTGGAGAGGGAACCGAAGTTCGAAGGGTGGGACCAGGTGTGGGACGCGATTTGGTGGCCGGCTTTGTGCGCGTTTTGGAGGGCGCTCTTTTGGTTGTAGATGCAGCCTGTTCATGTTAGATGGTCGTTTCAGCTCGTAGCAAATGAAGCATATACATACCGTAGAGCGATCCAGTGACGAAGAAAGTACCCTTAGCTCCACCGGCAGTCAGGGTGTCGACGAGCTTCTGGGTGTATTGAGATGGGCCGTCATCGTAGGCAAGAGCGATTTGACCAGGGTTGGCGCACTTGGTGATGACTTGTCCGGCAGCAGGCCCAGCCCGCTTCATCATGTCGAGGGGTTCGGGGATCGGTCCAGCGATGGCAACCGCAGCAAAGGCCGCGACAATGAAAGACTTGACACCCATGTTGATGAAAGAACGACTGTTTGAACTACTGATGTTTCGAACTGCTCACATTGTAGGCCAATGCCCTCCATCTTATGTATAAACGCCAAGGCCCCGCCCGCTGTCCTGAGGTCATTCCCGTGAAGCTTAGGGGCTCTTGGCTCGTTTATGGTAGACGACATGCTTAAACTGCTTGAACCGGGTCATCGGAGGCGGCGAGAAACCCTGTCCGGTAGTTGCTATAGTAGAAGCTCGGATGTTTGGTGACACCTGTCAGTGTGTCGCCGTTTTGGGCAAGCGAAGTGAGCATGAACTCTGTGTCGATACGAACACCCAGGGAACGAAGATCGCCTGTATTGAACATCGCGCAAGATCCTCTTGGATTGACATCACATCAATGAAGATGCGCCGTTCGCCCGGAGCGCGTTCAGATGTAAATTCGCCGCGTTTCATTTCTCAGATTCCCGCCGGCTAATGTCTAAATCCGGGGAAGCTTGGAAACACGCCATGTGGAGCCGCGTGACAATCCGCGAAATTAATATAGAGGTCCAGAAGGCGGTGGAAGAAGTCTTCTGATGTAGATTAGGAGTGGCGTGTCCGTGTAATGTACTGCGACATCGCATCTTAAGGAGGGTTTCCTGTCGACCGCTGCTAATCTCGTACCGGTTACATACAGTGGCTGCATCACACTAGAGCGGTGCGAGTGTAGTCTCTGAAAAGAACTCGGAGGGCGTGCTTAGCTGTTGCATGCTGAATTCGATGACCCCTGGAGGCCCATCAGGCCATAAGCCGAATTCGTTGCCCACACACGCCGCACCATCCGGTGCTATAAGAGGTATTCTACCAAGGAATTTGGAGAATAGCGACTCTTCAACATAATGGGCAAAGTGCGACGCATCAGAAAGCGTAGATCCTCGTGCGAAGACCGAATTGGTGGCAGACTTGACAGTATGTGCTAAGCGCTGTCCTTCCGGTGAGTTGAACCCACCCAAAGCTTGCCAGGCTACCTTGATAGCTACAAAGGCTATGGTATTGGATTGCGGTGCACCTTCCCGCTGCTCGTACTCTTTCAACTCCAGGCATTTGGCGATTTTCATCGCGGCGGCGTTTCGCAGTGCGGTGTTGACAGGCGATGGAGATAATGAATCTTTGATCTGAATGACGCATATGTATGCGGTGTTGTAAAGCATCAATGCTGTTGCAGAAACGTGGTTGGCCACTCCCAGTATCTTCGCCATGTCAGATCGCTCAGTCGTTTCCGCTAGTTGATTCCGGTTCAAGACATCCCAGAACGGACGTAACGCTTCCAAGTTGTTAAGCACATCCTCCACTTCGGTAAGCAAGGATTCAAAGCTCTCTGGACATGCTTTTGAGCATAGTAGAGCATTCCGCTGGCTGATGAGGCGGGTGCAGTCAGCCAAGATGGAGAAAACGTGGTGTTGGAAGAGTCCCGACTCGTTGGAATGTGCAGACGGAATTCGCTTCCATTCCTCGGTCGCGTATATAGAGGGCCTGGATTCCGCAAGTGCTCCAACGATCGAAAGAATGCGCAAGCCCCGAAAGATGATAGCGTTGATGCCTTCAGACTCCTTGGGCGGGCCTCGTAGCATTGCAATGGCGTCGAGACCTCGCAGGTGTTTCAGAAAGTTCGTTGGTCCAGTAGGTAAAAATATCTCGAGAAGCATACAAGACAGTGACGTAAGTAATGTTTCGTTCGTCGTCTGAAGCTCTGTACGAGCAAGATGTGAGTTGAGCTGCCGCAGCACCTGACCATACTGTTGATAGCCTTTGGTCGTGATATCGCCCTGTCGATGCTGGCTACCGAAGAAGGTGGTAGACAGGCTCACTATGCCTTTTCGCAATAAATCAAGACCAGGATCGTCGCGTCTCATGGATGCGGCATGGCTCTCGATCATGTTGCAGGCTATCTCAACAGGTCCCCCGCGTAGCAAGTTCTTTCGGGTATATGCCAAGCAGATATCATCTTCGAAGGCTGCGAGAGATAGCTGGTTTGGAGTAGTTATCCTTACAATTGCGTTCTGGGTTGCGTTTGCCGACTTGCTTTCAAACGTGACACTCTCATTGATCCAAGTAAGGTCTTTGGGCCCTTGACATTTGAGTCCACGCTTGATGCATTGTCCACATTCAGGGCGGGTTTCGTCTTGTCACGTCAGCATATGCAGCAGGTCTCTGCAAAGGTTGACCGGGTGAATGGACATACCGCATTTCACACGCCGGCGACGACAATTAGCACAACCTTTTGATCGACCACCCCGACTGACCATGTTGTGCTATGTATACAAAAGGAAAAGAACGCGCTGTATCGACTCTTCAACATGCGGGAAAGCAGGAGTCTTGTAGACAGGATGTGTCGCGATACGTGGCGTGGTGGGAGGATGAATTTGGGCGTTGGTTCGATCCTAGATAGACGGAATGCACGATATTCATATTGAAGGATCAGCAGCGAAAAGGGCAGAGGGCGTCGAAGCTTGGTGGCTGAGTTCGCGAAGTGTTCCCCGTATGTCGAAGGAGCGGGCTAGGCAGACGCCAAACCTCTTGGCAGGGCGCCGGAAGATGACCCCTCGACCAGCAAGAGGCATCATTGGCTTTCCTCACATCAGCAACGAGTGCATCAAATCAACGAATGCCACGAACAAGCGGTTTCCATCACACGCAGAAATAACACAGGCAAGGATGTGAGGCAGGCTCCTTTTGAGGAGCGGTATTATGTGTCAATTTGAGAACCTCTGAGGTGATGAGCTATTAGGTGTCTGTAAGGACTGTATGCTATCGTAATAGAAAGAAATGAGACACACTGGAAAGTCTCTATATGGGAGCGGACATCACACCATGCCACTCAACCGTATGATCGCAGAGCAATAGCAAAGACCAAGAACTCATACTGAAATCCGATGTTACTCAGGCTTCGAGGTTCTTGACTATCGATGTTGGCCCTACATGCCAATCATCCTTTTGACCATGCCCTGCGCCAATCGAGCAACCTCGCCGTTGTTGCAGCGGTCCTCGTTGCCACCAATGGCACTGGCCTCACAGCCGTCAGGGTAGAAGAAACTAGCCAACGCAATGATGATATAGGCAGCGATCAGTAAACTACCCTCAAGATAGTTACTGCGACCATCCAGTACCAAGAAGTTCACCACCAGGACTGTGACGAATAGTGCAACAGTCTCGAAGATGTTGAAGTACAGTGTCATCTCCTTGCCCATGATCCAACCGAGGATAACAATGACAGGTGTGATGAAGATAGCGATCTGGATGGAAGAGCCGACCGCAATACCGATAGAAAGATCCATTTTGTTCTTCATCGCGACAGTGACTGCAGTAACGTGCTCTGCAGCGTTGCCAACGATGGGAAGAATGATAAGACCGATGAACGCTTGGCTGATACCAGAACTCTCAACCATGGGCTCAATAGCTTCACTCATGAAGTCGGCGCAGACAGCAACGAGACCAGTGCTGATCAGAAGCATGAAGATAGCAGCTTTGATGGACATGTCAGGTGCTTCATCGTCTTCGTCATCCTCGTTGAGGGCCATGGCGGCCTGTGGAGAGACAGCAGGATGTTTGACTGCGTTGCCGGTGGCGTCGGCGCGTCCAATTTGATCCGGGAGGGACTTGGATCGACGAAGGGGTGCACGCAGAGCTGTGTTGTCGCGGGGTGCTGCCATACGAATGTTGGGCGCGGGACCGCCAAGTGGGGCGAGGTTCTGAGGGTTCGAGAAGACATTGTTGGAGAGTAGCGAAGGAAGAGCAGGTCGGTTGTATCTGCGAGGGTTCGAATTCATAGTAGTGGCACTGTCGTTCTGTACTTCCTCCGCGAAGGTAACCTTGGGCGTGGGCTCATTCGGCACGACCTCCTTTTCAGGAATGGTGTCGACCTTGTTGCGATCACGGCGGTCCTTCTTACCCTTCTTGTGCCTGCGTTTCTCCTTCTTCGTCACCGAGCGCGAAGTTTGCGAAGCGGCTTCGAAGTCACGGACGACTGGGACGTATTGATCGTTATCGGCCTCGTCACCGCTCATGACGTCGAATGAGTGTCGGCGAGAAGTAATAGGAGCTGCGTTGTTGGCAGTGGCGACGCTATTGGTTCTCTCCGAATCGAAAGGACTCTGGTGTAGCTCACCCTCTGGCGAATTGAGGGCCGAGAGCGCATCTGCGTCTTTGGAGCTAGCGCTGGACTTGCGGCGAAGCCTCTTCACCATACGCTTGGCCTTCTTCTTCATGGTGCCATCAGAGTTCTTGGAGGAGCTGTCGCTGTCGCTACTGCTGGAGCTGGATGAAGAGTCGGAGCTGGACGAGTCGAACGCACCGGCAAGGACACCGGGATGTGACTCTTCGTCAATGATATGTTGGGGAGTGCTAGCGTAGAGATAACGATGGCTTTTGAGCTGGAAGACGAGGTACAGGCCGTACACTAGTAGGAGGATTACACTGGTTCCACGACTGACGGACAATGTCTCGTGGTCGGCGATGGCGTTGTTCTCGAAAGCAGCGTGGAAGGCAGTGGGTAGCAGAAGACTCATTACGGCGAGGGCCAGCATAACACCGCTCATCTGAGTGACGGTATTGTTGTAGACCTGCTCCTGGTACTTCAAACCACCAAGTAAGAATGCCATGCCCAAAATGAGAAGCAGGTTGGCAAGAATGGATCCAAGTAGAGACGCTTGCACGACTTCGATCTGGTCAGAGGCGAGCAAGATGATGAAGAGAATCAACTCGACAGCGTTTCCAAAGGATACGTTAAGCAGTGCACCGAGCGCATCTCCAACACGGGCAGCGACAACTTCGGTCGCGTGCGCGAGCAGGCCAGCCAGCGGAATGATGGCGATGGCGTTCATGGAGAAGACGATTTCGGGCTTCAGGTGCACAAGCTTGACTACAATGCCAAGAGGCACGAAGACGAGCAGGAGGTTGATCCAGCTGTGTGTGATGGCATTCTTGGTGTGGGATATGAATCGGAGGCTTCCGTTCTTGACACGCACGAGCGAGTAGAACGGACGCTTCTCGGATCCTATGGCGGGAGGCGACGTTCCATCGGGCGCGGTATTGACGCTGCCATTGTCGATATCTGTGGAGCTATTATCGCTGGCAACGGGCTTCTCGTTGTGCTCGCTGGTGCCATGTGCACTACGCGACGGGTTGCTGCCATCTAGGCCAGGATGGGCGGTCGAGTGGGGGTTGTGGGTCGGAAGGACGTCGGTCTGCGTGTCTTTCTTGCGTCCCAAGCCAAGTGCAGATGCTGCCTTAGACTTGAAGCTGCGTATAGAGGGGTCGTCGGGTTCTCCCATCGGTTTTGGTGTTGTAGAGTTTGGGGGTGGTTGAGTACAAAGATGTACTTGGGGCGGTGGTAGAAGTGTGGCCAAGTAAGTGAGGCGCGGCCACCGCCTTCCTTATCAATGCTCGGCAAGCTTGACCCGGCTTGGTACGTGCTTAGTATGCAGGTGGATACCGGAAGTCTAGCGAATGACGTCGATCAGCCAGATTGGCTGCTACACGTGGACGGCGCGCACAGCCTCAGTGGCGCGCGATGGCTTGCTCAGGTTCTTGTTTGCGCGCGGCGAGTCTAGACAGTGGCTGAAAGATGCAATCATCAAACGCGTCCTTCATACAGTCTGTATGTCGCGACATGTAAATGATGAAACTGAGATGGGAAGGTGCGCCTACCACGCGTTATCGTAGCATCCCTGACACGTTTTGGGAATTGGAAAGTGCGAGGCGACGACTAGGAAGCCGCCAACGTCGGCTTTTCCCCGCACGGTCATCATCATCAATACAGACGCCGCTGATCGTTGACATCAATCACACAGCGCCGCGCCTCCTGACATCCACTCTGCCATCAGAACGTGCAGGCTCCCAATCTAGACTGCACACGACGCCTCACGATGCAGGGATCATGCCGAGACGGATAGCCTCGCCAACGCAGACCGTTTGTCACCTCCCTTATCCCCGAACGCTTAGCGTTCTTGTACTACCTGGGCACGCAACAACAAAAGCTTGAGGCATTCCTCGGAGCTATTGCTATCAGTCCTATTATGCCCTGACTGACGCAAATTTGCAATTTAGGCAATCAACTTCTTTATATGAACCTGTTGATTCGGAGATTTCTGTACTGATATTTGGTTGTGGGTCTCGCTACCATGAAGACCCTCTGGTAATTCACTTGGAAGACATACTCGCTCTGGCGGTACTACTCGAGATACCAGTCCACATGGCATCTCTGTGGACATTTTTCGAGTGCAAGATCAAAGGTTGAAAGCTGATCGCAGCAATAACGCGTCAATCCTGCACTTGGAGTCAGATGACTGCGTGACTTGATACCCATGGATTGCAAACGCGCAAATTGCTTGGCAGCGCAGCGATGAGTACAACTCAGTCACAAAGCCTTGCACCATGAGCTTTCCACCTTCGGATACCATCATGAACTTACTTGATCTCCCAGCAGAAATTTTCACTGCTATCATACACAACTACCTGCACGACTACCTATATAATGGCCGCGGATGGGCTATGGCAGTTCGCGTACGATATGTCTGCAAAGCCTTCGCGGTTGCAATACACGACGATATGTTTGGTCGATACTCCGCAAGTTTCTACCGCAGCTTCAGTGACGACCGCAAGCAGCGTCTACTCGCACCAAATATGTACACTGTCCTCTCCAAGATGGGCCCCACCCGCTGCCGCTCGACGTACATTCTTGATCACATGGAAGCCACGGTCAATTTCCTCATGGAATTCTCATATCATCAATCGCAAGCGCAGCGCGAACGCTACCGCCTGGCCCTCTGTAACGCCATGTCAGCGGCACTCTCGGTAGACGACATTCTCGCATATCTCTGCCAGGGACCATTCGATGACTCGGTCAAGGTCAGGAAGAATATGGGCCGCGCAGATACGGTGGGAATGCTCGCTGCTGCCGCTGCTGTCAATAGTGAACCTGCCCTTCGTTTCATTGTTGGCAAGGTATACGACGTAGGTCTACGTAGCGAGCTGTATGGCACGCCGCTTACCGCCGCTGCGGTCAATGGGCATCTTTACTCCGCTTCTTTCATTTATGAGCGTATGGAAAAACGCTTCTACAAGCGCAAACAACTGCACAACGCGATCAACGCATGCATGTTCGAGCAACGTACTGCTATACTTCCTACACTCATGTCCTGGTACCTGAAGTATTGCTACTCTGGAAAATTGATCAGGGAAGCAAAGCGGGGCTGGATCGACTGGGCAGTTCGGAATGGTGAAATGGGCGTACTACGATTCAGTTACTATCCTGAGGATGCAATCAATTACATACGCCGATTGGAGCCAACGCCCTTCCACTCAGCCTGTCGATACGGCCACGCGCACATCATCCAATATCTGCTCCAAGTCGATCCTACCCTGAAATACGCGATTCGTAATCATGAAAAGGGTTATATCGGCTCTAACCAACTATGGGATGGTCTTACAGTGGCGGTGGAGAATGGCTGGCTTGTGGCTACCAGGCTGCTCATCCGCAGTGGTGTACAGATCACACAAGGAAAGGAAGGCTACGACCCATCTACTCCAGTGCTTTGGTATGCACTCAAGGGAGGACATATCGATATGGTGGTGCTATTGCTGGCTTATGGTGCTGTGGTGCCGAAGAGGAGCTCTGAGCGCAATGGCATTTGGAATCTGGCTGCGAACCACAGTGTGAAGACGGCAAGACTGCTTCAGGACGTCTGGGATGAGCAAGAAAGATGTAAGTGAAGGTCAAGGTTGATGGTATACACTAGTGGGTATGCGCGTTCGTCATCCTATGAGCATGCGACTCGCCGTAGCATCCGCCTTTTGCTATCTAGTCAAAAAGGTGCATGTAGAATACAGCAGAAAGTCTGCTCCAGATAAGCATCATGCTATAAGTGGTCCTGTGAGCTTGCACTGAGATGATTTACCGTGAGTTGGCTGTGATGTACGTGTAGCAGTCACGCCCGCCCATTAGGCCGGCCCGATGCACGCTGTAGATCCACCCGTGGACGCCACGGAAAGGCCCCACATCCCGCGTCGTCACGTCTCTTCCGCGCCGCCGCCACGCGTCACAGCGTACAACGTACCCTCCTGCGTCCAACTTCTCTTCCTGCACAACTGGCTGTAAAAGCAACAGTATCATTTGATACCTGGGGCTTTGTAGCGATCCCGCAATTAGCGACATCGTAGCCGCGCATCCGTAATCATCTGGAGAACCACCAGCCTCCCTAGCATATCGCAATCATCATCTTACTTACTTTCACAACTTACCCTACGCAGCCCAGCCCTCTTCAAAATGGGTCGCTGGACAGACCTGGATAGCGTAACCTCCCTTGTACACCTCCTGCCAAACCAGACCACTCACAACCCCCAGGACGCCGAGCGCCTCCCCCCAGGCTTCGAGCGCATAGGCTACGACGCCGACACCCAAACCTACACCTTCCGCGACGCATCCGGCCGCATCTACGAATCCGAGCCTGGAAACCGATACGGCGAGCTGCGTGCAACGGGCGAGCACTCGCAGCCCCCGTCCGACGAGCAACGACGCGAGCAGGACGAGATGATAGAAGAAGGCAATAGGAGCGCCGTGCGTATGATGTTGCCGTTTGCGCTGCTGGTGCTGGTGTTTCTGTTCCTGGTGTTTAAGCTTGTGAATAGGAGTGATGGGCCTGATACAGTTGTTGCTGGCTGTGGGGATGGGGAGCGCCAGTTGCGGGTCGAGAAGGGGAATACGTGTTGGGCGATTGCGGAGGCGAATGGGTTGAGTGTTGATGGTTTGTTGGGATTACGAGGGAATAAGGGTGTGGACTGTGGGAATCTCGGGATAGGGCAGAGCATCTGTGTACCGACGTTGAAGTGAGGGTGGTCCTATGTCGCTCCTCCAGGCCCGCTTTACCAATCCCTAAGGATATCAGGAGATGGAAAAGAGCATAATAAGAGGAGGATGTGGTCACTGCATTCCATTCTGGTCAAGATGCTGCCGACTTGTCAACCATCAGATGGTAACGAAGGATCATTCTTCACCAACCCGATTGGTATGCAGGAGGCCCTAATCGACTACCCACCGATTCTCCCACAGCCAGATAGAAGACTACTGCGTTACAAGAGGTCCATGTCATAAGCGTTAACTCGCAGAGCTTGGTCATGACCTTGCGCCATGATTTCGCCTAGAGCCCTCGGAAGATCAGCGCGACAACATCCAGAACGACAAGAAGTCTTGAAGTCGCCTATGACGCAGGTACATGGCGACCCGGAGATGATAAAACTCATCCTGCTAAACCAAGCTCTTGGCAGTCCACGCATTTTTTTCAAGTCGAACGTCACGTTGCGAGGGGCTCGGAACTTCTATCTGGCTTCCAGACTGAGACTAAACGCGAACGAGCGCATTACCGTAGCTTCAGGCGCCCTACGTGGAGAACGGCTTTGCGATTACTGATATGAAGAAGTCATCTCTACATTGTGATGTTCATATGCATAGCCCGTATGTTCCACTTCTGTTTTGGCTAGGTAGTCGCCAATCGGTGCTGTCCTTGGATGATCCGATGCACCCAGAGATAAACCGATGCGCCGAGCATTACAGATATCAAACTTGGTGGAGGTGTTTAAGCCGCGGGACCGGTAAATCGGCGTAAGTCTGAACGGTGTTGACAGCTACGCGACACTGAATGTCCTCCCATTCAGGCAGAAATTGCGCTAATGTAACCTCCAGGGTCCAGAATTCAATTGGTAGAATGCTACCTGTCCATCAGGTTTGTGCAAAAATCTGCAGGTCCGCTTCGTGGAGATATAGCCTATACTGGTAAGACCCGGCTCGTCTATTCACACCCTTGCTCTTCAGCCTCTCGTAGCGTCGGTTCTTCCCGCATTAAGCAGGTCTCTCGTGTTTACACATTTAACAGTCGGATATAGCGGATTGGAAAGGATTCTGGGTGGAGGTTACTCCACCGGGGCGTAATTTGGCCCACAGCTACACCTTGGTGTATTGAACTATCTTACGCCCGATACTTGGCTGAGAAACATTCATCGGAGGGCAAGTCTTTTTCCAATCCTACAGTCCCAGTTCTCTCGTACGCCCACGATTAGCGTAATCCTTCACAAGAGTTGCCCGTACGCGGATTGGCTCATACTTCCCGCAATCTACATCTTCCCGTGTAGGATCACGACCAGGCAGGATTCCAGCCTTGCTCTTGCGACGGTCGATATGCGTGCAACCCGAGTGAAAGACAGGTAAAAACAGCACGTTCCAGTCGGAGTCAGTCGCATAAGGTATAAAGCCAGCAGCTTTTCTTCTTTGTTCCATCTCTCTTTATCCTCATCAAGTCAATAACAACAACAACACCACCACACTCGAATTTGCCTCTCTTCTCATCAAACTCTTCACGATGAAGCTCTCTATTCCTCTCATCGCTTTGGCTTCGGCCACCAGCGCCATGGCCGGCTGCTATGGCAGCGGCAAGCCCTACCTCAACGACTGCAACAAGAATTCGTTCCTTGATGCTGCTGACGACCTGTGTAAATCATTGACCCTCGCGGGATATTTCAACTATCGCCAAACGAAGAAAGCATGCGCACCAGCCAGATGCAATGGCATCAAGATGAACTACGAGGTGGGATGGAAGGGTAGCAGCGGAGGACATACCTTGGCTGTAGAAGACTGCAAAAGGCGACTTAAAGAAAACATCAACAACTGTCCATTGGGCGGCACTCAGACCGTCGCTGACTGGTTTTTCAAGTAAGTGGCTGTATACATGTCGCGAACTGTGCGATGAGGACGAGAGCTAACGCCGTGGGATTGTAGGTCTGACCCTAATGACGGTGGCTGCTGATCGAACCAATTCGGTTGGTTCAACAGTGTCGAAGAAGTTGTGATTGGGATCTGTGAAGGCGGGCAAGTGAAGGGCGATATACCAGGGACACAGCAAACCGATACTGGATAGATGATTAATGAACAAGGATACTTGCCGACTTGACTTCTGTGCTCTGCTGGTTTCCTCCCCATACGTTGAGTTTTGAACCGCAGCCTGCCCAGGTTGCGTTCCTGAAGTGACGTTGCAGTTAGAGTGACTAAGGAGTAGTTGACGCAGGGCGGCAGGGAAAGCCCAGATTAGGCGTCCCATTAGCTCAATTCCACAACAGTGCATCGGCCCGCAGCCCCTCCAAGGCTGCACCCAAGGATGCCAACACACCTTTTGGATACGACTTCAGTGTCTTGGACACAGACCAAGGGTCGAATACATGGCGAGAGCGCACACTGCGTAGCCTTTACACGACCCGATGTTCAAGATTATCACGTGTTCGACACCATCCAGGTTAGCCTCGGTCGCGACGGCTCCACTGCGGGCTTTCCCTCTCAAGTCACATCAACCGACAAACCTCACTCCTCAACGCGTCCAACACCATCATCAGCGCATTCAACTAGAAGCGTGCAGAAGCTCAGATGGCTCTTTACTCATTTCGATTCTATTCCGCCATCTACCCAGGTTACCACGTAGTAGGCAAAGGCCTCGTTCCTGGACCCTGCGAATCTAGCCACACCTGGGCATATGTCCATCGTTCCTTCGTCTAGCCGCAGCCAGCTTCTCCACAGCCATTTTACCCGCATCCACCACATGAATGTATGAGTCTCTTCGCTGTATTACCACTGGTAAGCATGGAACGTCAAAGTAATACGAAATAATTGATTCAGGTACGCCATCTCCTGAGAATGAACTGCTCTGAGCGAAGAAAAGTGAAACTTACCGAATTTCGAAAGACGAATCTATCTCGGGTCTTTCGTACCAAGATTGAGATCAGGATCGGCGCCGTGATCTATCAACAACTTGCAGATATCGAAACGGCATTGTTGAGTAGCGTGGCGTAGCGAAGTTGACAGACCCTTAGCATCGGGGCGTAGGCGATCGGAATTTGCGCTGGCCGCCATGACGCGCTCAAGTGCATTCAAGTCCCCTCTACGTACCGCAGTGTTAATCAAACCGTGGAATTGAGCGCGCTCTGTCCATTCGGATGAGTTCATGTTGATGCGGTCAAACAAACCTGCGTCCAACAAGAAGGATACGAGAACACGGAAGAGCTGAGGATGGAAATGATGGCGCCTGCTATATGCGTTGGAACACGGTTCGGCTATCGTGAGGAACCTCTTTCTGAAATCTTTTCGCATAGTTGGCGTGGACAGTGCGATCAGCCTACCTAGGAAGCTCATCAATTCAGATGCGCAGGCTTCTTCGAACCAGTCCATGAGGTAGCGTATCTCCTTGTGCTTGGCATTTGAGATGTACCATTCCAGCAAAACCAGCGCGATGGGCTCATTGCTCCGGATAGCATGCATAATGCCGCTTACGACCGTCATGGTTTGTACTTTCATGATCTGGCTCACAGTTGATCGCCGAGTATGAGATAGTAGGACCTCAACAAGATCGAGGTCATCGTTTTGCACGGCCAACTCCAGCGCACAACGCAGTTCAGATCCTGTCGAGCACTTTGTCCACATGGCACCCTGCTCGGTAGTAAGTGCGCAGACAGTGTCCCTCTCCCGCATGATGACCGCGACACTCAGAGCCTCTTGACGCCCCGACGACGACATTGCCCTGCTCCTGCTTTTGTCACTCGGGTTATAGGCGAGCTTGCAGATATTCGGGGTTTTGATCAGAGCGCCGATTACACCGCGGACCCAGATAGAGCGCTTTTCAGGCGAGGTGTCACCGCTGACGCTAACGAGAACGTCGACAATCTTGTTGATATGCGTGGGGAGAACGTGATTGGCGCCGTACAGTGCGACCACTCGGTGCTCGAGGAAGGGACTGAGTATGTTTCGCAAAAACGCCGACTCGCGCTTACCCAGGTTCCAATAGGCTGAGGCAGGCTGCTTGGCAAGCACCTCTGTTTTGATGTACTCGCAGAAAGTTCCTGTAATCGTCAGCAATGCTGTCCGTCATAAGTGGTGACATAATCGATTACTGCACACACTGCGACGAAGCCAGGCTCGTCGGATACCCTCCCCATTGACGTAGTGCGCCATGACGCATTCGAAGATTTCAGTTGGAAGATCGAGCAGCTCCATGGCGGGATACGTCCGGTTGCGAAATGTTGTAGTTGCAGCACTGGCGAGGGTTATACCGAAACACTTGTTGACTCGCCGATCTTGTGTGTGGCGAGGTACAGACCGCAAGCACGAGATATCTGCAGCTGGTGATCTTTAGAGTCTCGGTAATGGTGAGTGATCAAAAGAGAAAGCGGGGTGTATTTTGTCCTGGTCAATGCATTCACCGACGTCGAGGCGCTAGGTAAGATTAAGGTCTAAGATCCTTGTCATGAGTTATAGGCTACGTAGGGAACCCATTGTACCAATTCTCACATCGCCGTGCGAACATCACTAGTAAACGCTCATACGACTGGACTTCTCGTAACCCATCTGTATCATTACATTCTACTCTTTTCCCAACAAGCCGCGAATGTGAAGATCGACCAAACTCAACAATTGTTGTGGGACGCTGCATATGAGATTAGCGGTTTGTCCAAGATTCATAGGAAAGCCTTCTGTGAGTTGAGATCGCTTACCTTTAGCAAAGAATGCATAAGTGTCCGCATTGTTGAGGTTATCCGTTGAGTTGAGCGTGATAAAGTTGTCATATCCGTATTTGACATCGCCGACGCTGAACAATGCATGGGAGAGCTCATGCGTCATTGTCTTAGTCTTGTCGCCTTCATGACATTCTGGATGATCAATCTGATACCACGCATCGAACCAAAAGGGGCAGAACCTGACGTGAAGTTCCTCGCCCGCCCACACAGTCATTCCCAACACACCCGGTTCACAGCCATCGAGGTTGTTACAAAAGATCTTGACACGACCCTCGTTCATGTTCCGACATTCAGATCCCATCGCGAGAAAGCCGTCGTTGAGCTTCTTGCGAATCTGCTCAGTGTCGTCCTTGAAGAACTCCATGATCCTCGTGTGGTTGCCAGCGTCGGAAAGCGAGTTCTGCCAGGCGGAATAGGCGCGATCAGAGCACAGACTGCGACATTGGTCTAGAATGTCGTACTGTTCGTGGGTGCAACCGCCTTGGAGGTTGAATTCCGCATTCCATACGCTCGAAAGCCAAGTCTGACGGGTCGCGGCTGCTTCAGATCCATCGATGTTGACGGTAAGAGTGTTCGAGATGAAGGATATGGTCTCTACGACCGATGATTCAGAGGTCGCATAGAGGAAGGTGCCTTGCGACACCAAATCGATGATACCACCAGAGCCAAGATCGTAAACATGGGCGATATCGAAGTGCTTGTCAACTGTCTCTGAGGGTGACAAAGCCTGGAATGAAGAATCCTCCAGCGCAGTGAGGTCGATGTCAACGTGGATACCGTAGAAAGGGAGCTTGTTGCCTGTACCATGCATTAGTATCTGCTCCACCGTGCATCGGAAGCGACCTACCATCTTTCACGACAGTGACCTTGTCGACGGCCAAGTCGCTTAGAAGACCATCAACTTTGACCAGGCGCAAAGGCTCGGATCCGGTGTTCTTGATCGATATCTTGACATTGGTGTTGCCCGCCATTTCCAGGTTGACTTGGACTTGAGGCGGAGAGGAAGCCGAATTTGGTGTACTTGGATGAGCTAGAGCACCAGTAGCCAATGCGAACGCTGCAAATAAGCTAGAGTACAGGAACTTCATCGCTTCTAGCCGTTCAATCGGTTGAGGTGAGGTATACGGGAGACAAAGTCTGTGATGTGGTAGTATAATCTATACAGTACAAAGATATGACAGGAAGGATACTCAAGAAGAAAGGAGTCAACAGTAGTAAATGAGGGATATATAGTACGGGGGAGACAATTTACCAAAGGGGTGGGGCGAGGGAAGACCTCGTGATTGACGCAGGGGCTAACGTCCAGCTGACGACTTTGACGGGGACTTTTTATCCTTTACAGATGAGTTTATACCGTTATGTATCTATAGACAATACCTAATATTAGATAAACATAAGGCCATGTGATCTGGTGTGTGGTTGACCCGTCTTGTGACTTTACTATGCACTGACCCCTATCAGCTCCTTCACTACCCTTTCCCAGTAGATATCTTGCTCAGTCATCTTCTCCAAACGCGCCAAAAGGAGCATAGACTGGTTTAAATCTTTCACGAGATAAGTTCTCGTCCTGCGACTAGCTGAGCATGAGTAGCTGAATACGTAACACTACCATCACGTCAGCAGAACTTGTCAAGTACCTACATGAACTACAATCATGATTCGACAACCGAAGGATACCCGAGCAGTGTGTTTGCCGCATACATGTAGTTCACCTCTTTCACATCACATCTTCAAAATGAGCACTTGGTGCATACATCTTCGTTATATCTACAACCTGGTCAAGGTGTTCTGACTACGTATCCTCCTACCCCAAACTCAGAGACTCAACTCCACAGACCACCAGTTCTCACCCACCAACACAGAATCCAACATCTCACCCTCCTCGATGCCTCTATGGCCAAGAACAGCCTCTAGCAGAGGGAAAGTTCTCCTTGCAGGGCCACCATGAAAAATCGTGACGAAGAACCGAATCCGCTTGCCCAGCTTCTCCACCTCATCTCTCGCCCAAGCAATGTAGCGTAGTTCTCGAAGTTCTGAAACATCTCCAGTGTCGTAGTACTCGTACTGGATTTCGACTGCCCAGTACGTATACCTGTCCTTGGCCATTCTCTTGATGGCCCCGGCGAACTGGAAGCGACTTGGCCAGCGCAATCCATAATGGACTGTAGCCTCTCGACGCATATCTCGGTTTTGGCAAAGATTTGCCGATTCGCGTGTATATAGCTTGAGAGCTTTGAACAGCTCCCAACCTAACTGTCTGGTGGTCACTTTGGCCGAGCTTCTGCCTTCTCGCTTCCTTCTCTCGTTCTCGACTGGGTACTGTATGACGACCCGCATGAACGAGTTTAGTGTGCGTTTTGCAGTTCGGCTGAGTCGCTTTGTGACCTGGAGATCAACCTCTGCGGGAGTGAGTTCTGCGAATAGAGATTCGGCCTCTTGGCATATTGCTTTGCAGGCGAGCAAGAGGGTCGTAGAAGATTGGTGTTGCTCCAGATGTCCTTGTAGATTGATGGAACCGGGCGCGGAGGTGCTTTGTGCCGATCGGCGTGAAGAGTGTATGAAGCACATGTCAAGTGCGTAGTAGTAGATCCTGTTGCGGATTTCTCCGGGCAGCTGGAACAGCGGACTCTGTGTTTGAGCGTGCATGACTGAAGTGGTGTTATCGGAGAGTTTCGCCATCTTGATCGTCGATCTTGATGAGTGTCAGCTTGTGTGCGCGCATTACGAAGAGGCTGGTTTCTATAGTATGCATTTGAGTAAACCATAGCCTGATCGTAAGAGATTTGTTCTACGTTAGCACAGAATAAATTAGTAAAAATCGACTCCCACTGCGCTACAGAACAAGTTCTGGCGTTCGCTGTCACAAACCAAGATTTGAAACGCCTGACTGAAAAGTATCGCAAATGAAAGAACGCTCGATTCATTAACTTGTTAGGGAAATTAGTACTTACTGGTCTCGTAGCGGGTGTGACTGATCGAAAAAAATGAATACGCAGCACTGGAGATCAGAACAACAAGAGCGTTTGCGACTAGCGCGGTGTTACCAGATGGTTGCCTGGCAAACGGACGGGGACGCGTTGATGACGTCGACGAGACAACGTGGAAAATGAGCGATCAAACAAGGCTACTTGGTCTGAGAAGGAGACCTTGCAAAGAGCGGCGAGTATAATTTGGAGAAGGCGGCTGAGATATAACAGGATGACAATAACAGTGAAACTACGTACTTACATCGTGTCCTTCTGGCTACGGCTACCATTTTGATAACCAATCTCATCGAGCCCGTGGACTGAAGCATTGCCACGAGCATAAAAATCCTGGGTGAACCGCGATCTTGTGACCAGCTTTCGATCACCTGAAAAAGCAACGTTCTCCTGTCGCGGTGAAGGCAGAATACCAGAACATCGACCCTGCACCACATGTCTTCCCGTTCCTCTTTTACTTGCTGCTGCCTACCTTCTCTTTCCCTACCACAACCTCATCGCCGCGAACCTCTTTTGCAGGCACCAGGGAAAACATGACCGAAAGCATGGAAACTGACTGTTCCGATAGACACCGAGCTGCATCGCCAGCACTGACGGACATCTCGGAGCTGACCACACTATCAAGATCTCCAAGCCCGATCCCTGGGTACAACGCCTACGCTTCTCCCAAGAAATGCCAAGCCATTTCGAGCGCATCAGATGGGCAGGAGCAAGGTGGCTTCGGAGCCCTCGATAGGATCCCCATGGAGTTACGACAAGACATATACGGCCTCGCATTCGATATCGACGAGCCTGTCGTAGTCAAGGAGTGCTGCCACCCTGGAACAACCAAGCGGATGCTCGAGCTATGTCCCAAGCATGGCGCCAAGGCTAAATCTGGAGCAGGTCGTTTTAATATCCTCCAGATCTCCAAAGCAATCAGGACGGAGGCGATGTGGGTCGTCTTCGCCAAAACCACTCTCTTCCTCAAT
This sequence comes from Alternaria infectoria, assembly GCF_024043175.1. Taxonomy (NCBI): domain Eukaryota; kingdom Fungi; phylum Ascomycota; class Dothideomycetes; order Pleosporales; family Pleosporaceae; genus Alternaria; species Alternaria infectoria. The sequence goes on from NW_026250691.1 coordinate 1,136,227, forward strand.
ACAGAGGGCAGTATAAGCAAGTACTACACCACCGTCCCCCGCCCGCGTACTCTCCGCAAGGTGATCGGCTACAGGAAGCCCACTACATGCAAGAGCGCAATCTGGAAGACAGCCAACCAGTTTCGTATCATTAAGATCCATCTCTCTGAAGAACTCCTGGAATATGGCAATCCGTACGCCTTTATCGATCGTCTGGTATGCATCGTAACACTGCTGTGCAAGGAGCAAGACAAGGACCACGTCGCTTCGAAATCGGTACACCTGAACCTCGGCAGCTTCTTCCAGCAAATGCTCCCTTTCAACGAGAAGTCTCAGCTAGATAGGCGGTATGGAGAATATCTCGACTGGTTGTTCTTCCATTCCGACACCCACGAGCCAGACCACGACAAGCTCGCGAAAGGTATAGTACGCAGCCTGCGGCGACTGGTGGCTACGATAGGCAAGCATTCTGGCCGCGAGCAGTGGAAGATTCTCGTGGAGACTGAGATTGCGGAGGAGGACGAGGGCGGTGCGAAGGCGCTGTTCGATTTCCAAGTCGCTTGCGCGGAGCAAGGTGTTAAGGTCTGTGATTTGGAGAGCTAGATGCACGGCTTCAGATAGGGCGGACGATCATGGTCTGGCAGGGCGTCGGCGCGTTCGTACCGGGCACGGGAGGTCGTATCATGGCAGATCGATTACGGGTTTGCAAACGTCAGTATAGCATAAATGAACAAAAGCGTGGTTTCCAGCTGCACATTCGGCTCGCATGGTTGCGCCTGGGCAAAAAATCGCGAAGCAGGCTTTGATACGCGTGGTGTTGACGCGTATTTGGTGTGAGCATGCATTCGAGGAGTAATGACGCGACTGCCGGAGATGCACAACAGACGCTAGTTATGTCATCCATCCGCCATGGATTCACTATCAGGGGTAATGACACCCGCGCAACACCGTCCAAGTAGCATCTTCTGAGACACATAGAATTGTAGCTTCAGGAGTCTCAAGCATGTCTACTTTGAAAGACCACAGCCTGCCTATCCCAAAAGGCTAAGCCTCTCAAACATCTTCACGACAGGCGCCTCCCTCTTCTTTCCAACCTCCTGCAAGCTATCCCATAAAGTCGCATCCCCGCCCGTAGGCTTCATCGCCTCGCCCTCAACTCCAATCGGTGCCCCATTGATACCTTCCGAGCTCCCTGCAGCCACAGGTGGATACATCTCCTTGATAGCATCTTGACACCGTTCCATGACCTCGTTGACAGCGTTGGACACAGCATCAGCACGCTCTCTCATATCCCGTCTGACTAAACCCTCAACAAGACGTTGGATTTCTTCTTGCATGCTGTTGATGCGCTCTATGAGGCGTTCGATGGAGTTGGTAAGATACTCTTCTTCGTATACTGTACCCTTCTTACCGCGCGCACGCTTCCTCTCTTCTCTCCGCTTGTTCTTGCTTGTCTTGCGCGTAGTTGTTGTGTTCACGGTACCAGTCTGGTTTGTGTACCTGGTCATGAACGTGCCACCACTCGTTGTATCTGTGGGCGCCAGAGAAATATTGTCGGGAATGTTGGCATCGGCAGGACCGTCGATCATGCCTTCGTAGAATGCCAGCGGATCCTCTGCTTTCTTGGCCCTGAGTTCCTTGAGTCGAGGTACTTGTGCTTGCAGTTGACCCTTCATGTCGGCGAGGAACTCTGTCATGTCTGCGCTGCGCTCGACGAGGCCGGGGTCGATGACTTCGGTGATGAGGCTGGGCTCGCGTCGGAGTGTGACGATGCGAATTGCTTCGGCGAAATGGCAGCCTCGGCATAAGAGACGTGCCGCGGACGCAAGGTCGGAGAGGTAGTCGAGTGTTATTGATGAAGCTGACAGGTAGTCTTTGGATTCTGTGAGACCTTCTGCAAGATCTGTCGCAATGCTTGAGAGTTCATCCGCGCTTACGTCGGCGAGAATAGCAGACGACAAAGCCTCACGCCAGAGGTTGGCTGAACGGTAGCATGGCCAAGCGGAGGCATGATCGTTGAGGTATTCGTACGCCAATGCAGCTTCTTTGTTCTTGTTGTTAGTACTCAAGAAGTCTGCGTACAACCTCATGATTTCCTTCAGACGGGTGCTGTCGTATTGGTACATGCTCAAGGCTTCAGGGTAGAGATCATGCTTTTGCACATAGTCTTGTACCTCATCGTAGGCCTGAAGATCCTTGAGATGCATGAGCGCTTTCGCTCTTCTTCCGAGCTGGTCGTCAATCTTGAACTTGCGACGAGTTTCGGACAGATCTTGTAGAGATTGCAAGTGTGGCAGATACTCTCGCGGATCCTATTGAGGGTCAGCTACTAATGAGACCCATGTATTCGATCAGCATACCTTTTGTGACTGTTGAGCGATGAGCAGGGCGAGGTCAAGGTTGTACAGTCCCAAAGATGTGTCGTATAGTTGGTTGACGTCTGCAAGGAAGCATATGTGTTCGGCAGCCTTCTCAGTGAGGGGATCGCTAGATGCTGTGACATGTTAGAAATGCGGAAAACGCAAATGTATAAGACTTACCTTGTAGGCGACCTATCATAGCAAGACCTGTTTCCAGAGCTGGTGGTGTCTTGGAAACATGGGCTGTGATGATGTTTTGCAGGTGCGCGTCTTTATACTGAGACTTCTCTAACACGGCCAGGAAAGCGTCGCATATCCGGTTTACTTTGTTCTCGACTTGGTCTAGGGAGAGCTTTGGCTTCGTAGCCAGATCTTTCGTCTTCAACGTTTCCTTGTACATGGTCTCCGACACGTCCTCGTTACTTGAACAGTTAGCAACCATGTTCTAAGATGCATGGTTAATCGCTTACCGGAGCTGCGCCAGGAGCAAGTCAATATGTTCGATCTTTTTGATCTGTGAAATAATCTTCTCCAGGCTCGCCATGAACCGCTCCGGATCGTGGTCATGAAGTATGTTGAGATCGACGCGCTGATTACGACAAGCAAAGAAGGCTTCATCGTAACGCTCTGCCTCAATGTTGCGACGGATGGCAGCAAGCACAAGCGCTCGCGGATAGATCGTCTCAAGATTACCTCTTGGCATCTGCAACACGACTGAGTATGTCGTAGGCATCACAGTAACGATCTTTGCTCCTCTTTCGATGCTCCTGCATCTCTCATCCTTTTGTGGCTCGTCTGCGGGTACCTCGAGTTCTAGTACATGTCAGTACATGCGTCTAGTCTCATGATGCAAGTTGGACTTACCATCTGCACTTGCAAGATGCACAAACTTGAGTAAATGTTGTGTCGTCGTGAAAATGAGATGCGCAGTGGTAATCACGAAAGACGTGCAGTTGCGGACCAGAATGCGCTCGTTAGCGTATAGTACTCCACTCTTTGTTAATCCAAATGCCAATGTCTGGCCATGTTAGCTAGCTGATACGACGTCGCGGGGAGTATGTTTGCGTACCTGGCCTTCAACATCGATCACTTGAACCTCGAGCGCAAATGAAGGAAACCTATGCACGAAAGGCGTCAGGGGAGCACAATCCGATCTCAGCTCATCTACAACGACCTGATGGAGGGCACCATTTTGAAACTCGATGTACGGCGTTTCTTGATGAACGTTGGACAAAAGTAGGGACACGTTCTCGGTCTCCATTATGTGTCCTTGGGGTAGTAGCACATCGCCTTCGGACTGCCAGAGCGAGCTTTCCTCTTCGTCCCAGCTGTCTGCTAGTACGAAGATCTGATCCTCACCAAAGAACGTGACGTGGCGTGGTGAGCCATGACTTATCGCATCACTGCGCCAGAGGAGACTAGGCTTGGGTATAGGCCGCTTGTTGAGATCGAGAGCATACACAGCAAGGTCGCTGTCGGAGAGCACTGCCAAGCGATTGCCAGATTTTGAAAGCGCTACGTCCATTGGTTTTGAGTCGAGACCCAGAGTGTGAAGTGACATGGGAGGTGGCACATTCGCGATGCGAAGTGGTGTGAGTTTCAGGGATACTTGCAGTAATTAGTATCGAAAAAATCACGCATATAAAGTGCATCACTCACATCCATCTATTGATGCGACCATGCCAAAATCGTTCGGCGGGGCGACTGAGCCGGCCGAAATTGTGGACGCGTACTCAAGCACTTGAAGCGCATCTGAACTGAACTTAGTTATATTAACTTTGCGTTGACGAGGGCCAACTTACCTGGAGTTGACAAAGCTACTACAAGCGGACGCTCAGCATGCCAGCTACATATGACTGTTCGAGGACCAGCGTCCGGAAATCGAAGTTCTTGCTTGAGATAGTAGTGGTAATTACTCATCGTCCAAAGTTGTACTTTGCCAGGATATGATACAGCTAACACGTTGGAATCGCTATTCCACTTGAGTGTTAACGGAATCGAGAGGGCTGCAAGCTCTTCCGGGGTAAATCGAAGATCGAATTGGCCGTGGCGAAGACCATTGCGCTCGAAGAACACCACTTCAATCTTATCTTCGGTGCGACGGGTACTCGCAATCAGATTACCTGATGGTCGCCAACTGAGAGCTCCTTCAAGGCCGTCCACGGGCTCGCTCACACTGTCCAGCTGTCCTTCCCGGGAGTAGACGCGGATCATGCGACGGCGTTCTTCCTCGACCTTGCTTACTGCAAACCATGCGCCGTCACCTCTCCAGCTTATCGTGACAGAGCGATCGTCGAATGGGCTCAGTACACCCTCGTCGATACTTTCTGGCACTGTTGGATCTTGCAGTGCTCTGGCTCGTTTGCCCTTGAACTGTGTCTCTTTCTTTCCCCAACCCACAGAGACATGACTGGAGACGTTGACATCTTCGGGGGTGAGATTGATACTCGCAATGTTTTCGATATCGCGGCTCATCAATAGTAAAGTGTCCGCCTGTGTGGTGATGGCGAGAAGTTCTTCATCTGGTGACCACGCCGCAGCAGAGATACCGGCATCGACTGAGCCCACGATCTCAACTAGCTCTTCTGTAGATGATGGGTCCTCTCGCACGAGCACGATGTCTCCTCCGGCCAGAATCAAACATGATGTCGAAGTGTCGGCGAAATGGTGCAGGCTCAAGATTGAGTCATGGGTAAGCGAGGGCAGCGGGCATGGCGCATCCCACGATGCGATGCTTTCAAGCTTTTCCTCGACACCGTTGCGAGTATGATGCAGTCTCTTGAGTTCGATGGTCGCACGTGATTCCGAAGGGCCGAAGGCGCATACCAGCGCATTTGATGCGGCGTCCCATGCAGTCGCCGTTAACGGTAGTGGCTCGTCTCCGGAAAATCGCAGGAGCGACCTTGCTACAATCTTGAGGTTTCGCATTGCCGAAGAATCATGGACTGTGTTCGTGGCAATGTTGCGTCCTGTTGCTCGAATGACTGGTCACTAGCCCCGTTGGCAGAATCGCGCTTCCGAATTTTTGGTGATGCTAGCGCCGAGCTTCTACCGAAGGGTAACGCAACGCATCTCATCGTCATCAAGGTGTTGCAATTGAACCACGTTCGCCCACCGTCCATCCCCTGGTTCCTGTTTGGGCAGAAAATGGTACTTCTCAACAGTGCTGGTTCATGGCAGAATGAAATTGCAGTAACTCATTTCGAAGTTGAAGAGACGGCTCTTGCCCACCGAGGTATACAATAAGTATCATTAGGACTTGCAATCTGCATGCATTGGATCATGGTGGAAGACAGACAATGAAATTGATGCTGTGATGTCTATACAGGTCTCCGAGCGACCCTCGGATATTCTACAAATCCCGTGCCCTTCCCATAGTCCAGTATCGTGCCCACGTTCCGAATGACTGCATCTATTTGTTCTTCTTTGTCTGCCAGACTGTTGTAGGGATTTTGTTAGATGTGTTCTCATAGTAGATATCAGTGAGTCGGGCGCCTCACCAGCAAGGAGGAATGGCAGGGAGAATCCGGTGGCTGCGAATGTTAGCACTACCCAGCGATTGCGACGCGCCAGTGCGTACCCATGAATCCCCAGTACTTGAAGGCGAAGCCCTTCTTCAGCGGGTCAAATGGCAAGTTGCTGCGCGGGCCCTCGGGATAGTGGTATGGGCTGGCGAACTGGGCGCGGGTGGACTGGAAGCCGCGGCGGGCGACGAGAGTTGGGGCCGAGGCGGCGCGGAAGGTAGCACGGGCGAGCATCTTCGGAAGTCAGCTGGTGTTGCAATTGGCGTCGAGTTGGGGCGTACTTTGTCTGTGTTGTAGAGTGGAGAGGTTGCGGAGTTCTGGTCGCGGTGGTTCGATGAGTTGCAGCTTCCACGGCTGCCATGTCTTGGCAATGACCCGCTTAGTAAGGCCCATCAAAGTTTCTCGATCGCCGTTGCGCTCGCCTTCGATAATCTTTCGCGACAGGTCAAAACTGCCTGTCTGGTCCACCACGCAACCCCACGAAACAAACGCACTCAACCGCGCACAGAGTGAAACCAACCACCCACCATGGACGACGACATGTTCGACGTCTTTGAGGGCGGCCCGTCCACGGACACGGCGCCCCGGAAGAACAAGAAGCGCCAGGCGAATGGCACCGTCAAGTCGCCTGAACCCGTCGCTGACACTGCCATGGCGGATGCGCCTGCAGAGTCATCTGAAGCCCCGAACGAAAGCAGTAGCGCGCAGGCTCTGAAGAAGAAGCAGAAGCGCGATGAGCCCGAGCCTATAGTTACCGACGATTTCGAGACAGAGCAGACGCGCGAAATGGCTGCCGCAGCGGGTCTTCAAGCGCAGTCGCAAGAGGGTCAGGCAGTGGTGCTTTCGCATCAAGTCCGCCATCAAGTCGCGCTCCCTCCGGACTACGACTACGTCCCCATCTCTGAGCACAAGGCCCCCGCAGAGCCCGCGCGCGAGTGGCCTTTTACCCTAGATCCCTTCCAGCAGGTCTCCATCGCCTCGATACAGCGAAACGAAAGTGTTCTGGTATCAGCGCATACCTCTGCCGGAAAGACAGTTGTGGCAGAATACGCCATCGCGCAATGTCTCAAGAACAACCAGCGAGTCATCTACACCAGTCCCATCAAGGCGCTTAGCAACCAGAAGTACCGAGAGTTCATGGCAGAGTTTGGCGACGTCGGTCTGATGACTGGTGATGTCACCATCAACCCCACTGCAACCTGTCTGGTCATGACGACGGAGGTATGTACGCAACGCTTTGGAGGATGATGAAGACTAACATATCCAGATTCTGCGCTCTATGCTGTACAGAGGTTCCGAGATTATGCGCGAAGTAGCTTGGGTCGTGTTCGACGAAGTTCACTACCTGCGCGACAAGTCAAGAGGTGTCGTCTGGGAAGAGACTATCATTCTTCTGCCAGACAAGGTCCGCTACGTCTTCCTCTCCGCCACCATTCCCAACGCCATGCAGTTCGCCGAATGGATCACCAAAACCCATAGCCAGCCGTGCCACGTTGTCTACACCGATTTCCGTCCGACGCCGCTACAACACTATTTCTTCCCCGCTGGTGCCGACGGTATACATTTGGTGGTAGATGAAAAGGGTGTGTTCCGCGAAGAGAACTTCCAGAAAGCCATGTCTTCCATTGCGGACAAGGGCGGAAGCGAGGCCAAGGACTTCATGGCGAAGCGCAAAGGCAAGGGCAAGGACAAGAAGACCAACACGGGCGGAAACAAGGACCAGACGGATATCTACAAGATTGTCAAGATGATCATGGTCAAGAGCTACAATCCGGTCATCGTCTTCAGTTTTAGCAAAAGGGAATGCGAGAACTACGCGCTCTCCATGAGCTCGCTCGCGTTCAACGACGATTCCGAAAAGGCCATGGTGACCAAGGTCTTCAACAGCGCCATCGAGATGTTGTCAGAGGAGGACCGACAACTACCCCAAATTCAGCACATTCTCCCCCTTCTCCGGAGAGGCATCGGTGTTCATCACTCCGGTCTTCTGCCTATCTTGAAGGAGACCATCGAAATCTTGTTCCAGGAAGGGCTGATCAAGGTTCTCTTCGCGACCGAAACCTTCTCCATCGGATTGAACATGCCGGCCAAGACAGTCGTGTTCACCAGTGTGCGCAAGTTTGACGGAGTATCGCAGCGATGGGTCACGCCTTCTGAGTTCATCCAGATGTCTGGTCGAGCTGGACGTCGTGGTCTTGATGACCGTGGTATTGTCATCATGATGATTGGCGAGCAGATGGAGCCTGCTGTGGCTAAGGAGATTGTCCGCGGTCAACAGGATAACCTCAACTCAGCTTTCCATTTGGGATACAACATGATTCTCAACCTCATGCGAGTGGAAGGCATCTCCCCCGAATTCATGCTGGAGAGGTGTTTCTTCCAGTTCCAGAGCACGGCAGGTGTCTCCAATCTGGAGAAGCAACTTGCGAAGCTTGAAGAAGAAAAGGCGAACACTAACGTCGTCGATGAGCTAGCCATCAAAGACTACTACAACCTGCGACAGCAATTGGACACCCATACCAAGGACATGCGTGACGTGATCATGCAGCCGAACTACTGCTTGCAGTTCCTGCAGGGTGGCCGCTTAGTCAAGATCAAGTTCAAGGACTATGACTTTGGCTGGGGTGCTGTGGTAGCGTACACTGCTCGCAAGGCTAACAAGGGCGAAGTTCTTCCACCTCAAGAATCCTACATTGTCGACGTTCTACTACCGGTCAGCAGCGACACCAAGTTCGTACCAGCGGCAAATGACGGCCTACCGCCTGGTGTGCGCCCACCTGCGACAGGGGACAAGGGCAAGATGGAGGTTGTCCCTGTGGTTCTGAACTGCATCGAATCAATTGGTCATCTCCGAGTCTTCCTCCCCAACGAGCTCAAGTCGACAGAGCAACGGAATAACGTTCGCAAGGCATTGAACGAGGTCAAGAAGCGCTTCCCTGATGGAATTGCTATTTTGGATCCCATTGAGAACATGAACATCAAGGATGACAGCTTCAAGAGGCTGCTAAGGGTAAGCTTCACTATCAAGATTTCGCATTCTTATCTAACGTTTTGCAGAAAATCGAAGTGCTAGAGTCCCGTCTTCTCTCGAACCCTCTTCACAACTCGCCTAGGCTACCCGAATTGTACAGCCAGTACGCGCAGAAGATTGCGATTGGTGAGAAGATCAAGAGTATCAGGAAAGAGATTGCGAACGCTCTGTCGGTCATTCAATTAGACGAATTGAAGAGCAGGAAACGTGTGCTGCGGCGCCTCGGCTTCATCGACGAAGCCGACGTCGTGCAGCTCAAGGCCCGTGTCGCTTGCGAGATCAGCACCGGTGATGAGCTCGTGCTTAGCGAGCTGCTCTTTAACCGTTTCTTTAATGAGCTGACGCCAGAGCAGTGCGTCGCTTGTCTTAGTTGTTTCATATTCGAGGAGAAGACGCAAGAAGTACCAGCGCTCAAAGAAGAGCTTGCCAAGCCATACCGCGAGATCCAGCAGCAAGCTAGGGTTATCGCGAAGATGTCTCAAGAGAGCAAGCTGACAGTCAACGAGGAAGAGTACCTCAAGTCGTTCAAGTATGAGCTGATGGAGGTCGTCTACGCCTGGTCAAAGGGTGCGACATTCGCACAGATTTGGTATGTCCGCTTTGTTTCTGTCGCATTTGACGACAACTAACACTAGACAGCAAAATGACAGACGTGTACGAGGGAAGTCTAATTCGTCTGTTCAGACGATTAGAAGAGTTACTTCGACAAATGGCCCAGGCCTCCAAGGTCATGGGAAGCGAGGAACTTGAGCAAAAGTTCACGGCAGCACTTGAACTCGTCCGCAGGGATCTGGTCGCAGCTCAGTCGCTGTACCTGTAATGCGTGAAGCATGTCTTGTATATTATGGTCTTGGTGGGAGTATTTGGTAGCATCATCGTTCAGCAGGTAAGTATGGCACTCACATGGCGTTCTCCTTTATGCGGTTGAATCAAAAACGCCACCGGACATGCCATTGTCTCGGACGCACGCAAGGAGCTTTCGACGCTGTGCACCTCAAGGGACACGGCGTGAATGCATCCTGGATAGAAATTCACTAGATCTGATGTTGTGGGCTTGCACCATGACTGAGGATCCCCCACGTACATTGCTCCAGATATGCATGGTGATATGTTCACACATACAGTACAGTCACTTTCTGCCAACGTGACTATGATGTATCAATGAACAGTTATGCGTGAGAAAATGCTAAGAAAGTTTAATATATTCTCAATGTATGAAGAATCGCTTGGAATCGCTATCATTATGCAAAAAGAGTACAAAAGATCTCCACCACTAAACGCCCTCGCCATGCTTGTGCACATTGAAATCCCTCCTCCGTATTATATACCAACTATCCAATTAGACGACTTCAACCGTCGAAGAAGGTCATAGAATCAAGGCGGCAACAATCGCAACCACGAAACCAAAGTACGTGGCGCTGGGCTGGAGCAGCACGTTGCCCAGAGACGCAGTGCCGCAACACTCGCGGTCATATGTAACGTTGTTTGCACGGGCGGCGACTTCGAAGACGGAACCGTTGATGGGGCCTTGGTTGTAGAAGTCGACGAGGAGGAAGTTTGGTGGGCGGTCCCAGTTGGCTGTGGGGGGATATGTTAGCAAAATGTAAGATAGAGAATGGGTACGGGAATACATACTGGTGCAGGTGTTGGTCATGCGACCTAGACTACCTTCTCCTTCCAGCGCATTGGTCTGGTTGATCTCCGCTACGTTGGGCACGAGGAGGTTCAGTCCAGCGAACGAGATCTCGGCGTTCAGGTTGTGGTTCGCCATGTACATGATTTCCCTCATCTTTTCTTCGGACATGCCCTCGGGTCTACCCAGCGTGCAAGGGAAATCGGGGTCGGTGGGGGAGAAGGGCGTCTCCCACATGTTGTAGAACTCCCAGAGGAGGTATGGCACCGCATCAGTGTCGAAGTTGTAGTCGATGAAGGTGACAACACGGTTGTTGTGGAGAATGAGTTCGCCAAGCGTTGGCCAGTCGTTGAGCTCCATGGCTGTCTTGGGGGGCTGGTAGACGTATTCGATCAAACCGGACTTCTCGATCGCCTCGGCGAAGTTGGAAGATGTAACGAGTGGCTTGCCGTCATCGGTCGTTTCATCCCAGTTGGAATTGCCGAAGAGAATCGTGATGACGTCGAAGGGGTGATCTGCTACCCATGCCGTGACTTCGCGGAGGTAGTCTTCAACGGTACCGGCGTTGAGCAGGTCACAAGAAGAATGGCAGTAGTAGAGCGTGCCGTTGACGTAGTGGGCTGAGCCCTGCAGCATGCGGATGCCATCATTCAGTTGTTGCGTCACGCCGTACTCTTGGTTGCGCGCAATGTTGTTCTTTCGCGTGTAGGGCGAGTTGTGCGCAGCTACTTCGGTAATATTGGAATACTTGCGGTTGCAGAACTCAAGGTAGTTGTTGCAAGGTTGAGTGTTGGAGGGCAGCGCTGGAGCGGTCTCGGTGCCAGTCGGTGTCAGTGTTCTGTTGTTTCCTCCGATGTTTGTGACGGGTGGTGCGCTGCTTGTGATTGAAGCCGTGCCGTTGGACGAGGCTGTGCTACCAGACGCCCCAGACGACGCGGCCGATGTTACTGTCGCAAAGGTGCTGCCCTCGAAATCCGAGGGGACGGTTGGGTTTGGAGCCGCATCATCGCCCGTCAGACTCCGCTGCGACCCAGATAAAGTTATGACTGAGGGAGAGACCGAGGCCGAGCTACTCTGGGCTGCAGTGAGGCCAGCAAGCCACACCATGGAAAGTATCGCCCCTTTCATGATCGCCGCAGGGGTGATATGTTCTTTAAATCCACGACCGAATTATGGGCTCGCAGGCAGGAACAGATAACGACTATGTCAATCCTGCTCAAGCGATAGTCGTGATGGTGCAGTCGTTCCGACGTATGCAGTGAAAGCGCCGGCGACTTTGGTTGCTATGCAGTGCAGCGCAGTGCCGTCCGATCCGAGTACGGGGTAAATGAGTATCGACTACAACGTCGTATAATAAAGCGGCGACCGAGTTCCCCAGGTGAAAGGATGCGGAGAGAATGCAATGAAGAAGCAATACTTTTTGGAGAAGAGCCGCTGCCGTTGAGAAATCCCAGACGACGATTGTTTCCCAAGCGCTCGAACGGACCATCCGGGACTCCCTAGTTAGGCAGAGTGCCATGACGTAAGGCGCTGTTTTAAGGTTGCAAGCCACGCGGGTGTCTGCTCTCATCCAACGATCTGCAACAGCCGCACCACCATTTTAGCGCGACACGTCATGTGCGCGAGTCTGGAACCATCAAATTGGGTGGCTGCAAGAATGGCCCACATGGAGATCTCTAGGCATATCAACAATGATTCATCGCATACATCCATGGATGTGTGAGAATGCATCCGTCACTCAGGATCGTTAGGCTATAAATGAGTTTCTGCATTGATGAACGACGCAATCCATGTATATTCAGGTACATGTTAAGATGGGCAAGTATACCGCCTGATTGAGACTCCGCACGCGTACGCGACCATGACTACATCTCACCGCTGGTACATTCTTCGTGGCATTGGCTCTATGCACTAGACGAGCCACCGCTAAAGAACTCTTCAAATCGACTCTTGCCCTTCAGCTGCTCAATCTCCCTCTGCAACACATCGATCCGATAATTCTTGAACGCCTTCTCAATCCTCTCCTTGCTGGCTGGGTCTTTGGTCACAGTCCTCGCTGCGCTTGCTGTACCTGTCAAAAGACCCAGCTCGCCTCCAAGGAAGAGGCCGCCAACAGAAAAGAGGAAGTAGGTCGCTGCATCACCCCAGCGCGAAGGTCCAGAGATATGTGCTGTGATGTCTGGCACAGGCTCGGTACGGCCGTCAGCGAAGCGTACTTCTACAGGCTTCTCCGCGGCGCGGAAAGCTTTGAAGTACGCAAGGCGCATGCTTCGCAGCCGATATGCTGTGTAGATTCCTAGACCCAGTCCGACTGCTGACGCGAAACCAGCGTGCATCGACACCTTTCCACCTGCGCTTTTGAGTACTTCGCGGTCTTGTTGGTTGAGACTATCTTGAATAAGCTATCGCCAATCGACGCGCAAATCTGGCGCTACTTACTCATGTTGCAGGTGCTCCTCTGCCAGCTGACGGAGATCTTTCGACCTACGGTCACGGAATGCTGCTAGTGACTCAGCCATGTTATTGTTCTGGGTAATCGTAGATATAGAAAACTTGGTAGTAGGATCAGATGAGGTTGAGTGACTGGAAATTGCTGGCACTCGAGGGCTTTTTTAACTGAATTTTGTAGTTCATGATAAGTTCGTGATGCTTCTAGTCGCAACGATGACATCATGCGGACATGGCGGAATCTAACCGGGAAAGCTCCAACAACACGCGAGCACGGGGACAAACAGACAGACAGGCCCGGAACATGGTTCATTTCAATTCAGGGTCCAGAGACCAAGCCATGCTACTCACAACCAGAAAAACAAACTTGCTATGCTCGTCATGCTTCCGTCAAACGCCTTGCTCAGAAGAGCTCGTAAACGCCGTGGGACCATCAGAGGTCGCCTAAGGATATCGCCCGTTCAAATGTTCAGCCTCGAAAACAAGAAGATGCTCTATAGTTTGGGCTTGACTTCTGGTTCTGCAGCACTGGCTTCCTGGTTCCGAGTGACGTTACCGGTGCCTGCGCCTTCTCCGAAGAAGATGACCTCGACGGTCAAGTCGTCCCTGTATCGTCGCGAAAAGGGGCTTGGGAGGGTGAGGAGAGCACTTAGTTGATCCTGATCCTTTCCGCCAAGTGCATTCCGAACAAGATGCGTAGCTGCGTTCTTGTCTTCAACCACGAAGCGCTCGTTCAGGCTAGTCTTGGTACCCCACTGTTGCTGACGGATTGGTGCACGTTGACCCTCTCCCTTCTCCGCTGCCTTCTGCTCGACAGGCAATTGCTTTTGTGTGGACCACCAGCTCTTGAGCCAGGACTGAGTCTGTGAACCTTGACTGGCCGGGTTGCCCTGAGCGTCGAGCCACTGACCAACTAAGCCTACGACCTCCTCGTTGGTAAGCATCTCCCATAAACCATCAGTAGCCATGACGACGAAATCACCCTTTTCTGGCTCTACCTTGGTAGTTGTGATGACCGGCTCGGCAGTGACGTACGGAGGAGTCTTGAGTAGTGTTGAAGGCGATCGCGAAAAGTAGGACTTCTTGAGCTCGGCGTTGGTCTCGGCGGACCACTTGTAGGATGCATCGCCAAACGCCCGGGATGGCTCCAGTCCACCTAGAATGCGACCGTTCCGGACCACGTTGGGCTCACCCGGATGCTCTCGACGCAACCGCTCAGCCTCACTTGTAGTTCCACCGGTTTGGTCTTCAGACAGGGGAGTCACGGTCCACTTGCCATTGGGCCCTCGTCGACCCAGAATCGCGCGAGAATCACCCGTGCAGGCGACTCGCAGGAGCTTGGATCGGCTGTCGTAGAAGGAGAGGAGTGCGCAGGAACCGGAAAGGGCGGGGGCCAGCAGCTCAGCAGCAGCGATCTTGGACTGAGCCTTGCGGACTTTCTTGACGGATTCGTGTACGATCTCGTTGTCTAGTTTGGTGAAGCCGGTCTTGATGGCGCGGTCGATAGCATCGGGGCTCGGGAAGTGGAGTGCAGGGTCCTCGACGGCCGACTTGTAGGTTGTGTTGAGCTCGCGTGCGACGTAGGAGATGAGGGTCTGACGAAGCTTGGCTGAGGTAACCCAGCCACTGTGGAGGTTAGCACTGGCGAGACACGCGACCACGATCGACACCTACCTGTGTCCGTCGAAAACGCCCCAGAACATCCAGTCGCTGGCCGAGGCGCCATTGTCCGTGGCTGCCAGGTTCGATGGTACCTCGATGATCTTTTCGGCATGGTCGTCTTCGATGGGGGAGTTGCTGGGAATTTGCACCACGTCGTACCGCACAACGCCCTGCCCTCTGCCCACGAGCCACGACTCCTCGTTCTTCCTCAGCTTGGCTGTGGCTTGGTCGGGGTCCAGCATCTCCAGCACCTTCCTGCCGTAGTCATCCGTCTCTTTCGAGATGGGCCCAGTGATGGTTCCTGTGTAGAGTTCGCCGGGACCAACGACCAGTGCCTTGCGCGCGGGCTCGCTGCTTCGGGCGCTGGTCAGGTTCCTGGCTTGGTCGGCGGGGGACTGCGCGTGTCCTGTCGAGGATTTGTCGTTGTAAGCGTAGAAGGCACCCGAGGCGACGGCGGCAGCCACTAGCGCACCTTTGAGGGCGCGGAACTGCATCGACGACGCGAGGACGATGGGCGAGGTGCGCTGGCGGTAGTGGTGATGAGCCCGGAAGCCTAGGCCATTGCTCGGCGCAAAGACGCCGACACGGCTGCGGGCAAGCTTGCGCAGGCACGGGCGACGTGCAGAGCGAAGCACTTGGAAGGCAGCCCGCATCTGGCAGGTGGGGTGAAGGGGATTGGGAGTGAGGTTGGCAGCAACAGTAGTCCACGGGTGAAATCATGGTGCAGGCTGGGAGAACGCCTAGTCCAAGCGCTTAAAGCGGGGACCCAATCATCCCCTGCGAACAATCTAAACCACTACGACGTCATCACGTTACCCCAAACACTTAATTTTCGACACTCCAAAATGTCTTCGCGAGCGTTGCGGCGGGCCCAGCGGGAGCTTGAAGAGAAGCAGATACAGGAGCAACTTGCCCAAGATGACCAAGACGAGGAAGAGTCGGAGCCTGAGGTAGCCCCCAAGACAAAGGCGAAACCCAGCCTGTTTGCTATGTTGGGCGATGGTGGCGACCAAGATGAAGAAGACGAAGAGGACGAAGGAACAGATCAAGACGCCGTGCGCAAGGCCGAAGATTCCGATGATGACGCGGAGGTCGAGCCTATGCCTGCATCGAAAACCTCAAAGAAGAGCAAGAAGAAGAAAAAGAAGGCCAAAGCCAAGGGCAAAGCTGCAGAGGCTGACAAGCCATCCGCCTCTACCACAGGAAAGTCAGATCTTGATGAGATTGATCGGGCATTGCTTGCCCTCAACCTCTCTATGAACAGTCAAACGGGACCTGGATCAGATCAACACGACCCCATTAGCGAAGAGAAGAAGCAACTCTTCTCTGTGCTGAGTGTGGACACGCAACATTTACATGCCGCAAACGAGATGAAGAGGCTCTTTGGTCGAGCCGCTGTGCAAAGTGCCGAAGACGAGGCGCGGCCTCGACAACGTGGTCAGCAAGGTGGCATCGCTGCTGCAATTGCAGGACGTAACGCTCCTGGCAATCGCAACCTTGCATCGTTGGGACTTCGACGTAACATCTTCATCCAAGGTAAAGAAGAGTGGCCACGAGCTACATCTGGCGGCCTCGGCATGGAAATTGTCGAGAAACGAGCGGACGGCACTGTCGAATACAGATTCGTTCACAACAACATGTATCAAGATGTCCAGCGGCAGTTCCAGGTTTGTGTCGCAAGTATGGATCCTGAGCGTATGATCCAACTCTTGCATCACAACCGTAAGTTGAGCCACTTTCCATGTCATATAGAGTACTAACGTCATTCACAGCCTTCCACATCTCCACTCTGCTTCAAGTCTCAGAGATCGCTAAGCAACGGCGAGAACCTGCTGTTGCGTCAGAGATGTTGGAGCGCGCCCTCTTCAGCTTTGGGCGCTCCGTACATTCTACCTTCTCTGCGAACCTGGCGGCTGGTAAAGCCCGGTTGGACTTTCGCCGTCCAGAAAACCGCGAGTTCTGGCTTGCAGTATGGCGCTACATCAATACATTGGGTGTTCGTGCGACGTGGCGAACATCGTTCGAGTGGGCCAAGATGCTACTTGCAATGGACCCTGAGAATGATCCTTACTGTCTTCGACTCCTCATCGATCAACTAGCCTTGAGAGGGCGAGAACCAGGCGCCTTAGTCAACCTGGTCGAAGCAGACTACCTCCAGCGGCAGTGGAAGGTTCCACCGAATCTCGCTTTCAGCGTTGCGCTTGCTCACGACCGCATCAAACAGCCACAGAAAGCACGCTCAACGTTGCGCAACGCAATCAAGGAATATCCATGGCTAGCAGCGCGCCTGTGCAAGGAGCTGGACATTTCCCCGATACCAAAACCTGTGTGGGGAAAGGAGCCAAACGGCGAGTATCAAGAGCTGCTATGTCAGCTGTATGTACCCAAGGCGAAAGACCTGTGGAACAACACCGAAGGGACGACTTTGCTAGTGGAGATGTGCTACGCTTTTGAAGAAGAGCTGGGAGCAGGAGATGATCCATACTGGCTTGCGCAGATACCAGAGACGGACCTTGCTCGACATGTCATCCTTTCGGACAACCAAACGCTTATGGCCCTTCTTGACCCTCGCGTCAAGTCCAAATTCACATCCGTTTCTGATCCACTAGCTCCCGATGACAATATAGCGTCGTACGATTCTTCTGTACCTGGGCGCCCTCATGACCCCGCCTTACAAGAACGGCTGCTCGCCGAACTTGAGCAGTTTCGATCCTACTATGAAGGCATAGGGATAGATGGGCTTATGCGGCCAGGTGAGGACAGGCAGGGCTTGGTACGGGCGCTGGAAGCAGCTGGCAGCAACATGGAGGAATTCGAGGAGAACACACGACGCTTTGTGGTTCTACGAGGGAGGCTGGCACAAGAAGGCGTGCATTTAGAATTCGACGGGCAAGCAGCTGATGGCAATGGCACTGGCTCGGAAACGGATGAGTAGCGCTGAAGAGTCATTGTGCGCACTGTGCGACCTGATCAACGGGAACGCATCATAGCAAACGCGTCTCATGTCACGGAATGACGCTGGATACTTGGAAGTAGAGTTTGCTGCCCAGGCGACACATGATGCCTAATCTGATGGATTCATGGATGTCATGTCTCGATAGTAATGCGTGATATTACATGTGCAGCCCCACGCGTCGTCTGCAAGGGTGCAGACATGCAGAGCTTCCCTGTACAGGCGACGCGGCATCTGAAACACATGGGACTCTGGAGTAATAGAGTCAAATCAGAGTCAGCCACGTCCGTGCTTGGGTGCGCTAAGAAAGTTGAGACCCTCGTGGCGCTCATGACAGTGACGTACCCAAGGTTTGTTTATAGATGCAGGCTGAGGTGCTGCATCTCCGCATAAGCCGCACCGCACCGCCTCAGGCCGTCCATCGACCCTTTCCACTACATGTATATTGTCCGCACGTGCTCGTATACCTGATTCGCCCTCGGTTCCTGCCTACTGCCAGCGGCAAACCTGACTGAAGCTTGCCAGCCCCCTCACTCGTCGCCATGAGCGGCGTGCGTGCCCACATCGCCAGTCGGCTGCGCAGCTCCTCGCTCTCCGCAGTACCCCCACCACAGCACAGCTCCAACTACTCGCCCGACCTGGCCAAAATCGCTGCTTCCGTTCTCTACCGGTCGCCGCTGCCGTCGCAAGAGGGAAGGCCCGTCTTCATCCTCAACGCTGCCGCTCTCCCCGACTCGCATGAAGCCGACTACGACTCCCTGCTACCCTATGTCCTTGCGCGCCTGCCCGAGGAAGACGAACTGCTGAAGGGATTCGAATATGAGGTCGTCTTTTTTGCCGGCGATGGCGATGGCTCAGCGACAAACAAGAAGCACCGGCCTGGCTGGGGCTGGTTTCTGCAGGCGTACCATGTCCTGTCCAGGGCCATGCGCAAGAGGCTCCAGCGCCTGTACATTGTGCACGAGAAAGCTTGGGTCCGGATACTGACCGAGATATTCTCTACCATTGTCAGCCCCAAGTTCAGGAGAAAGATCTATCATTGTGCGTATTCACAACCCCGCAGCGCGGAGCAATGCTGACTCCTTCTAGTATCCAACCTCACGCAACTTGCCCGCGAAATCCAAATCGAGAACCTGCTTATCCCTCCTTCGACCTATCTTGCCGACCGTCGCGTGTGCGAACACATCTCCGCTTTCAATGGCAGCGGGAAACGAGCATTCGGCGCCCGCGCCCCTTTTCCCACAGGCAGTAATGGCAAGACACGCTTTCCACGCGTGCTGCGAGAGACGACCAGCTTCGTGCTCATGGAGCAGAACATTACCTCGGAAGGCTTGTTCCGCGTACCACCACACTCAAGGCTGCGCGATGCATTGAAGGAAGCATACGACAGGGGCCAGAAATACATCATCTGGAAGGACAACGAGGTGACACTGCCTGTACCACCCTACCCACACGCCCAACATCAAGACGAGATACTAGCTGAGGTGGCCCCAACCGACGCATACTCGGTCTTCATGGCAGCAGCTCTGATCAAAGCATGGTATGCATCTCTGCGCCAGCCTATCTTCCCAACCGACTCATATCGGGACCTGAAGCGACTCTATGGCGACAGCCAGGAGATTCTTGAACTCGACAAACTGACCGACCTGTTCTCGCCAACTTCGGAGTGGTCCCTGCTACCTGGCATATCCCGCGAGATCCTGTGCAGGCATCTTCTGCCTCTCATGAGTGCCATAGCCGCACGACAAGAAGAAAATAAGATGACTGCCGAAAATCTCGCTGTTTGCTTTGCACCTGGATTACTGTGTGGACCTGATCAGCTTGAAGACGCCAAAATGTCCTCGATAATAAGAAGGATCTTCACCCAGGCAGTCGACATGTGGACCGAGGGGCTTCGAGAAGCATGCGGGCAGAAGGAGGAGGCTTTCTACAATGAGCTCGAGCTACCCAAAGACGAGAACGACTGGGAGGACCCTGCGGATGCGAAGCGTGATTCTGCAGATAGCAAAGGCTCATTGGAAGATCAGATGAGCGGTATAACGCTACTCGATAATGAGAAGATGCCTACCTACCACGAACCACAGGAAACCCAAGGCGAGGCGCTACCGCCTCCTCTGCCTCCACGCTCACGCGCACCGTCGGCCAAATCCTCTGCCGATTCTGTTCAGCGAAAACCTGCACCGCCCCTTTCAGTACCACCTCGCTACTCTACTGTCATATCTGACGCGCCTGAAGACGTCGCCGAGTCACCCATAACTTACGCTGCCACCACTGATGGTTTCGCCCCACCCCGAAATGACGACAACCGTATCGGCCAACCCCCTAATGTACCACCGCGATGGAGTGCACAAACGGATGAGAAGAAGTCTGGTACGAGCAATCCAGTTCCAGTCCTTCCTATGTCAGCATCTACTCGCGCACAAGAAGATGCGCCATTTTCTCACGTTTCTTCTACTACTACTGCTACTCCTCCTACTGTTGCGCCTAGACTCAACATTCCTAAGAGGAAAACCCTGACTGCGATGCAGATTGACAATGTCTCCAAGGCCGTCGTCGCACAGGATGAAGCTCACAAACACCCCATGGGCGGTATGGCGCTTCCAGGTCTTACAGGTAATTACTACAGCAACAACTCTATTGCGAAGAGAGGTCCATCCTCAACATACGCATCGAGCGAGGGCGTGAGTTCGCCTCAGTTGACCTCTCCCCAAAGCGCAGTCTCGGCACCAGCATCAGAACCTGCCTTTCGCCGTCCAAGCATTCCATTCTCCGCAACATCATCAACAACAAGCCGTAGCCCCAGCATCAACTCACTCGCCCGACCCGTATACCCGGTGACGCCTCAAGTTCCCATCATCAATGCACCCACCAAAGCATCCACGCTCCCCATTCCTGCTGCTGCGCCCCGTCTGCGTACCCCGAGTCCAAGCCTCATGCAGCGCATGCCCAGCTTCGAGAACTTCGCCAAAGATCAACCAAAGAAGGATGACGCGGACGCTGAGATGGGGGTTGCAAGAGGACGAACATTGAAGCCAAAGAAAATGAACCTCAAAAAGCAGTCTGTCGAGGACCTGAGGCGCTTGTATGAAGAACGTGCTGGGACTGCTAGTGTGCTTGTCCAGACTGCAAAGCAAAAGGGTGTTTGAGTGCGTTGCTGGTTTTCAGGGTGAGGTGCTGTGTTGAGTCGATGTCGCCGGCGTGCTGCATACTTTGCCGTTAAATGGGCCTGTGTATTTTCCCCCGGCTTTTCCTTCATTTAGATCTATACCCTCTCATATCTCAGCATTTCAACTATATTACCTACACATGTCTCTATGTAGCTGCAATGTGTTTAATACAAACATTCATGTTCTTGTACCTGCCATTACATTCTGTCTAATTGATTCATGCGCGCAGAAAAAAGAAAGAGGCACATGGAATGGACCTTGGATACACGGAACACATGACGTTTGCCTAGTATTGCTAGTTTCTACCTTGCACATCCGTACGAGCTCTCAGTCCACCGACCATGAACGCCTTCATTGAGAAAATACACTCGTCGTTCAGTACCTGTGCGCCTTAGCCCCGCTAAATGATGCCGCTATGCAACGCCACTCGAAATCCATCAAGCCTCGAATGTATGAGCTTCTTCCGATAAAGCTCACCGAGCCAACTGCTGCATCAAATGAAAAATGCTCCCATCCTCGATTTTGAAACCATCCATCTGTCAACTCATCGGTCCTTGGTTTCCGTTCGTGTTCTGCCACCATCCCGGGTCGTACTCTTCTTGCGTATGGTGGTGCCCCTCATGTGTCGTTTGTGGGTAGCTCACATGTTCTGTCGGCTGCGCGTAGCTCCCTCGGTGCGCATACCCAGTGTCTGCCTGGCTATGCGGGTTGCCGTACACACTGCCTCCCATATTGTGATTGAAGCCGTTGATATGGCTCGATCGCCAGTCCTCGCTGATCTTGAAACCATCCCGACCAAGACGATCGCCTACGTCTGTGTTGTGGAGAACACTCTCCAGGCCCATCGGACTTATTTGCTGATAGGTGTGACGTGGCAGAATCGGTCCTGGTACTCCAGGAATAGGGTTCCAAAACATGGATTCTGCCGTATCGGTAGATGGAGATGTCATCGCCGTGGACATGTTGGGTGCGGACGACATGGGCTGCGAGTACTGATATGTCGGTAAAGGCATTCCTGTGTTGTAATTATGATGGGTGGGTGTGTGCCCTACAACAGGTGATGGTTGGTGTTGGCTCGATACCACACTACTCGGCCTCGAATTGGCGGGATGTGTAGCCAATTGCAACCCTGGTTGAGGAGCAAACATCGACAGGCTCTCCCTCCTCTGAGTAATAGGTGGATGGAGACGGCCAGGTCCTATCCGATTGCCGGTAATAGTTGTTGTATTGGGAGGTATCATAAGAGGATCTGTCGGAGGACTGATAGTACCTTGGGGCTTGTTGGGGTCACTTGTCGGTATCAACGAGGAGTTGCCTAATTCTTCAGGAAAGGGCAACTTCCACGTCTTCGCAAGGGTGTATATGACGCGGAAACTCCTCGCCCCGAAATAGTGACATTCGTGAAGATCGTCTAGGCCCTGCATGCCTTCGATGAGGTTTTGGCGAGAAATGCTGTTATCCTTTGAATATAGCAAGTGCACAACACAGACAGTGAGTAATACGTGTGGTATGAGCAGGTGAGCTTGACGAAAGTCGTAGAACTGCCGGTAGATCCGGACAAGTTCAGACACTTTGTTGGCCGCATCTACGCAGATGTCGCGGGGGCGTATATCGGAATGAATAAGATCGACTTTGAGCAGAGGCCGGAAAAGGTGCACGATGATGGTCCAATAAAGCATGCTACGTGTAGTGTCAGTTCGGTTCGCAAAGTAAGCATGGATGTTCAGACATACTGTAGTACCAAGATGTGTGGCTCGGGTTCCTTCTTTCCTTCCAGGCTTATCAAAGCTGGCAGTTTTCTATACCAGGCTTGGTATTTATGATAAAAATCAAGCAATTTACTGCTCGTAAGTCGCTCTTTTGGCGCAAAGAACATGTGGTTGTTGTCATTGACGAGCTCCACGAGCGATGTGAATTCCTGGAGGAACATGCGAATGGTTACGACTCCGCCTCCTGCGATTTGTGAGGGGGCGGGATAAGCCTCAGGAAGGTCAGACGTCTCTTCCAGCATAGGCTTTTCGAGAGTAATGGCAGCTCGAGGGAGCTGAGATATGCGGCCAGTAACGATCGTCCAGATTCTGCGTCGAGTTAGCCCAGTCGGGGTAAAAGTAACCAAGATAACTCACGTATCCACAGTGAAGCAGCCCCAGAATGTGACCTTTCTCACTTCGATCTCACTTGGTGTCAAGCCCAGCGCAGAATTGGCGCCATAGTTCAAGTGCAAACCAAGCTCAACACACATACGAAGACACCTTCCCATGTAAGAAAAGCCTGAACTTTCTCTCCCTGTACTCGGCTCACGCATCGACATAATGCAGAGCGCCTGAACAGTCGTCAGGCTCGGGGTTTCATCTTCGAACAGAAGTCGCCTGGCCTCGGCAAAGAAGTGATCGCCTGCAGTACGGAAGTTGTCAGGATCCGTGCGACCTGCAGGGTCTTCTGTGAGATGACATGCATATGCGCATATAGCATTGACCAGTAGAGAGCAGCAGTACTTGTCGCGTCCCGCTCTGAAGTCCTTGTAAAAGCACTCTCGGCTGAAGAGCACGTAGAAGGGATGACTCCAGGTGAAATAGAGGTCAAGCAGCGTCTCAACAAAAGCCAGGTCATCGGTTACGTTGGTCCATGTTGACCCTTGACGCTCTGGCTTCACGCTGTTGGTACGCAGCCGCCCGCCACCGAAATTCTCATCTTCGGGTACCAGGCCTAGGCTTGCAGAATGTCCAAAGTGTCTGCTCTGGCCGGTGGATGTAACAGATGGCTTCCCAAGCAGCACACTAAGATCTGACTCGAGGCTCTGAACGTCGACGGGCTCGCTCTGCGTCAGCGTCACGTTCTTGCGCCATGTTTCAGCTAGGGAGGTGATGTCGAGGCTGGGGTCTCTTCGAATATGATTGAGAAATTCTTGGACATGCTCCTCAGGTAGACGTCTCAGCGAATTGACAATAAATTCGGCGCTCGAGGTATTCTCAGGGCTGGAGGTGGCGACAAGGGAGGCGTCGCGCTTGATCCCAGTATTGTTTGCGATCGTCGGAGTAGCCTTAGTGCGACGACTCTCGCTCTCAGCATCGTAATGACATTCAGTCTTGTAGACGGCAGTGCAAGTCGCGCACACGGGTGTACCACCGTCACACTGTAGATGAGGTGTCAGCAGGAGGGCACTTGGCGAAGGACCGGGAAAGTTGCCCGGAGAATGGCCCAAACAAGACTTGCGGATAATCCTCGCTGGTGTCGAGCCTTCCGCGGAGGCGAATCTCTAGCATCGGGCCAGATGTAGGAGCTCAATGTGGAATTGGATCATGCAGTGGGAAGATTGAAGCTTACTTTGGACTTGCGTTTCCGGCAGGGCACACAGGCCGACTGGACACAGCGCCGCTTACTGGCTTTTGTGTCCTGCGCCTGTGAGTTATCTTGGTCGTCTCTGTTGTTGGAAGAGGTGGCAGTAGCGGCGCGGGCCATGGTTGATCACGAGGGGAATGAAGAGGCTCCGAGGACGAGTTAGTTATTCCATTCTCTGGGCCGGGTGGGAAAGTAATATGATTAGCCACCAATGTCGAGGGAGAAGAACAGCGGGCTCGGATTAGGTAGCTGTGACGTTGGCGCCCGTCGCGACGTTCAACGTGCCTGCCTTAGTTTGCGTTCGGCAAGATCAAAGCCCATGGATGATTTTCGGTAGGGTGGCAAACGCAGAGGCGGCATCCAAAAGGATCGATGCGCGACCACGACGAAGAGGCTCGATTGGCCTGGTATCGGATCTAGATTGGGAGTTAAACGCCTACTGCAGTAGCCGATGGGCTGTAACAGATGTATAGGTCGCGTCCGACAGGCTGTGCCGCACGTGGGAATTCGAATCGAGGTCCCGGAGACATGGGTCAGCTGACATGTCCGGACGCGAGGGGCCTTTGCGGAGATAGAAGCGAACTTGGGACGACTCCATCGGTGGAGCCTGTTTTCGGGTACTGCAGCATCTGCTTGCGACAGGACAGAGTTTTTTGGAGCACCACCAGCATCAACGACTAGCTTCGGCATGGCGCACCGAGCTGGACGAATTTGCCATGGCTATCTTCACACGGATGATGCAAGGCGGCACACGTGCTTGTGCGCGATCTCGATGTCGGTCAGACAAGGGAGCGACACTGACAAGAGCTGCTTGTAGGCAAGAGGATAGACTGGAGGAAGAGGGGTTCGCGGAGCGTGTCCTATGTCATGTTGGCTCGCGGCTGCAAGCGAAGGGATCTCCAACAGCCAGGGTTCTTGCTTTTGGTGGAGGGGAAGGCCCGATAGCATCCGCTGCCAATGCATCCTCCTGGTCACCTCTTCTTACAGTGTGGCGACTCTGCCGGCACCCACACTGGCTTCCGCGAGGCTGGAAGTCCTTGCCGGTGAACATCGGCCTCTCAATGGGTAAAGACACCAGGTGGCGGTGCCTATTACCACTCTATCGGAACGTCTCGACTAGTCTACAGCTGCAAGCCTTATCCTACGTTTTACCGGTAAGATGCACGTCACGAAGATGGAGATTTGGTTCTACTCTTTTGCCCATTCGGCTCGCATGTGAACTATTCGTCTCGCCGACGGTTCTGTCAGCTCGGCCGAGGGTGGTAGACAAGTTTGTATGATCATGGGTAGCATCTGAACTGGTTCTCGCTGCTGAACTTGCTGTATTCCGACTCGGAATGACTTTGAGCCTTTGAGCCTTTGAGCCCATCTGTGGACCCTGATCCTGTAGAGTCGTGGCACTTTTATCTATACATCAAGTCTAATAACTTTCATCCATCTCGGCGCAAAAACATCGTACACGTGCAGCTGGCGCCTTCACTCCCGTTATACCCGACTTACATCATCCGGCCTATCAAGCGCCATTGACGGGTTGAACACCCTTTAGCGGTGGAAGCAAGCTCCTCGCGCCTTGTCTCGCCTGCTGGGCTAGTACAGCATCCATGATGACCAATGCAGCCATCATCTCGACAATGGGCACTGCACGAGGCACTACACAAGGATCGTGCCTGCCCTTGGCCTCCAACACTCCTTCTTCCTGGTCGTATGTGACTGTAGACTGCGCCTGTCCAATTGTCGCTGCCGGCTTAAAAGCTACGTTGAAGTAGATGGGCGCGCCGTTGGTGATACCACCCTGGATACCGCCCGAGTTGTTGGTCTTGGTGGTGAGCTTGGGTTTTGAGCGGTACTTGCTTGCATCGGGGTTTTCGCCTGCCGGGACAGCAGGAGCTTTGACGAACGCGTCATTGTGAATTGAGCCCGGTAGTTGTGCGCCTCCGAAGCCGGATCCGATTTCAAACCCCTTGGTTGCGGGAATCGACAGCATAGCGTGTCCCAGCTTGGCCTCCAGCTTGTCAAAGCATGGCTCTCCCAAGCCTGTCGGGCAACCTCTTATTACGCAAGTCACGGTGCCACCTATGCTGTCTTGTGCGTCGCGGTACTTGGCGATCAAGTCTTCCATGCGTTTGGTGACATCGTCGCTCGGACACCTGACGGGCAGGTACTCGTCTACCTTGTTGCGTGTAATCGAGTCGATTAGCTTGAGGTACTCTGGGTTCGTGGATGCGGTGGGGTGTTCGGGTGTGGGAGGGAAGAGGAACTCGTTTCCGATGGAGTTGGTGAATGCGATGATCTCGATACCGTAGGCTTCGCGCAGGTACTTCTCCGCTATCGCACCGGCTGCTACTCGTCCTGGGCACCATTAGCATTTGTACGGTGGTTGTGCCGGAATCCGCTCACCAATGGTCTCTCGTGCGCTACTTCGTCCACCACCTGAGCTAGCCTTCACACCGTACTTCTCCAGGTATGTCCAGTCGGCGTGGCTCGGTCTTGGGTACATGTCCATCGTCTTGTTGCCGTAGTCTTGCTTGCGCTGGTTCTCGTTCATGACCCTGACGCCAATCGGGGTGCCCAGTGTGATGCCGAACTCTGTGCCAGACTGGATCTCTACGCGGTCTTTCTCGTCGCGGGGGGTTGTGATGGCGGACTGGCCCGGTCGGCGGCGCGTCATCTGGGGTTGGATGTCATCCTCAGTAAGGGCCATGCCCGGCGGGCAACCGTCGATAATGGCGCCGACGGAAAGACAATGGGATTCGCCATAGCTATCGCAGGTCAGTAGACGTCGAGCAGCTATACGGCGCGTATGCATACGTGGTGACCCTGAAGTGCGTGCCAAAGGTAGACATTGTGGTTGTGGTGTTGGCGAGATTGTGGGGATTCGGCTCCCTTGTGAACGGCGACTAGTCAATGAGATGCGTACTCGGTGTATCCAAACGTCTGTGTATGTGTCCAAAGAGCGCCGATTTAATTATTGTGTCGTTGCAGGTCCAGACGCGTGCGCTAGAATAATCAACGTCAGAGTCACTCTAGGAGTTTTATTTATTTAGCGGGGCGCGGAGTACAGCCGTCTGGGAACCCGAGATCGGCCACCGATGGTAAGGCTGGTATGAACCAAACGACGGTACCCTCCCATCGGAGCGTCAACGCAATGTCGCACATTCTTCAAAGTTCACATTGCGGTGCGAGGAAAGTCATTCGTTCAGCGATTGATGGGGTTGCCAATGTGCAGACACCGAAATATCCCCACAGGCAATGCGAACGAGCATGGCTAGATCCCACTCCGCATGTGTACTTGAGGCATCTCAACTGCGTGATCAGCCTCAGAAGAAACATGGAACAAATGGCAAGTAAGTGGGCTGTCTTCGCTCTCGGGATGGTGACTGGAGTATGTTGCCATGAGGATGTGCTTGCAGGGTCAACGTTGTCGCCCAGACAGACGACCCCACACCACATGACATGCGCTGTTCTTGCGCTGTACAAAGCGTCCGGTCAAGGAAAGACTGGCGACCACATGTGCGTGGGCGAGTGGGCCGAACAACTCGAGACGATGCCACGCGCGCGGGCGACTGCGCCTGGAAACGGGTTCCATGGTTGAGGGCGCAGATGGCAGGAGTGGCAGGAGCGGCAGTCGCATCATCTGAGTATCAAGTAAGATGAAGGGGCGCCTAGCCTACAGTATAGTCGACGCCGACGAACATGGAGAACAGAGTTTGGTCGTGTCTGAGGGATGGACGGAGAGTGGGTGGACTGGCAGGCACGAAGATCATCCGGGATTACTAGCGCGGACCCTGCCGTGACTTCTCAAGAAGTTTTGCTTGCAGCCAGCAACACGACGCCCTAAACACCCCTCTTTCCTCCATTACATCCCCCACCAAACCGCCCAACATGACTGAGTACGTCAAGGTCGAGAAGATCATCCCCAAGTTCCCGCCGCCGGCGTTCAGCGACATCGCCAAGGCCTCCAACGACGTATGTTTTGGCTCCCCGCGACGAGCTTCCCCATGGCGCCATTGCTAACGGAGCCGCCCTCCAGCTCATCAACAAGGACTTCTACCACACTGCCGCAGGTCCGCGACTCCAATTGATCCGCCTGCCCTCCCACTGACGCGCCCGCAGCTGCCCTTGAGGTCAAGCTCAAGGCCCCCAACGGTGTCAACTTCACCGCCAAGGGAACCTCTGCCCACGATGGCCCCGTCACTTCCTCGGTAAGCCCGCCATTGTACGCGGAAAACCGCCATGGCTAACGCGTCCACCAGCTCGAGGGCAAGAAGTCGCTTTCCAACGGTACGACAAACGATTCCTTTCTCCCCCGCTCCACGAGCCTCTCTGTACCCCTTCATACGTCTTCCAACTTTCAATCTTATATATTCCACGTGAAGCAGCCTCCCGGCAAGGGGGGCTTTTCCGTGGCGGGCTACGGAATCAACCTACTGACAACGGACGACGCAGGCATCAGCATCACCCAGTCATGGAACACTGCCAACATGCTGGCCACCAAGGTCGAGCTCAACGACACCTTTGCCAGCGGCTTGAAGACTGAGATTCTCTCCAACTTCAACCCCGCTGCCGGCAACAAGGGCCAGAAGGTCAACCTTCACTTCAAGCAGCCTGCCTTCCACGGCCGCGCTTTCGTCGACTACTCGGCTGCTGGCGCCATTGGCACCACCGCTGATGCTGTCGTTAGCCACGAGGGCATGGTCGTTGGTGGTGAAGTCGGTTACGATGTGCAGAAGGCTGCCATCACCAAGTACTCCGCCGCTGTCGGATACACCACCCCTCTCTACAACGCTGCCGTGACTGCCACCAACTCCCTGAGCGTTTTCACCGCCTCGTACTACCAGCGCGTCAACCCCGCTGTCGAGGCCGGTGCCCGCGCTGTCTGGGACTCAAAGTCCGGCAACAACGTCGGTCTTGAGCTCGCTGCCAAGTACAAGCTTGACCCTGCGTCTTTCGCTAAGGTATGACGGTCCCTGACATGCACGAGGGCGTCTGTACTAATCCCATCCAGGCCAAGATCAACAACCTCGGCATTGCTTCCCTCGCCTACAACACCAAGGTCAACAGCGGTCTGACCTTCGGTATTGGTGGCTCTTTCGATACCCAGAAGCTGAACGAGGCCGGCCACAAGCTCGGCACCAGCTTCACCTTCGAGGGTTAAGCACCTCGAAAAGAGACATATTTGTGGAAAAGAGATGAAGGAGCTGGCTTTTAGATTCTTTTGGTTCTCGCGAAGCAGTATCATATCAATCTAGTGCTGATGAGCGAACGGAGCATACCCCTTGGGTATGTGCGACAGTTCGTCTCAATACAATTTACTGTAACTCTGGACCCCGATCTATATGCTCGTAGTGATGATGTGTACTTACTGAATTTGTACCCTAGTAAAGACATGGAGCGTGCTGGCATTAGTTCATTCAAGGAAGAGGAAGGCAAGTGAACGCTGATCGATCGGGTATGGTATGTTTTTTACTTCTTGTTGTTTCCGGTATATGCAGTGCCCAGTCAGGGTCATGAAACCGTTGCTTCATGAGCGCGGAACACATAGCTTCGTTCTACTTATTGTCACATGTTACTATGAAATTGCAGACGCTTCATTGACGTGTAATTGGAGCTTAGTAGTCGTCACCGCGACTAAGAATCTCCTTGCAGTTGGGGCGAAGCACGAATGTCTGTCTTGCGTTAGCACACATCTTTATAGTGTCGACGGATCAGTGGCTACTTACGTGTTCACTCTGTGCTGTATAACTGCCCTTGATATCGCAAAGCGGGGGGTAGGCCTCGACAATACCCGCGCTAACCAGGTTGTTCAAGCCCAAGAGGTATTTGTCGTGGCCCATGCGATCGAGATACCGCCTGCAGAAAGGCAGAGTACCGAAGTTCTTGGTAATGGAGTTGAGGAGTGTCTTTGCTGACGAGACGCGGAGAGCGACTTTGGGTGCGTCCGCCTTTTTGGCGTAGTGAGATGTCTCCATCTGTGGTAATTGTTAGATCACGAGCAGGCTCAAGTACGCGAATGACTTACATCATCCCGAACGTATCCCTTTCCTGTGCTGCCGAATGTTTCGATAGCAAATGTCTCTCCTTCTTCCATCTTTGTTTGATCGCCGCCTTTGACGATCGGTACAGTCTTGCCGCCGTGGATGGTGTAGTGTCCGATGGAGTGTCCGTTCAGATTCCTTATGCACTTGACGGGCAGCATCTGTCCCTTGATTTCCACCTCGTAGCTCTCCATGACTTCCTGAATAGCAGCGCCAATATCGCTCATGCGGACGTCGATACCGGCCTCCTTGATACCGGCGTTTGTCGCAGCCTTGCACGCGTTTATGAGATTGTCGTATACGGGGTCGAAGGTCAGGGTGAACGCGCTGTCCACAATACGTCCGTTGATGTGTACGCCGAAATCGACCTTCATGACATCTTCGTAGTTGATGACCATTTTGTTGCCCGCATTGGGGGTGTAATGCGCTGCACAGTGGTTTATGCTCAGACCAGTCGGGAACCCCATGCCCGCTATTTGCGCGTCACCATCTTCCAAACCCTGGTGTCCTGTCAAGGCGCGAACCGAGTCCTCGATACCCTCTGCAATCTCGGTAAGCGACATGCCCGGCTTGATCCAGTTCTGAGCCCATTGTCGAACTTGGCGGTGGATCTCTGAGCCTTTGCGGTATTCGGTGAGGAAGTCATTGTTCATGCGGTCGAGGTGGCGCTTCTCTTCATTGGTGGTCCGGTAGGCGTTCTCGTTGACGTATTCTTGAATTTCGCCCTCGGGGTACGAATCGTTGGGGAACAGCTCATCGATGCGAACTCGTGGCGGTGACGTCTGCACCTTGGGCCCTCCTGCGCCGGCTGCTGCGCCAGCCTTCTTCTTCTTTCTGGGCTTCCTCTTCTTCTTCTTTTTCGCAGCGCCTTCGCCGGCTTCTGGTGCTCCATCCTCGGCCTCGTTGTCATCGTCTGAGTCTTCGTGATCCGCATCGCCTGTGGGCTTTTCGCCGTTCTCCGTTGTACCATTTGCTGGTTTGCCGTTGGTGTCGTCCACTGTACGCTGTTAGGCGATGTAACGCGAGAGGTAGCGCTTCCATACACTTCATGTTGGCGACTTCGTCCGCTACCTTGGCCGCCATGTTGGCCGTGTCGAGAATGTAGTGGTGCTTGTCTCTTAGACAATCTCGAAATTTACGAGCGTCTCGAAACGCCCCGCTAACTGACGCCGGTGGAGCGTCGCCCACTGACTGGGTTCTGCAGCTAGGCCATGCTTGTCTTAGCCTCGGGAGCTTGGCGATGACGTCCTCCATGCGCGCCGAACATTCACCCAGACTCATGTTTCTGCATGGGCACCCTCACCTTCGGATACTGGTAATGGGCAATGCCACCCCGCCCATCTAGCCTACTGCGAACAATCGCTCAAACGTCGACTTCTCGTCTGTCGCGCATATCCTCGCCATACATCTGTCACTCATGTCTCCGTCGCACGGGTCCTGCTCTTCCGCGACGCATACAAGTCTCGCATTTCCATGCTACGGCCCCACGATACGCGGACGCCCTAGTCAATCATTACGAGACGCTACACCTCACTTCGACGGCGACTGCTTCTGAGATCAAGCGCCAGTTCTATACGCTCTCGAAGAAAAACCACCCGGACCATAACCGCAACGACCCCGAAGCCTCCACACGTTTTGTCGCAATAAGCGAAGCATACCACGTTCTCTCTGTACCAGAGAAGCGTGCGCAATACGATGCGCAACTAGAGCACTCGCAAAGACAGTCGCGCTGGGCAACGAGCGGGAGTGAATATCCGCAAGGGAGTTACAGTTCCGCTGCATATGGCTCAAGGCCGGCCAGCGGGCTGAACAAGAAGCGAAGTACCTTCCGAGGGCCACCGCCCTCGTTCTATAAGGCCGGCGGCTATGGACGTCACGGCGCGAAGCGAGCCGAATACGCATATTCCAACGCACGGGAAGGTGGGGAGGCATCCAATCATGCTGGTCAAGAATCCTACGGCGAATGGGGTGGATTTGGCCCTGGTCAGCAGAAACAAGGGAATCAAGTTCCACACTTTGACAACGTCAGGCACAAGGAAACGCAGGACAACGTGAACGAGCATATTTGGGCTAGGCGGAAAAAGCTGCGTAGGAACATCAAGGTAGAGGAAGAGTGGGAAAAGGGCAACATGATTGTCAACTTTCTCGCGGTTTCTGCTGTTATCGCCATGATCGGGATTACGGCCAAGTTTTTCGAGAGCCGGCACGAGTCGCATCCACGTAAAACTAAAGAGAGCGCTTGAGCTAGTGGTGTAATCGCTATCTATCCCGGCGAAGAAATCAGTATGAAGAATAATCATATTCGCAGAGAATTTCGAGGCCAACGTGAACGCTACATTCATTGATCTACCGTTTGTACTGTAATGTAGGCTGTGAAAGAGACACGTCTAGTTCCGACATTGTATGAGGTGCCGCCGCTTGATCTACTAGCGACCTGCACATCTCCTCATATTCTTCCCGATTGCGTTCCGATTCGCTTGGGCATTCCCATCCGTCTTCAAATCTATTGCAATTCTCGAGGCGATTTAGGGCAGGCCTCAGAAGGTTCCATAACAAGTATGGCACCGCACGCGTCATCATGCAAGCTGGCTCCTGCTTCGCGCCATGAATATACATAGTCCAATCCATGCTCGCTTCTGGTGAATGCTTACGGAATACGCAACCGCTCTCGAGCTCGGTCGGTAGTCGCAGTAGCCCCTGATGATGTAGTCGACTGAAGTAGGTCCATATCGGCTGGAGGAAGAACATGTGTACCCACCAGCGTGGTACAATAATGCGCGTATCATAATCGCTGCGACCAGATGTTGCATCCAACTGGTAGTAATACGTAGTAATCTTGCCCGGATAGTCGATAGTCCAGATGTTGCCGCCGAAGGTATAACGCTCCCAAGCATTCCCTAGTTCGGGATCGGTGTCAGCCAACTGATAAAGAGGGTCGCCATGGGTAGTCGTGGGTCTACAAATATGTTAGTGGCAACTCGCAATGAACATGTTCAAAGATCGACTTACGAGGATGAATTCTCGATGCTGCTGCGATGATACCAGACGACATGGGCAAGTTCGTGGCAA
Organism: Alternaria infectoria; assembly: GCF_024043175.1. Taxonomy (NCBI): domain Eukaryota; kingdom Fungi; phylum Ascomycota; class Dothideomycetes; order Pleosporales; family Pleosporaceae; genus Alternaria; species Alternaria infectoria. The sequence continues at coordinate 1,169,427 of NW_026250691.1, forward strand.
AGAGCGATAGCGATTCTCAGGAAGATCGCCTCTTGATCGTATAGAGACCCATGATTGATAACGTGACGGAGTGCGTAGAGGTGATGAGTATGGAGCTGGATCCGTGGACAGTATACAATCTCGGAAACACTCGCGCCTTCGCCGAAATATGTCATGGCATCGAATTGGAACCCGTCCTCGTCAAGTTCATCAAACTCGAGCCTTAGATATCTCGGCAGGGTGATGTCAAGCGTTTCAGTCGTCATCAGGTGAGCTGTTTGAGTTGCCTCATATACCGATGGAGCAAGATAATACCTTCGCTTCTCCTTAAGATACTTGAGTTCCCCATGAAGGACATGGTTGTGGAAACACAGGGAGGATGCTTGCCTAGTAAGCTGCGTAGCAATTTTCAGAGCAGGTGATAGCTGCAGGTAGGTCTCGCAGCTTAAGTTCACCCACTGCGCTTGCTGGAATAACGGATGTATGTCTTCGCAAGTAGCATTTGTGGGCGTTATGCTGTTGAGAAATGCCAGTGCCGGCCGATGGCGAGCAATATCAAGACTTGTAGAAACATCGGGAAGTGACCGGAGGTATCCATAAGGGTCCGGAGTGGGTCGAGTTTCATCGGGCAAATCCAAAGCGCGCATGCAGCAGTGCGACATGGTTGAATAAATATGAATGGTATCCTTCTCGACAACGGATGTCTTGGACAGATAATATAAGAAGGGACAAATCGGGAATTTGGCTATCAGAAGGGGCTACCAGGGTTCGCGACACTCTACCCATGGACCTGCACTGAACGTCGTGACTTGCAGCCAACCATCTATTCAGATGCTAGTCCACCACAATCTTGTCCTTCCATCAACTAGTCTTCTTCGTTATGCGATAACTGCATGCGTCAGCTGTGGCTCATCACATAGTTTCTACACTTACAGGAACAGCTTTTCCCTCGAGTACACCTCCTTATCAGGATCATCGTCCACCTCCTGCACGTGGAACATCTTTCGCGCCGTCTTCATGAACGTCAGATCTGCCCGTCTCCTCCTCTTGAAGCAGAAATAGCACACAGTCTTGTCGCCGATCAAGTCTTGTAGGGTCTTTTGCAGCAACGGAAAAGCAGGCTCGAAATATACACAATCCGCTGCCAGGATGATGTCCGGGTGTGCTGGTAGCTGTGATGGCGTCGGCTCTCCCCAGTCGTATATTGAAGCGCTGACACGAGACTGCAGAGCGTTCAGCGTGATGTTGCGCTTCATGAGTTCGAACATCGGCTCTTGATCCGTGATATGTAATGTGGTGTCGACTTTGCATCCTATCGCGACCGCCAACCCGACGAGCCCGCCTCCAGCACCAAGCTCGACTATCTCTTTACCTGCGACATCCTCTCGATGTTTCCGCAGCATGTATTTGCTCAGTACCATACCGGCCGGCCATAGTTGACCGCCGCAGCCGTTCTTCAGGTCCTCATGTAGTTTGAGTGGGGGTGACAGTAGGCCGTCAAAATCTATCTCGGAAGCGCCCGCAGGTTTGATAGGCGCAGGGGGAACGAGGTCCTGACTGACACCGAAAAAATCGTTCTCTTCGCTATCCGACATTTTTGGCGCGCTGATCAGGAACCGTGGTCACAGTTCGTGAACATTGGATGTGCCTCTGCGTAGGCTCAAAACGGCATTAGCGTTACCGAATGTGGGAAAGCGCCGCCCCCGGTCTGCGATCGAGGCCTTTGTGACACTTCATCGACATCTGGTGCCGGCACTCCATCGAATTGTTAAATTACCATGTTCGCGTATGAAGCGCCGCAAAAGCATATCACAAAGTCACGAGCAGCAGAAAGTAGTGCTAAACATGGCTTCGGCTAATGCACCTTTCACCCGGCCTTCCTGTTAACGACCATGGGGAGCCTTCCTTATCTTATCGTCGCGCAGCGATCGACACGATCTCCTAGTTAAGCCAATGGCGTCTGCACATACTGCCTATCAAGCGCCTCAATGCTGGGCACTTGGGAAGGGAAAGAAAGCGGACTCCGGGAACAGGATACGCTCAGCCGAGGTGGCTTGCTTGTACCTGCTGCAGCTTCAACCCTTGCCCACGTCTTCCCCGCTGTATAGCCTCGTACTCACTACCTGCATCTCTATATACACTGTTATAGCAGGATTATTGACCTTGACACCGAACTTCTACTAAGAACCTCCACCATGGGCTTGCCTACCGAGGTCCTACAGGCCTGGGAAGCTTGCGACCGGACTGATACACTCTTCGTGCTTGTCTGTTCGGTCTTCTGTATGTATACCTTTCACAACTATTCACTACATTGACTAACCTTGTCGAGGCTGGGGTATCATTCCAGCTGTAGGCATAGCGTATTCAGGTTACACTACACGCTCCAATTCTCTAGCAGCAGTTATGCCAGCTATCCTAGCAGTGATCGTCTGCTCGATACAATGGTTCCTCATTGGATACACCTTGACATACGGAGAAGGAGGAGCTATTTTTGGAGATTTCAAGTACGCCTTTCACAGGAATGTGCTAGCAGAGCCTGTTGGTACCATTCCAGCAGTGCTATTCAGCTTCTTTCAATTAGTATTCCAGGCCACAGTTTGTGCCATTGCGGTTGGCGGCGCGTGTGAGAGAGGGAGAATACTGCCGTTGATACCATTCATATTTGTGAGTCCTACCTGTAGAACGACGGCATACCTGTGAGCTTCACTGACAAATGGTAGCTTTGGTCTACATTCATATACAATCCGTTAGCTCATATGGTCTGGGGTGGAGGTTTCCTTATGGACCTAGGCGTTCTAGATTTCGCAGGTGGTACGCCCGTACACATCAATTCCGGAGCAACAGCAACGGCGATTTCCGTATACCTTTCGTACCCTTTGTTCCGCTCGCGCAAGTCCTCGACCCGTACACCAGCGCATCTGGTCATCCACCGGCCGGTCAATTCTCTTTGCCAACTTCTCGCGATGATCAGCATCTGGGGCTCATGGCTCGCCTTTGACGCGGGCACCACTCTGGCGTTCAACTTCAAGTCAGTGATGGCCTTGTGTGTCACGAACCTCTGTGCTGCCAGTGGAGCGCTCACGTGGATGCTCTACACGTATGTCGAAATTGGGCGCTGGAGTCTAGACTCATGTTTCATGGGCGCCATCTCTGGACTCATTATGATCACACCTTCGGCAGGTTTCATTGATCTACCAACAGCCTTCTTTTTCGGGGTGCTCGGTGCACTATTCTGTCGTCAAGCGCTTCGCATAAAGTTTAGCGACTTCGCTCGACGCTGGAGATGGGTTGATCACGGCGACACCTTTGCGACACACTGCCTTGGTGGAATTTTAGCAACGATTTCGACTGGTTGCTTTGCTCGGAAAGAAGTCGCAGGATACGATGGAGTCACAGAAATTGTTGGTGGAGTATTCTTCGATGGGAACGTACGCCAGCTCGGTATTCAGGTTGTGGAGGCTCTCGTCGGATTCTCATGGTCTTTCATCGGAAGCTATGTTATGTACGCGCTCATTGATTGTGTACCGGGCTTCGAAGTGTTGGCTGAAGACAAGTAAGTCGCATTGACGATTGGAAAGATGGCGCTTACACATGTTCAGGGACATCATTGCAGGCCTGGATGCAAGCCAGATGGACGAAGAAACGTTATGGACTGAAACACAGAAGTATTATCCCTATGCCGAGCGCGAAGGCGAGCTGCATCTCGAATGATAGACGGGAAGTCCACAGTCTACAAAGATGTGAACCAGATGTACAGTGGTGCACAGAACAGTCACGGCAAGATGCATCGGTAATAACATTTCAACCACATCAATACTACTATTGCAAAAACAACCAGAAATCACCCGCAAGTCTATTGACGTAGCGCAGGGTCATTGTGTTGACGTTCGTAAGTCGCTCCAAATCCATGTAGCAAACCCGCCCTTCCGTCATACCATACGTCCCCAAGCTTCAAGTACACACGATAAGCACCAATTCGAAACGCTTAGCTGTTTACTCGCGTCTTCGTCCCGCACCCAAGTCTCTTAGCATACTTACGCAAGCACCCACAGACTTTACCAAGCGTCGTTCCTGGAACATGCCGTGGATCCAAACCATCACCTGCGTAATCGCGAAACCTCCCATTGGCCATAGTAATCTCACAATATGGATAAGAAATACTCCGGATGCGCGCGTGCATTCAAAGTGTGCTGAAGCTGGGGTGGAAGCGTTTGCCAAGACATGTCTACGCGTCTTCTTCGGAGGAAGCTAGCGGTTCTTGACCCGCACATACGTAAGGCACGTCAACAGTAGCGCAACCAATCCAGAAGCATGTCAATGAGCTTTGTGGACTAGACTGCAAGTTCTAGGGCCCATCGCCTCTCAAAATCGTTTAGCCTCGCGCTTGGGTACCCACTCTAGACATTACAGCCCTTCCCAGTATAACACAGACAGCCACGTAAGCCTCCAATCAGGAACCACGCAATGGAAATGGACTGGATTTAGCATAGAGAACTGTTTCAGCGGGAACACTGACGTTGACGCTCGGCGTGGAGATGCCGATTGTGTAGATTCAGAGGTTGGGAGAGGTATCGAAAGAACAGACAGGTCATACACAGTTGCCCGACAGTGATAAAATCTGAGAGAGCAAAGATATATGTAGTAGATGCTCATATAGTTAAGGAGAATGTTTCTCAACATTACCACCAACCATACAGTACGTAGTCCAACAACAAGGCCAACCGACACAGATGAAGCTTTCAGCGGCGGGCCTAAGCGTGCATGGGAACCCGCCTGCTTCTAGACAAGCTTCGAATTCATGGTTTCGCCAAGACTGAGGACACTACGAAACAATACAATGTCTTGCGTATGCTTGTGACGACTCGTACAGGTAGAAGAGAAACATGCAGGACAGTGGGCCTAAGGCGTAGAGCAAGGGTAGGGGGACGAGTACCATGCCTCTGTTTCGTTTCCCCTGTCGACATCGCGATCCAGACTTGACATCGAGGCATCCAAACGATAGATATAAAGCTCCTGGTCGAGAGCAGTGCAAGCCTTCACCACCATCACTTCTCTTCGCACCCTCGACCCAACAAGTATCTTCCCATCATGAAGCTCACAGCTCTTCTCAGCGCCGCCCTCCTTGCGCAGAGCTCTCTCGCTCACCCAGGCCAGAGCGCCGCAGAGCATGCCCAGGAAGCTGCTGAGCGAAGAGCCTACCTCGCGAACAACAAGCGGTCTCTTGCCCACTGTGCTGATACACTGAAGGCGCGTGGTAACGATATCGCTATGCACGTCCGCCGCAGTGCCATGGTAGAGAAACTTCGAGCCAAGCGGGCTATCGCTCAAGGTACACTCCCTCTCAGAGTACGCTGATGGCTGGATACTGATATGTCGCACAGATAAACCGTACCTCCGGATCCGCGACCTCGATACTGTGCTCGCCACTGATCACAAGTCAAACATGACTGGCATTACCGCCGATACTGATCCCGCCACCCTCTTTGCAGGAAACAACTCTTGCGTCCTTACACCCGAGGTGACCCAAGGCCCTTACTGGGTCGAGGGCGAACTCGTGCGTGAGGATGTTACCGAAGACCAAGAGGGCATCCCCATGACACTGGATATCCAGATCATCGACGTGAACACGTGCGAGCCTGTTCCTCAGGCTTTCCTCGAGATGTGGCACTGCAACGCTACCGGCGTATACTCTGGTGTTGTAGCGCAGGGCAACGGAGTTGGCGAGGACGACGAGTCCAACTTGCAGAACACGGCGTTGCGTGGCATCCAGCAGAGTGATGAGAATGGCGTCGTTTCGTTCCAAACTGTCTTTCCAGGGCACTACACTGGACGTGCTGTAAGTGCTTACAGGTTTCTATCACCCTTGTTCTGAGTAAACAGGAACTAACTCGAGACAATGTTGTAGACGCACATTCACGTCATGTCTAGACTCAACGCGACTGTAAACGCCAACTCGACCCTCTCAGGCGGCCACATCACACACGTGGGCCAGATGTTCTTCGACCAAGATCTCATCACTCTCGCGGATACAGTGGAACCGTACGCCAGCAATGAACAGGAAGTCACTTCAAATGCCGACGATTCCATTCTTGCGGAGGAAGCTGCGGATGTTGATCCATTTGTGGAGTATGTCATGCTCGGCAACGACATCTCAGAGGGTCTTTTTGGTTGGCTGGCATTTGGCATGGACTCTGCCAGCGCTTACAACATCACCCCAGCGGCGTACTGGACTGACGAAGGTGGCGTCGAGAACGAGAACTCTGGTGGTATGGGTGGTGGCCCGGGTGGTGCTCCTCCCTCCGGCGCTATGCCTTCTGGCACTGCCATGCCTACCGGTGCCATTCCATCGGGAAGTACTAGATAGACCAGAGTAGTTCGAGGAAAGATTGAAGCGTGGAGACACGGTGCTTGCAGGACTAAGTAGGGGGGTTAGCAGTGGTATTTCGAAGGGTGCTAGAGTTTTGAACTGGGGGAAACCAACTTCATCCACTCGTTTGAGGAAGATTCTTTACCTTTATATTGTGTACCACTAGACAAAATCGTCTCACCCCCATTGTGCCCTGAACTCCGGTTTTCCTCGTGTCGATGCTCCGCAGGATGATTGACCGGAAGCTCAGCGGTGAACATTGACAGAAGCGCATGCGCCCCATATGCCTGCATTCCCAATCGCATCATATGAACTTGGACATCTCACTCTTCGAGTGCCTTCAATCCGTCGACCAACGCGCCAAAGCTCTTGACCCTAACATGCTTCTTCGGATCCTCACCACTCCCTGCATCTTTAGCATCATGTACCATGCTCTTCTCTAGCTCGGAATCCAACTGCCTTTGGACCTGTTCGCGATCCAACACCTTTCTGGCCTCGTCGAAGCCTCCGATATCCCTCACGCTCTTGAACCCCATCTCCCTTAGCCTTCCCAGCGCAATACCCGAGCGTCTTCCACTCCGACAATACAGCGTAATTCGATCGTCTTTTCCCACATTTATGCCTTTCGCTGCGTAGATTTCGGGTAGTTGATCGATGACCTGGTATTCAATGTTTACGGTGGGTGCGATGTCGGTGGTAAGGTAGCCGGTCGAGAACTCGGCTGGGGAGCGGACGTCGATCAAAAGGTCTTGGGTGGTCATCGTGGTCATCGGCGTGCGCAGTATGGCGTGGATTGGTATAGACGTGGGGAGAAGAGAGGATATCGGGGCAGTTATGCGACGCGATGGCGGATGGAATGAGGGTGGAGGGGTCGCTGCAATCGCTAGCTTTAACCCCACATGGAAATCCCACCCTGAAGCAGCTGCCATCATGATCTGCCACGATGTATTCTAGCTCTATCACACGACAATCATACACACTGCCTTTTATATTAGATGTCTTTTAATTTTCTTCTTGTATAAGGTGCTGTCACAATGCGAATAGATGGTAGTTGGTTTGAGAATTTCTTTGATTCAGAGAGCTGCAGTCCGGTAGACGGCTCAGTACATGGTTCTATGGGTACGAAAGAACGTATTTTGTCTTCCAGTGCCCATCGTGTAATGCTTTTAACCGCTAATCGCAGCAACACACCGTTTGCTGTAATAGCGACTTCTTTCCTCTTCCTAACGCCAAAGACCTGATTGATACAGGCTCCCAAAAGCCCCAATGGGTATGCAAAAAGTATGAAATGTTGCGCAGATACCTGTGATCTGTCTTTGCAGAGTATGCAGAATACAAATGAGCCCACCCGGAAAAGAAATCGCTGAAGTGGTATAGAACAAACAAAAGGAACTCGGGCATTGGTATCGTAAGTGTCCGTGACATAAAGGACAAGAATAGATGCAGTGTAAACGCAAACATTAGGGTATGTCGGTGATCAGGCGCCATCCAGAGGCGGTCGATGAAGAAAGGCGCAATGAAGCGCAGTACACATGTCTATGAACCCTTGAGGTTCGCGGTCGAGAAATTGAAGTTGAGGAACTCGAACTTGTCTTTCGAATTGGTTCGGCTCTCTGCTGAGAATGTGCTTTGTGCACTGTTGTCGATGGAGGGCGAGCCTCTCGTAGAGTGTTGAGCTTCACGAGGCTCAAGAAGCAGCGATCGGCGGTAGTAGCTTTGCACGTTGGCCTGGTCGCTTGCGTGCATTCGCTGGATTTGGCTCTCCATCCAGTCCTGCATTTCTGGTATGGCAGCCAGTCGGTAAGGAACTTGGAATGATTGGAGCTGGCCGATGATCTTAGCTGTCTTCATGTGTTTGTCGAAGTTGATGACGGAGACGCTGTCAGAACCGGAATCTCCGGGGAGCTGTCGTGTGGTGCCATTGCCGACGTCGATAAACGTAAGATCGGTAAGGTAGATACCGACGAATGGAATGCATGGCGCGACATGGTTTTGCAGACGCTGTCGGAGCACAGCATAGTTACGTCCTACGTCGGTAATTGCCTTCAGTTCATCTAGGCGAGCCTTCGTTTTCGTGGACACAATTTCCCATGTACGTTTGAGACGCATGACCATGGATGAATTGAGCGAGCAGATGATGGCCATCAACGAGTCGTAATTGTTAAGCTCCAGGCATTTTGCCGCAACTTTGACCCACTGCTTGATAACAACAGCACGCTTCTTTGCGTCCTCGAGCTGCAGGATGGTGTCGGCAACTAGGTTTGCCAGGTCGGTCGAAAGCGTCGACATTGCTTTGACGTTGCGAGCCTTCGAATTCTTCTTCTTGGTCCATTCCAGGGCAAGAAGTTCTTCGGGTTGGATGGCACAGAAGAGCCTGGACTCGATAATGGTGAATTGTCTGGCAAGTTCCAAAGGATCGAAGTCCAAGATGCTGCATTGCGTCCTGCCCTCTTTGCTACCTCGCAGAGCGTTGAGTTGGCTCTTAGTCACAATTGGGGACGGCACATTGCTATCCGCAAGAGTGAACGCAGGGTTTGAAGCACCTGTCTGACTGAGCGACGATACCAATCGAGGTACAAGAGCACCAGCCCTTACTTCCGTTACCTTGGAAGTAAGCTCCGCAAGTCTTTTGCCAGCAGCAGGCATAGCAGCCCTAAGCTTTCCGGTGGCGAACGCGAGGATGACGCCTAGAGCAACAGCGTCGCTCTCGCCACACCAATGGCTTTCCAGCCAACCCTTGAAGACATTGTAGACACGAAGACGTACCGGCACACCCACGGTCTGGCTGTTACCGATGTAATCAAAACGGTCGATCAGGCATTGCGCGAGGTCGAGTGGCGTGGTAAAGAGGCGGAACGTCAAATAAAACGCGTTGACGAAGACGACATCTGGGGTAGATTCGAAGGTAGTCAGCTGTTCTACAAGCGCTGGGAGGGAACCACCAGAGATTTGGCCCTCTTTGTTGTAGATCAATTCATGGACATAGGTGGTCTCCAATAAGTGCTCTTCGCCAGCAGCGACATCTTCGCTTGCTAGAGATCGGAGCTCAGAGGAGCTGCCAAAGCTGCTGATCAAGGTTTGACAACTCTCCTTCTTCGTGGGCGAATGATCCGGGGTAGTGGCACGTGTGGACGTGTGAGAGAGAATGCTTGCAGAATCGCCTTGTGCACTGAAGTAGGTGCTGCTCCCATCGTTTACTGAAACGTAGACGCTGTCAGTTTTGGTCGAACCGGCAAAACTTTCCTGTGTCGTGCTCAAGGGACTATCGGCGGAATCAGACGCATGAGGTGGAGCCAGAACCGGAGTAGGCACCGCATTGAGAGGAGGTAATGATGACCGGGACGATCTGAACGACACTGCGGTTGGGCTCTCGACTATTACGGCCTGGGACGAAGGCTGAAGGCTAAGCCTGTTGGTTTCGAGTGGTGATGGTTGCGGCACCTCGGGTAGTGGCTTTGACTCTGAGATGACTAGTGGTGGAGGCATTTCGCGTTCCTCAACTGGCGTAGCGGGTAGTGGCTTGTTGGTCTCCAGGACGGTGTCTGTAGGCTTGGGCGATGCGGACCTAGCTGTGGACTCCTGGTTGTCTGCGTCGGGTTCTTGAAAGATCGTTTCTGAGATCCCGAGACCAGCAGGTTCGGCTTCGAACTCGAAATCGCCAATCCTTTCGACCACAACCCTAGCCTTGGTGACGCAATCACCAGCAGAACGCACACAGCTTGTAGCGGCAGCCACGATCTGCTTCCCTGCTTCAGGCGCCACCACCTCTTCAACGTCGGTATCGGCGTTGATGAACATGTCCTTGGTCGCTTGCACTAGTTCCGTCAAACGGGTGTACATGGTGTCTCGTGCTTCTGCCAGTTGTTCGGATCGTCGCGAGTCTCGTTCCCATACTTCCTCAACAACTTTGAGAAGTTGGCGGCACGCAATCACAGAGTGCTGGGTAATCTGAGCAAGTTCTTCCGAAGACCGTGATTGCAGGTGCAACCCAATAAAGGAGCCGATGTAGCCCAGGAAAGCGTCGTGCGCGGCGTTTAGCCTCTCGGTGGCTAGGTTTCCTTTGCGCGCACTTGCTGATTTACCGGTGTACGACAAGCGATGTGTCATGGAGATACGTTTCGACTGCACTGAGGAATGGGAGGGGAGTATTGGTGATTGAAGTGAATCTGTCTCCGAGGGCAGCGAAAAGGCGACTGATAGGCGGTTCAGGTTTCTCTGCGGCTGAGCAGTGGTGGTGTACCAGTCGTCGTGCACTGATGGTGCACCTTGCGTAACCGGAGAGTCGCATTCGTTCGCCGAAAGCCTGTTCTCGCCCGAGGGGGCTGATATTGCTCGTGGTTCCACAGCAGCATCGACCGAGTCGGACGGCGGGGTGAGTGGTCGATGACTACTGGCGTCGCCAAGCTCGAAGAGTGACAGCGCCACTGCGTCCGTCGTCCAGATGTCAAGGAAACGCACGGCCCGAGTCACCAACTTGAATGATTTGAACACAAGCTCGTCCATGTGTTCGAAAACGGGCACCTGCAGCTCGTTCGACTGCAGGGCTTCTTGCAAGGTCTTGGCCGTCTTGACGAGTGTGGAAAGATCTCCTAAGAGAGCTTTCCGCATGCGCCGTAGACTTACGTGTGTGAGGATGAGGCGTGAATCCTTCTGCAGGCACTCAGTCCGTTCCTGTTCGGAGTCAGTAATCGGGACACAAACACAATCTATACTCGTCCACAAGCTTCACTTACGAGGAAGAGGCGGACGCCAACAATCATGCCCTTGACATAGTCTTGTCTCGAGAAGGCACCGAGATCGCCATTCTCTCCATCGCGGACCAAATCCCACAAATATGTTAACGCGGTCAGAAGATTCCGTATGATGGGATTGTCATAGGGTTCGCAGTAGTTGGTGGGCAGCCATCCGCGGGCCCCTGACGCTAATAGTGTTCCATCGGCCCAGCCATTGGGATGAACAGAGTGGACGAGGATTACATCGCCTTGATTGATGGCGACGGTGATGGACGACTCGTCGGTTGAGGACGACACTGTCGTACTCGGGCTGTAATGATAGAACGCACGGAGGTAGTTGTGGAATACAGGTTGCGGATGTTGTTGCTGTTGCAGAGCCATGGCTTCACTTGAAGTCTTCGGGGTCAGAGGTGGCGATATTTGCGACTGCGACCGACTGGAATGTGTTCCCCTTGATGAGGATTGGCGAGTGTGGCCAAAAGCCCGCGAGCGCGATCTTCCTGGTGACGATTTGTGAATGTTCAGTGGCGCCACTAGTGCGCTCGACCGCTTATCCATCTCTTCTTGCTCAGGAAAGGACGCCATGGTGGAAGAACGAAAGGTGGGTGAGATGCTAGAGTAGAATGCTCCGTCGATAGTACGCTAATTGGGCAGCATTTGGCAGATGATACAAAACGAGAGTCAATTGGCGTGGCGCAATACTTGACGTTCTGGAGTCCTGGCGTATACCGATTGCTTTGCTCGGCTGTTTGCAAGTTAATACTGTGCTGAGGCAACTCCCACGCGACAAACGGAGACTGACATACCCGACGTGACGATAGCTAGCGCTGAAGTGTGAAGCAGGTGACAGATGACCCGATGTGGATGCGAGGCCGGCGGATGGGCCTGTCGTCGAGGTGGTTGCGGCGAAAGCTGGGACGGGCGTCGTTTCCGTTACACAAAGACCGTAGCAAGGCGAAGCTCAGACACGGTCTGTCTCTCGTGAAAGTGTGCAGATGTTTGAGAGTGAAGACGCTGGAGCTAACTGGAAGGAGGGGCTGCGGCTGGGGGATGGGCCAGTGTTGTAATGGCAATAGCAGAGCAGCGAAGACCTAGAGGCGCACAAGGGTCGTGCCTGCCACTGCAGGGGAGCGTGGGGTTGCTTCCAACGGTTCGTGAGGAAGTCGCGGCCCAAGCGAAGGAAAGAGCGACCAAAAGGAAAACAGACGCGCTGCCAGCAGGTCAGGTGGGTTGGGGATAGGCGACCGAGATGCAGTCGAACGACAGGAACATTGCCCTTCTCCACAGTGGCCGGCTGGAGCTGTTATTATCACATCCCGATGGAGGATCCTACCGCCCGCCTACTCGAGAAAAGCTTCGTGTGAACAGGACAGGGGCCTTCTGTCAGGCGATGCAGGGATGTTGGGCCAGGGCTAACGGAGCGTTGGTGCGTGTGGGATGCGGCTTGCTCCCAACCTCGACTATAGCCCGCAGGCATCCTTAATCGCGGCGGCGGCGAGACCAGCGACCGTGCAGGCCAGCCAAGCCAGCGCCTGTCCCCGGCATTTCTCCCCTGCCCGCTCGTCATGTTGAGATACCGTGCATTGCCTGCATTCACCCAGCCGATCCGCCCACGGCACGACGACGGGCACAGGAGCTGGCTGTCGTCGCCATTGCCTCTCGCCATCGCCGCTGCCTGCTCATAGGCTGGCAAAGTCTTCCCCTACGCTACTGTTTGGCGCCGCGAACAAGCAGCAAAGCCGCAGCCCTCATACGCACGCTGGGTGCAATCAAAGCATAACAACATACAGTACCCGCAAAGCACGCGGACGCGCGCGGACGCGAGCCAGGACCTGCAGCATCAGGCTTGTCGACCCACCGCGAACCTTCTCCCCGGTCGCAGACTCGAGACCTGCATGCGGCAAAGATCAACCCTCTGCGTGCGCCGCCTCTAACTCGGCTTGGCAACTTCCGCCGGCTCATCTTCCCCGGCTCAAGTGCCTTGCTCCCAATCAAGTTGAATCAACCTAGCCCAATTTTCTTCTGCATCCTCCGCAGTCCGTCCCATTGGCCACATGCGTGAATATCTCGACATTGCTCTTCGTACGCCTGCACCACTGCAAGCCTCCGTCTGAATCCCCCGAACGGTCGGGACGCCGCAAAAATCGATTCGGGCCTATCCCGTTTGCCATCCGTCTACCGTACTGAGCATAATCAACCACACGAGAAGCGAAGGGCCATGCAATGATGCCCGCCCGACGTAAACGTCATCTTCGATATGGGCCTCTTGCCCGGCTGTTGTGGGATCGAGGCGACCTCCCGCCCTACCCCCACTTGCAGCAATGGATCTGCAACTGTGACGATTCTGCGCATCCTGCAGTTATGAACGCCGACCTGACGACAGCATCCCTACCGAGTATCACATGCCGGTTTGCAGAGCATTGAACTGCCTAGACATATCCCTGCTCTTGTTACCTTCAACGTCTTAAGCATCGTCACATATACCATCAGTTCACGCTTCCCATTGCCAATGGGACCTTGGTCAACAACAATATACTTTGCTGGGATGCAGCAATTAAGCGACTCCTACTTGACGACGAGCATTCCACGACCACGTCTGAGCCTGCTGACGGACAGCGTGTGGACCTCGACTTCTACACGGTGTGCATCCTCAAAGGACTGTTTCAACAGTGCATTTCCATCAATCTGCGCAGCACCGCTTCGAATGGCCGTCAAGAGAAGATGTCTTCCAAGACTGCTATATTCTCCTAGAACTCTAGTGTACGCCCTTGAACGCCCTGGCCGGCCGCTTGTCCCAGGCTTAGTCTAAACCCCCACTCCCCACTGTTGAGCGACTGTCCTGTCCAGCAACCTACTACGGCTAGACCCGGCCAGACACTCTGTGAGTCTCTTCAAGCATCTCCGCATCGTCAAAGTGAAGATGCGCCCAATCCCGACGCCGATCCCTTCGTGAAAATCCACACTCGAATTCTCCACCCCTGTTGATATGCTCAAAAGCGGCTGGCTCTTCGACTTTCATGCTGAAAGAGACTTTGATCTACACCCTTTCCTTCCTAAAGCAGCTGCAAGCGGGCTGTGAACTATCCTTCCGCGGTACAAACGCGGGTAGTTTGTTTTTCCAATATCAAACTCCAAATCGTCGCGGCTGACAACACTCTTTAACAATGCAGTATGATAATACCATTGTATGCGCAAGTGCACGGCATACAATGGGGGCAAAGTAACAGACAGACGCCACTGCTAACTTGTTCTCACAACAAAAGAAGGTGTGAGACTAGCACTGGCGGGGCGACTATTGAAAGCGGCGGAAGGTAACATACCGCCAACCCCCTTTAGCCAGGCAAGTTATTAGTAGACGTTCCCAAGGACAGTGCCAACAACGAGAACGCCGTCATTCGGTTCACGACACTCCCGTGCGCGACGGACCCTGGCCGAGTTTGGAGGATACGCGGTGACAGCGGACGGAAGCCAGCCGTGAGGGTGTGAGTCAAGATACGTTATTGAGAACTCGATCGTGCTTAGCCTTTGGGCTATCTCAACACACGGTGCAGCTTTGTTGATCGTCATTCTCGAAATCTCCCATTGTCGCACGAGACCCAAAGAGAAGTCTAGGTCGAGAGATCGACATCGCAGGCCATTCATCTCACTTCATCTCACCCTCAAGTACGAGTGGATCTTGGTACAGGCGCGGTTTTTTGTGTAAACAATTTCGAAATCCTATTTCATGGTGGTAGCGTGCAGACGGCGCAGAGAGGTGTTTCATCGTTTTGATGCCCCGGCGTAGTTCGCTCTCGGAACTACTCAACAACTCGGCCCTTCTCTCACTCGGATTTTCATCATAAACATGCCACTGAACAGCTCCCGCCTAGGAAGCTAAGGGCTGTAGCTTTTGTCACCAAACTTACCAACCTCCCGACCGCGGGAATGCGTTAGCTGCCGGCAGCCAAATCGCCGACTCTGCACTGCGCCATGCAGGAACCAGCACAACGAGCCCAACGTGTTAGTATTGATACGACGTCATGGCGAACCTGCTTGCTCTCTCGTAGGATGGCCGACAACATCGACATTACACGTTGCTGTCCATTCATGGAAGTGAACTGTTTCTCTGCCACGGGCCTCACAGCTGTGCCGCAAACCCTTTCTCAGCCTCCAAGCCCGGACCACAAGCCACATGCGAAGTGCAACACCGACCCAGGATCGCGGTACGCATGGTGGATCCATTGCAGAACGGACATCACTCCGATGCAGCATTACCGAGGCTCGGTTGTTAATATCCCTTTGGAAGGACTGCGGACGTCATGTGAATAATGTTGAATGCGCCTCTGCGGCGTGGTTTACATGGACACGAGGTGGCACAGCTCCGAATCACATTCAGACGAGCGATCGATATGACCGTTGCCCCGTCTGCACAAACGAGCGATCGATCGGTACCGGTTTACCAACGAACATATCTTTTATGGTACTGCTCATGCCTACGGCTGGCGGCGTAAGACAGCCACTAAGCGACTACCAACGGCGTCTTGTTGCGCTCAAATCCGCTTATCTGGCCATCTCGTGCAAAGTAGTTAGGTGTATGTAACATCAATTACACATGACTCTGCGGCGTGAGGCGACGCCAAGTGCCTGAAATACCACCAGGGAACTTACCAGCGGATGGGAATTCAGGATGCCAAGCAATAGCGAGTACGATGCGCCCACTGTCAGCCTCACCCAGTTTGCGCATCCCTCTCGGTTGCCATGTACGCATGCGTCTCATCACGTCTTCCGATTCCACGCGCGCTCGGCTCATGCCCCCTGTCACCAAGGTTGCGTAGGGCGCGCTCAAAGATCGGCCAAACAGTCAATCCGACACCTTACGTTGTAGACGTTCAGCATACCTGTTACCCAAGGTAGAAGAGCCGTGGGTATCGTTTCCCGCGTTTGAGAGCGTTCCCAAAAGTCGCTTTCTTGATTGAATTGGAGTACTTGGAGAAACTCATCAGAGCACCTTGACGTTGCATGTTCCTCTAATATCTTGAAGGAACGACCCCTTGGTTCCTGCAGGATCTCAGCTCCGCCCGCCACGATAAATTTCTGCCTGCGGCGTAGTCATCGGTCCTCCGCTTCATCTCCCCTAGGCCTCGAAGACGCCTCATCTACGTCAGGAAAAATGGCTGTGGCTGCGACGCGATACAACGAGCTCGGGAGACCCCTGACCTACTCTTGCAGGCGGCTGGACGCCACAGCGCAATGCTGCAGCACACAGCGTCGTGCAAGTATGCAGGTCAGACCCATACTGTGAGGCTGCTTGTACCTGCATTCCCGTACACGCGGCTGCAAGGTTTCCTACATGCAACTACAAACACCATGCGTAAAACGTCATTTTACTCAAGGATTTCATACTAATGCAATTTGCAGGCTGATGGCATCACACGCATCTCCAAACCCAATTACTACACAGCAGAAACACTCATACGTTACAGCTACATCTGCATGCGCAGGCAATTGTCATTCTGAGATACTTCATCGGACAAGATTGCGCAAACACGAGTTCCCGTACAATCCACAGACCAGAGCTATCGTCTCAGTATCCGCTTCATCCCCATTCGCGGAATAAAATCCACATCCCTGTCGGTCTCTCCATGTACAAACCCGCTTCCAATCTCGCCTCTTCGTGAACCGCGCAAGGTATCCGCATGTTCATTTCACAATGTGTAGGGAAAGCTGGCGTCAGATCATACTTGAGGCGTGTGAGCCCTGTCTCACGTTCTTCTTTCTTCAGATTCCGTTACTGGAACAAGTAAGATGGTACAGAGGTGTTGAAGACTGCTATTAACACCCTGGTAAGCTATTGCAGTGGTCAAGCGGAAGGTATTGCGTATGTGGGATCTGCAGTGAGCATTGTTGGTGGTTGTGGGGGAATGTTGGTTCTGGCTTGAGAAAGAGCCTCGGGAGGGTCCGACACGAGATGTAACGTGCGCACGTGGCTATGCGAAGGGAAAAGAAACCAACGTACCTCCAGATGAACGGTATCGGGTTGCTTTTCCTGTCGCGAGGAACGACAGCACCGCTTCCAGATGTCGGTTTCATGCGGAGTTTGCTGCTTTTGGCATCAGAAGCAATGTCTTCTTGCGACACGACACAGAAAAAAACGATTCAAGGTGCAACACCACTTCGGAAAGGGCGGCAGCGCAGTTCGCAGTTCTCGACCACGTTTCGATCACAAACGTCCATCGGGATCGATTTGCTTCTCGTCATGCGTTGCGATGCGATGCGCGCCATTGTCACATTAATCACAGAACGTTGCTCCAAGGAATCTAACTATCGCGCCAGGCGGCGGACTATTTTCGCCATCGTGACCGCTTCACGATTCCGACTTGGCGACTACAATTAAGTTCTCTATATCGGATCCTCGAGACACTACTGTAGGTCGGATCAAACAGATCTTGGTACTTCGGACAATACTAACAAGATGCTAGTGTGCAAAGTATGTACTGTCTTCGCTACAACGTCGCCCGTTACAGCTCATTGCATACACGAAACCTACCTTCCTTTTTCCTTCTCATCTTCCTCACCTGTCCGTAGTCTACCCAGATTTTGGTTTCGTATCATACTTCTTTATTCCGTCTCCACACGACTCACGACCCTGGTCAGTTATGCCATTGCCTTGCGCATAGCCGCGACTCACGTACACGCATTTTTCATGCGTCAAGCCTGATCAGGCGTTGCGTGCTTTGTCACGCACAACGCGCATAACGTTTTCGTCATATTTGCTTCTTGTATCTATTGGAAGGATGCAGAGTTTACGATCTGCTACGAGTACATGTACGGCATGACGAGAAGAAACACTTGGCTGTGACTATTATCACCAGCTTGCCAGCCTCACTGCGGTGTTGCGATATAGTGTTTAGCAAAGTGGAGTAATAGGACTGCCAGGGTATATGCGCGGAGAGCGTGAGCAAGGCCAGGCGAGAACAGAAGGCTCCATCCATGTCTTCACCACGTGTCGGCTTGTCCGGACAAATGGGGAGGGGTGGGTAGAGAGTGCCTAGGATCATTCTTCGGTCATCTTGGTTTTAATTGCTGTTGTTAAGCTAACGTTTCATAGTTGACAACTCGTAAGAATGCGTGACGCAACACGCATTCGCAATGCAACATCGCGACCTTTTTCTGACATGCGCACAACAGCGTACCTGCGCTGGAGTGTTGCGCGGTGTCTAGACTGCTGCTCCCTATCACTTGCTACCTACCACCGGAAGTACATGAATCAGTTGCTTGTGCGCCGTGGGCAGTGATCGACCCCGTCACGCGCATTGCCGCCCTCCACGACACGGGCCCATCAACATGAGCCTCTCAGCCCAAGTATTGCTGAAATTTTCATCGAGCATGCACACCTTGGTATCTGCAGTCGAGACTCGGTCTGGGTGAGATTGTGCGGCTCCGGCGCGGCTCCAATCTTCTCTACTGATCTCATCCGATGAGGCCGTAGAATGGCCATGCAGACGGCGCTTCGCACAGGCTATGATGACGCGCATGCTGACAGGACCCCTTCGCATCGAGGCGTTCACTCATGTTATCGCAACCCTCTTCTTGGGATATTGCCTGCGGTCCTGTCACGCAACGTCGCTCGCGGGCCGAGGAACGGCCTTGACGGGCCTTCTTCAAGGTTGCTCCTTGTTCTAGGCTCGGCGCCATGGGCAGTATCGCGCTGTCATGACTTGCATATCAGCGTGTTTTGTCCCTTGAATGTGAAGGGTCCCTGGGGATTACACAGCGGAACTTCTGGCCGATTTACATGGGGCAACTGAAGTCAGGTGAACGATGTGGATCGCGGCTGGAGAATGGCGTGTTATGGTTACGTTCGCGACGCCTCGGATGTACAACAAGTTCTATTTGGTATAGATGATCGTCTTCGTAGTGTGCAATGGATGTCTCCGAATCGAACACGTCAGTCAACTTCGCCGAGAAGAGTGAATGCATTGTACTGTGACAGTCTCGTTTTGGAAATATCACATCCCTCCATCTCCATATTTCAGCTAGTGCAATGCCTTACAATGGCATCTTGAACGAGGCATCGGCGAAAGCGACGCCAACTTGAGAACCCATGCTCGCTCAAAGTGTCAACTCCAAGCGTAGCTCTCGCAGATTCGTGGTCCCGGGTCTAACGGCGTATATGGCCGTGGAGTGAATTTCAAATCCCTCAACCTCGGCAAGATTTCTAGATGCTGTAATCCTCTCTACCATGCCGATTACATCCGGACTGAGCGGATGGAAGCGTAGTGACAATAATAGTGTACTACGCTGGGTCGAATTCGGATTGTCATCGGATTGTACATGTCGTGGGGACAACCCCATGTTGTCGCGAGAGGACGTGGACGAGGTCGATGATGAGCGTGGCTGTTGATAGCGCATGGCCGATGGCTCGATCTTCTTCCGGTGCAACAATTCCTCCAGTCGAAAGCTGATGCGAAAGATAGTATCACTTCAGCGCGTGGGCGAGCTCACTGCATATCCATTTCGTCGTCATCATAGTCAGCTGTACCAGAGTAACCGTTCTCCAGCTCTTCTCTGTCCCGATCTTTTCGTTGCTGCTCTCGTGAAGCTGCGATCTTCCTACTGACTATTAGCACTGACCGCTCACCACTATCGTCCAGTACGTACCTCAGTCCATCAATGACACCGGTAATGAATGTCCTACCCTCTCCTACCTCCATACCTCCTACACCGTTCATCTTGAATCCGCCGCCCGCATCTAGCACGTCTACTCCGCTCCTGAGCTTGGCCATGCGCACTTCCCTCAGACCTCGCAGCAGTTTCCGTACATTGTCCGGTTCTTCAAAGTCGTCTGAGGCTGTCTCGAGCAGCATTTCACCTAACTCGAGCCAGTGGTATGGTAGAGCGTCTGCTGATCCTCCTGCCGTCGAATTGAGTAGGAAGGGTGGAGAGGTAGGAATCGTGTTATTTGAGGGCTGTGGCGGCAGTCGAGGTGGTGGGGAAAATGTGTCTGCGTATTCTATCTCGTGCTCGAGGATGGCGTTTAGAGAGTGCGTGTTCAGCCATGGCGGTGGAAGTATGTTGGCGCGGCGCTGGCGCTTGAGGAGTAGAGCTAGCCACAGAGGGATGTCTGTTCGGTGCGGAGGAACGAGGGGTTTAATGGGGCCCTGTAAATTATCAGCATCTCAAGTCATGCAGTGCGAGTATACAAGTAATCATGGCGGGGTGTTGGAGGGGCAGACATACACCGAGGAGCTCCAGTCCTTCGAGTCTTTGTCGCGGTATAACAGTAACGAGCTCCATTTCGCATAGGAACGCTATCTCTGGGGGCGTCAGCCCCGGTGGGAGAGGCAATGCCATGTTGCGACGCGTGGTTTCGCGACTTCGAGTGGTTGTTCAACTTTTGGGATCGAACATTGAAGACGCGCCCGGGCCGCGGTGCGCTAGCTTGATCAGGATTACCCGTGTCTTCCAAACTGTCCATTGATGTGTGTCAACACCACCACCCCTCCAGCTAATCAGTCAATTGACTGGAGCAGACTGATGGCACCTCTGCTTCAGGTGTGGGCTTTCCCCAGCGCTATAGCGTTCATTGTCTGGCTTATGGCCACATGGTATGGCGAAGTGATGCACGAAGTCCCGAACCCCTACCTGGCAAGTATTGACACTAAAGAAGCGTTCCAACACTAACAGAATACCAGGATGAGTACTTTCATGTTCCCCAGGCCCAAAAATACTGTAAAGGCGACTACTCATGGGACCCAAAGATCACAACTCCACCTGGCCTGTACGACTGCCTCTGATAACAACTTACTGAACATAACTAATGTAACACCAAAGATACTTGGTCTCCAAATTACACAAGCCGCTGTTAGGCTGTGAAATAGGCTCTTTGCGACTCGTGAACGCCCAAGCCCTTTGTGTCATATTGGTTCTTAGCTATGGTATCCTGCGTATACTTCGAACGCGTGATAACCCAAGCAGAAGCTTGTCTGAGAATGCAGAGAAAGAAGGGCCGAACCATGACGTGCAAGACTCCACCTACATGGTTGATGTTCATTCTGCTCTCAATGTCGCGCTGTTTCCTCCTCTTTTCTTCTTCTCGGCGTTGTACTACACAGATGTGTGGTCGACTTTGGCTGTCTTACTGGCGTTTTATGCGTATCTGGCGCACTCGGAATCGACTCGAACTGTCACGCGGTACTCCAGCGCGGTGTCTTTTGGTGTCTTTGCACTTCTTTTCCGACAAACTAACATCTTTTGGGTGGCTGTATTCCCCGCTGGACTTGCCGTTGTCGATGCGCTCAAGAAAGATGCACCTTCGAAGACGTCAGACAAAGCAGACCCTATGTTGGCCATACAGGCCGCCTGGAAAGACGGTACAGTCCACGACTGCTCCGTTCATGATGCGGGGCTCCAAGGTATGATTCGCCATGGGACCCTACTAAAGCAGTTGCTGATATTCTGTTAGATGTTATTGTGTTCGTGTTGTCCTTGGTCTTTGCAGCCTTACGGAAGTCTTTGCTCGTGCTCAAGGTTGCTTCGCCTTATATCATCCTCTTAGTTTTGTTCGCTGGCTTTGTAGCCTGGAACGGGAGTGTTGTCCTTGGTAAGCGTAACCCTGTGCCTCCACGTTGACAAACTGCTGACATAAAGAGGGGACAAATCGGCCCACACAGCTACCATGCATCTTCCTCAGATGCTTTATATCTGGCCATACATAGCATTCTTCTCAGCGCCACTGGTGGTCGGGTCCTTGGTTGGACCGCTTGTTCCTATTCTACCCATGCGTCTGCAGACAATGTGTCACGACTACCGTATCGCCTTTAGCTTGGGGCTGCCAGCGCTTCTCACAACCGGGCTTTTCCTAGCCTGCAGCCTCCTTGCCGTCCATTTCAACACCATCATACACCCGTACACCTTGGCCGACAACCGACACTATGTTTTCTACGTCTTCAAGATGCTCCGACTATATCCAGCACTGAGATATCTCGCGATTCCGATATACTACGTCTGTGCATGGTCCACGATCCAAGCGCTTGCCTCACCAACGAAGACCGTCTCACAAGTGGTCGAGCAAGCACCGAAAGAGAATATTCAAATCGACCTCTCCAGAGACACCAGAGACACAGCCGATCGCCAACCCTGCCAGATAAGCTTTGTTATCATATGGCTAGCCACGACTGCTCTATCAGTGGTCACTGCGCCTCTTGTAGAGCCCCGTTATTTCATCCTTCCGTGGATCATCTGGCGGCTTTATGTGTCGTGTGGTCGAACCACGAACTCGAGAAACGGATACGATATCAGACTGGTTCTGGAGACTGTCTGGCTGCTCGCTATTAACGTAGCAGTCTCATATACGTTCCTGTTCCGCACGTTTACTTGGGCTAGCGAGCCTGGTAACTTACAGAGGTTCATCTGGTAGGGAGATGAACGTCAAATCTCAGCGACGTTGATGGCTCTACAGATCCACATCCTCAGCAAGTAATACTGCAGTTGGATTTGATTTGAGTAACTTTACGCTTTTGAGCGCAACTAAGCTATTGTGGCAGTATCAGCTCTTTCAAAATGGTGCTCGTTTGAGATCAATCACAGAGACGCATCTTTATGATACCGCCCTTCGTTCATGGGTGGTTTGCTCTCTGAACTATATTCAGTTGTATCTAAACCATATGTATCAAACTTTCTAAAGTCACCATTTTGTTCTAAGGACTATCCCTACAGTCAATATGATTCATCCGAGAGGTGAGCCCGACTTGCAATTTCCCTGCTCTGCTGTAAGAGTTTGTACAGTTAGTACCTGTTCAAACATAAACTTGGTCGAGTAGCCTATGCAAACATGATAAACGCCTCACTTCGACGTCCATGACATTATGTGGTTGTACAATACTCTTAAATAACATAACCATGTTCACTCGCAAGAATAAACGCCCTTTCCACCGCCCCAACCATGTGGTCTTCGTCGGTTCTCATTGCCCATGTGATTTTTGACTGCCCGTTCTGATCCCCTTTCTGCGTACTTTCTCCTTCTTCTTGAACAGTGCATACTCATTCGCGCTTCATAGAAACGTAGAATGAATACCACCCGATGCGCCCGCCGTGCATCCACCCATTGTGTCATTTCCTCTAGTTCTTGCCATGATGTTGCTCATTGCCCATTGTCAATCTCAGCACGAAGTTGACAATAACGGCGGCAAACAAGGCAATGGTCAAAATGGTGGGACCCAGCCTGTCGTCGAAGCCGCCCTGGCCCCTAAGTCTTATGCTCCTGGCGCGCCAGTGGAAGGTGAAGAGGGCGTAGATCATAGCCATCATGGCAACGAGGGTGAAGAGGCCGGCGGAGATCTTGCCAATCTTGTCGCCGAAGTTGAGCAGGCCAATCGCGAGGCCGCCGAGGATGACGGTGAAGTTGAGCCATGAAAGGAAGGTGCGCTCGTTTGCGAAAAAGACTTTGGGCTCGACGCGCGTAGGGAGAGCGATGCGCTTGCCTAGACAAGAGGGTTAGTAAGCGCAGTAGGGGAGTGCAGAAGGACGCGACGCACCCGGGGCAGTCTGGAGAAGCGGTTGGGTAGACATGACGATGGTGATAGCAGCCCCACTGAAGTTGCGACGCGAGCTTTGCGATGGTGTTCCTGACGAGGTAGAATGGGCAATTGACGGGCGCGGGTGGATCCAATGCTTGGTGCAGCTTCAGACGAAGAGAGTGGTGGCAGGAGAGAGTTGTCGAGAAGAAGTCTGCTTCACTGTGCCGTCAAAGCTCGATGTTGCGGGTCGCGATGGGAACCCATGCACTCGCGACTTGCGTCGGCCTATCATGACGCCCACGTGACAGCGTTGCATAGGCGACGCTCATTGGCTGTGAGGCTGCATGCGGGGATGGCCCGGTCCCTCTGTGCCACGTCCAACTCCGGCCGCCGACGCTAGCTGTGGCCAAACACTGATCCTGGGAGTAAACACGACATTCACACTGTTCACTGCACAGCATCACCATCCTAGGCATCGACATACTTTAAAAGTCAACCAGTCCCTACATCAATAATCCCTACACAGATCAATCATCGCTATGGCAGTACGTATCTTCACCGGCCTACAGCATGGAAAGTATACTGACAGAGGACAGTCCGCGTCACCGCTTCCCACCTCCGAGCTGGAGCAAATTGCCCAACAGGTATATCACCCTATATGTCTCGGGATGAAGGTGCATGAGCTAACAATGGCATTCAGGCCTGCGAGCAAGCCATCGGTTCCGCAGAATCATATGACCACACCAAGGTTGGAGAGTGGAACAGCGAGATCATCGTAAGTCTCAATTATATTTCCCTGCGCTAGCTTGCGCAACCATATGCGCCACTAGCCCCGTCAAAAGTTGGCGTCCGGTCTCCAGGGAAGAAGAAGCCAACTTCAGGCGGCTTCGCACAGCTGCGAGTGCCCCAAGGCTCTGTCGTTGACAGCAGAAGGCGCCAGCGAATGGCTGCGCAGATCGGTGTCGCAGCCACGCACGCGACCTCACCTCATCTAGATCCTCTGCTAACATCCACACCAGCAATCCATCCTGAAGACTCTCATCAGCAAGACCACACCTGCATCCGAGACCTCCACCCCTGAAACTCCCGCGCAACCCGCCTACAAGTACATCGCCAACAGCACGGTAATCCAACACATTGGCTCTCCCGCAGAGCCGGAAAAGCACGGCCGCCGCGGCATGCACAGCGCAGTCGGCGCCTTCTGGAACAACGAGAAGGATGGCACATACAGCTACAAGTGGGAGGCTGCCGAGAAGAAGGGCATGGACATCGTCATTACCATTACCTGGATCGCTATCTAGAGGGATTATAGCGCCCAGGGCAGTGATGGGCCCGCGTGGGAGCGATCGCATCTCCCGTACAGACGATCAATCAAGATAGAAAAAGCCAAGACCCAGTATGCGAAGGTGGGGGCGAGCGAGAGCTATGTGAATGGCTTGCTCAAGGGAGCGAGGTGAGCTTGGGATGGGTTTTGCTTCGAGATCGATGTTCTTCTTCTCATGGGTATGGCGTTGAAACCTCAGTGTGCATAGTCTTGCGCTTCTTCGAGTTGATATGGCGAAATTGATACCTACTACTTCTTCACGTAATGTCTTTTGCCGCGATGAAAGTTGAAATTGCATTGTATGTGTTGAATATGGTATCGACTATTTACTCATGGGCTCGTCTACATGGACATCATGGCATACTATTACTGATCCCACTGCATATCCCGTCTCGACCGACAACCATGGAAGTAGTGTGGCAGAGTATACGCTCAGTACGCGAAAGTAAAGAATGACCACGTAAAGTAAGCAACAGGGTACAGAGAAGGAAGGTCAAGAACGAAGAACAGCTTTTAGGCCTCTGCCTTTTGGCTCTCGGCCTGGGTGCCTACGCCATCTGTGTGCGTAGTGCTACTCCGTCCGTTTACGGCTTGCTCCCGCTTGCTGATGAGCGCCCGGAGCTCGTCTGTAGTGCTCTTGCCGCCGTTCTTTTCAGTGATGAGGCCCTTCAGCCATGCGTTCTCTGTCTGCAGTTGCTGAATGGTAGCCTCTAGCTTGGCGACCTTCTCCTGGGCCTCCTTCTGAGATTGCTCGAGGGCCTGCTCACGCTGCTTCTTCTTGATGCGGAAACGAGCGCTCGCAGCAGTGTTACGGCGACGCTTGTCCTCCTCGGCGGCTACGCGGGCGTTCTCGTCGAGTGATTGCGGGATGACGGGAGCGGCATTGTCGAGCTTGCGCTTCTTCGAAGCCTGGTCGTAGCCTTGTGCGGCAGGGGATAGTGAGGAGGCAGGCGAAGCGTAGTTGGGTGCGAGCGGGTAGTGGGCAGGCTGAGTGTGCGCCAGTGGCATAGACGGGTCAAAGGCTGGAGCCGTACCGAAGTTGTTGAAGTCGGTGAACGGGAAGTCGCCTATGAGTGTATCAAAGTCAGCCATAGGTGTTCAAGGCTACAATAGTCGGATGGTGATGTGAGTGTGTGGTGTTTCTGCTCAGCGCAACAACCAACTACGTGCTTGCAGGGATGTTTAGCTGCATCAGCATCCCATGTGGTGAGTGGCTAGCACATAGGGTGTGGGGTGACGATGCATACTGCACACAAGGCGGGGTGTGCATGCGCCTCTTGTCCGCGTCATTGGACGAAGAGTACGATGCCTGGCAAAGACGAGACTCGATTGGCAGTGACCCAATCGACAGGATAAAAGGACGGCTGTAAGAACGGGAGAATGCTTACCATTCAGATTGAAGTCCATGGTCGCGTCGACGCTAGTGCTGGGGTTGCGCGGAAACTCTCCGTCCGTCTTCAACGGCTGTGTTTGCTCGGCTTCAAAACCGAGGCCAAAGTCACTGGTAGAAGCAAAGTCGACGCTGGTGTTGCGAGCGCCGTCCGCGTCGAAGAAATCGCCGTTTAGGAAGTCGGAGAAATCCTCGGCGGGCGCTGGCTCAGCGAGCAGATCCTGCTGTGGCGACAGCTGGTTGAGGTTCGCGATGTACTGGGACACGTTGGGCCCTCGCTGCCCTTTGTAGGCGGACATGGGCGTTTGTTTGCTATCCGGACGACGATAGAGTCCAGTCGCTGGTAATATGCTGTAGAGAAAGTGGGAGTCGGCTCTCTGCCGGGCCCGATCCGATCGCGCTTGCGTGGCAGAAGCTGATATTGCGAGAAGGAATTTTGCTGCGGCGTCGTCGGGTAGTTCGCTGAATTGGTGTACACGTTCTCCTGCGCGAGCCGATGGAGAGAGTACAAAAAGCAAGAGGGATGTGTGCGGGTGTCGTGACGTGGATGAACGTCAAAGTGCGAAGGGCGTTCTCGATCAATGGGAGCCCCGCGGTAGCTGACTACTTGGTATTAGCGACCGAAGACCCCAGGCCGCGTTTACGCCGAGCCTCACCCCACGTGCGGTTGGACTTGCAAACGACTGTTGCTTTCAAAGTCTCGACTTTGAATGTAAAGGCAATCGTGAGTAACTGCTTGGACCGAGAACGTTGAACATTGATGAAGCGATGAGTCTCTCATGATCGCTCTCACCGTCAGCACACAGGACTCCTTCTTACGACAGCTGAACACTGACTGTTTGTAATCAAGACGTTCAAATTGCCGACAGCCAATCGTGTTTGAGCGTCTTTGTCCGAGACTGGACCGGCGATCTAGGTGGATCCCAGATTTGAAAGACGGCACTTTCCATGCGGCATTTACATGCTATCTTCGGCAAGAAACAAGTAATCAATCCTCACTCGAGTCTTGCGAATAAGGTAAAATATTCCTAGCCATAGTACAGGTGTATGCGACCGCAGGAGCACGTATGGCTGTCAACGAGATACAGTCTTGAATTGATCTTGCAGGCTCGTCGGGGACAGCTTCATGTGTATCAACATTGGTAATGATATATGGTCATCTATGACGGACCAGCACCATAGTACCTAGGTAGGTCTGGAGACTACCTAGGAAGAGGAACTATCATTGTGCCTAGCCGCACAAGGGCCAAAGTCAAAGACACCAGATTGAAAGTTTTCAAATCCGAGCGCTTCGGGGCGATTCGTGGCTTGAGAGCACATGGTTGTCGCTACGTGGTACCTCCAAGGCTGAGTGTCGGGATGGCTAGGTGGGGAGGCCATGTCACGTGGTGTCTCACGTTCCTCCTCGACGCGTCGCGACTCCACTATCGATAACATCGTCCGATCAACAACGCCCAGCAACCCCTCCATGTAGACCAAAAGCGCATCGACGTGATGGCTACCGCCCCCGACTACAAGAACATCCCCCACTCCCACCGGCTGCCCGTAAACCACCGCGAAGTCCAGCGAACCTTCACCAAGCTCTCCCGCCAGTCCCTCGTATCGCTCGCGCTGCAATGGCTCAGCAAGAAGAACCGCGACTTCTGCAAGCCATACCTCCTCGGCGATCGGATACAGGACGAGGATGAGGACGAGATATACGAGCCGGCGCAAAGCTATGAGGTGCTCCAGGAAACGTACAAGCAGCTTGCCGCGCGCAAAGGTGGCAGGAGAGAGGTGCTCGACCGCATACTCGAGGGAGACTGGCGACACGGCATATCCATGTACCAGCTGGCAACGGCCGAGATCCAGTACCTCCTCGATCATCCAAATGCCTTGCGCTGGACAGCCAAGCGTCTTACCAAAATACCGAATGCGCGATCACCAGTAACGGACATGGAAGTCACAAACGATTCAGACCACCTCCCACGCTTCCAGGCGCAAACCTTCATGTCAAATCTTGCAAGAGAACTGACGCCACTGATGAAGGCGCATTACCTGATGACGCGGATAAAAACATCGCCCATGACCATCCTACGCGTCTACATACACGATTCGCCCTACAGCAACGAGGCATCGCTGGCCGTCGAGTCTAGTAGCACAGACAGTGCGAAAGCCGTATTCTTCGTCTGGCCAAATGGCTCGCCTTTTGTATATTCGTCGCTAGCAACGCTCACCGGCCAGGTCGTCGGGGATGAGGGGCGGCATCTGAGGGACATCGTGCAACAAGCAATACCGAAAGCCTTCTCGAGACCTTCTGCGCGTTACCAGTTGACAAGCACAAACTTTACTACCAAGTCACTCGATGCGCTCCTCACGTACCGCGGTCCCGGCAAGAGCAATGCAGCAGCAGGTGGTTGGAGCATCTTTCAGGATCATAGTTTCAGCCAGAATGCACTAGATTTCATTACCACACAAAAAGGCGATGGACAAGAGAAGAGTGCAGGCGAAAAGGGCAGTGCCGCCGGTGGACCCAAGACTGGGCCAGGCAGACCCAAGCGACCACTGGACGGCAATGAGGCTTCAGAGGCCAAACGTAGAAAAGAGATAGCTGCTGGCCGCTTCGGTAGCTCGGCACAGCCCGACGATGGTCAAGGCCTCGAACGAGTCGAAGTTCGCATTGATGACCCATTTCCGTCTCCCGTCAATGGCAGCACTGCGACGCAAGTAGACGGTGACACATCGAACCTCGATGCCCAAAGTACCCATCAGGCACGACGTGGCCGTCCGTCCCTTCTCGATAGAACCGCGGAAGATATTGAGGAAATACGAAGCGAGGAAGGCTGGGTACCGAATGTGCGAGTCACTTTTCAAGGCACGCATGTTTTCGCTGGCATCAGACAACTGGTTGAAGAGGGCATTGTAGATGGTGAGAAGATGCCAGGTTGGATGACTGGCGAAGCAGGTGTCACAATAGGCTCGGTCAAGGACGGGCGCATTCGGAGCAAGGGAGGTGTCCCAGGTGTATGAACTGGTGCTTGAATTACAATGCGCGGCGCTGGCAGGTGTTTCTGATATCCATATACCCATTACGATGATGCGGCGTATGGCGTTGTTCTTACCACTACGACACAAGTTATGATATTGTGCTTCTGTAGAGAAAGCTTAGCTTCGAATGTTAACTTTCAAGAATCGAAGCTGCGTTTCGGCTGGCAAGCAAAGCCATTTCCAGTCAGATGCAGCTTTCTAGTCTTGTTTTTCTATGCTCAAAATTCTTTAGCGCCTCATGGTCCTCCCAAGTTCACAAAGTAGCTTTGGCTGCAAGCTCTTTCCTTGTCTCGTTCTGCACGTCATCCTCCATGCATCCTGACGCGCGTCCGAACCTGATATCGACCACGAAGAGCATATCGTCGGCGAATGCTCGAAACGTGTCCAACATTTCGGGGCTGCTTGTCAAAAGTTGATTCTTCGCTCGAGGTACGTCAGCGCTCAGCCCTTGCATGTATTGACATTCGTCGATGTCATCTGTCACCGAAGACGACAGCTTCTTTTCGGCTACGGCGTGGAACACCGGCAACGTATTCATTTCCTGACGAATCTATTGAGCATCTCAATCCAGCTAGTGTCCACTTTGAGGGCCCTTCAACGTCGTGTGGCTTGACCGACTCTTGCGGCTCAACTCTTCAGGCCGCAAGGCCGAAACTAGTTGAATTCTTCACGAGCCACAGCTTACAAGCCACAGCTAGATCTCTAAGTGGCTAGCCGGAAAGATCGGAGTCTCGCCCAGCCCGTGGCTAGTAAAAACGATGTCATGCTGCAGGAGCATGCATTCGCGGCCTTGCATAATGTGTTGCTACTGAACCGGGGATTGGGTGTGGCTTGCTGTGGCTGGAGCACGGTCTCTTTGCGTGCCGATACAGCCGTAAGGCTGACCGTTACGCGCAAGGGTTAGAGGTCATGTGTTCTCGTATTTGGCGTACGATAGCGTTTAACCGAACGAGACTGAGAACATTGCAGGATAAAGTGGGTTGTTAGCGTTGGATGAAGCTTATGGTTGGGCCAAGATAGACGTTTGTGCCGAGCCGACTTCCCCTACGTCGAGCCCGTGACTCCACCCAAGAGGCTTGGGAGCGGGAATAAGTCTTGACTGCATTTTGAGGTGAAGGACGTAGTCTTGGCGTGCTCTGAGAGAAAGCATATATACTCGAGTAATACCCCTAGCATACACTGCCACAATCGATGGTAGCACCACCTACGAGTATCAGTTCCAAACCAATAGCCTCAACATCAAAGTCAGACAAGATTCGAGACTATCCAACACACTCCACTATCAACCAAACCCCCAACGTCATCACCTTTACAACTCAGTCCCCGACCATCCTGCCGATGACTGACTACAACAACCAACGCATCGACGCACAAGACTTGACTTCAAGGCTTGCCTCGTTCGAAAACAAATCCAACAACAACAACAACAACTCCACCACCAAAACCAATGGAGATAACGCCTCCGATTCAGTTCTGTCCCAGCGACGTCCCCGATCCACCTCTATTGACAGCGGCATCATGCCCCGTTTTACCAAATCAGCAACAACGTCCACAACGGGCACCAACGACTCTCAGTACTCGCAGTACTCTGGTCTCCGCGTCATGCATGCTGAGCCCAGCTCCAAGACGCACGCTGAAAGTGTCGGCGTCGCGCCAGGCGAGTTCAGCAAGCCGCGCGTTCACAAGCGCAGCCGCAGGAACACGCAAAGCAGCGTTGGCAGCGGCAGGAGTGCGAAGAGCGAGGAAGCCAAGGAGTTCAAGTACTATGGCCGACACAGCAACCAGTGGCTCTTCAATGACTTTAGCGTCACTGACGCTGTTTCCAAGGGCTTCAAGAGGGTCTTCAGCAACAACGGTAGCAAGGATTGGTACGAGGACAGGGACCGTTAGATGTAGCATTCAAAGAGAGAATGCTTCGAGCAAAGGGACTGGACACTCGTTTCGTCATATCGAGGGAAGGCAAGAGGCGCGTTTGGAGGGAGAGACATATATCGAACAACAATACAATCACTTACATCATCACCACCAATCACTCTTGTCTGCGTGTAGTTTGCTAACTGAAAGACTCTTCCATAGCTATGTTCCCGCTAACTAAAGCAATGAGTGCAGTCCCATACGCAGTCGATGATGCAAAGTTACACAAGAACGACCCACGGGAATCTCTTCGAAGAGGCAACATTGTGAATCACACATGTGTAAAGATCATGCTAACATCAACATCGAGGTAGAAAAATGTAGAATACAACGTTACAACAGGCTTCATTATAGTCATAAGGCGATCCAATTACACTAAACCAGACGATCTCGTGAGATCAGGTATCATTCGCAAAGAAACGCCACCGCTATGGAGAAAGGGCTCATGCCATGCCCCTCAGAACGCCAATACACCAGAAAAACGCATCCATGTCTACATTGCACTCTGCACTTATCCCTAAAGCATCATACTTTTCCGTCGACTAGCGGCGCGTTCGGCTCTCAGCGTGCTCGTCTCCCTTTCTCTGTCCCGTACTTTTGCGTCCTCGACACCATCGACCTTCGTCCTGAGGTCGTTCGTGCTTTCATTGGCTGGTAAGCTTCCTGTGGTGGGAGGCTTCTTGTCTTTTACTGTCGTTCGAGCACTCGATGTACTCCTAGCAATACCGTTAGTACTATTGCTCCTCGCTAAGCTCGTAGTACTACTACTTTTCACATTCCCGCTTCCAGTGCGCTTATGCAAAGAAGGGAGCGCGCCCTCAACTTTCTCCCTTTCTGCTCTGCGCTCGTCCGACACCGTTGACGTAGAAGATGTGGGCATAGCGGAGTGTCGCCGTGCACTTCTCGCTGCTTTGCCAAGTTCGTTGACGCGGGCACGCGGGTTGGACCCAGTGTCAGCAGGTGACGAGTCCGTGAAGTCGAATACAGCCAAAGTGTCCTTCTCTGGTGGTGCTTGTCTCACAGCTATCGTATCTTTGCTTGAGAGAGCAAGATCTGCAGATTTGGAGGCGAGAGGCTCCGACACTGGTCCTGCAGTTGAAGTAGCCACTCTTCTCTTAGCAGTGCTAGTCTCGGTAATGAGCGCAGATATGGCTTTCGAGGTCGTTGACCGTTCTTCTGGCTCAGTCATTGACGCGGGCGATGCTTTGGAATCTTGGTTCCGGTCAAGCTTCTGTCTCAACGGGCTTCCAGCTTCAGCTTCTTCCTCACCCCTCGGTTGAGTGACTGCCGATACCGGCTTCCACGCGATTTCGCCATCGGCGTCACGCTTGACCAATGTAGAAGGTACATTCTGGGTATCTACACTGGCCCTGCGATCGATCACCGCATCGACCAGCTTGGCGTCTGGACGCCGCATCTTCACATTGAGACTGGGCTCTTTGTAACTGACTTGGGGACGGGCTCGTCTACCCGGTCGTCCGGCTTGACCGGTCTGATCTACTGAGGTGAGATCTCCTGGTGGTGGTGTATCCTTGTTGTCTGTTCGTTGTGTCGACGGCTCTGTAGATGGTGGAGAGAAGGTCTCTTCCACAGCGGGCGTCTTCGGGGGTAGAGAGTCAAGTACAATCTCAGCAGTAGGCACAGGTTCAGGCATTGGTAGAAGCGGGAGTTCTGACGTCGTGTTGCGCGTGATATTCAATCGAGGGCGACTGCGAGCCTTAGGTGCTGGCTTGTCTGGCTTATCTGGTTTGTCTTGACCCGAAGAGCGTTGCTTCTTTGGCGACAAGACTGGATCGGTATTGACGGGTTCTACCGAGTCAGATTTGTGTACACTATTGCTTTGGGGGTACTTACTAGCTGAAAGGACGGGAGGGCGTTCTAGTGCAGAAGGTCTAGAGTCATCATTTGACGCCTCCACGTCCGAAGCACCTGGGGCATTCCGGCGGCTGAACCTGAAAGCATCACTCTTGGCTTGGTTCACTTCCTCATCCTCTTGAACGCTGAACTTCCGCTTGGCCCCAGTGCGCAGAGGCTTCGCGACTGGCTCTTCAGACTCTTCCGGTGATTCGAAGAGAGATACACGCCGTATATTGAGCTTGGGCCCGCTCTCGCGTCGCTTCTTACGCGTCTCGAGGTTCACCGATAGTGCGGGTTCACCATCGTCTGCAGCTTCTTCTCGCTGTTCTTCTATCGCGGGGCTGGGGTCGAAACCGATGGGGTCCTCATCTTCAAATCGGGCAACTGGCGGAGGGCCGATGTCTGGGGACTGACTGTCTGGGTCTTCTAAGGTCTGCTGAAGCTCGTCCGCACTACAAGAAGTTAGCTTCATGCGCGTCTGTACGTGTCACTGCTTGGAACGCGATCCAGACGTACCCCATTGTCCTGCGAGGATAGTATTTGTCTTCCGTGATAGTAGGAAGCATGGCGTTCTCAACCTCCTGTAGACCCAGTCCACTCCTCCATTGCCGCTCTTCTCCGCTCTTCCTCTTCGCAGTCATCTGGCTTTTCCGTCTTCCTCGGTCTTTCCCACCCCCACTTCTTGTTTGCGATAGGCCAGCTACCAGGCTGCTGAGCTCTGATAGCTTGGCTTCAAGCTGTGTTTTGACAACATCAAATTGGTCGAGTGCCGGACGCGACTCAATCGTGTTGTGAAGATTCAAGACTTGCTCGCGCAATGCCAAATTCTCGGCAAGAAGTCGCGAGCAGTCAGTTTCGAGGCTGCGGATGCGGATAGATTGGATCGAATTCGTCTTTGCGAGTTCGCGGTTTTGCCTCAAAAAGCGTCGTTTGAGGGCTTCGATGGATTCCGCCGACGGCTGGGGTGCAATCGGCGGCTCGTTGAGACGCGCCATATGCGCAGATAGGTATTTCGAGATTAATTATAGTATTGTAGACGGTCGCGCAGTTGTCGTGGCGTTGCTACTCTAGGGCGTCGGTAGGTGTTCCTTCTGTGTTCGTCATTGCATGTTTACATAGCAACAAAGCTAAGTTCAGACGGGTTAGCGCCAAGGGCGCGTCCACGTGACGAGAGGGGCACGAACGCGTTCACCAATGCAGGAGGGTAGCATTTGATATGGTAACCGCATACGTATCTCACAGGACCAGAAGACGGAAAAGTTTAACAATCAATTTTCACGTGTTCACCCGGGGCAGGCTTTCCTCCTGTCGACGCATCTACGCAAGCAAAAACACCTACCTACTATTTCCGACCTCGACTTCTTCAACCACAAATCAGACCACGTCAACTAAAGTTGACCGATTAAAAATATGTCAAACTTCACACGGCCGCTTCCCTCACATCTCCGCAACCAGTCCATGGGCGGGTCCCAGCAACAATCCCCCGTGTTGCTTGCGCGCATTGCAGAAAAGAAAGCCGAATTAGCCAACTTGAAGGACCTGCAAGCGCTAAGCGGCGGGCTTGCAGACCAGATGCAGATGCTCGCTGATAAGCTATCGACACTGTCAGATGGAACAGAAGGTATGTCAGGCGTTGCACGCAGAAAGCTGGATCGACAGACCTCGCAGCCGGCACAACAGGAACATCATGCTAACATTGCGGTTGATCAGCGGTCGCAGCAGTGCTATCAAACTGGCATAATGTGCTAAGAGCTATAAACATGGCGTCGAGTATGTTCTCCATTCTCACAAATCCAGCAAGCACTAATTCGAAAAAGCAAAACTTCCAAAACCGAAAGACGAGGATGAGACGGAAAAGAAGGCAGAAGATGGGCCACCGTTGCCCCAGACGCTTGTCCGCATTCCTACACAACACGCTCCTGCGGTGATAGAACAGGCGAATGCAGCTACTGCAGAGGACTGAGCGGTCTTGACACGTGGGTTAACTTCTGATTGAGTTTTCGCGCTGCCGGAAACTCTACGAGCAAGGGTGGTCGACAAGGGCGATAATCGACGCGTGATCGGCTGAACGTGCATGTCTTCGTACTTTGGTCCGCAAGACATAGCGAGTAAAGACGTCTTGCCATGAGAGATACATGCAGCGGGGCCCAACGTCTTCTGCGATTGGTTTCACACCCGCAGAACAGCGTGTACATGGAAGAACGGTGAACATTGTACCAATCGGAGACAAGGAGGATGAGAAGGCATTTAGTAGGAATTGAGGCTCTCAGCCTCGCATGTGCAATTCTAATGCTACAAGATAATGCTTATCTGCATCTAATGTCTCACGTCCAGCCACAAAAGGCGACGTTTTGCGGACTATTCAAGTCCTTTCCCAGCGCTATGCAATGACGCAGTTCAAATCATGATGTGCCTCATGGACACCCGTAACTCCAAGCAATGAAAATCGTTTCCAAGTCGTACTGACCAACCCCCAATGGGCACCAGGAGTTTACCAGCTAGAGCGCAGCTTACTTCTTCTGCTTCGGCATCTTCTCGTAGGCATTTGGGCTTGGCTTCCTCCGTTGGCGCTTGTGCTTTTGCGGGGTACTAGAGCCCTCGCCGTGATCGTGGACGTCCTCACAATCGTCGTGGGCATGTTGATGTGGCCGTCTGCCGCGCGCTCCACCCATCCGCCCAGCAGGCCTTGCAGTGCTGTTGTCGGGCTCGGAGTCGGAATCTGAGTCTGACGATGAGTCCGAGGAGTCGTCGTCAGAAGACTCGTCAGCGGCGCGGGGTTTGTGGTAAATGCAGCAAACTTCAAGTTTGTCAGTCCCTGCCATAATAGCATCGTGCGAAATGGATCATCGTACCTTTGGAAGATTTCTTGCCCATGCCTTCGTTGTCGACCACGTCTTCGGCCCATTGAATGTGTCGGCGTTCTGATGGCTCTGCGCGCAGACGAAGCACACCGGAAGGTGCTGACAGACGCAATACGGGCTGAGGACGAACCTCCATCGTTCGGCTCCCAGAGTTTGGTGTGGCACTCCTGGGAGATAGCGTGTGCGGGGCGGCCATATTGGTGAAGTGCGACATGTTGCTGGTGCGGCTTGTGTAGGGAGATCGGACCCTTAAGAAGTTGGGGTGGCAGTGGGGCGTAGCTACGCAGCGCAGGGACCAAAGGGAATCGCGAGCTGCAGGGCTGGGGATGAGCCCTTATCGAGATCCAACGTCAGAGCTTGGGCGGACTGGTGATTAATGTAATCAAAGAAAGTAGCAAGAGGGTGTGAAGGGTGAGAAGCGAGTCGGTAACAGGTCAATGTCGTGTTGCATGTACGTCTTCGTTGTTCGATGGTGATTTGTCTCGTGAGAGGAGAATGGCCAATGCGTCATAGTCAATCGGTACTTCCTCGGTGAAACCCATTCCTAGCCAGCCACGTTCTGTCCCCACGATCGCTTCTGTCGGCTTCCATCGCTAATGCTGTATGGCCGCACACTTGCAAGCCCGCGTCGTGCGGCGTGACCCAGGTCACGCTGCATATATACTGCTGCACGGCTCGCTGTGCTATATTTTCTTTTTCGTCATGAGGGACCCTCCACTACCCGTCCGCGGACATCATCGTTGGTGCTAGCAAGAGCATGCGGTTTGACTCGCGAGGAAGCCCACCTCTTTCGAACATCCGGCAGTTGTGTATACCACATCCACGAGCCTGCACAGATCAGTTTTTACGTTGGAGCTCCTTCTGACGGCTTTAAAGGTTCTGCGAGCACGTTCTTAGCCGTGTACGGATGAGCAGGAAGTAATTGCGTTGCACTTCGCGAGACGGAGTTTGCTCGTGTATTCAACACCACAAAGCTATTGCATCACCAAAGCAGGCATAACATCAGCTCGAGGATACATGCTAAGGTGTTACAGTCATGACATACTAGAAATCCAGATGTAACCGAATTGGCTTCCGCTATATCTTGAAACACAGTCGCTCCCAGTATCCAGCGGACATTGGCTCACTTTCCAGGCATCTCACGACTTCTACGCAGACGCTATACAACCGATCACAGTCCCCACTGGACTTCTGCCGAACATGTGCGCCTACGATATGACCCAATCAAAGTTTCGACAAAGAAAAGAATGCCCGGCAGCGTATGAAGCCGATATATCCCCTTCGAAGCACTCAATACCAACGCCACCGACTTCTACTCATTACATCAAAAGACGGCGTGACAATATAAACATCTACGCCTTCGGGCATGATGACGTCTTGGCTCTCAAATGAGCCCGTCACTAATGCGTGCAAGAATCATTTTCTGGTATTCCAATCATTCTGTACCATATAGGGTCTCACGCCTCCCTGTCTGGATCTTTCAAGCAAGCGCGTGGTTATCGAAGCGATCGAAGGCTTCTTTCACAGGCAAACGTCTTTCATTTAATCAATCCTTGCATGGATCTCAGAAGGCATACGGCCGAATCAATCGAGTAAAAAATCAACCTGGTATCCTCAGATCCATTGGGGTTGTGTAAACCCGACCTCTGTCTACCTTAGTCTGCAGAAGATCCTATGACATCGCGTTTTGGGGATTACTGGAAGCTGGCCCACCGGCACTGATTGCATTTCGAGGTGCCGGTGTACGTCCGTTTGTTTCAAACCGCAATGGGCATGGAACTCCCAACGACAGTAGTTGTTGATCGTCCATATACCCAAAAGTCGGAAAACAAGCAACGTATACCTTAAGCGCTAATTTCCAGACGTCACGATCCAGCTCATGTCGAGACCATAAAGAAAGTCCAGCTCCCAGATCGTCACATAGCATCTGCGTTTGTATGTGGGAGACTGGGAAAGGAAACTAGCAAGACTCGAATCTACTACCATCAAAACAGGACGCACATGGAAGAACGAGATATTCCACCAGGAATACGTAGATCCCAAAACGCATGGAAAGGTGAAGGTCCCTCGCCACGAAGTCTAAGTTGTGACACTTGTCGTACAACCTACTTTCTGGCGCTTAGGGTTACAGTTCACACCACTGTCGATCGATTCATGATTCAAGATTCGCAAAGAGTCGTTCTCGATGCGTGCGTGCGCGACGAGGATATACCCTTTCACTAACAAGTAGACTCAAAACTGAAAGTTAACGATGAATTACTCAAGTGCACTGTCGTCCAACATGACATCACATGGAGTAATCTCCCGACAACAAAGCCGTACACGCGAGGCTGTAGTAAAGGCCTAGACATTATGCCGGTAACCATGCGCTCATCAAACACCAGAAGCCGATTTTGATGGCGATTCCGATGGCGAAAGACGGGTAATCTCCCTAGTGATGAAGGGGTCTCGTAGGGCGAGGCTCATGGCGGTGAGGCAGATTTGGCTGTTCCTTCGTGCCTCAACAGTCGTCGTACAAAAAGCGATGCACGACTGCAACCCCATTCTGCGCATTCAATGCCTATGAGTTTCACAAAGCTGCGAAGAGTTTCACATGTCAAAAGGGGAGCAGAACAAATATGACGGGTGAAGGGCACAATCTCGATAAATGACGGTTGTTAAGCGGAAGCGGGCTCGGGGGAGCCTGCATGCAGAACGCAAGGCCGTCGCAGGTCGTGCACAACCAACGCTCGGCCGCTGCGGGATCGGGAAATGAAGACAGCGTGGAGCGGGTTTGTTCTGGACCAGTTTGAGCTCCACAGCATCGGAAAGGGGGAGGATTGTGTTTTTGCGGGTCCTGGGCGACCAGAGGACGAGAGTGGCTATGCAGCGAAAAAAGATCGCTGAGCTGTTGTGCTTCGGGGAACGTAGCACGATACTGCAGCGTGGAGATACGGGCGTTCGCGTGTACATAGTATGGTTCAGGGGCCCAGGGCGCTTCTGAGCGGTCGTATGGCCTGGAGCTCACAACGGGAGCCCTGGTCGACAATCTGTTGTTGAAGAAGAACCGACGAATGACGGAAGTTCACGAAAGGGTTCCTGCAGTAGCGACGCCCATTGCGGCTAGTGGGTCCGCACGGGCGCGATCCAAAATAAACGGTGCGGCCTAGCTGCCTCCTGAAGCTGCAGGCCAGTAGGGGTTTCGGGTGCAGCTGACGGGTGGATGTGCAGCTGGGAAAATACGACGATAGCTCTATCGATTGCGTGCAGCGAGACACGATAGCAGTGAAGACGTCGAGAAGTCGCTGGCGGTGGGCGAGGGCGTGAATGCAATCAGCGGGCCGGCTCAAGGTCAAACGTGTGGCTGCGCCTAGGGACGAACGCGGGCCCTTCACTCTCTGCTTCGGCGTAACAGGCCTGACCCGTGCAAGGCTTGAGACAGCCGCCCAATCAGGAGGCCTGTCAGCCAGAACCGGAGATCAGGCTCCTGTGCGGCGCCTCATCTACCCTTCGCGCCCATCCGTCTTCTTTCCTTCAACTCACCTCTCCGTGGGCCTGTCGCTCTTTTTGCAACCACCACCAGCACCCTTCGCAGCTCTATCGTATCTTACCCCAGTCATTCTTTTTTTGGGCCGAAGTTTGTTTGCTTGTGTTGCTGTCACCTTGGCTATTGCCGTCCGCTCACTCCTCGACTACCCCGGAACGAGTTTCGCATATACTATTCTGCCAGCTAGCTGTCACGACTGAGTTACGACTTCACGTTGTTAATACCTGCATCGTAGCGTCACGTCGACAATACCAAGGACGAGCTTCCCCGGATCCATTACTAGCTCTATCGATTGCGACCTCACATGCGACATCGGTCTTAGAGCCATGCCGCACTCACATCACCAACACATGCACCATGTGCACCGCGACATCCACGTTGGCTCTCCCAGCAGTGCAAGCCAGACGATCCAACTAGCTGAACGAGCCTCACGTGTACTGGTGGCCCGCGCCAGCGCAACATGCACCAACGACAGCGATCCTGGCTGCACCAAGCCAACCCAAGTACCGACCATTGCTATTGCACT
Source organism: Alternaria infectoria (assembly GCF_024043175.1). Taxonomy (NCBI): domain Eukaryota; kingdom Fungi; phylum Ascomycota; class Dothideomycetes; order Pleosporales; family Pleosporaceae; genus Alternaria; species Alternaria infectoria. The sequence goes on from NW_026250691.1 coordinate 1,209,428, forward strand.
GGCTATCATGTGAGTTGGCTGTCTGTTCAGCTTTGAATGCGCTAACGGCATGTAGTGTACCTGTCGTCGGTGTAACGATCGTGCTATTCTTTTTACATCGCAGGAACAAGAGGAAGCTCGCAGAGGAAGACTCCAAAGACAAGTACAAGTCTCACGACTGGGGCATGGAGGGTGTCGCCAAGGCCGGAAAGAAGGGAGGTCCTGAGATGAGCGTGTCAGAGAAGGAAATCCCTGGAGGCCACGACCGAGGTCTCTCGATCGAGACTGGAAGCCCGTACATTCTGCCCGTCGGCCTGCATGGCTCTCGGGAGTCGTTCCACTCGTTATCGCGTTCGCAGCACGATCCTCACGACCCCTACGGCCCCGTAGCCTATCTGAAGGACGACCAGAGCATCCGCAGCGCAAGCCGCGGCCCCTATGGAAACGACGCCAGATCTATGTACACCACTTCAAGCGCAGGAACAAGGAAGGAAGGTCTTCAGGCTGGCCTTCTTCAGAATGCACAGAGGATGTCGACCTCGCACCCCATTCGCGGCGAGTCTCTGTCCCCTGACAGTTCGCGATCCCCAGACAGCAAGTTCCCTGAGGCGGGTATTCCTCTCAGTCCTTTAAACCCACGGTTTGAAGAAAAGTCGTCTCCCATCTCGCCTCCGTCAGCCACCTCGCCTTCAGATGAGCCCACCACCCAATACGCCGCCTTCAAGCCCACCGATGTTCCCACCATCTCCATTCCTGAGCCTGGTGTCACCGAGAAGCAAGTCAGCAAGTCACCCGTCCAAACCACCAACGACATCCCCACATTGCCACGCGTTAAGTCCCAAGCTGTTGTGTTAGAGAACACCAACACGCACAGCATCATCAGCACTTCGAGCTACGGCGATGGTTTCCAAATCACACCGCCGTCTCCCAAGGAAAGCGAGGGACCCAAGATTGTTGCACCCAAGCCTCGCTACTCGACTGGTCCCCAGAACGTTGGTCTTGGAGTCGACGATTTCGCCCCCAGCTCTAACCGTCTGTCCATGAGCCTCCGTCCCATGCCTTCCGATGACCCTCAGGAGAACCCCGAGGAGCGCGCCAACCGTATCCGATCTTTCTACAAGGAATACTTTGACGACTCGAAGCCTGAGCCTGCTGGCGGCCACCAATACACCGATTACGTTGAAGACTACGGCTCGGAGTACCAAGACGGCACTGTCTTCGACCCTCGCACCGGTGCCTTCGTTGTCGCTCAGCCGAACGCTCCGTTCGCTGAGCCCATCACTCGTCGTGCCATGACTCCTCCCCCGCGTGCTCCTCCCCGGTTCCGAAGCAACACTGCCACTGGTCCTCGTGGCCCGCACATGTCAAACGGCTCCATGGCTTCCTCACAATATCCACCTCCGCGTGGCATGTCTTCAATGAGCGGACGCTTGCCTCCGCCAATGAAGAAGCCGCTGCCTCCTCCATCCGCTTTGTCCTCTCTCCCAACACCCGCTAAGCTTACCGAGAGCTCCATGGTTTTCGACGCCGCCGACTTTGCACCGCCAGTCTCGTTCCGCGAGAGGCAAAACGGCGTACGACCTGACAGCCCTCTTGGAACTCCCAGGCCATACAGCCCGGCCGTACGACCACACACACCCCTCGTCGGATCCTACGACGAACTGCCAGCGCTACCCAGTCCCTACTTGATGCGCAAGTCGGGTACCTTCACTGCGCTCGATTTCGCACCACCTGCTCGTATACGTGACCCTGCCGGTGGCGGTGCCTCAGATGCTGGCTCAATCCGATCAAATCACTCTGGCATCTCGGCAGTTGGCCGATTTGCTGTTCGCAGCGGAGCCAACCGTGTCAGCAGGATACCAAGGGACGTTCTGGGTACCAAGGATGACTTCATGGTGCAATTAAAACCCAGGATGAACATGGTAGAGGGCGCCTAAACTAGTCGCGACTTCCTCAGCACACATCTTTGACGACAGACATCCTGCTCGCTGGCTGAGCTTTCCGCACACTCGACCGAACATTAAAAGCTCATTATGTCAACTTGTTCTCTATACACTGCTTTTTAGCGGCCTTGATGATTTCCTTGGTATCGTGGCATAGACACAGCGCGCGTTGGCTACTCTCCATCTTCACATCACAGCAACAACCTGTACAGACGGTCCGTCTAGTACACTTTCCTATTTTTCTCCATCGCGGTTGTGCAACGAATGACCGGCAGATTACTCGTTTCTAGGGCGGTTTAGCGATGGGCTGGCGTTTACCAATGTCTAATCTTTATTCTTCTGCGTTGCTGCGACATGGCGAAGTTGAGATGTGGAGGGCAGCTTGGTGGTTTGGAGACCGTGGAGGCTTGAGTGATTGTGGAACATCTAGCAGAGCACATAGAGGAATGGAAAGAAAAAACATTACTTCAAGCGCGTCGTACTGGCCACGCGTGATGTTGTGCATCAGACGTAACTAGTGATGCTAGCCGCCCGAACACGAGTTTGTCTAGTAAGGAGCCTCAACGTCGAGCCATGCAATAGTGTGGATTCGCGATGCCCCCTCTGCTGTCTGGCCGCGCAGATCCGAAGCCTAGCGCAATTTCGCATCCTTCCGCATCCGCCTGCGCCATCATCGAGAGAATTATCCACGTATGTAGATCATCGACGCCGCTCCTCTATTACCCGCGAAAATCTCACTCTTACATACATTGTCCTCCATTTTATCCACACCATAGTAGAGCATGCACAGCCACACAGTAGCCAACTCCACCCCCAAAGATCACCAGTAAACAGTGCCCAGCGCGACGTCATGACCAGCCACGCACGCGCGTACCGGCCAGACCTTGCTCATAGCAAACGTGCGCCACGCCGGTGCTTCAGTCGCGCGCAATGATTTGCCCTCTGGTGTCTTAGGCGCGTGGCCTAGTGCCGATGTGTGTCGTTGGTGAGAAGGGCGCCGCGTCGCCAGCGCCTTCTTGCGGTGTCTAGTTTTGCTGTTAGGGGTCCCGTACGTCATAGCTCGCGATCTTCGACCAGGCTCCATAAAATACACGACTGCTGCTGCTGCACGCGCGTAGGAGATTGCGTTGCCCCGGATTCAAGGCATTCTTGGCCTGGACATTCAATCGACGAAACGTTTCGGATCTGCGCTCTCTACGTCGTTCGTCTGAGGCCCTGTCATTGCTTGTTCACTTTCTTCTCTCACAATCCTCCGCTGCAGCACGCCTTGCTTCTTATCCCTTTCAACGCCTGGAAATCCCCGAGTCGTCCATCATGGGCATCTTCTCGCGCCGCCGCAAGTCGGACGACACCGCCGTCACGCAAACCGCTCCAGACCTCAGCAAAGAACAGATCAAGCGCGCAACTCGCACACGCAAAATATGGGCGCTGATCACATCCTTCTTCCTCTTCATCACACTCATCTTCCTGATCCTCGTCAATATCTCTGGTGTACGCAACAAGGCCGTTATTAAGGATTGGTACTTCATTCGCCTCGACCTGAGCCACATCGTGCCTGCCAGCGTACCGAATTTCGCTCTTATCAACACTATTGCGCAAACGCTCGGACTGCATGATTTCTACCAAGTTGGCCTATGGGGTTTCTGCGAGGGATACGCGGGTGAGGGCGTGACTTTCTGCAGTGAGCCAAAGACGCTATACTGGTTCAACCCTGTGCAAATCCTGCGTAATGAGCTTCTTTCCGGGGCTTCGAGTAAGTTGCTTCACGTCCCGATTCTCAGATATCGTGCATTGGAAACAGAGTAACTAACATGCATGTCTACAGTCAACCTTCCCGCCGACATCAACGACATTCTCGACCTTATTCATCTCGTCTCCAACTGGATGTTCGGTCTCTTCCTCACCGCAACAGTCTTGTCTTTCGTCCTCATCTTCGTCATGCCCATCTCCATCTACACGCGCTGGCTTACCCTCGTCGTCGCCATCCTCGCCTTCCTCAACGCCCTCTTCGTAACCGTCGCCTCGGTCATCGCAACCGTCATGTTCATCATCTTCCGCAACACTATCGGTGGTGTGGCTGAACTGAACATATCGGCAGAGATAGGCACCACGCTCTTCGCCTTCATGTGGGTGGCAAGTGCTTTCGCCATCTTTGCCTGGCTCGTACAGATGGGGCTCTGCTGCTGCTGCGCCTCAAGGAGAGATGTCAAGAAGGGCAAGAAGAGAGGAAACGAGAAGGCGTACCACATGGACGCTGCTGGCACAGAGGCAGGCGGCATCAGGGACACCAACATGGTCGCCGGCGAAGCGAACGAGAAGCCACAAAAGAAGAAGTACCAGTTCTGGAAGCGTGGTTAGGAACCTCTTCCATCAACTTCAAACCTCTTCGAGCACATTACACGCATAGACATCGACTCGGACATTGAAGTCCTAGAAGCTAGCCCATGACACGCTTAGTGCCGGCTACGCAAAAAGAGAAATTTGGAATCTGTAACATTCAGCGAGCGCGGCGTTGGTTTGGCATCTTCGGTACAGCGCGGCATAGCACAGCGCAGCGTTGGACTTTTGCATTCGACATGACATGACATTGATCACGGACATATTCCTTCACCCATACATACAACCTAATGATATCGTTATTACAGCTAGAAGACCGATCGTGCATTCCTGGATGGGTATCTTAGTCGTGACCGTCCTATGACTTAACTCCAAAACTCGCAGCTTATCTGTGTTCAATTTGCTTTCCCTTGTGCAGCACTCTTGTTCATCTTCTCTAGCGTATCCATGTCGATGATTCTCAACTCCGTCCTGGCCCACAGGATGATCATGCATATTACGCCCGGCAAGAAGCCTCCTCCCACCATGAGCCCTTCACCCCAGCCACGCCCTTGCCAGACCTCATACAATGCCAATAGCCCACATGCAGCCCTGTTGATAGGCACAATAGAATCCGCTATCTTATCCGCTGCCTCTTCCGAGATGTACGGTACAGGCCGCCTTACACTCTTCTCAGTCGGTTGTTCCCACGACGGTGTCTTGTTGTAGATTCCATATCCACCCAGAGGTTTCTTAGCCTGCCCTTTTCCTTTCAATGGTTGTTGGAGTGTCGAGGGCGTGACGTCTACACCATCGATTGGCTCCATCTGCGTCGGCGGTAGCGGCAGGAAATATAACGTATACGCTGTTGCTAGCAGACTCGCGATAGCGACTAGACTGGTCGGGAGGGTTGACAGGGCGAAGAGCCGCGGGATGTATAGGAGTGTGGGGAGTAAGGGTAGTGCGAGGAGGAAGAGCGTATATGTGTGTGTCGTGGACGTGTCGTGTGTGCTGAGGGTTTGGAGTAGGGCTGCGCGGTCTGTGTAGTTCTGTCAGCAAGGCGGGGATTAGGCATGGAGGAGAGCGAAGGGTACCTTGTTCGTCCATACCCGCTTCTACGGTATCTTCATCGTCGGATTCGGACGGGTACTTGAACGTCTTGCGCAGGCGTTGCGCTGCCACTGTCTCGGCTTCCTTGAGCTTCTCCATCTTTTTCTGCGCTTTTTGCGCGAGTTGGTACGGGGTTTGAAGGATTCGGAGACTTGAGTGTATGTTATGTGGAAAAGGATTAGACGGGATTATGTGTTAACTGAGACCCGGTGATTGAAAGGTGGCCTTTCGTGGCTACCTGCGCGCGTGCGGCAAGGCAACCGGGTTGTTGGACTGTTTGGGTCGGCGGAACGGATGATGACGTTTGTGGGGGACATCTGGACCTGGACCCTGGGATTAGCGCGCTGGACCTGCATGCATCATTTGCAACCATCACAGTAAAGTCGTTATTTCTCTAGCTACCAAATCTTCGGCTAGGGCCAGTTCCCATCCATCATGGGCGGTTGGACCTTTTGATATTTCTCGAGATCTTCTCCACCGACGAAATGCAGTCTCACGTGCCTCCGACGAGGCCTAGCTGGCGCCTGATTGATCCAGATATTGCGTTCCATATAGCAACGGCAATGGCGAAAACTCCGAGCGGTCTTTGGGACTGGAGCCTGGGGCTTCGCACAGAAGCTGAACTATAAATCGGTCTGATCTCTTGTCCGGGTGGGAGCTTCATCTTCTCTATCATCTCTTGGATTTTACTTATCTTCACAAAAGAATATCCATCGCTACTCCTACATAACGCGACCCATCTGGTTCCCTTCAGTTGCTCAAGCCCTAATCCACGCTTCTTTCGCAGGAATATCCCACCTCCTCAACCACCTCGAAGCACAACATGCCCCTGGAACTCCAACGCTTGCCGAGCACACGAGAGCTGAGACGCATCGCTTACCCGACCTACCTGGAAGACACCCCGAGTATGCTGAGCGACGCATCTAGCGACGAGAAATCCAGTTGCCATCTCACTCTCCAAGACGAAGCCCTTGCCTCTAGGGGTCCCACCGTACCGGGCGTTCCACAAGATACACTGTGTCAATTCTTTGAGCTCCTTCCACGTGAGATTCGAGACGAGATATATCGCTACGCACTCGGAAATCTCTGCGCTACCTTTATGCACGGTAACACTCAGGTAAGAGTAAGGTATCATATCCACAAAGGACCTATTATAGATACTTATAAAGAGCAAATCCCGTGGATGCGGGCGAGCAAGCAGATGTATCAGGAGGCTACCGAGCAGTTTTATTATCTGGCTCGCTTTGACATGGACCTGGACATGCGCTACAAGCTTCTTCATGTCAAAGACGTCATGCGACAGGTCAAGATACGCCACGCTCCCACACTTATCCGAGCGAGATTCCTTTCAGTAGTGAATCTGACGGTAGGAACTCTTCGCCAAACGGAAAGCTTGACCGAAACTCTGCATTTCGACACAGAAACTGAGCAGTACAAAGCACTAGTTGATCTCTTCCCACGCATGGTTGCATTACGGCAATTTGAGATCCGAATGAAACTCAAAGTCCCGCCATGTGATGAATTCTGCGATGCGGAGTACCGACCCTCACTCTCGTTGCTCAGAAGTCTACCTTGTGCGTCACTGGTGAGACTACGCGTCGAAATCGAGTGTGCTTATAGGACATACGATTGCAACTCCATCGCTTGGACGCTTGCCGCGAATAACGTCGCCAGCAGGCTCTCTGATCCTCTCAAGAAAGAGATCGAAAAGTGCGCACTGCATGCAGTCAGGGGAGACGATCATCAATGGAAAGAGTGGAAGGAGGAGGCAATCCAAAATGTGGTTCGATGGCGTCACCAATTCCTTACCCATCTCACGCTAGGTTTTGAGATTACAATGGCTCAATACAGGTGAGTACAATGTCTGAACAGTACTTTGGTAGACATATGACTGTTTTGCTATGGCTAATTTGAAGATTGCGCGTCACATTCCGTAGAAAACTGCATCCTATGGAACTGCGCTGACGGAGAGTCGCCACTTCAGAAATTTATATATTACACCTAGTCAGGTCTCTCCGAGAAAGCATTATCGCGAACACAAGAGCTAATCCGCGGTAGTGTGGTTGATAATATTCCGTGGAGGTCTTACTCTTGTTTTTGCAACAACGATAGAGCGAACTTCCAGAAGACAAAGTTGTCATGACCGTCAATCTACTCGCCCCTGGTTCGCCACCTTTAGCTGTCTGATGTTGTGACTGTGCTCCAAATAATCAAGGTGAGACTGCCTGTCTTTGCGCTAGCTCCGTTTGCTCGTCTCCACCCAGGTCCTACAACTTTTCGACCTTTGGACGTGCCGACCAACACGTAACTCCCACATTAATCCACAATCATGGACGTCGATACCTTGAGATCTCTTCGTGTCTTCGAGGACAAGTAAGCAAATCAAATCCCGGCGTTTTTCATTTACTGATCTCCCAGGACAACCAGGACAACCAGGACAACCAGGACAACCAAGAACCAGCGCGATTCACCTCTCCTTCGTCTCCCCGCCGAACTCCGCAACAAGGTCTACGATTTGGTGTGCTCAAACACTCAAGTCCGCGTCAGAAGGCCGCGCTTCTTCGCAGCCGCTCTTGGTCGTCATCACAAAGGAGCTCTAGCACTATTGTCTACCTGCCGCCAGCTCCGCCATGAAACATTTTCAACTTTCCACACAATGGCTGTGCTCGAAGTCAGCACCTCTGACCTAGATCAGCTGAAGAAGAGCAATGTTGTTCTTAACTCAGACCTTTGGAACTCAATCCAATCAATTCAGATGCGCGGTAACGAGGTGGAGGACTGGTGCTGTTTCGCAGACGTCTATAATGGCAAGTCTCTTAGGGCGTCAGGTGGAGATTACATGTACATCGGCTTTCTTCCATCACTCCAGCATGTTATCGTGGTTAATCATGTTGATGAGGGCGAAGAGTGCTATGGCTACAGCCACCATGAAATCGCCGACACTCTTGAGTTGGCTTTTGGAAAGAGTACTCTTTCCATTCACATTCAGGAGGGAAAATGTGAGGAGGACCTCTTTAGGTGGATTGACTGAGATTTGAGGCGGTGCAGAGAAGTGTGTAAACGGTCACTGATTAAGCAAATGCGAAGACAGGTGCACTGTCCAAATAATGTAGTAGCTGAGAACCCAAACTTACCTAGGTAGATCGCATAATGTCTCTCTTCCCACTTCTCATACTGCGCTCACCTGTACCTATGGCTAACCCCACCACAAAGCCTTAGTCATCTTCCAAACCTTCTGCACATCGGATGAATGACGGGTCAGACTGTACGTACCGCATTCCATAAGCAGTGTCTCTCGGTCGAGCTCTGCAAGTGAACGTCAGCGATCGAGATACCCAAAGAGTGCAGCATTCGGAATCCGGCTGTCTAAAGCCACGATCGTTCGACTTCAGGCTAAAGCTATCAGCAGTACCTAGGTAGCAACAACTGTAATCCACTGCATACAAACACACATCGACTTTCTTTCTCCGAAGTCCCCAAATATGGCTTTTCGACTGTCGAAGATATAGACTAGGTGGGCAGAAGAGCGAGGTCGGAGCAGATCGAGTTCGGGCGAACCCAAATCGGTAGCAGCGTGCACTATGGCGAACAACGACCAACTGGACAACACTATTCCCATATTTTGCACCGCAAAGATACCTCACGATGTTGGAACCTCAATCCAATATTGGAAAAGATGCAGATAACTAACATCATCTTCAGCTTCTTAACGAGTTTTTCATTGAGGCTTTCGAGGCGCCCGAGCTGAAGGCGGTGGAGTGCACTCACATAGGTAAACAGAACCAGCATACTCTCGAGCAAAACGCATGCTGATTGATACCACCCAGCCATTCTAGTCGACACGACCGATATCACCAAACTCGCTTCGCCCACGCGCGCCCCAGTGACGCAAAACCTCTCCTACCCGTTCCTGAACTGGGGGCTGGACGATCTCGTTAAGTTCGCGTGGCAATTCGACGGCGCTGAACGGGGCATCATAGGCACAGAATTTGTCATAATGGATGAACAAACACTTGAGAATAAAACAGTAGTACTCGTTACGCCATCCGAGGACTATGACAATGTCGAGACGGCGCCTAGACTAACTGCACGGTCGGATTTCCGCTCTAGCCTCATCACGCTGAACGTCAAGAGTATGGGAGTAGGTGGCGATGAGCCGTGGGAGGAAGCGGCGGAGCAGGGTGGACGGGCGATTAGATTGTATGACGGAAAGAGTTCAGAGTAGGCCGGGCAAGGAATCATGGAACGAACGAATCCAACCCCCAATTCCATGCTTCTCATTTTATTCTACAGCATTCTTCTCCTTCCACTCCCCAGCCGCCTCCTCATAAGTGCAGAAACCCACGTCTCCTTCCCACGCCTTCAGCCACTTAATCACTCTTTCAATCATGCCAATGACATGCGCCATACCACTGGTATCCGGATGCAAGACCAACGGGAAAACCACTACATCTTTGTCCCCATTACTCTCAAGCATCTCGCTCATAATCCACTCAAACTTGTCCTTCCACATGTTCTCCATAACGCGAACGTCGACATAGCCGTGCGAGTTGGGTGCATTGGGAAGATACTGGAGCGGCGTCATATCTTCCGTGTACCAGTTTGCCGGGATCTCGACGAGGGTTTTGGTTGTGGGGGCACTGGGCTTAGGCAGGGGTTTCATCCAGTCTTTCGCAGAAGCCTCTTCGGTGTACTTTGGCGCTTTGATGGGTGGGAGGTTCGGGAGGTAGTACGGTTTGCTGTCGTGGTGGGAGAGTGAGGAGTCATAGAGGAAAGAGTACTCCTCTAGTAATTCGACGGTACTTTCGCGGAGTTGATAGAGCGGTGCGCGGTAGCCCAGTGGACGTTTCCCTAGTAGTTCCTGGTAGAGGCTTATACAGTGCTCGAGGACTTCGCGTTCTTGGGTGGGCGTAAGCTGAGGGGCGCCTTCGTGGCAATAACCGTGTAACCCTATCTCCGCGCCGCTGCTCTTGATGGCAGCAAATTCTTCTGGGAAAGATTCTGCACTATGCATCGGCACAAACCAGGTTACTTTGTTCGCGATGCCGTGCTTCGCAAAGAGCTTGAGTAGTCGGGGAACTCCGACGTGGCCACTGAAGAAGCCAGTACTGTAGTCCGCGAGGTTGTTATCGGGGTGTTGGCCAGTACCAAGCCAGCCCGATACTGCATCAAAATCCACAGAAAGCAGGATCTTGATCTTCGGTTTCGGTGTTGGTTGAGAACTGCCGAGAGATGACATGGTCGGGACAGCCATTGCTGATGGGATCCTACTAGCTAGAGAGACTCCTTCGGTTGCGGTGCCAAATATCTCGGCCTCACCAGTTGCGTTGAGAGATGGTGTTTCGGGCTCGACAGCAGTTGCCTGTGATTTGCGAACTTCTTCCTCGGACCACACAATACGACCTTCCATACCGCCATCCACAGATATGCATTGTCCGGATATATGACCTGCAGCGCGATGACTTGCCAGGAAAGCAGCTGCTCTCGCTACGTCCGTAGGTTGAGCGATTTTTCTGAGCGGCACACTGCAATCGTTAACAAGGTGTCGGAGAGTCAGTATGAGCGTCAGACTCACGTAGCCTCCGCCTCCCTCCACATCTCCCCTGGGTCATCCAACCTCCCTTCAATCAACTTGGTCTCCACCCATCCGGGCGCGACGGCATTGATCCTCGCGCTCTTATTCAGCCTAACAATCTCGTTCTTCACTGTCTTCACCAGTCCGTATTGTAGCCCTGCTTTCCCACTCGCATATTCCGCATGACCTGCCTGACCAAAGACCCCACACTCGGACCCCGTCACCACGATACTGACATTTTTGACTTCCTTGCCAGTATCGCTTTGCGACTTCTCAATGGATTTGAGAAAGTGCTTGATGGTCAGGTACGTGCCACGCACGTTGACAGCGTAGGTGCGGTCCCAGAGCTCACTGGGCATGTCCCAGATAGGATAGCTGGACGATTCATCTGTGATACCTGCATTGGCGCAGAGGATGCTTATAGGCTGCGAGAAATGGCGGATGGCTTGGGATATGGAGTCCTGGATGGAGGCTTCGGAACTGATGTCGCCTTGGAGGCAGTGGAGGTTGGGGTCTGTTGAGGCGAGAGGATTTGGGCGAAGATCGTGTGCAGTGACTTTACAGCCTTGTGCTATGCTGGCGTTAGTTACGGTTACATGAGAGCAAAAACACCAATCAAGATGATGGCGTTGATTCCTTGTCTTGTAGGCCGAAGCCCTGGAGCGTGCCTTCCACCGCAGGGTGAGGGCTTGACCAAGAACCTGAGCCCACCATGGACCCTGCAAACTTCACTTGATGTGCAAGACTCCTTGACAACTTCAAAGGCACAAGACCATGACATACCTAGAAACTCTTCTACAATCGCACTACCAATTCCTCCGGCGGCTCCAGTAACAAACACATGCAACCCCCCAAGTTCGAGAAACGACATGATGCACCTTGAAGACGCCTTCACTGCTTCTGCGGCCAGGCGGTCAAGTTCAGAGTGTCACTCTATCAACTCAGCTCCACAAGATGCGCGCCCGCATACGTAATGTAGCAACAGCCGACCCGGCACCCACGATAAGCCCTACGTTATCACCTTGAGGAGCTTCCGAAGAGGGCAACGGCTAGCACTTGTCGCATGCTGTTATTTCTGCGCGCGCAATCGAGATGGATGTGCACACGTAATCCTGAGTGCAGATGGCGATAGCGAGGCTCAGTTGAGGGGGTGATATCGACCCCTCTTCCGCACACCTCAGCTTGAGGAAGCTGCAGCTAGAATACGCGAAGAACAATCGAACAGCTTCTACAAACTAGCCTAATCCATCAGGCGCTTTGGGTATGCGGTGTCTGCGCCTACGGCCAAATCTCAACAAAAGTAAGACGAGTCCCACGCGCAAGGGCTCGAAGGGCACATCGCGACTCCGTACTTGTTGTTTACTAAGAACGCCACTGTGCCCTTCCGCCCCGCCGACCCACCCTGACGGACCGTCAAACTGCCCAACGTGGTAATTTTGACAAAATCCATTGATTTCCGATGGCCGAAGGGCACACTGCTAGAGCTTAGGTGACCAATGAATTGGGTCGGTGATCTGCGGGATACGGGTGCGTGCGGAGGGGCATAAAGGCGCGACCAATTGGGAAGAAGGGTGTGTAGGAGATGTTAGTTGGTCGGGCAGAGGGCGAGGGCACGGGTCGGCGATGATGAAGATGGTCGCATACGTGCTCTGAGCTGAATGGGCGATACGTTTGTAGTAATGTTCATTGGTTTCGGCCACTGCACTTTGCAAGCGCAGAGTCTCCTTCTCTAGATGATGGAACATGGGCTATTGTGCGCACTTTGCTTCCCATCTTAACTTTTGTTGGTATCATAACGCCGTGGTTCATGGTTGAATTACAAGGTAATGTCCTCGGTGCGGTAGTGGTCTGCTACGATGCGGTAGAGATATGAAGGAGCGTGTCCGCCACTATAAGACATTAGCTTACATTCAAGGCATCGAGCTGTTCAAATCGCGACTTACAGGTTGGTGATGTAGAGATCCACAAGGTCTGCGGGAACATAGTCGTACAGTGGGTTCTCAACATCGACCTTGTCGACGAACTCGCCGTCGTCGTATGGCACTACACTTCCGGCATCACCGTGTTCGATCAGTTCGTCGATGTCGAATGGGTAGACTGGGCTGAGCTTGTATACACCGCTGAGTACGACAACAGGTGTCTGGTGCTCCTTTGCGGCCTTTGCAATCATGTGTGCTCCAGCTGCGGCTACCAGGCCGCCGTTGGCTAATACGGTATGGGTCGCCAGAATGACCTTGTTAACGCGGGACATTATGGCGAAGACATGGGAGTCTGGAATGACGTAGACTTGGATACCAGCATCGGTGAGGGGCTTCCACTTGTCGTCGTCCTCGTCGTCATCTGGATTCGCCTCTCGCTTCTTGCCTGTAAGAAGGATGCCATGCGTGGCAGTGTGGTCGTGTGGATACGTCTCGGCGTGTACGACTGTGAACTTGCGTTTCCGTGCGGCGAACAGGAGGAACTTCTGGACTGTTGTGGATGCAGTGTGGGTGAGGATGATTTCGTTGGCGTGGATGTGCTCGAGGGCGACTTCGGCAATCTGCTTGTCTGAGGTTTCGAGCTCGTCCTGAAGTTCTCTTATGCCCTCCATGACCTCGCCCTTCAGGTCCAAATTTTGGCTCTTGTTGATGCCCTCGAGGCGCTCCAGATTGAGTGCCGTCAGCGTGCTCTTGCCATTTGGCGACGCCTGCCCTGTAGGGGTGCTTGTAGTTGAGGGTGTATCTGCTGGCTGGGAGAAGAGGCCAAAGAGCGAGTGGACGAGGGGAGCGGACGAGGTAGGCGCGTACGAGGTGTGTGAGGTGAGCAACGGGGGCCGTCTCGAGGGCTCGCTAACGTCGGAGGCGTTGTCGGTGAAGACGCTCGTGGGCATGGGTTCGGCAACGGCATGCCGGAGAGGGCTGAATGTGGAAATGCTCGAGTTGAGCGCTGGTCTGTGGAGAGAGTCGTGCTGCGCGTGTGCATGTGGTGTTGAGTAGCCTGGCTCGCTGCCTGTTGGTGTTTGCCCTTCGGCATGCTCGTCGACCACCTCGCGCACCAGTCCCAGTACGCGCCGTACGATGTTTCCTACCACCACCTCGTGTGGCTGCGCCGATGTCAACCGCCTGCCGACTTGCTTTATGCGCTCAATGAGCTTGGCGGCATCCCTGCCCTTGAACTCGCCCACCACGCGCAGAAGAAGGGCCGTCGTCGCAATGGCACATGGTCTCGAGTTCCGTATTTGTCGCCGTTTGAGAAGTCTGGGGTAGGGATATTAGTTGTAGTTGCGCTACTGCGCGGAAAGGCGTATCTCACGAGATGAAATGCTCCACCGAGGCATCTACTGGAGTACTCTTTAGTGACTTCAGGTAGGTTGACAGACCCGGCGCCTGTACCGTCGCGCCCTGCATCGTGGGGATATTTGCAGATTTGTACTCGAGCGTCCCAAGATTTCGAACGGTATATAGCAGTTATGTGGGGTGGTGGGGTTGTTCCTGGATGACTCTGCGGGTGTCTGTGTGCGTTTGAAAGGGTTCCAGACAACCGATATAATTTTAGGGGTTCAGAGTATCGGCCACGCGTGTTTTGTTTGTAAGGCACTGTTGGGGAGAGTTGCTTGTTCAAGACTTGGTGGAGGGAATGTGTGAGTCGTAACTAAATTGAGCTTTGAGCGTTCCGATTGGGCACGGGCTCTCCAGCGGTTCGTCATTGGCATGTCCCCAACCTTCTGCTTAGCTGCATACCCGTCTTCTCTCGACAAAGTCACGCCTCGGCCTGCTGCTAGTTTCGCCAGTGCTGGACGAGCATCTTGACTGCGCTGTCGCTGTGCACACTCTTCCCAACAGCCCCACCATCACCGTCACGGAGGTCCTACCGTCATCCCAGACATAAGCATCAGCGCACCCAGCACCCAGGCTACCCCACAGTCCTTCGCCATTCTCCAACCTCGGCCCTCGATCTCATCTCCCGCTGACGATGCGAGTGCAATAGCTGCACAGAGAGAGACGCGCAAGATGGGCGCCGACAGGAGTGACGGCTCCGGCTCCGGCTCCTCGAATACGGAAGCGGTCGCATCCGGATACGACGAAAAGACACCTCTACTCGAGCAACCCCAGAAGGGCCCCTACGAAGACACCAAGCGGCGAAGGAGATGGCTGTATCCGTCGCGCATATCTGACGGCATCGTCGCGGTGGTGGGCGTCCTCGCAACCCCCTTTGTCTATACGGGGCAATGTCTGGTGGCCGCCTTCTACTACGAAGAGGATGGCCACTTCTCCTTTCTCGCCCCGATCTATCACATCTCGCGGACATTCACTCGCGGACGTCGGAAAAAGGTTGCGGCGCACGCTTCACGAGCCTCGGGTGCCCCAGACCGTAGCGAGAAAGGCACGCGCAAGAGTCGCAGTTCGAGCGTCGCGCAGCCCGTCATGAAACAACCCACGAGGCGATCACTGTCAATAGCATCAACCTCGACCGCCATGACGTCCGACTCGGAGAGCGAGCGATCTCCTACACGCGACCCAGACACCGACAGCCCGTCGCGCCATACCCGCTCCAAATCCAGCGCAACCGCACGAGCAGACGAGATCGCCCCGGCCAAGCGGTCGATACGCATCACGCTACATCACAACGATGACGCTTTGAGGCAACGCAAGGCAGCGAAGAAGGCCCAGTCGTCCAAAAGTAACTCCGTCTCCTCCGAGGCTGCCGCTTCCCTCAAATCCCCCACTGGGCCGGTAACCGCGTCTTCGAAACAATTGACCAAGTTCCCACGAGCGCCCCAACCCCCGCGCCCCCTCGTGCCACGCCGCCAGCCCTCGTACTCCGCTAAAGGCGTATCCGCTGTCGGACCGCACCAGAAGACGCTCATCATCGATCTCGATGAAACATTGATCCACAGCATAGTCAACGGCGGTCGCTTCCAGACGGGCCACATGGTAGAGGTCAAGCTCCAGGCATCTGTCGGCGCCGACGGGCAGGTTATTGGTCCCCAAGTGCCGCTCCTATACTATGTTCACAAACGGCCGTATTGCGACGATTTTCTGAAAAAGGTACGCACACCAGCCAGGCACGCCTGATGCCACACTAACGAAACGACCAGGTTAGTAAGTGGTACAATCTGATCATATTCACCGCCTCGGTACAGGAATACGCAGATCCCGTCATCGACTGGCTGGAGGTGGAGCGCAAGTATTTTGCAGGCAGGTACTATCGACAGCACTGCACTGTTCGCAACGGGGCTTATATCAAGGACCTTGCTCAGGTCGAGCCCGATCTCAGCAAAGTCATGATTCTTGATAATAGCCCCTTGAGCTACGTTTTCCATCCTGGTAAGTTCACCCACCGTCCAGTGCGCCCACTTGTGCTCGTACTGATTGTGCATCCAGACAATGCCATTCCCATCGAAGGCTGGATTAGCGACCCAACAGACCACGATCTGCTGCATCTTATCCCGCTGCTCGAAGGCTTGCAGTATGTCACCGACGTGCGTGCGCTGCTTGCGCTTCGGCTCGGCATGCCCGCATCCGCCTAGTCAGGTAGCCACAATTTTAGTGGCATTCGCTCTAGTACCTCGCTTTCTAATACTTTTTGTACTATAGACCCGTTGCGCCGAGCAGTTGGCTATGTAGCTCGTTGGAGGAGATACCCAAGATGTTATTCGTTCATGATCCACGCCTCGCTTGAAAGACGTTCCTTTTGAGTTTCTTTTACTCATTACGAACAAGGGATTACCCGCCCGTCGGCATGCAGCTCCGATCTGCCACTTGCGACTTGCCGCATGGGCCTGTCGTCTCGCCCACGTTTTCAAGCCTGCTCCCCCACGCCTGTCAATTCCCTTGTGTCCGGGGCATGACATGCGTGGCGACGGGTACTCACTCACCATGTTCTTACACATCCCGCTTATCTCCCGCAACCTTTCAGCCCCACGACGCCCATTTCTTCTCCCGTGGCTCCATGCAGGGCCGTAATTGCTCTCGCTTGGGTCCCATCAGAACGAGCACGTTGAATGCTTATTACATTAACACACCGCTGCCCCTGTCGCCTCCATGCCTTTACCATGTGGCCGTCGTCCTGAATTGTTGAACGTGCATTTTAACATCTTGTGCCAATGCATTCGTTACAGAGAAGACGCCTGCGCTCAAGTTCGATTCCATCCGAGAACTGTCGCAATAGGCTTAAAACATGGACGTAGCAATGGTTGATTCGAGGTTAGTCTATCACTAATGGCCTGGATGTAGCTAACAATATATAGCTTGGACCATCCATTCTTTGATGACGCCATAGAAGCAATACACAACACCATACTGCAAGAACATCGTCAGCATTTCGATCATCATATCAGCTCAACACTTCTACTCGAAGAGCTCCGTCGTACTACCGCTGGCAATGGATCAGCAGACCGAAGACTAGTCGTATGCAGTCAAAAGTTTACACTGTTCATTCGCACCTTTGCACCCTACTTCGATGTCCTTGGCACGTGTGTCGAATTGCAGCCCGCATGGGCAGGCTGTTTCTGGACAACTGTCCGTGTAGTCTTCAAGGTATGCATGTAGTACATTTGACATACAACTTGGACTAATACGGAAGCAGATGAGCGGTGATTGCGTGCTTGTTCTAGAGAAAATTGCCGATGTACTCGAAGCTATTTCGCAAATCATACCACCTTATCAGGAAGTTTACAACATCTGCAAGCGCAACGGAGCCGAGTCTCATGGCGAGGCTGGAGATCGTCATCTGGCTGCACTTCTGTCTTACGCATATGCGGATCTTGTACAGCTGTTTTTGGAGCTGTACCGTATCTTCTGCCGTGGGGCACGAAGTACATCCATCAGTTGTACGAACGTCCTCCACAGTGAGACACTATGGCGACCCTTCGATTCCCGGTTTGCCCACCTTGAAACACGGCTAGGCCAGCACAGAAGGTGGTTAGAAACAGAAACCGCGAACCAGACTCAATACTACGCGGACATCTCACAGCACCGCAGGAGATATATCGACTTTTTGCAGCGTCAAAACGGAGTCATGGCCAACGGTCGTGTGGAGCAAGATGAACAACGGCTCGCGAAGCGGTTGAGGAGAGTGGAGAAAGTACAGCATTGGCTATCATCTTCTACCTCAATTGTAACAAGGTCTCTCGGTACTCAACAACCTTATCAAGAGTCCTGCGATTGGTTCTTGCGTGTCGCCGCATACGCCCAATGGAGGAGTGCGCGCTTTGAGAGCAGCATGGCAAATGACCGAGAAACTTTACTTGGCAACTGGCAACATCGCGTACTGTTTGTGCAGGGTAGGTCGCCGCGCGTATGTTTCAAGTCTTCTATAAACTGACAAACGCTCAGCAAAATCCGGCTTTGGGAAGACCGTCATCTCGCATTCAGTCGTTGAAAATCTAGCTGGTGAGGCGGACGATCCTGATCTGTGCGATGAACCGCCGGCCACTGCAAGCTATCATTTCAATCACTTGCTATCCGAGAACAACCAATCTGAAGATGCCTTCCGGGCTATGACATGCCAGCTGTTCCACGCTCGTCGGCAGGACCGGTCAACTTTGGATACTGTCAGCCTCTTATTGCGGAAGACGTCCTTTCGAGAGCATGCCACCTCTGATGAAGTGCTCGATGTTCTTCTGATTCTACTTCGGCAGCACCCCACTTTCCTTGTATTTGATGGCATCGATGAGTGCAGCGATACTGATACGCTCCTTGTATCGTTAGCAAGACTCTGTCGTGGATCTGACACAAGAGTTATCCTCTTCAGCAGACCGAATTTGAAGATACCACTTGAGTATCAGAAATGGGCTTCAGATGCACCTCATATCCTCTCCCTTACCAGTCAACACAACGTTGTCGCTATCGATCAGTTTGTGGTACCGGAAATGAATCGCCTGGCAGATCAGGGCTTCTTCGGTATCTCTATGAATCGAAGGCTCATGTCGGAAGTCGCGAGGACGGCAGATGGTGATTTTCTCTGGGCCAACATGTTGTTGAAACTCCTTCAGTCGCCGCTACTGTCGTCGGACGAGCGACTGCATATCCTCCAGGGAGTGCATTCAATACAGGGCCTGGAAGCGCTCCTTTTTATCATGTTTAACGCGTTAGCGCGCCATCCACCAACAGAAAAACGCGTCATCGCCGACACATTTCGATGGTTGTCTTTCCCGATCAACCGCATGTGTCCGGGGGCACTACACGCTGCTCTGGACACATACAGACCCGACGTTCCCGAGGGTCCGCATACGATCGATATCATACAAGCCTTACCGGAACTGACATGTGGTCTTCTCTGCGTGGTCAACGACGAGATCGCTTTCACCCACAAATCCATACGCGATTACCTTCTCAACCCACTATCTCAAGGCTCAGAGTTCAGTCTCCGCGACACAAGCAGCGTCCATGGCCACCTTGCTGCACGATGCCTTTCCTACCTCGCGCACGATATACCAAAACGCCCTCTCGGCGCTTTGCAGCCTCACAGTCCAGCCATGCCACCTACCATACCTACCAGCAGTGGTGCGAGCCAAAGAACAAGCGCGTCGGTAGACAGCGGATACAAGTCCCTGTCTTCATCAGACGGAGACAATCACACCCACGCGATACCAATAATACCAACTCAACAGAAAAACTCGAGGGCGAATAGTATCCGCACCGTGCCTTTCGATACTCATCTACCCTTCCTAAGATATGCGGCACTCTGCTGGCCCATTCATCTAAGCCGCGCTCTATCCCCATCTTCACACTATACCACAACCTCCTCAGCAGATACACTCGCCTACCTACCCGCATTGAGCGCCTTCCTAGCTTCTCGTATTGCTATCACTGCCTGGGTCGAAGCTTCTTTTCGGTACAGTCTACCACCCACGCTCACGCGTCTCATTGGCCCGTTGTCGGATTTGAAGGGCGAGATTTCGCCTGCTACTGTGGAGGGCAAAGAGCTGAGGCTGGTGGTCACTGAGATGAGGATTCTGAGTGAGAGGTTGGTGGAATTAAAGAGAGAGTATGAGGGCGTCATGAGGCGGAATCCGAGTTTGATTTGGCAGATGGATGAGCCGGGTGGGAATGCTTATTGGCCGGTTTGGGAAGATGTTCTTGCAAATGGGAGTGGAAGGTAACGGCGAAAGCGCGCATCGTTTTGTTTTGAATCGTTCGGGGATGGCCGCAGCGGAGTTGGGAATGTGTACACACATGCTTTCTCGGTGGATGGCGTATTCTTCACGTCTCATGAACACATCGAGACAGTATTGGATCTTTGACATACGTACCTTGTCGCTTTAGCTAGTTTGGGATCGCTAGTGATGTATATATACCCTCCTTTTCGCATCAGAGCTCAAATCATTCTCTATTCCAACATTTTTTTCTTTCGAAAACGAATACGACAAGATCATGCTGTACATTCCCCAAAAAAACACCTACAAAATGACCATGTCTGGTCTGCTTGAGCGACTTGCGAGAGAATGCTTGTCCGAAACGAAATACATCTACTACTGGAACATGTCGCTGAATCCGCACTTCGTTGTCAGAGTCAGAACCAATGTTGAGAAATATCCACAACAAGGAACCTCTGCTGGGCTCCAAAAGGATTGCAAGCACAATCAATGTGAATGTTAGCAACTCATTCTGGAAATTCGAGAATGTGAAGGTGTATCAAGATGCTTGTATGGAGGACATCGGAACGAACTTTGAACTGGCCAAACCTGCGTCTGTA